>NC_064639.1:459268911-460468911 GCF_023864345.2 Schistocerca serialis cubense | reverse complement strand
AGTCAACTACCCTGGCCAGCAAGATCTCCGGATCTGTCCCCCATTGAGCATGTTTGGGAGTGGATGAAGCGTCGTCTCACGCGGTCTGCACGTCCAGCACGAACGCTGGTCCAACTGAGGCGCCAGGTGGAAATGGCATGGCAAGCCGTTCCACAGGACTACATCCAGCATCTCTACGATCGTCTCCATGGGAGAATAGCAGCCTGCATTGCTGCGAAAGGTGGATATACACTGTACTAGTGCCGACATTGTGCATGCTCTGTTGCCTGTGTCTATGTGCCTGTGGTTCTGTCAGTGTGATCATGTGATGTATCTGACCCCAGGAATGTGTCAATAAAGTTTCCCCTTCCTGGGACAATGAATTCACGGTGTTCTTATTTCAATTTCCAGGAGAGTACTTTGCACTTCAGTTGGTATAGTAGCGGTTACGAACGCTGTTTCATTAAATTCAATTTGGCTTATATTCAGGGTTTGAAGATTTGAGATACAGCATGTCTCATGGACTAAGAGCGTCGTTTCTAACTGAAGTGAGCTAAGTCATTCAAAGCTATGTCCCACTAACTTTGTTCAACATTAATTCTATGGTTTTTAATTGCTTTCGCAATTGATTCACTTTGTGATAGCTGGAATATGTCATTTGAGACACATGTCATTATTTCGCTTGCTTCCAAGAGGATACGATAAATCGATTCCATAAACTTTAACCTACTGAAGTTGCATTGTGTGTTCCTCTTTATAGATATCGGAGTGATTGACATTATTTTTAATGAAGTAAGAATGGTGTTGTTAAGATGGTCAAGCAAATAAATGTATAAATTCAAAACTGTTGTTAGAACTTCTGCATTACCCATAAATATCATACGTTCTTCGTGAGGATGAGAACCCATTTCTGCCTATGACAGTTAAGAGGTTTCTGCTTGGATCTCGGAACAAGGGTCTGGTTAAATCTGTTACAGTAGTAATAGCATTGTTTCACCAGAAGATGACTGATTCGGTTTCATATCACGCAATAATTATTCAGTTTTTGAAGGACACTAGGTAAAATGATATATGGGCACAGTCATGAAATTGGACAGGTCTTCCCATTATGCTAAACTTATTGTCGTTTGTTAGAGACGTTTTTATGGATTTCAGGGCCAACAGGCATGCAGTTGGTTTGGACATTGTGTGAGGCAGGCTGGATTACTGATGCCCTCAGCACTTGTATGTGATGGCAAGGCCTGTGACAACCTTATCCTTGGTACAGTAGCCTCCCAGAGCACAGCTCGTTTGGTATGGTGAGAGAACTTCGTTACTTAAAACTCTTATTAACTGTTATATGTAGACATGGGAGTTGTATGTGACAGGTATATCACAGTTTATAAACAGTATCAAGACCAAGGACAATGTAATGCAAATCGTCAACAATGGTGTCGCCGAGTTAAAAATTTTACTTGACGCAACCAAAATTAGCAATAGGTGAGTACTGAATGAAGGCATAGCTTATTAATCTAACAAGGTGACACCAAATGCCAATGTGACTGGCCAGGGACCCTGAGTGAATGAACCAGTTTTGACAAAGCACGTGATGGGCCCACGAGCCTGGTGGACTTTCCATCCAAGTATGAACCTCACGTCTGCTCCTGAGTGCTGCCAGACTGTCTCCATTTAACCACAAACATAGTTCACTATACACGATCATCCTACAGTGTATAATAAATGAGTCGTGATAAAAATAAGGAGCATAATTTAATTTACTTAGAAATTAATAATTTACCCAGAAAATAATTACCACAGTGGCAATCAAGGTACTCTTCGATGATAGGTTTTATGCAGGTGGTGTGACATATGAAATGTTTGACAAATTTTAAAAATTCATTCATTTATGTGGCACAGTTACAATTATAGTAAATTAATTCATTTCAGAGTAAACTAACAATACAAGCACGTTGCCTTCTTTGTTTTATGACCGGCTGTAGTCCAGTCATCAAATCAAAAAGTTTCTCTAAATCTACAAATCCTACAGATGTAGGCTTACCTTTTTAATTTGTCATCTAAAATACGTCGTTATCTCAGTACGGCCTCGCCTGTTTTTACATTACTCCGGAACCGAAATTTGTCTTCCACGAGGTCAGCTTCTACAAGTTTATTCTATTTTCTGTAAATAATTCTGTCAGTAATTTGCAGCCATGACTTACTAATCTGACGGTTAAGTAACAATCACACCCATCGTTACCTGCCTTCTTTGGAAATGAAATTATTGCATTATTTATTTTTTACCAGTCTGAGTGGTACAGCAGTTTCATCAAGGCTATGACTTTCCCAGTATCTCAGTAATGCAAGGGGAATGTCGTCTCCTCCACAGTCCTTGTTCCGGTGATAACTTTGAGTAATATTGGCAGTGCGCAACAGTGTGCAGCCAGTTAACCTTGAGGGCGTGTAACAGAATTTGAAGTTTGTGGAAAAAATACTAAATTCCATTATGAAGGACTTCTAACATCACCGATAACTGCCACGTATCTCTATGTAGTTCCACATGTGTTCTCCTTAAAGAATCTTTATTTATTCGTCAACGTTAATGATGGCCCTTTCAAAGTAATCCACCTCAGAAACAATACACTTGTCAGCGCTTTTTCCGATCTGGGAAGCTCTTCTGGAACTCACTTTTCGTTATGGTATTCAGATCTTTCAGCCATTCTGTTTTTATCTCATCAATGGTGGCAAAACGACGTCCCTCCATGGTTCTCTTCAGCATCGGGGCCGGCTGGAGTGGCTGAGCGGTTCTAGGCGCTTTAGTCTGGAACCTTGCGACCGCGCGACCGCGCGACCGCTAAGGTCGCAGGTTCGAATGCTGCCTCGGGTATGAATGTGTGTGATGTCCTTAGGTTAGTTAGGTTTAAGTATTTCTAAGTTCTAGGGGACTGATGTTAAGTCCCATAATGCTGAGAGCCATTTGAACCATTTTTCAACATCGGGAACAGAACTCGGAGAGAGCCATTTCCGACGGATACGGTGCCTGAGCAAAATAAAGGTTGTTTTTTTTTGCGGAGAAATCACGAATAAACATTGAGGTGTGAGCGGGAGCACTGTCGCGATGCTGGTGGTTTTGCTACAGTTCTGGTCGTTTTCTTTGGATTTCTTCACACGAACGGCGCATAACTTCCAGGTAGTATTCCTTTTTTACCTTACGACCATACGACTGATGCTGCACTATCCCATTGTAATCGAAGAAAGCAGTGAGAAGAACCTTCACAAGTGATCGAACTAGTCGAATTTTTTTTCGATCTTGGTTCTTCCCATTGGGACAACTGGGCCTTGGTTTCGACGTCATAGCACATTTTTCGTCCCCCTGTTTTAACCTTATTCAGAAGTTCTCGAGCGTTGTTGACTTCATTCAGCAATCCATGAGTAACGTCTACGTGACGTTTTTTAGGTTGAAATTCAACAATTTTGGAACAAAAATTTGCTGCTACACATTTCATGCCCAAGATACACATAAAAACTGCTTCGCCATATAATATGACATCATTGACGGTGATTCCCTGATTTATACAGAACTGTTTTCTTCACTTCTTCCACATTGTCGTCAGTAACTGATGTGCTAGGGCCTCCAAGGTAGTGGTCGACCCTTTCACTGTCTTCTCGACCCTCTTTGAAACGTTCGTACCACTCGTCAACTCTTGTCTAACTCATAGATTTGTCAAAAGCCACTGTCAACATTTCGAACGCGGTGCTGCACTTCGTTCCATTTTCGTGCAAAATTCAATGCAAGTTCTTTCATCCAACTTCTTCGAAAGTAAAAATTCGCCGAGCACTCGAAAACACGTGAAACCTTTTCGACTGTCATCAGTAAAGAAAAAAGTCGACACAGCTGAAAATGCAAATATCCATCAAGAACATCTGTTGCAACTGAATAAATTTTGAAAATCGGATGTATGAAGCCCGCGAAATAACAAAAACACCCGTTGGATTCTGATCGCTCCTCTTATGCCTAATGTGAGCTGAGGTAGGGGTCTCACTAGGGCACAGACTACCCAGTGGCTGAGCTGGATGGGGTGAGGAGAGAAAGTAGTAATTACGGCCTTTTTGTTAGCGACTGGGCAGCCAGCGATAACAGTTCGCAGCCTGCCGCCACAGTCGGCGGCGGAGCGCGCGGCCTCTGAAGCGGATCCAGCTAATGAAAGGCCATGCCCTCGCCGGCGCTGGCTCCTGCCACTGCCGCAATTGGTGACGCATTTCTCTGAGAGCTTTCTCGTGTCTCACCTCGCGTGAAAAATATCGCCTATTCGTTCACTCAGCTTTCAGCGAATAACATTCGATCGCTCAAGTGAATTGGCTCAATGACACCAATCTTCACTTAAATTCTCGTGCGAGCAGGTCTTACCGAAAGCCACGTTTTGCAACTGCGCGTCATTGGAAAAATTAGGAAACGTGCCCTTGTTAAAAAAAAAGTGAGCTGTGAATGAGACTTATAATAAGATTATTAATTGTTCAATTTGCTGTATAACTAACAGCAGCCAGGTGATTCGATACGATGAGATTTAGGTGGAGAGGTTTAATGTAAAGCCTTTCTTTAGAGATGCTAGTTAACTGCGAAGTAGGGAACATATCGGCTTTAGTTGCAGTTTCTAACAGAGGTTCGCTGTGGACGGTGGTTGTTATTGTGTGTACAGCTGACTGCGTTTGACAAATCCATATTCAGAAGTGCAGACAACGTGATATCGGCGGTCTCTTGAATTTCAAATAAAATGAATGGATGCACCAGCTACACTTAAACAGCAAAATATCAAGCTGATGCAGAGAAACTCACAACAGGCAAAACGCAGAACCTACACCGAGCGACCAGATTGCCATCTCACATACGGCTGCCACATGTTGCAGGACAGAGACTATTACGGCTGGCTCAGGAGACGCCGTTCGTGCCCGACAACAACGGTAAATTCTTTACTAATGGTAATACTACTCAATGATAGTGGGTAGCCTTCGACCACTCTAATCGCACTCAACACAAAGCAACAATACATTTCGAGAGGCAAATCTGATTTTATCTATTATAAATGGTATGTGGAAGCCTGCGACTGTCAAAACGATGGGTTTGTAAGTAAGTAACTTCTCTGAAACCAGTCAAGATTTTTTTATATATATTTTACACGACACGTTTTGGGGAAATTATTCTCATTTTCAAGCGTTTCTTCTGTGTATACTATACGATTTTTGTGTAGTGTTTTTATATGTGGTATAGATTTTTTCTGTTCACTTTACTGCAATACATAGGCCTAAAAACCACGCAATTTTAAGTTGGTTATCGATTTTTATACGTAACTGGTAGGGAAATTTTGGAAGAATTTGTACTTACTTTCCTTATGGTCCATTTGTGTAAAGTCACACATGGTAAACATCACGCACAATTTCCTCTGCACAGCACACAGCGAGAATAATTCACGTATACAGACAATTGCAAAGATGTTTTTAGATGCAGTCGACTGATTTTGTGTTATGTCTTCCACAAAATATGGTATGGATTCGTATAGAGGATATTTCTTATCATAATTTTCTTATGTCTAATTTGCAGATGCTAATTTTTGTCAGTTACTATTTTTAAGTGGGCTGTCGAAACATCTGAGGAAGTTTTTCATTTAATATTTTATCTTGCTTAGGCGATGGTCAACAGCATGTACAAATTAAAAAAAAAATGCATAACACAGTGCTGTCTGTAATGATGTTACTTTCTATTGCTACCGGTTTCGGTCCTGAACAATCAACGACAGCTGTAAAATATAAAAAGTAGACAATATGACAAAGCTAAACGAAATAAGAAAAACAGGAAGTGCAAAATCGATCAAAAACACCCACTAAGATTATCATAGATGTATTCCATATCATACATTCTTTACAATTAAGTTAACAAAGAAAACCGTAATTATAAAGCCAATATAAAACAGAAAATTTGAGAGAGGACGTGTCACTCTCCCTATTCCCGATATTCAAGGGTACAGTTCAGTGTTGATCCTTCACCCAAGTCGACATGTTCGTGAGACGACACGAAATTGCAGCATGAACAGGCACTGATGGAAGTACGTACATTGTTAAAGCATGTGGGGTCTTCATGGTTGCTCTCCTTCGAAAAGTACTTCTCTGGAGTTGAGAACAAGCAGTGAGTTTGATCCGTTAACAGTAAATCTGGCATTGGACGTTTAGGGCTCAAGAATTTATCCCATGGTGTGTGGACAATGCGGTCTGATGGCGAGGCAAAAAAAGACCTACCTGGACCTAACTGTTAGGCGCCCCTGCCACAGCAGAGGAAGGGGGCACGAGAGAAATCTAGGTAGCCCAGCAAACCTCTTTTGTGAACAGGGATAGCGGCCATAAAAATGCGCGATTTTCCATGTTCACTGTGGACAGGGCCCTGGTCGGACACACCATAACGTTCAGGCCATTCAGATGATGATCTCCATGATAGATTTGTTGTTCACTTTACATCTTTACAGAAACTCAAAATAACATGCCGCCTGAAGTGGCCGTGAGAAAAAACAAGTCGAGAGCACAACGTGTCCTCGTCCCTGTGTGGTAATTTGTGAGTCAGGGATTGGCTACTTCTGCTGAAAAGAGAAGAATATGGCAAACTTTGATTAAGATTTGCTGACGAGTAGAGCAGACGATTTCGAAGGGACACATGGAGCGCGTGGAGTCCTGCGATTGGCATGAAAACCTTGTGGGGTGTGTTGGGGGAGTGCTTTTGTGTTCATTGAGGTTTGATGGAAAGTAAGGAAAGGTGATAATTGGTCGTTCAGTTCAGACTCTGGTCTCCAGAGGACACTGGCTTTGACTTCTGTTATGAGTGGGTGCACTTCGGACAGTCCTGAGTGTGACTCCATAGGTGAGTCCAGTTGGTTCATGGTATGACTGGTGAATGGAAGTATCACAAGCTGGAATCTGTAGAGATCTCAGCCCGCCGGAGTGGCCGAGCGGTTCTAGGCGCTACAGTCTGGAACCGCGGGACCGCTACGGTCACAGGTTCGAATCCTGCCTCGGGCATGGATGTGTGTGATGTCCATAGGTTAGTCAGATATAAGTAGTTCTCAGTTCTAGGGGACTGATGACCATAGTAGTTCAAGTCCTAGTTCAAGTCCCATAGTGCTCAGAGCCATTTTTTTTTTTTTTTTTTGTAGAGATCTCAGGGCTCCGTTAGAGTAATTGCGATCCGTCTAACAGATCGCTTTCCACGACTTTGCGTATTTCGTGCCCATGGTGGCACAGTACTTCAACCACAACAGTCACCTAAGACGGCGCCACACGTCGAGAAAGGGGTATTGTATTGCTGCTCCGGCTTCTTAAGGCAAACAACATCGTAATCTCGCCACTTGTTCTCAGCTGTATACACGCTGCTCCATGTATGCACATGTGTATAGCCACATTTTCCAGACTAGAAAAGGCGTAAAACTTTTGGATCACCATCTTGCGTCCACTGTGAACTCGAGAAATCTTGAGTAATCTTTTGCCCATCTTGCCTCTCTTTAGGAGAGGCAATGAATTACCAAATACAAAATACAGGGCGACATTTAAAAAAAGTCATACTGCTGTTCACAACTTTGTAAAAAACACAGCTACAACAAAAGCAGTCATGCTAACTGATGTCCCCCTGACGGCTAAAGAACATTTGCTTGAAACATTTTGTAATTTGCATCTGGACAAACAGTTATTTAGGGTGGTCAAGATAAACTGGACACCCTGTATACTACGAATTCGAGAACAAAAGTAGTTTTGCCAGAATTTAAAACTTTTACTAGTTTTCTGATTCAATACAAGTATTTAAATAATATGAAGCCTTTTCTTTCCATATCATTGTTGCCTATATTTTAAAATTTAAATTTAAACAAATTAGAGATTCTCTATAAATTTGTACCACCTGTAAGTTTTAAAATTGAGACTGATCTTTTCTTGAGATCAAGACTTACGTTAAATGATGATGGAAGTGTATTGAAGTTGAGGCAACCTTCATTTTAAATTATTCTCCCCTTTTTCAATACTTATGTCTTATTCTTTACCTTAATTTCTGTCTGTTAGTTCCTTCTATGGCAATTATAATTGGAGAAAGTTTCATCTCCTACAATAATTTCTCAATTCCTTTTACATTTAACAGCACCCTTCCCATAACTTTACAAGCGCAATCCCATTCAAAAACATATTTATATCCCCCCAAAATCTCTAACTTATGCATTATAACTTTACAGAAGTATAAAATAATTTATTGACTTTTACAAGAATATTAAATTCCGAATCCTACTAATTACCTTGTGAATATTAAATCAGCATCATCAAATTGCAGAACCCTTTTTTGTTCATAATGTATATACAAACAAACACAGTACGTACTGGAATCTCATCCTCCAAAGAAAATGTCAGCATTTGGTTTTCTTGTCTTAGATGTGTTGTCAAAATATGAAATTTAAGAAAACATCATTTATCTGTCAAGATTAAAAACTCAAACATATTCTTAACAAAAATCTGTATCTTGCAGAAAACTCTTCAAAAATTAAATATTTCTAAATAATAACAAACTGTGTGCTCATAAAATTTTTTTTCAGTTTAATCTTATACCAGTCTGTCACACAGTCTTTTCTCATATATTTTTAATGTGGTTCATTAAAATCGTCATCCTCATCTTCATGCACCTCCATGTCTCTCCTCTGAGCATGGAATCATGGTTGGCAGAGAGAAAGATTGCAAAGGGTTTGAGTGTATTGTGAATGATTGGTTGCCTTCGTTCCATTCTGCATGTACCCATGGCGAAATTATGTTATAAATCTATTATTAGCAGCATAAAACTTACACTCTTTGTCAATCCTCGAATCTTCATGCCAATCCATTTTTCGTTAATTCGCCTCTTGTTTGCTGTTCAAATAGCCATCTCTCGTGTCTCAGTGTGAAATTTTAAAGTGTAGCATTTTGCCATAAGGAATATAGGACATTTGTTTTGCTAGAGCAGTTGAAATGGATTTTTTGTTGTTGGTACGATGGTGCAATAATGGTCTTGTATAGGAAGGGATTTAGAAAGGTTTCTTGATTTCTTCTGGTCCAGATCTTCTTTCTTTCTAATCTGCTGCGTTGAATCTTCTTTTCTTATTGCATCTTGCTATCTTTTCAGCTGTGCCTTCCTTCTTCTCTGGACTGGGAATTGGGATTTAAGACCTGCTTAACCTTGTTATTGTATAATCGATTCTTATATGGTGTTTGCTTTCGAATTGTTGAGTATCCTCTATTGTATCAAGTTGTTCATTAGGATAAATTGACCAGTCTTCCCTGGATGTATTGTTAACATGCTCATCACCCCCCCCCCCCCCCAGGGATTATTGCTAACCACTGATTCACTAACCCTTTCCTCCCTCTGAGACATACTACTTTCATGAGGAATCAATATCCCTCTTCATACCCACCCCAAACTTCTATCATTAACCAAAGGACAAACAGAGTAAGTCTCAATAAAACATTTTATTTCATTAAATTTATGGAATAAATTTTAGTATCACAACTATTTGATACATAAAATACTAGGATATATGGATCCACACAGAGAATATACTGATACACACTTAAGCCATACCTTCACTTTGGACACATCATTCCCACACAATGCCACAATGCCCTAACATAGTTTTAACATTTAAAAGTGCCCATTTACAATAGGTGTACCTTAATTAAAAAAGAAAGTCATTCATTTCACATTTTTACTCTTATTCATTTATTAGTTACCACCCTACTATAACAGCTTCTTCTTCATTTCATTAGTCATTTTACAACCCCCCCCCCCATCCATCCCTCTACACACCCCTCCTTACACTTCCACTCCATTCACCACAGTGTTCACTGAATCATTCATATTATTGTCCTTGTGCTTCTTCTCACATTGTTTATTACCTCTCTAAGAAGTAACTATGATCAATAATGTTACATTTATCTTTGTTGTTAGGAAATAAGAATTAACCCACTTTGGGCTTTCGTATGTGGTAGCTGATTAAGTTGTTAACATTACTATATCATCTTTACAACATATAAATAAGATGTCACTGCTATAACATGTAAATAAGATTTATAGCACCAAGACTCCAACCCATATGTATCGATACTAGGGTGCACTCACATTTTTAATTGTACCTCATCAATCATTAAGAAATACTAGGATATCCCTACTCTTTATATTATGTTAAATTTAAATGTGGTGTTTAACATGAAATCTTTTGATTCTTTTATTTGCTTAAATGTTTTTATGTACAAGAAATGTTTCACACACCTGTGTTATTTGCACTTATTACTAAGTAATGTTACACCACATATAACGGGATTTACATGTCTGATGATACGTACATCATAAATATTGCTTCAAACCTCACTGGTCAATTAATGAGTGAGTAGAATAAGTAATTGCACTGTATTGTACTAATTATGAACTGGGGCAAAATTACACAACTTAGAGTTGGTCATGTGTTAATTTCACACACCGATCTGTATATTTACCTACTAAAACGTACTTTATACAACGCCAATAACTATCTGGACTGCTATATTTTTGGATGCAGCGAATATTATCGAGAGGTTTGTTACTGTTTATGTTTATGAGCAGGCAACTTCATTATATACTAAGATAAACAGGCACTGCAAAGCTGTAACAACTACCAAAGAAAATAAATTGCTCCTAACCTTACCTATCCTACCGGACACTGAGTCCAAAGACTAGAAAAAGGTCACCTGCTTGCAACAGGAATTTTTTTGACCAAGACAATTTGACACTTAGCCAACTGTCATTCAGTCAAAATGGTGTACTCAGTAATGAAACAAAACAGTAGGCTCCACCAGAAATATCGACTCTTAAACAATGTGTCTAACAGTGTATTTCAATACGACAGTATGCCATCTTAGGCAATTTATAATACTCGTAAGTAAGCATTAAAAATACAGATTCTTATACGGCTATATCACTTGTTAAGTATTTCAGTGTTATTGTCTAACCTGCTTCCAGAAAACACTTGATAATGGCACTTTGAAGCCGAAATCATGATTGTGTAAGTGTAAATGTAACACTGTAAATAAACAACAATCTAATGGCGGTACTGACTTTAAAGAAATATATTATGTCTGTGGCCCTGCATTATGAAAAAAATATCTTCATTTAACATTATCTTTAGACAGAATTGACCACTCACTAAAACTGAACTTTTACGCTGATGTTTCCTGATAATTTTCCAATTGAAGAATTTTTGAACTGATAGTACTTCAGTGCAACGTAAGAACACTTTCCTGCACTTTTGTAGAAACAAATTTACAAGGGTTACCCAGAAAGCAATGCACCGCATTTTTTTTTATCAGCTGAAAACGATGCTACAAATGCGAAACATTACGTATGTACTAGCTGATGTCTCCTGAGTGTGCGCACCAAGTTTCCGTCACTTCTGAGAGATAGTGTAGCAGTAGGACAGTTTCAAAATGGCGTCTTTAGGTGATGTGTGTTACAAGCAACGTGACGTCATTGAATTTCTCACTGCAGAGCAACAAACTGTGGGGAATATTCACAAATGCTTATAAGAAGTCTATGGAGCATCTGCTGTCGATTACAAATACAGTTAGCCGCTGGGCACCGAGGATGAGGTATCTGAAGTTGGTTCGTCGGAGCTCCGCGGCCGAGGAGACTATCCACGGCTGTCACACCTGACATATTGCACGGAGCTGATGTTGTCCTTCATTAAAGGATGTCATTCGTGAAAGACATTTTGAGGACGATGAGGAGGTGATTCACACAGTGAAGCACTGGCTCCGCCATCTGGACAAGGTTTGGTACCGACAGAGCATACACGCCCTTGTTTCGCTCTGGAGGAAGGCCATATAACGGGATGGAGATCACGTGGAAAAATAGGGGTGTAGATAAAAAATATTTTTCTTTCCTGTGCGTAATTCTAATTATATTCAGTACAGAATAATTTAATGAAAAAAAAATGCGGTGCATTAATTTCTGGGCAACTCTTGTAGGCCGGCCGGGGTGGCCGAGCGGTTCTAGGCGCTACAGTCTGGAACCGCGCGACCGCTACGGTCACAGGTTCGAATCCTGACTGGGCATGGATGTGTGTGATGTCCTTAGGTTAGTTAGGTTTAAGTAGTTCTAAGTTCCAGGGGACTGATGGCCTCAGAAGTTAAGTCCCATAGTGCTCAGACCTATTTGAACCATTTTTGAACTCTTGTAGTTTGTCACCTCCCATGAAGTAGTAAAATCGTATGTTCTGTTCTGAATACCATAGTAATGATCTTTTTTGTAGTAATGTAAATGTGCACGATACCTTTTGTTATCTTCTTCTGCAATTGCTTTTATTATGCTTGTCAATGTAATAAAATAGCTGTTACTTTTTACACAGTCTGATGTTTTGATTAATATGGGATTAAAAATTTTAAGAACTTTGTAGAAGCCTACGTGCATTCAGCTTACGATCTGAAAATGTTACTGATTAGATTTCACAGTATGTAAAAAGGACACACTAAATATCTACTGAAATAACATCACTGTGATAAAGCTTGTTGCTTTTAAAAACTTCAGTTGCATTAATCTGTACAAGAGGACAACGAATCATGATTTGTAGATCATGTCTGTAACCATAGAAATAAATACTTCAGTTCTTTTGTGGCGTTGAGCAGCGTGTTACAGCTCCTGACGAGATTTTTCTACCGATGGATGGTTTAGCAGCTTTTACACAGTGGCTTCCAAGTTGTAATTCCCATCGTAATATTTTGCCAGTATAGTGGGTAATGCTGCAACATAATATCTGCCTGCTTCACAGCAAACAACGAATTCTCAATGGCCCTAGTAATAGCGTTGGTACTTCTGCTTGGTTGACATATAGCTGCTTAATAATGTAGAATTACGTGCAGCAATAAGTTCCTGTCGATTCAAGGCCGTTTAACAATGATTCAGCTCACTTTAAGCACCACACAATGCAATACTGGGGCATCGCACCACACGCTACTTCACGACCCTTCTGAGTCACAAAGCAGACTGTTCTGTAACTTTTTGTCGCAACGTTTCTCCCGCCTTATCCTTTAGTGGGGAAGTCCCTTTACGTTTTAACTTAAGGCTTAAGCCATGAGTCGTTTAAGCTTTAAGTACAAAGGTTCATAATGTTTTTAAAAATAAGATATGCTTAACAATATATAGAAATTAATACAAAATTTATTTATGGTTGTACATTTAAAACACAGTTACAGATAATTGGTTACATAAGGTAGGACACGAGGTACTGGGAGAAGTGAAGCTGTGACGACGGGGCATGAGTCGTGCTTGGGTAGCTCAGATGTAGAGCACTTGCCCGCGAAAGGCAAAGGTCCCGAGTTCGAGCCTCGATCCAGCACACAGTTTTAATCAGCCAGGAAGTTTCAATCGGTTGCATGCTTCGCAGGCTGGTGGCAGCACCTTGGTGGCTATCTACCATACTTCATCCTGCCGTTAGATGGCGTATGTGCCCTCAATGCTGTATATCTCGCTGCTTGCTTCATAAGGTTTTTACAACTGCCCTGCCATTGATCGTATTTTTTAAATTATGGTGGAAACGAAATAACAAATACGAAATATAGAACAATTCCTACACTGTGTGACGTATTTGTGTCGTCACAGACCACACCTCTACGCTGCGACACCAGTATTTCATAACTTCTAATTGGAAACCCCATTTGCAACGTTACATTCCTCAGACATATCGAACAGGGGACTACTCTACGCGCCATGTGGCTACATAGCAGTATCGCAACAGGCAGTACACTGTGATGGGAGCTTGCGTATCATGAAGACATAGAGGCTCCAAACATTCAATATTTGTGCAGTCTTTATTGCCTGCACACCTACCTATCATTCGGAGAACACATGTGCAGTGGAGGTTGAATGCTACAACCACACAAGAAAAACAGAAATGATCCTGACTTATTGAGGATGTAGGATAAATGTTAAAGCTACTGTTGCCTTGTATGCCAAGTGTTTTCCAGGGAAAGCTCGCTCTCATTCGTTCTTTTACAAGGTTGTGGACACCTTTGTCTGATGGCAGCGAACAGACTGGCAAAAGCAAACAAAACAAATGTATGACAGGAGAAGCTTATGAAACAGCTGTACTAATGGCAGTGCACCGCAACTCATGGCTAAGTGCCTGACAATTACACTGCATTCTGATATGTTCATAGGTTGTATCTTCACAATACTACATCGTCATATGTATCATCCATACCACGTGTCACTGCATCAAGAAGTTCATGGCGCGAATTCCCGTAAGTGGGTAGTGTTTTGTGAATGAGCATGTCAACAAATGCAAACGACCCCCACGTTCTTTGCCAGGGTACTATTTTACGATGTATCTATGTTCGCAAACTATGGTAGCGTTAACTGACATAACGTGCATTACTGGAGTGTAAATAATCCCACTGGTTAGGCAAGTTGACCATCGACATCCTTGGTCGCTTAATATATGGTGTGGCATCATGGGAACAAACCAATTAATCGGTTTTGTTTTTAATCGATAGCACATTGAATACACGCAAATATCGAACATTTTGGAACAGGAACTGCCGATACTATGCAAGATGTTGCCCTGGACGTTCGACAACGTATTTAGTTTCAGCACGACGGTTTTATAGTGCATTACGCAATTCAAGCAGGGAGATGTTAGACTGTGTTTTGTTTACATTGGTCGGTGGATCGACGTAGGTGGCCCTATTAATTGCTCACTAGATCGCCGAATTTGACATTACCGGATTTCTTTCTGTGGAGATAGTTAAAGATAAGGTGTACCAGCAAGTGCCAATAGGCCGTGAAGGCATGGCCCACCGCATCAGATACTGCTGTGCTAACTTTTCCACAGACATACTTCTGCCGGCCGGAGTGAGATATTATCATCAGTATTTAGCTTAAGTTTACAATAGATTCTTCCTTCACTGGAGTCTGTTTTACACTTTCCTCCAAGTAACCAGCGTTATTTTCCTTCGTTAAAGCCGTCCGCTGTGGCCGAGCGGCTCTAGCCGCTTCAGTCTGGAACCGCACGACCACTACGGTCGCAGGTTCGAATCCTGCCTCGGGCATGGATGTGTGTGATGTTCTTAGGTCAGTTAGGTTTAAGTAGTTCTAAATTCTAGGGGACTGATGACCTCAGATGTTAAGTCCCATAGTGCTCAGAGACATTTGAACCATTTTTGACATATTTCTGTCCCACATATTGTCATCTGAATTGCAGGTCACTAAGAGCATTGAAGGTGGCGGTACTACGTTTAAACACATACGCTAATTGGACCAGCAGAGTAACATTCACCTCGAGCCACGGCCACAATGGCGCGTCAAGTAGCTCCCTGTTTGATATGTTGAAGAATATAATGCTGTGAATGGCATTTCCGGTTTGAAGTTATGAAATATTCCAATTCGAAGTTCTGAAATACTGGCCTGTCCTAACCTCGCAGCATGGAGGTGGGACCGCATGTGTCACTAAATATTCAAGGGCCATTGAGTAACGTACTCTACATCATTCCTCAGATTACAGCGCCACCTGTGGCGAAACGAAGAAAATGCTTCAGACAAAACATACGTACATTTTGCTGCAGAATCGTGATATGCGTCTCCTCTGAATGTCCTCCTCTTTATACTCTGGTCGCTCCCCGCCCCTTCCCCCGCGTAATGCCGCACGCGGCGCTGTGTGGGGTGGTGGTGGGGAGGGGCGGGCTGCTGGATGCGAACTGTGGACCGCCAGATGTCCTGTGGCCTTCGTCGGATGCAGAAGTCGCTTTGGGTCGGCGCTGTGCTTTTAGTTGGCTGAGTGCTGGGTCCCGGGCTTTGCTGAACTTGAACCCGGCGTCTCTGTTGATCAGCCCATCAGCTACATGTATTTCAAGAAGAACGGATGCAACGAGAGTCAAATTGGACTTGCTTTCAGGCAGAATGCACAAGCTCAGCAGAGAGAGAACGAAGAGGACGAGAAGACAATGGCGTACCTGCCTTACGCCGGCAAATTATCCAACAAAATCGGCAGAATTCTGGCTCGGTGTAACATAAAATGTGTCTTCCGCCCACCTCCGAAAACGCGTGCCGTGCTATTTACAGTGAAAGATGACCTGGGGCTCCGGAAACCGGGTGTTTACCGTATTCCGTGTAAATGCGGTAAGGCATACATCGGCCAAACTGTACGGACAATCGAAGAAAGATGCCAGGAACAGAGAAGGCACACTGAACTGAAGCAGCTTACAAAATCTGCGGTTGCGGAACATTACATGGATACTGGAGATACTATGGAGTACGCGAAAACGGAAGTTTTACCGCAGGCCTCGTCTTTTTGGGACTGTGTGCTGAAGGAGGCGATTGAAATACGTGTAGCTGATGGGCTGATCAATAGAGACGCCAGGTTCAACCTCAGCAAAGCCTGGGATCCAGCACTCGGCCATCTAAAAGCGCACCGCCGACCCAAAGCGACTTCCGCGTCTGACGAAGGCCACAGGACATCTGACGGTCCACAGTTCGCATCCAGCAGCCCGCCCCTCCCCACCACCTCCCCACGCAGCGCCGCGTGCGGTAGGACGCGGGGGAAGGGGCGGGATGCGATCAGAGTATAAAGGGGAGGAGATTCAGCGGAGACGCTCAGTTTTTCAACGAGATTCTCCGATCAGGTGACTACCCCTGTGCGTGGAAACACGCGGAGGTCGTGGCCATTCTGAAATCCAGCAAGGACCCTCGCCAGGCATCGAGCTACGACCCATCAGCCTACTCCCGTCCCTCTCGAAAGTTTTCGAGAGGCTGTACGCGAGAAGACTGATGCGACACGTCACCCAGGACGGCATCATCCCGGACGAGCAGTTCGGGTTCCGAGAAGAACATGCCACTGCCCACCAGCTCTTGCGGGTGGTAGAATCGGCGATGAGGGCACTGGAAACAAGGGAAATCTTTGGAGCAGTGTTCCTCGACGTCTCCCGAGCGTTTGACTCGGTGTGGCAGTTCGGGTTCCGAGAAGAACATGCCACTGCTCACCAGCTCTTGCGGGTGGTAGAATCGGCGATGAGGGCACTGGAAACAAGGGAAATCTTTGGAGCAGTGTTCCTCGACGTCTCCCGAGCGTTTGACTCGGTGTGGCAGTTCGGGTTCCGAGAAGAACATGCCACTGCTCACCAGCTCTTGCGGGTGGTAGAATCGGCGATGAGGGCACTGGAAACAAGGGAAATCTTTGGAGCAGTGTTCCTCGACGTCTCCCGAGCGTTTGACTCGGTGTGGCAGTTCGGGTTCCGAGAAGAACATGCCACTGCTCACCAGCTCTTGCGGGTGGTAGAATCGGCGATGAGGGCACTGGAAACAAGGGAAATCTTTGGAGCAGTGTTCCTCGACGTCTCCCGAGCGTTTGACTCGGTGTGGCAGTTCGGGTTCCGAGAAGAACATGCCACTGCTCACCAGCTCTTGCGGGTGGTAGAATCGGCGATGAGGGCACTGGAAACAAGGGAAATCTTTGGAGCAGTGTTCCTCGACGTCTCCCGAGCGTTTGACTCGGTGTGGCAGTTCGGGTTCCGAGAAGAACATGCCACTGCTCACCAGCTCTTGCGGGTGGTAGAATCGGCGATGAGGGCACTGGAAACAAGGGAAATCTTTGGAGCAGTGTTCCTCGACGTCTCCCGAGCGTTTGACTCGGTGTGGCAGTTCGGGTTCCGAGAAGAACATGCCACTGCTCACCAGCTCTTGCGGGTGGTAGAATCGGCGATGAGGGCACTGGAAACAAGGGAAATCTTTGGAGCAGTGTTCCTCGACGTCTCCCGAGCGTTTGACTCGGTGTGGCACGACGGTCTCAAGTTCAAACTTTTTGAACAAGGGATACCGACGTCCCACATGACGCTGCTGCGGTCGTACCTGTCGAACGAACCTTCCACGTGAGGGCTGACGACGGTACGTCCACAGACCGCCAGATACGTGCAGGGGTGCCGCAGGGGTCGGTCCTCGGCCCCTCGCTGTACCCCCTGTACACTGCCGACGCGCCGAAAGTGCTGAGAAACCGCCTCCAACGCGGGTGCGACGCCTTGGGCTCATGGGCAACAAGGTGGCGGTTGATATTCAACGCCACAAAGAGCCAGGCAGTCGTCTTCACCCGAAGACTTCTGCCGCCAGGGCTTACGCCGGTCGAAATCCTGGGAGAACCTATCCCATGGAGTGGGACGGCGAAATACCTAGGGGTTATCCTAGACCGCAGGCTCACCTGGAAGCATCACATCCGTGATGTGAAACGGAGAGCAATAGGACGCCTGCGCGCACTGTATCCGCTGCTAAGCCCGCAGTCGTCATTGCCACCGCAACACAGCATCACGCTATGCCTAACACTGGTTCGCCCACTGTTAGAGTATGCGGTCGTGGTCTGGGGGAAAGCCGCAGATGCTCACATTGTGACTCTGCAGCGGATACAGAACCGCGTCCTGAAGACTGCTATGCACCTTCCAAGGCGCTTCCCGACGCCCCAACTCCACGAGGACACCGGGATCCTGCCTCTCCGAGACAGGTTCCGCGCCATCGCCAGGAAGTTCTACGAGAAGACGGGACGCTCCCGCAACCGGCTCATCCGTGGACTGGGCCAACAACCTCATCACAGACCAACCACGCGTTGGCCTGACCTGCTGAGGAATTAAGTTTTACTAATCCCTCAACAGAGTGTGTCTTTCTCTTTTTCAGGTTACACCAGACAGGACCAATCAACAAGGGTGGTAATATATCTTTCTCTCTCTTACAGGAACCGCAGGAATAACAAATTTTTTTGTCTAAACTGCACCCCCACGAGCTAAGGACAGGCTCGTCATTCCAGCGTCAGCGTCAGCGGAGACTCTCAGTCTGCAGCTATCATCTGAAGATGACGGCAAGGAACGCTGTCGAAATATCGTGGTTTGAAAACGACTGCACCCGGGTGGAGACCCGAGAACAGCACAAACAGTTAATTCACCGGGAAAGCCTAAGATCACACAGGTAGATGTAGTGTTTCTTGATTTACGAATGCATTTGACGAAGTATTGCACTTACGCTTATTGTCGAAAGTACGATAATATGAGGTATCAAGAGAAATTTTTGACTGGATTGAGAACGTTTTGGGCGGGAGGACGCAGTGTGTTATCTTGGATGGAGAGTCATCGTCATATGTAGAAGTAAATTCCGGTGTGTCCCAGGGAAGTGTGTTAGGACCCGTGTGTTAATGTTGTATATTAATGAGCTTCCAGACAATATTAATAAAAAAACAGGATTTTTGCAGATGATGCCTTTATCTGTAATCAAGTACTATCTGAGAGAAGCTGCGTAAATATTCAGTCAGATCTTGATAAGATTTCAACATGATGCAGAGGTTGGTAACTTGCTCTAAATGTTCAGAAAAGTAAAATTTTGCACGTCACAAAACGGAAAGCGTAGTATCCTGTGACTATAATATCAACGAGTCACCGTTGGAATCGACCAACTCATGCAAATACCTGGGTGAAAAGCTTTGAAGGGGATGTAATGGAATGATCACATATGTTCAGTAGCGGGGAAAGTAGGTGGTAGGCCGGCCGCGGTGGCCGAGCGGTTCTAGGAGCTTCAGCCCGAACCGTGCGACTGCTACGGTCGCAGCTTCGAATCCTGCCTCGGACATGGATATGTGTGATGTTCTTAGGTTAGTTAGGTTTAAGTAGTTCTAAGTTCTACGGGACTGATGACCTCAGATGTTAAGTCCCATAGTGCTCAGAGCCATTTGAACCATTTTAGTAGGTGGTAGACTTCGTTTAATTGGTAGAATACTGGGGAAGTGCAATCAGTCTACATAAGAGATTGCTTATAAATCACTCGCACTTACTACTTGGCATACCAGCCTTTACTCAACCACACCCGTGAAAGAAGCTGTAATAGTCAAAGGAGCCATACGAAACGTAAGACTGCCTAGCAGGACGTCGACAGAGGAAAGCAGAACCTCACACCGCAAAAAGATAACACAAAAATGTCATAGTACAGTACGAAAAATTCACTTGAAAATGGGAATAATTTCCCGAAAAGTGTCGTGTAGAATATAAATAAAAGAAAATCGTGACTGGTAGCAGGGAAGTTATTAAAAACAATCCTATCGAGAGATAAAGCCCTCATCATGCTGCCAACACTTATGGTTAAAGCATTAAAAACTCACCAACATATCTGTGGCGTTCATAAAATGATAAAACTGAATTACTGAGGACTACAGGTCCTTGTCTGACTTTGACATTGTCCATTTATGTCTTTCACTGACCAATTACTTCGCAACTGCGCACCAGGCCGTCTTCTCATTAGCTTTCTGCACCAAGAGTGAAATGCCTTTGGTGAATAACATATCCCAGTGTAAAGCGATTACGATCTTTTTCGGAGCATTTAAATTGACTACAATTAGTGTCCTTCTGGCAAAAGCAAACAAGACATATTATTTACAAAGAAAATAATTTAGCGCTAAATTAATGCTAAAGTGATAGAATTTCTCTCAAGACGACCTAGAAGGTAATATCGAAAGGTAATGGTTGAATATGGAATTTTCCCCACCCCTCGCCTTCGCCACCACCATGATATTACGATCAATTGTTGCCACAAGGAAGTTCTTCCACTGACAACTTCAATGTAACAGAGCAATACGTCTCTGTACTGTTATCACTTACGCAATCTACTTACGTGACACAAATATGAATCCCATTTCCATAGCAATCTGCCTACTTAATCATTTATGCAGTCTGATCGTTTATACCATCTATATTACAGCAACGGATAACGCAATCCGGATCCAATGAAATGTTCTACGAACCGAATCAGTGGGTTCAAATGGCTCTGAGCACTATGGGACTCAACTGCTGTGGTCATCAGTCCCCTAGAACTTAGAACTACTTAAACCTAACTAACCTAAGGACATCACATACACCCATGCCCGAGGCAGGATTCGAACCTGCGACCGTAGCAACAGCGAGGCTCCGGACTGGAGCGCCTAGAACCGCACGGCCACCGCGGCCGGCCGAATCAGTGGGTATCTTACCAAGAAATATCTATTAATACTAAAACAGGTTTAACCAGTCCCTTGTCCCAAGATCCAAACTTAACCCTCTTCGTAACTTACATGGGCACAAAAAGGTTCTCATCCCCAAAAAGGGAAAGGATTACTGTTTATGGACTACGCAGAAGTTGTAGTCACCTTTCCGAATTAATACACTGCTTTGCTCATTTATACATTGAATCATTTTAAGAACCTATTCACACTCTGATTGTAAATAATCACACTTGTTGCTGTGTCTTCTCTATAAAGGAACTCAGCAAGATTGCTGAGGTGTGTAGTACGCCAGTTTGGATGCGCAGTCCTTACTTCTATGCTTAAGCGAACACGGGTAATCCCTGTTCATATGAATAAATCAATTTATGTTAAAAATGAATACTAAAATGTTTCTTCTTTTGTTTGTTACATGTATTCGAGGAAGTTTCCACGAAGGTGTTCCAGCGGTGTTGCCCCGGAATGAGCGTCTGGTAGTGCACGGCACTTCATCGGACGGAGCCGACGGTTGTTATCGGCGAGAACATCGCTCCACCATTATTAAGTTTTATGAATTTATTGTTAAAGAATTGTATCACAAAAGTGTTGTAAAATATAGACACTTCTACTTGGACATCCGAAATGCACAGGTGTAAACGTTTATGAGTGTATGTTGTATTGTGAAAAATAAAACACTCAGTTCATCGTTAAAATTATGTCATCGAAGTCTTTATGTGACTAAGGTAGTGAAGAATTACTTTTTTGAACCTTGACTTTGCTGAAGTGTCTGCAGTACCTTCAAGTTGAAAGGCAATATTGAGATGTATCGTGAAACAGAGTCCTACTGAAATTTCTCATAATTAAATTTTGCTTTTTGAAAAGTTTCTTATCACGCAATTCACGAAGTTGATGCAGATTGAACATTTTTCAAGAATTTGATTCTGGGAAGTGATTTCATTAATTTCAGAAAGACACAAAGTGATTAGTAAGAATTTTTATGGGTGCTCTGCGATATACAGGGTGAGCACAAAGTCTTGCCCTGATTATAACAATTTATTACAGAATAACCGTTTGACATAACAATTTACATTTGATTCCGTTACATAGGTTAGTTTTTTTAAAACCGCTTACGTTAGTAAACCTCAACGTGTGCTCCCTTGGTAGCTCGGAGAATGTCGAGGCGGTATTCCAGTTCCCGCTAGGTGTTTTGTAATATGTATTCTGTCACAGTACCCACAGCAGCTTGTATCTTGGCCTTCAGTTCGTCGACGTCAGCAATTGGTGTGACGAAGACTCTGTCCTTGATATAGCCCCAGAAAAAAGAAGTCAAGGGACGTAATGAATGGAGAGCGGGGTGGCTAAGGTGTTGGACCGTTGCTTCCAATCCACCGATCCGGAACTGTTTCATTCAGGAAATCACGCACTATCAAAGCCCAGTGGGGTGGTGCTCCATCTTGTTGGAAAATTATTCATGGTTGATATTCTTCTAATTGTGGGGCAATGAACTGTTGCAAAACGTCTAAGGACACACTGCGCTTTCTTCTGCTTCGACGCCATTTCGCCAGCGACTAACGTTACCTAACAGACCGCGTCGGTGTTGTGGAGCACTAGCGCCATCTATTGGTCACAACAACTAGTGACACTAACCTATGTAACGGCATCAAATGCAACTTATGTCAAACGGTTATTCTGTTATAAATTTTTATCATCAGGGCAAGACTTTGTGCTCACCCTGTATAATTGTACAACTATCAAAAAGTGCTTGAGGTGAATTTTGACTTATGTAGAGACTAATTATCGATCTCTTATACGCTACATACAAGAACTTCATCGATCGTTTCACAGGATTTTAACTTTAGTAGCAAATCAGAAGGGACTTTCATAACAAACTAAAGGCATAAACCGCTGTTCAATCACGCTGCACTGACTAAATATTTACAATAAACAATGTTTAAACATTAGGCGTAATAGTTCCGCTACACCGCAGTTGAAAAATATCACTTATAGCCAGAATTTTGCTAACTCGCCCCTGAGTTGTTACACGTATCATTATACAGCTAGAGACTTACGGCGACAGAATGTAAGTCAAAATTTAAAATCTTCTTCTCTGTAGGTCAGAAAAACGATTCTGCCAAGTTTAACCAACTGAGGTTGGAGTAAAATTACCAATTACATTTATCCTCAAACAAGGATAAGTGAGGCCTCGTCTCACTCCGATACACATGGTCGAGACTACACAGAGGAGTATGTTACGAAAGAAGACAGCTTCTTAACGTCTTAATCCAGCATTTAACGGGGTGGGAACTCAAGGGAAACAAACTGAATAATGACCATATTGAATCTCAAACAGTCGGCCGGAGTGGCCGAGCGGTTCTAGGCGCTACAGTCCGGAACCGTGCGACCGCTACGGTCGCAGGTTCGAATCCTGCCTCGGGCATGGATGTGTGTGATGTCCTTAGGTTAGTTAGGTTTAAGTAGTTCTAAGTTCTATGGGACTGATGACCACAGCAGTTAAGTCCCATAGTGCTCAGAGCCATTTGAACCAAGCCAATCTCAAACAGCATATGTAAGCTAACACGACTTCAATCAGTTGGGGATAAAATTAGACAAAGCATACTATTAATGTAAAGCACAATAATTGGAACGTAGCTATAACTGACTTGGGTCACTTCTATGACAACTGATACTTTTGTCCATGGGACATGCTGTATCTCAACTCTTCAGACCCTCAGTATAACTCCAAATTGAATTCAATAAATCAGCTCTCGTAGCTGCTACTATGGTGTCTGAAATATAAAATGTGTGCAAGTAAAGCAGTTTGTGGAACAACGCAGCAGTGTTCCCTGCTGAAGCAGCGATCTGCAATATTCACATCTGATCATTTCGGCGGCCATAGGAAGTGTGTGTTCGCACGCTATGTTCAGAAAAACAAATGGTTTTCCACCACTCTCTAAAGGGACACCATGGCGGCAACGAGGGCGTATCAGTGAATACCAGCCCACGAAAATTTCTGCCAAAAGACTAACTTGTGGAGGAACTGGTTACATTGCAGGACCCAGCTCACATATGGGGAGGCTGCTCTAACTTTGCGAAGTATTGCAAGCTGGAGTGAGTAACTGCAATAATGAACTGTCAGGACAAATGTATCTCACGTCAGACAATTTTGACTAAGCTTGATGAGACGTTCCCTTTAGACTTGTCTCACGCTTCGTTTCTTTTGAGCTGTTTCGGAAGATGGTTTCTAAATACCACTGACATATACCGCTGCACACACTTTCCTTTCACTCCGCGAAAACAATGGAAATATACGCCGCACAAGTCGGAAGATTTACGTGAAAGAACTCTTAGTCGGCCGGGGAAGGGGAAACTAATACTAACAGATTCGGAATCCTCAGTAATACAAGTGAAGCACAACAGTTAACGTAAGGAAAGTGGTTTTGTCTTGGATTGTATTTTAAAACCGTAACAGGAACTTTCAGGTCACAGTTAAAGAAACATATTGTGGTGAGTGGTCACAGTGGCACAGGGCAACGCAACGAGAAAATCGACGCCTGCGCTCGGTCGACGGGAGATTTGTTGAAGTACGGAAAACTCTTTCTGTGTCATCCGCGCGCCAGTTAAGTCAGAGAAATACCAAGATGCGTCATACGCAATAAAGGTAGATCTTATGCAACGCTGGGTCCAATTTCCTAATACATTTATGGTATAAAAGTTGCATCGGGAAACTCCAGGTAATATTTTACTCGCCTCAGAGTCGGTCGCGGGACATTACAGCAATACCTAAATTACTTCAGTATCCTCTTATCTCCTTGTTGCGATTGTGGCCAGAAGAAGACCTCAACAATTTTTTTTCTGTACCAGAACATGACAAAACTGTAAGAGATTAACACAAGTATTTATCATTGAGAAATGAAACACTACAGTAACGTTAAAACCCTATTAACGATAAGCAATATAATGGAGTTAGAATATTGTGGGTTGTTAGGATACGTCATATTTCATCTAAACGATTGAGGTTTCCATCCCTCTACTGGGATCTTCTTCAGGATCTTCTGGTGTCCACTGTAGATTGTGCACTGTCAGGGACTAGCGTCGCGTTCTCTTTTAAAGTGGAGTTTTCCTGCGATTGTGCTGGAGAAGTGGGATTATTGGGTAAAAAAGTCACTTCTTCAGCACAAGCGTGGAAAAACTTCCCTTTATAAGAGCACGCGATTCTGTTCTTTGACAGTGCTCGGCCTACAGTGAATACCACAAGATACTGTAGAAGAGACCACCAGAGGAGTAGAAACCTTGATCGTTTAGAAGAAATATGACGCCGCATAACAACCCAGAAGTTTTTTACTTCAGTAACAACGGCCACGAAAGCATGCCATATAATGATATTTTAAGATATGTAAAAATACCGCCTCAGATACTTCTTAACAAGAGCGAAGCTGTATACATACACTCCTGGAAATGGAAAAAAGAACACATTGACACCGGTGTGTCAGACCCACCATACTTGCTCCGGACACTGCGAGAGGGCTGTACAAGCAATGATCACACGCACGGCACAGCGGACACACCAGGAACCGCGGTGTTGGCCGTCGAATGGCGCTAGCTGCGCAGCATTTGTGCACCGCCGCCGTCAGTGTCAGCCAGTTTGCCGTGGCATACGGAGCTCCATCGCAGTCTTTAACACTGGTAGCATGCCGCGACAGCGTGGACGTGAACCGTATGTGCAGTTGACGGACTTTGAGCGAGGGCGTATAGTGGGCATGCGGGAGGCCGGGTGGACGTACCGCCGAATTGCTCAACACGTGGGGCGTGAGGTCTCCACAGTACATCGATGTTGTCGCCAGTGGTCGGCGGAAGGTGCACGTGCCCGTCGACCTGGGACCGGACCGCAGCGACGCACGGATGCACGCCAAGACCGTCGGATCCTACGCAGTGCCGTAGGGGACCGCACCGCCACTTCCCAGCAAATTAGGGACACTGTTGCTCCTGGGGTATCGGCGAGGACCATCGCAACCGTCTCCATGAAGCTGGGCTACGGTCCCGCACACCGTTGGGCCGTCTTCCGCTCACGCCCCAACATCGTGCAGCCCGCCTCCAGTGGTGTCGCGACAGGCGTGAATGGAGGGACGAATGGAGACGTGTCGTCTTCAGCGATGAGAGTCGCTTCTGCCTTGGTGCCAATGATGGTCGTATGCGTGTTTGGCGCCGTGCAGGTGAGCGCCACAATCAGGACTGCATACGACCGAGGCACACAGGGCCAACACCCGGCATCATGGTGTGGGGAGCGATCTCCTACACTGGCCGTACACCACTGGTGATCGTCGAGGGGACACTGAATAGTGCACGGTACATCCAAACCGTCATCGAACCCATCGTTCTACCATTCCTAGACCGGCAAGGGAACTTGCTGTTCCAACAGGACAATGCACGTCCGCATGTATCCCGTGCCACCCAACGTGCTCTAGAAGGTGTAAGTCAACTACCCTGGCCAGCAAGATCTCCGGATCTGTCCCCCATTGAGCATGTTTGGGACTGGATGAAGCGTCGTCTCACGCGGTCTGCACGTCCAGCACGAACGCTGGTCCAACTGAGGCGCCAGGTGGAAATGGCATGGCAAGCCGTTCCACAGGACTACATCCAGCATCTCTACGATCGTCTCCATGGGAGAATAGCAGCCTGCATTGCTGCGAAAGGTGGATATACACTGTACTAGTGCCGACATTGTGCATGCTCTGTTGCCTGTGTCTATGTGCCTGTGGTTCTGTCAGTGTGATCATGTGATGTATCTGACCCCAGGAATGTGTCAATAAAGTTTCCCCTTCCTGGGACAATGAATTCACGGTGTTCTTATTTCAATTTCCAGGAGTGTATATGCAGTAGTGGCAGGCCGCCCTGAATTTCTGTCATGTGGCAATCCCTTCATCTCTTATGAATAGCACTTGCACCCCACATCTTGAATTATTTTTCGGATTATTTCAATCTCTGTCTCTCCTTGGAATTTTTACGCCTTACAGCTCCTTCTAATACAACGGATGGTATTCCCTAATACCTTAATCCGTGTCTTATCATCCAGTTCCTTCTTATTGACAGTGTTTTCCATTGATCCTTTTTCCACCGACTCTGTGGAGAACCACAATGTTCTTTACATTTACATGTCTTAAAGTATTAACAGCTAGAGCAGCAAAATGGAGAATATTCACAAAAATATTCAGTATTATGATACAGAGAGACATATGCAACTTATTAGTAGTGTGTGAAATACCAGTGTAAACAAAACCCCTTCATTTAGCGGTACCTCAGCTCACCCAGCTGTGGCTTTCTTTTACATTATTTCACGGATTTTTAAATATCTATTATACAGATATTTCCCGAAAGAGCAGAATTTGGGATAACATTTGCTTAAGAAGAAAATGGAAAGAAGGAATAATTAAATGGTAGATAGTGGATGAAAGACTGGCTCTGATCATTGTACAATTACCTCAAAAATTGCTTTTCCAATTGAGACAAAGATAAAACAATAGGAGGAAGAGGAGGGTGTTGAAAGTACGATTATAGAAGATCCAAAATATAGTATGCATGTAGTACAAGAAGAAAGTGTGAAATGTTTACATCACAAGAGATTAAATCTGCCGGCTGCGGTGGTCTAGCGGTTCTAGGCGCGCAGTCCGGAACCGCGCGACTGCTACGGTTGCAGGTTCGAATCCTGCCTCGGGCATGGATGTGTGTGATGTCCTTCGGTTAGTTAGGTTTAAGTAGTTCTAAGTTCTAGGGGACTGATGACCACGGATGTTAAGTCCCATAGTGCTCAGAGCCATTTGAACCATTTGATTAAATCTGAAATTGGATACAACGGATGAGGAACGGAGTGTCAATGAATTACACAGTTTCCTGGAACAGTTGATTAAGGAAGCAGCGGAGGAGGCTTCAGAGGGGAAAGGGATGGAAAAGTGAGATCTGAATGAATGACCTCGGAGATGATGTAGGTGACTGAGGGGAAAAAAGCAGTATGTGGTTATTTGGAGTGAAGGGGATATGAATAAATACAAGATTTATATGGAAAGGGGGCCAATAAAAATCAATAACGAAGTGTAAGGAAGAGGTGTGGGAAAGAGTATGTAGGGAAAGAGAGCAGTATCGTGGATACAGAATGTCAGCGGAGGCATGGAGAGCGATAAGGAAGATAAAATGGCTCGCATTCCCACACCTATATGTGTTGGATAGAAAAAAACGCACTTTGAAGACGTTTTGGTAAAAAAAAAGGTTGACGTTTCACATGTGGCTGAACACTTCCTGTTTCCTTAAATGACGTAACTATCCGGCGAACGGTCCGGACACTTGGATGATGTCGTCCAGGATACTGAGCAGCATACATAGCACACCCCCGTTGGGCATTTTTATCACAATAGCGATACATCAACACGATATCGACCTTTCCCGCAATTGGTAAACGATCCATTTTAACACGGGTAATGTATCACGAAGCAACTACCGTCCGCACTGGCAGAATGTTACGTGATGCCACGTACTTATACGTTTGTGACTATTACAGCGCCATCTATCACAAAGCGAAAAAAATGGTCCAACTAGAACATTCATATTTCTTTACGTACTAGACGAATATGTAATAAAAAGTGGGGGTTCCTATTTCAAAAAAACGCCATTGATATCCGTTTGACCCATGGGAGCGCAATCTAGCGGGCCAACCATAGCGCCTTCTAGTTTCCCCCTTAAAGCTAGATAAGTTTCGTTTTTGTAGTTTCTTCGTTTGACGCGTTTTTCGTGAGATATTTGTCCCGGTCACGATCAATGGACCACCCTGTATATTTGCAGTATGTACTGGACGGTGCAATCAGTTGTAAAGAATTATGGGAATTCGTTTCCAGCATGCAACTGTGTACTCATTATTAGTTACCGATGATGAAGCATTGACAAAAAAGTAGGGAGGATGGCTTATGAGCAGCCGAGTAGAGAACAAGGAGCATGTCGAGAAAAGAGAGGAGAATGAACGACAAAATTAGGAAAATAATGGATATGGAACAACCAGTCGTGCAAAGGACTGAGAAAGGAGCTGTTCAGTGGTATGGCCATGTGCGGCGAATGGAGTAGGGACGATGACCAAAAGCAGTCCCGGAATGGTCGCCTCCGGGAAGGAGGAAGAAGCACGGACGGCCGAGAGTAACTTGAAGAGCGGGAATAAATGGAATGGCGAGGAAGAGAGGTCTGAAAGAGGATAGTGAATCTGGAAAATGGAAATACAGGGCAACTGCTAGAGAGTGGAGAAACCCTTAAACGTCAGATTTCCTCGGTGATAATATTTCTCGGTACCTTACACCTAACAAACTGCTTGTCAAGTATAGTCGCTTCATAATCTCTATAAAGGTAAAAAGCTTCGGAATGCTCCAATAGTGGAAGCGAGTGTGTACTTTGGCTGGCGAGCCCTGTTGAGGTGAAAGGCAGCGATCGATGGTGAACCAGGGCAGACGTCGTGCTGCGAACAAGGCAGAGCAGAGGCGAGGTGTGCGCGTGTCTGTCGGCAGTTACCCGTGGCACAAAGGCCACGCCAACAAAGGCAACAGGCCAGTCCGGGATAGGCCAATCTCGCGCTCGTAAACCGGCTTTTCCCGCGTTATCTCCACTCCTCCACAGTTCGGCCGTAAAATTTTGAAGGTAATGGCGTACGCTCCTGAGTACGGGTCTCCTTGCTGCCTCGTGTAACTACGCACCTTACAGTCATTAACTACTGCACGTTAAGTCCCATATTTCCCAGAGCCATTTGAACCATTTTTGAACCTTCACTGAATGTATTCCCCTATTTATAGATTTTTCCGCACATTTTTCTAGAAAAAGACGGTAATCTGCATTTTAACTAATTTTCTTTCAGAGCTTATTCCTTTTGTCAGTTTTTGCCAGTCTCAATCGTCTGAACATCTTCTACACGAGGTGTACGCGGTGACGTTTGTTAGACACTTATATCCACCTCCTCCTCCCCCCCTCCATGCACATTTTTCCGCTTTCTTTTTCTCTCAATCTCAACGATAACTACTTTGGGGGGAAAAAGAGATCTGTGGCACAATTTGACTAAAAGGAGGGATAGGTGGATAGGACACAGCCTCTAACATCAAGAAATCGCCAGTTTCATAACAGAAGAAAATGTGCGGGGCAAAAATTGTACGGAGTGTCCAACGCTATTTTTACAACAAGTAGGCGCAAATGGATATAAGTTCCAGTGTTTACGCCGATGTGCCAGTCTTCAGACTGAAGAGCACCACCACCGCCGCTAAACCCAACAACAACGACAGCACCAGCAACAACAACGACAATAGGTTATTTCGACTTATTCTATCCATTTTTGTGATCAGAATATTTAAAAACTTATTTCGCCACCTGTTTCCTTTTCCATTAAATATTTGACAAGAGAAAACAATAAGAATGGAAGATCAAACAAGGAAGCCTCAGATTAACAGGATGTAAGACAAGGAGACATTTTCTCTACTGATCAGTAGGAAATAAAAGAAAGGTTAAGGAATGATGTAAACATCTAGGGTGGAAAGATAGAATTAACAGGAGTGACTACTGATATTGGTATCCAAAGTTAAAATGAGGAAAATTTAGAGGCTCTCTTGAATGTAATGAACAATTCCCGAGCACAGATTGTGAACTGCGTACATAAAAAAGATGCTAAAATAGAGAGGAGTGCCAGAAGTGAGATTAATCGTAATCTTAGTCCAGAATGGGTACCATGCTGTAGACGAATTCAAGAGCTTCCGAGTATCGGTCGTCACATGGAGAACGAAATATAAAAATAAATGTAGCGGTCCAGACAGCAGCGAGCAACCGAGGAATATCAGTGAGGCAAGAGCGGGTCGGGCGGTGTCGGTTTTGTTTAATTTTTCACGACGGTAGACTTGTTTTGTAGGTTGTGCAACGGTGCAAGACTCTGTTGTATACAAAACATAGATGTGGGAAGACTAATAGAAGAAGCTCGACAGTTTCCTGTGCTCTACGACCAGCCAAACGAAAAATACTGGCATGTGGAGTACAAAGACAGAGGCTCGAAGAGGACTACAATAGATTTGAAGTCAAAGGTAAAGTAAGTATTAGACAAATTTTCACACCGGGAAGATATTTATTTACCTTGTATTTTGCAAACAAACACAAGGTTTTGATATATGTCGTCGGTATATCGCTAAGGTGACATGTTCTTGCCACTCCACACTCCTTTGTGGAGGATTGTTCTCGTACAGCCAAAACATCACCTGCTGATGTCCCGCGAATTTGAGGTAGAGTTCGAAGATTTGATGATCTTGCGGATCCTTCAGCAGTTTGTTTTTGATCCAGTAAATTTTTACACACACACACACACACACACACACACACACACACACACACACACACACACACACACACACACACACAGGCATTACGATCATTACTGGAGGATTCTTCTTGTGCCGTTATCGATGTAACCCTCCGCGTCACCTTGCCGGTCGCGTCTGAACGAGGGTGTTGCAATGGCCAGAGGCAGAACTATGCGGGAACAGGAAGAGGTCGCTTGTTCTTGAGGTTTGACCAGCGAGTGGAGAGGATATATTCATCGGGGTACACAGCAGTGGTGCTGTAGCGGAATCTTCGCCGTGCTTTTGGTCAGTATTAGTGGCAAATTGGCCGGAGTAAAGGAAAGACTGTGTGTTGTTTTTTATTTGGGGGAGCGGACCATACACCGAGGTCATCGGATTAGGGAAGAATGGGGGAGGAAGCTGGCCGTGCCGTCTCAAAGGAACCATCCCGGAATTTGCCTGAAACGATTTAGGCAAATCACGGAAATCCTAAATCAGGATGGCCGGACGGGGGTTTGAACTGCCGTAGGAGTCCAGTGTGCTAACCACTGCGCCACCTCACTCGGTGCTGTGTGTTGTAAGGGCGTGTGGAACAGGAATTGCGAAGTTTGTGAGTTTCTGCATTTCCACGTGTCATAGGAAACTGAATAAACGTAAAGCTAACTGTACTTGATGGATTGCTTATCTTGTGCGATTAAATTTCAGGGAAGGGGTCAGTGTGGGTGCATGGCAATTAAGGATGTTTACTTGTTGTCACTTTCTTGTAACTGGTTTAGTTTATTTAGAGGAGTTGTATTTATGTATGTTAAATTTTGAGCCAACAGAACGCTGAGTGTGAGCTAGGAAGTGTTTGCGATTCTGTGGCTTGACACAATACGATAAATTCTTGACAAAAATTCATTAGCAAGCTACCTGTTAAAAGTTATGGACGGCTTGTAGTCGATTAACAATTTTCCTGTCAGTCGGTATTTATCTCGTTATTTGCCCTTCGTTCATGGACGGTAGTCGATTGATTTCTTGGCTATGCTCAGCGCCATCTGAATTAGTCTGGTGTCATTAGTCTTGAATGTTACCTGTGTAGTGGCACCACAGTTTAAGATAAGGGAATTAGATTTGATGCAGTATTTCAGAGCGCACAAGTTACAGCCAGGTGCGGGCCGGATTGCAGTAAGTTACGTTGACCAGCGGTTGCGAAGTGGAATGGAGGCCACAGGGGCCATCGAACCGCTGAAAAGCGTAAACACAGCGGTTTGCATGTCGCAAGTTACAGGAAGAAGGGCCCCCTGACGCAACTGGGATGTAGCGCGAACGTGACTTGGAGCGATGCGTTAGTGAAACAGAGGCGTGCAGCCGAGTATAAATAGTTGCCGTTTTCTAACGAGATTCATTGAAGAGTGACAGCTCTCCTGGACGGCCGGGCGTGTCGCACCACCAGCTACACGTGGCAACAGATGGGGCGACAGCGTCCCAGTCCACGGCGGGTCGTTGGTTCGACCCTCTGAGGCCGACGCGGGGTCCGCAGCCAGCCAGGGCGGGCCACTCTTCGGCTCGCCACCGCAGGCAGTCGTCTCGGCTCCCGACACACGCCGGAAACTTGCGCGGCGAGGGCCGCCGATTCGGAGGCCGGATTGCGGGCGGTCGTTGCTGCCGCGTTCCCAGCTGCGCCAAACGAGGAAGAAGCAGCAGCGGGTCCGGCCCGATGGCTCCCAGCAGAGCAGCGTGGAGTCAACGGGGACGGTGGCCACTGAGTCGGCTGTTGGCGCAGCCATCCTGATGTAATCGGAAATCTATCGGTGGCGAACAAGGCTGTCACGACACAGCGTTGCGTTGCACAGGTCGCTGGGGCAGTGGCCTCAGCATTGCGGGGCCTGTGACGCAGACTGAGGTCAACGGAGCAATGTAGTGGAAACAATAAATCATTTGGAAAGTTCTCGCAGAGTTTTTAATAAGGCACCTCTGGCACCCACCCACAAAATATGGATCAGTCACTACATCTGAACTCTTGTGACTTGTTGCCAGTAAGGGGAAGGAATAAATGTGTTTGTTGGATAACAAGGCCCAGGCGTTGCTACTTTAACTAAATGTGAAAGAAATATTCTCCATGCTAAATGTTTCTGCTGTAGTGCAAATTATTTAAGTTTTTGGGGAATCTGAATTAAAGTTTCTGACAAACGTGTAACCAACGAAGTTTGATAGAGAAAGAGACAACCGTAGCAGATCGGCTATTGGCGATTTATGTATATTCCATTTGAGTAAATGTCTAGATAAGTGTAACAGGTTATATGCTAGTTGCTGAAACATGAATGAAGTAATGATCTTTTGTGTCTGGCTTGTTCCAGTGTCTTAATTGTACCAAAGAAGCTTGGTAATTTATGAATGAAAATTCATTCAGGGTAGCAAGTAAAGTGTTCAAAAGTTCTTGGAATGTGGTAATGGTCAGATTTTAATGAATATTTTTAGTGATGTCTAAATTTTGGTGTATTCCCTCTGAACCCAGCGCCACACACACTTGGGATTGTGTCCTTGCTTCCATTCTAAATATCCGAAGTTCCTGTTGCAAGATACCAGACGCGTTTTCCGATATCCTACTTGCCCAACTCAAACGATAATTGAATAGCTCTATGCAATTGTTGTAATATTTTTAGAACCTCCATGAAGGATTCTTCTAAATATTCGAAATTTCTGTTGCCAGGTCCTGAAAGTGTTTCCGGTTATCTTTCTTGCCCAACTCGATAATTGATTATACTCTTGTCATTTGTTAAGTCATTGCCAGAATATTGACAACAGGTTTTCGTTTGAGAACTAAAGGTTCATCGCCTACAATTACCACTGCAAGTTTAACATTCACAGACATGGTTAACTGATTCTTCTGTAATTTAATGTAATAACAACACGTTTATGAAACCCCAACCGAATACTTCATTGTGAAGTAATCCACAAAAATCTGCAACATGCCAGCTCGTGGCTTACATTTTGGTAGGAAAAGAAGCTGAGAAACAAGCCAAGAGACCGCTAATGGAGAGTAAAAAGTGTGAAATATGAAACACGACTGATGATTTTTTGGCCGGTATAGCATCAGCCCTAAAATCGTTGCACCCATTACTTCTTCATCAAGCCAAAATTATGACTTTTTCAGTTGTACAACAGTTATCTTATAGAGCTATAAGTCAGCCACTAAACTGCGTGTAGTACGTGGGCGTACGGCACGCCGAAAGACGTGCGTTATTCCTTCTACCGCATTGAAAAAACCTCTCCATTCTTCAAATACATAAAGGAAAGTCGTGTACGTCGGGAACAGGAACATTTATTGGAAACGAAAAAGATAAGGAAATTTGTCGCTATAACAGATAACAACGGAGAAATAATATTGAAAACCGAAACCACGGAGTCAAATAGTATATCTTCTTACAAGGGAACCTCCCCATCGCACCCCCCTCAGATTTGGTTATAAGTTGCCACAGTGGATAGACCTTGAAAAACTGAACACAGATCAATCGAGAAAACAGGAAGAAGTTGTGCGGAACTATGAAAAAATAAGCAAAACATACAAACTGAGTAGTCCATGCGCAAGATATACAACATCAAAGATATTAAGAACTCAGCAGCGCCGTGGCCCCGTGGGTAGCGTGAGCAGCTGTAAAGCGAGAGGTCCTTGGTTCAAGTCTTCCTTCGAGCGAAACGTTTAATTTTTTATTTTCAGACAATTATCAAAGTTCAGGCACTCACACATAATCAACTTAGCTCTCCAAAATTCCAGGACATGTTCAGATTTGCTTGGACATATGCAGTATTTGACGGTCTACACAAGGAAAAATTTGAAAACGTTAAAAACATATGTTTTGACAGAGCACAGGGAAAAGTGTGGGACTGTGAGACTTTTGGATTCATTTGTTGCAGTTTATGTGACAAACTCTTATGTTTTCACCACTTTTTCGGAAGTAATTATCACATCCACAAGAAAACCTAAATCGGGCAACGTAGAAGAATCTTTTTACCCATTTGCCAAGTGTACAAGTTAGGTGGGTCGACAACATATTCCTGTCATTTGAAGCACATGCCGTCACCAGTGTCGTATAGAATATATCAAACGTGTTTTCCTGTGGAGGAATCGGTTGACCTATGACCTTGCGATCAAATGTTTTCGGTTCTCATTGGAGAGGCACGCCCTTTCGTCTACTAATCGCACGGTTTTGCGGTGCGGTCGCAAAACACAGACACTAAACTTATCAGTGAACAGAGACGTCAATGAACGAATGGACAGATCATAACTTTGCAAAAATAAAGAAAAATTTTTCGCTGGAGAGCAAACTTGAACCAAGGACCTTTCGTTCCGCAGCTGCTCACGCTAACCACGGGACCACGGCGCTCCTGAGCTCAGTTCGTCCTTGATGTTCCCTATCTTCACGTGGACTACTCAGTTTGTATATTTTGCTTATTTTTTTATAGTTCCACACAACTTCTTCCTGTTTTCTCGATTGATGTGTGTTCAGTTTTTCAAGGCTTATCCACTGTGCCAACTTATAACTAAATCTGAGGTGGGTGCGATGGGGAGGTTCCCTTGTTAGTCATGGAATAAGTCTGCACGTCAGCGCTCCACGCAGCGAGCGCGCGAACTCCATCGACTACCTTGGCGATCAGCTGATCGCCCTTCGGAACGTGCGATCTCAACCGTCGCCAGAAGTTCAGGAATAACGAGCCAGTCTATCAACTACCTTCATCATTCTAGAATTTCTTACCAAGCTGTTTTTTCGCACCGTGCCCTTTACCTGTGGAAAACGAGTCATTAAACCCTACCCAGCAGCTTACGCATCAGCAAAGATATCCACACAATTCTGTTACAAATGCTCAAAGCCATTATCCTCCGAGCTGCCCCTCAGCCTCGTCAGTATCGTTTATGGAGCATATTCCGCTGACTAGTCCTGAACTGTTTTTCTTAGGGTTGCAGAAATGTAATTATATTTTTGTTAAATTGTGTATTTATCTTTTATTTACTAAAAGAGTAAAAAGGAAACGTTAACCTTAAAATTTCTTGTATATCTTCTGCTTACTGTTTGTAGATCCTACCTTAAAAAGAAGCCAAGCGTTCCTTGGGTGAAAATGATATTATGCAGAAGGTGTTTTTTCTCAAGTTTGGTTGTGGTTTATTTTTAGAAGCTCACAGAAGATTTACTGCGTCGTCTTACAACATTCGTAAAACACTGTCACCCATGAAATCAGGAAATAAAGCCAGTGTGGCCGTGCGGTTCTAGGCGCTTCAGTCTGGAACCGCGTGACCGCTACGGTTGCAGGTTCGAATCCTGCCTCGGGCGTGGATGTGTGTGATGTCCTTAGGTTAGTTAGGTTTAAGTAGTTCTAAGTTCTAGGGGAGTGATGACCACAGATGTTAAGTCCCGTAGTGCTCAGAGCCATTTGAACCATTTTTTTCTGCCTGTACTGGTCTTGTTTTCGAGGCACTGTGGATCCACAAATGTCTTCTTTTTTGCCTGGATTTTGTTCTTCTTCCTCTAAAGTATGTCCTTCAAGTCCTAATTCACTATTACTGTAAATAGCCCACCCCGTTAGCTGTGCGGTCTAACTCACTGCTTTCCGAGCGGGAAGGTGTGCCAGGCCCCCAGCACGAAGCCGCCCGGCGGATTAGTGCCGAGATCCGGTGTGGACGGTTTTTAGGCAGTTTTCCACCTGCGTCGGCGAATCCGGGCTGGTCCCCCTTATCCCCCTCAGTTACACTTCTATCGCTTGCGCCTTGTCCTGCGGTTACGCAGGATCGGCCATGGTTAACCGGATTTGGCATGCTAATTGTAAGGGGTGGCTGGATACCCTTCCTGCCGTCACCCCGTAACCCCCCCCCCCCCCCCCCCCCAGGACGGAATTAGTGTACCCCAGCTGTCTGCGTCTAGTGTAAATCGTGAAATAGTGTGAATGTTCAAATGGCTCTGAGCACTAAGCGACTTAACTTCTGAGGTCATCAGTCGCCTAGAACTTAGAACTAATTAAACCTAACTAACCTAAGGACATCACACACATCTATGCGCGAGGCAGGATTCGAACCTGCGACCGTAGCGGTCGCTCGGCTCCAGACTGTAGTGCCTAGAACAGCACGGCCACTCCGGCCGGCAGTGTGAATGTGTTTCAAATGTTTGTCAGTCGTGAAAGTGAGGCGGGATGTGGGCTGGCTCTGAGCACTATGGGACTTAACATCTTAGGTCGTCAGTCCCCTAGAACTACTTAAAACTAACTAACCTAAGGACATCACACAACACGCAGCCATCACGAGGCAGAGAAAATCTCTGACCCCGCCGGGAATCGAACCCGGGAACCCGGGCGTGGGAAGCGAGAACGCTACCGCACGACCACGAGATGCGGGCTCGGGTCGTGGGGACCAGCCCGGTATTCACCTACTAGGATGCGGAAAACCGCCTAAAAACCACATCCAGGCTGGCCGGCACACTGGCCGTCGTCGTTAATCCGCCGGGCGGATTCGATCCGGGGCCGGCGGGCCTACCAGAGCCCAGGAAGCAGCGCGTTAGCGCTCTCGGCTATCCTTCCGCCTCAGATACGCTCTGTCGTGATTGCTGCACAAACACTGACTCCAAGTACGCATACACCATAATTACTCTACCACGCAAACATTTGGGGTTACACTCGTCTGGTGTGAGACGTCCCGCGGGTGGTCGATTGGGGGCCGAACCGCACAATAGCCCTGGATTCGGGTGGGTCGGCGGTGGGGTGAGTGGACTGCTGTAGCCTGCTGTGGGGTTGTGTACCACTGAGGGCAACGGCGGGGACGAAGCCTCTCTGTCGTTTCTAGGTACCCAGTTCAGACAGACCGCCACTTCCCCATAGGGACCATGTGGAACAACAGAAACGCGGACAAGCTTCGGTGATGTGTGGTTCCTTTATGATCGTACCGTCTCTCGTCCGACGCTTGGTCCCGACGCGCCTCGGACATGTGTCCAGACCTCTATGGAGACACTAACGATGCAACAACATCTGATACATCCATTCGATTCCGATTCACTGATCCTATCCACATTATGTAGTCCCTACAATACCAAACATGAAATAAATATTTGGTTTTTAGATATCAATTTTCTGACTGGTTTGATGCGACCAGCCACGACTTTCTCCTTTGTATCAACGTCTACGTCTTAGAATAGCACTTAGAAATAGCACATAGAGCAATGCGGTCAATTATTTATTGGAAAAATCAATAATTTATTAGTTTTAGTGCGCTTTGCGGTAGTACTATGGAAGCTATTCCCTCACGTCCTAACACGTCCTCTTCTTTTTTTTCAGATCTTCGTTTTCTCTTATTAAAACGAAGGGGCGGGCAAATATTGAGACGTAACTGCGGTTAATGACTCTTCCTTGGACAAGATGGCAGAAGATTTATTTTTCATTAGAAGTATCTTGAAGTTATATGTCTTTTTAAATAAGAAGTGCGGATCAAACAAAGAAATAAAGAATACATTAAATGCTTCTAATTCTTTCTGCAGAACATGCTGACAAGTATTCAGAGATAAAGTTCACAAAGAAAGCCTATGGTACTTTTTGGCCGTGCCTTCGTCCACGTACTCGTTTGTCACATGTATTTAATAGATATATACTAGGCTACTGTAAATGATTCATTCATTTTCAGAGTTCTATATCTTCCAAAGTATTATATGTACAGTTACGACTGCTGCGTGAATACTACCGCAAACGCATAGACTTTGCATTGTACCCACCAGCTGGCGTTGCGAGTGCAGTACCTTGTAAAAAAAGGAGCCAAAACAAGAAAAGACTTTTTGCGTGTTGGAATTTGGGAGATGTTTACCTGTTACATCCGTGTAACGTGAATTCAGAAAGAATGACGGAAAAGAACAACCATGTTTAGGGACCAGGAGAGAGGGCGAGGGAAAGTTCTGTGGCAGTCCAAAAAAATCTACGGTCCGTGCAAGCCACGAACTTTAAATACCGCGGCAAACTGTGAGTAAAATTTTGCGGTAGCGGTTTCATTTCAAACCGCACCTCCTGTAGTTCGTGCAACAATTAAAACAGGAAGATTATGCTTGCGCCTTCAGCTTTGCACCACAATGCAGATAGCACATCACGTTAAACATTCCACCTCCAAGCTGGTATTCAGCGACGAAGCAGCCTTCCATTTACCTCGAAAGGTAAATCGCAATAATTTTACAGTGTGGGCTCTGAAATCCTCATGAAAGTGTGGCGCATGTACGAGATTAGCTAAATGTTAGTATCTTTTGTGCAATGTCGAAGATGAAGCTGTATGGGTCGTTTTTCTTCTGTGTGAATAGAGATGGATACCTCTTACTTGATATGTTGCAGTTGTTGTTGTATCGACAACTGACTTGCTGACATGATCCCGGGAATTTCTTCTTCCAACAAGACGCAGCACCCTTCACCGGATAATCGAAGTTGGTTGCTACCTGAACGACGAGCTTTCGCATCACTAGATTGAGTTTAGTGGGGAAGATGGTATTGCTCTGTTCCCTTGTACCCCTCTCCCACCCTCCGTCTCCAGGTCACCTGGCCTAACACCTTGTGACTTTTTCCTTTGGGGGTACATAAGGACGGTGTTTACGTACCATCGCTGGCAAGAACACTGAAAGAGCTCAGAGAATTCAGCAATGTCGCTTTGCTAAGCATTGACAGGATATTACTACGTAAGGTATGGGACGAACTGGACAACTATGTCGACATGTGTCTTGTGGTTATAGCGGCACCCGCAGAAAACCTGTAGACTGGAAAATGCAAATGGTGAGTTTGTGACTTTATTCATTCATCAGTCATATTCGGACGTGTAATACTATGGAAAATATAGAGCTTTGCGAACGAATGAATCATTTATAGTAGCCCTGTACATTTAACATATTTCAGACACATTCCTATTGATATTTTGTATGTGTCTCTGGTGAATATTTTATCGGTGTCTCTGCACATTCATCTGAATTCTGGGGAAACTCGTAATTATGCCTGTACCTGACTATCGTTTCGACAAAAAGGAATGTCATTGGCAACTGTCTGATTCTCCGCTGTTTTACACCTTGCTTCTCTAGAGAGGACGTTGAATGTATGCGTTGCACTGAGACATGTGGTATGTTGTTTGGGCCAGAAACACGATTATTGACTTGCTACAGTCCTCATTCTCACGATGTGGTTGACGCATCGAACAATGCAAATAAAGGACAAGTCAATTTCTAACAGTAAAGCAATAACTAAAGGTCAATTTTGAACGATTCCACGCGACACCCCTACTCATCGCCACCTCCCCCTCCCCATCTCCAACCCACTAGCCATAGTAGGGGTACCTTACTCCCACAGTATTTCTGTATAACACACATACATCAAAAGAACTTTCGAGAGTTCCGGAACCTGTACAGAAAATTAGAACAGAGATCAACATAAACATCACATTCAGCCTTTTTAATGCTCATGAAAACCACACATTGCATGTTTTACCACCATACAGCTAGACCTTAAGAGGTGGTGGTCCAGATTGCTGTACACACCGGTACCTCTAGTACCCAGTAGCACGTCCTCTTGCACTGATGCATGTCTGTATTCGTCGTGGCATACTATCCAAAAGTTCAACAAGGCACTGTTGGTCCACATTGTCCCGCTTCTCAACGGCGATTCGGCGTAGATCCCCCAGAGTGGTTAGTGAGTCACGTCGTTCATAAACTGCCCTTTTCAATCTGTCCCACGTCGGAGAACATGCTGGCCACTGTAGTCGAGCGATGTCGTTATCCTGAATGAAGTCATTCACAAGATGTGCACGGTGGGGGAGAAAATTGTCATCCATGTAGACGAATACCTAGCCCATAACCTGCCGATATGGTTGCACTATCGGTCGGAGAATGGCATTCACGTATCGTACAGCCGTTACGGCGCCTTCCATGACCACGAGCGGCGTACGTCGGCCCCACATAATGGCACCCCAAAACAGCAGGGAACCTCCACCTTGATGCACTCACTGGACAATGTGTCTAAGGCGTTCAGCCTGATCGGGTTGCCTCCAAACATGTCTCCGACGATTGTCTGTCTGAAGGCATATGCGACATTCGTCGGTGAAAAGAACGTAATGCCGATCCTGGGCGGTAGATTCGGCATGTTGTTGGGCCCATCTGTACCACACTGCATGGTGTCGTGGTTGCAAAGATGGACCTCGCCATGGACGTCGGGAGTGAAGTTGCGCATCATACAGCCTATTGCGCACAGTTTGAGTCGTAACACGACGTGCTGCAGCTGCACGAAAAGCGTTATTGAACAAGGTGGCGATGCTGTCAGGGTTTCTCCGATCCATAATCCAAAGGTAGCGGTCATCCACTCCAGTAGTAGCCCTTGGACGGGCTGAGTGAGGCATGTCATCGACTGTTCCTGTCTCTCTGTATCTTCGAACAATACTGCTTTGGTTCACTCCATGACGCCTGGACACTTCCCTTGTTGAGAACCATTCCTGGCACAAAGTAACAAAGCGGATGCGATCGAACTGCGGTACTGACCGTATAGGCATGGTTCAACAACAAACAACACGAGCCGTGTACCTCCTTCTTGGTGGAATAACTGGAACTGATCGGTTGACGGACCCTATCCGTCAAATAGGCGCTGCTCTTGCATGGTTGTTTACATCTTTGGGCGGGTGACATCTCTGAACAGTCAAAGGGACTGTGCCTAGGATACAATATCCATAGTCAACGTCTGTCTTCAGGAGTTCTGGTAACCGGGGTGATGCCAAACTTTTTTTTTATATGTGTATATACCGGGTGATCAAAAAGTCAGTATAAATTTGAAAACTTAATAAACCACGGAATAATGTAGAGAGAGAGGTAAAAATTGACACACACGCTTGGAATGACATGGGGTTTTATTAGAACAAAAAAAAAATAAAGAAATAAATAAAGTGCACAAAATGTCCGACAGATGGTGGTGGACAGCAAAACGTCAGTGACTGCACATGACAATCGTGTATAAAAGGAGCTGTAATGGGAGAGAGAATCAGATGCGCCAGCAGTCGCAGCATGTTGACGTTACCTGAAAAGGCGCTTTTAGTGAAGCTGTATTATCAGATTGGGGAATGCGCTAGTTCAGCGTTCCTATCGCCATAGGAAGGGGATTCGAACTGGTAAAGGTCCGTTGACAAATGTAGCTGTGGTGAGAATTATTTCGAAGTTCGAAGCCACGTGTTGTTTAGACGATAGACCCCGTAGTGGTCGACCGAGCACAAGGCGTAATGCTGCTGAGACAGTTCAGGAAGAAATGGAGACTGTAGCGGATTCGTCTATGCACGGGGAAGTCAGCGCTCGTGCAGTCGAACGTCGCACCGGCATTCCACAGATTACTGTTTGGTTGGCACTGAGGCGTACCCTGCGATGCTATCCGTACAAAATCCACCGGCATCATGAACTGCTACCTGGCGATTTAGTGAAGCGGAGGGCATTTGCGGTGTGGGCGTTACAAAATATGGCGGAAGATGACGATTGGTTGAGTAACGTGTTGTGGACCGACGAAGCTCCTTTCACGCTCCGAGGGTCTGTCAACGCCCACAAATGCAGAATTTGGGCTACAGAAAATCCTAGAACTGTCGTGGAGACTCCATTGCACTACGAGAAAGTCACGGTATGGGTTGGATTTACCACATCTACTGTTATCGGGCCTTTTTTCTTGTAGGAAATGCGTGATTCTGGTTTTGTAACTGCTACCGTGACGGGTGAGAGGTACGCCGATATGTTACAGAATCGCATCATCCCCAGCATGGCTGATAAACACCTGCTGGAACGAACGATGTTTATGCAGGATGGCGCTCCACCCCAAATTGCTAGACGCGTGAAAGATCTCTTGCGCGCGTCGTTTGGTGGTGATCGTGTGCTCAGCCGCCACTTTCGGCATGCTTGCCCTGCCAAGTCCCCAGACCTCAGTCCGTGCAGTTATTGGCTTTGTGGTTACCTGAAGTCGCAAGTGTATCGTGATCGACCGACATCTCTAGAGATGTTGAAAGACAACATCCGACGTCAATGCCTCACCATAACTCCGGACATGCTTTACAGTGCTGCTCACAACATTATTCCTCGACTACAGCTATTGTTGAGAAATGATGGTGGACATACTGAGCATTTCCTGTAAAGAATATCATCTTTGCTTTGTCTTACTTTGTTATGCTAATTATTGCTATTCTGATGAGGTGAAGTGCCATCTGTCGGACATTTTTTGAACTTTTGTATTTTTTTGGTTGTAATACCCCATGTCATTCCAAGCATGTGTGTCAATTTGTACCTCTCTATCTACATTATTCTGTGATTTATTCAGTTTTCAAATTTATACGGACTTTTTGATCACCTCGTATATCGTATATATCAAATTTGGTTGAAACTGGTCCACGCGTTCGTGTGTTATGCTTTTGTGTCACTCCTTTGTACCCTAAATACTCACCCACATGGGTACCAGTGGGTGTCTTACTCTTTCAGTAAATTTTTCCAAACAGAAAATATGTGTGCCAATTTTGGTAAAAATTCTTTGAGGCGTTATAGGGATGTGCTAGTATGTCACCATATTTGAGCCCCACTCCGAACCCCAACTCTAGGGGTGAAATGTAATCATGAATCTCAGCAAGAAGTCTACTGGTTCCGAAAACTATAGATTTTATATGGTTATAGAATACTTTTGTGTTTCATGTCTTCCCACACCGTCCCTAGAGGTGCTTAGGGTATATTGCTATACAATATTTTTATATAAATAATGAGTCATTAGAAACAAATTTTGATTTAAATTACGACAGACATTCCTGAGTTAAACTTCTGTGTCACCCCATTGTCACTTCTACCCTGATGAGTGTAGATGGTTTTTATCCGTGTAGAAACCTTCGCGAGCGTGTACGCAAGCGACGTTTCAGCACAATCGGATGAATTATAGAGAAACGATCAAACAAATAAATATTTTTATGTATTAGAAGATGGTATCACCAGCTTTGTTATATGGCAATACAGTAGTCCGGAGCCGCGGGACTGCTACGGTCGCATGTTCGAATCCTGCCTCGGGCATGGGTGTGTGTGATGTCCTTAGGTTGGTTAGGTTTAAGTAGTTCTAAGTTCTAGGGGACTTATGACCTAAGATGTTGAGTCCCATAGTGCTCAGAGCCATATGGCAGTACAAGTGGGTTTTATACAAAGAGGCTAATGAAAAACTAATTATTGCAGTGATTTTTTATACAAACAGATCAGTCAGAACATTATGACCACCTACCTAATAGCCGGTATGTCCACTTTTGGCACCGATAAGAACGGCCACGCGTCGCGGTATGGAAGCAATGAGGCCCTGTAGGTCGCTGGAGGGAGTTTGTACCACGTCTGAACACACATCAATTAATTCCCGTAACTGTGTGGAGGGGGAGGAGGGGGGGGGCAGGTAAGCGATGGGCTGTGACAGCACATCCCAGATGTTTACGACCAGAGTCAGATGTTGGGTAGCCCGTACATCAATTGGAAATTACTACTGTGTTCCTCGAATCACTCCAGCACATTCCTGACCTTGTGATATGGCGCATTGTCTTGTTGAAAACTTCCACTTCCATGGGGAAACATGATCGTCATGAAGGAAAGTACGTGGTCTTTAACCAGTGTACGATACTTCTTGGGCGTCATGGTACCTTGCACGAGCTCCACTGGACCCATGGATGCCCATGTGAATGCTCCCAAGAGCATAATGGAGCCGCCACCAGTTTGTCTCCGTCCCGCAGTTCAAGTGTCAAGGAGCCGTTACGCTGGAATACAACGAATTCGCGTTCTCCCATTTGCATGATGAATTAGGCATCGGGATTTATGAGACCACTGCACCAATGTCCAGCGCCGATGGTCACATGCCAATTTCAGTGTAGTTGCTGATGTCGTTGTGTTCACATTGGCACATACGTGGAGGCATCGGCTGCGGAGGCCCATCGTGTGGAGTTTTCGGTGTACTGTGTGTTAAGACACACTTTTACTCTACCCAGCATTAAAGTCTGATGTTAGTTCCGCCACATTTCGCCGCCTTTCGTGTTTTACTAATCTGCCCAGCTACGACGTCCGACATCTGCAACGAGCGGTGGCCGACCAAACTCACGACGTCTAGGTATGATTTCACTTTGATTTCGCCACGTGCTGAAGACACTCGCTGCAGCACTCCTCGAACGTGCGACAATTCGTGCAGTTTCCGAAATGCTTGTGCCGAGCCTCCAGGTCATCACAATCTGCGCTCAGTCTAACGCTCATAGTTCGCGCCTTCCGCATTCTACACACGGACAGGACGCTCACTGATATTACAAGCACCATGCGTGTGTCTGACTAGCAGTCATTCCTCGTCAGATTCGAAGAGTGTTAAAAATTTCGAATGTTGGTGAAGTAATAAAAACAGCGCCAGTGACTTTGAGAAGAAGATGAGATCGAATGGTAAACACGAGATTAACTAAAGCCATATATTCGTATCAGTATGCACCTAAAGGAAAACGACCTGAGAAGAGTTATAACATTCTGAATGATGATGATGATGAGCGTTTGGCGCCATTGGCCGGGAGGCCCCTCGCGGGGCAGGTCCGGCCGCCATATCGCAGGTCTTATTACATTCGGCGCCACGTTGGGCGACCTGCACGCCGGATGGGGATGAAATGATGATGAACACAACACAACACCCAGTCCCTGAGCGGAGAAAATCTCCGACCCAGCCGGGAATCGAACCCGGGCCCAGAGGACGGCAATCCGTCACGCTGACCACTCAGCTACTGGGGCGGACAACATTCTGAAGATCGCTTTCTTTTACTCTTTGGCTCAATGTTCAATCCGTTATGTCAAGTGTGGTACGTGTTGCAGTATGGCTGTTTCAAAATAAAGTACCGTATTGAAATTCAGTACATTATTCCTGTGAGTGGTAATTCTTTCGATGTCTATAACAGAAGCTTCAGTGCTCAAACGTGTGGAAAAATGTTACTGGGGCACATTATATAAATATATTCAGATGTTGTAGGAATAAACTGTCTTCGTTTCTAGTCGTCTAAGAGAAACCTTTGCGTTCAAATTTCCCCATTGCCCTCTGTACATTATGCCGCGCAACACCATATACATAATGCCAGCAGTTTTCAATGGAAAAGCATTTCTCTCTCATACATCGTGTACACACTGCTTTAGTTGTGCCGGTACACAGGGGTACATCTACATCTACTACATCTACATTTATACTCCGCAAGCCACCCAACGGTGTGTGGCGGAGGGCACTTTACGTGCCACTGTCATTACCTCAATTTCCTGTTCCAGTCGCGTATGGTTCGCGGGAAGAACGACTGTCTGAAAGCCTCCGTGCGCGCTCTAATCTCTCTAATTTTACATTCGTGATCTCCGCGGGAGGTATAAGTAGGGGGAAGCAATATATTCGATATCTCATCCAGAAAAGCACCCTCTCGAAACCTGGCGAGCAATCTACACCGCGATGCAGAGCGCCTCTCTTGCAGAGTCTGCCACTTGAGTTTATTAAACATCTCCGTAACGCTATCACGGTTACCAAATAACCCTGTGACGAAGCGCGCCGCTCTTCTTTGGATCTTCTCTATCTCCTCCGTCAGACCGATCTGGTACGGATCCCACACTGATGAGCAATACTCAAGTATAGGTCGAACGAGTGTTTTGTAAGCCACCTTCTTTGTTGATGGACTACATTTTCTAAGCACTCTCCCAATGAATCTCAACCTGGTACCCGCCTTACCAACAATTAATTTTATATGATCATTCCACTTCAAATCGTTCCGCACGCATAATCCCAGATATTTTATAGAAGTAACTGCTACCAGTGTTTGTTCCGCTATCATATAATCATACAATAAAGGATCCTTCTTTCTATGTATTTGCAATACATTACATTTGTCTATGTTAAGGGACAGTTGCCCTCCCTGCACCAAGTGCCTATCCGCTGCAGATCTTCCTGCACGGCGTATCAGTATCAAACAATTTTCCTTTTTCCGCACCGGAAAAAATATGCGCATCGGTACGTCCACTGGTAGTACGGGAAATTATATTATCATGAAATATCACATTCCAGACTCGAGATGAGAAAGTATGTCTTAATGAAGATAAACCATTATTAAAGAATACGCATCGTAGTCTTCAGTGATTAGTTTTCCATTTAGACTTCATGTTGGCTAGCCTGACCTGGTGTTCAGTTATGAGCATCTGCTTCGTTTTTCGTTTTTGCTTTCCGGAATCTTCGGGCTTATTCGGAGGCAAGCATTATCCCCGCCAGTGACTGCCATTCTCTTTTGTTCGTACTTTGTATTGTGCACGTGTTTACAGCTATCTTGCTAGGAGTTTGAAACAGTGTGTAATATTTCTAGAGCAACAACACAGTTATAAATGTTGAAGTGGTTGAAAAATGCGTCAAAACTGGCAACGGAAGACGTCAGTGCTCTAGCAGAGCTAAGAGAATGGGTTCTACGAGTTCAAACAATGAAACTGCTGAAAATTACGCGGCCTATGAGTCTGGACATCTGTTGCCAGCAAGCTGGATTTCAGAACAGTACAGTTATTTTACTAAAGTAATTACCTGGCTGGAGGTGGAAAATAGTAAGTTCGGATATTCACTATGTGCAGAAGTAAATAAATTTGGAATGGTGCCGGAGTCTGGAATCGGAAAACAGCCAGCAAGAGTTAAGTCTGCGAAGAAGTCGCGTACCGTAAGAAAACTGTAACGCATTTGGAAAGTAAGTCAATACTACACAGTAAAACAATACTGCAAACAGATGTTGAAAAAACGAACACACTAAGGATGGAAACGACTAACAGAATTTTTAGAACTGCCTACGTAGAAACCAGATTAAGTGGAGGAAGATTCTCCTGTGGACACTCAAATTCAAGAAATTAATTGGTTGAGTATGGGGAGAGGTCTTCATTCTAATTTCAGTTGTCCGTTCATTCTAATTTTTATTTGTGAGAATATTATTGATGGCATATCAGAAGAAATGAGAAAGAAAATAACTGAATTCTTATAGATAGTAATATTAAACACAGCACGCTAATTGATGAGTCGACAACTGAGGTAACAAACTTGGAAGCACTATCTGAAAACTTGAAAATTGTGTCCACAGTTCATCGGCCAGAAGAAACAAACATTAGTACAAGAAATTTTCATTAACAGTATTTGGCTGCAACGAGGAGAGGTGGTGGCGTATCGTTCCTGATCACGATAATTTATAGCAATGTTCTAAATTCCAAATCTGTCGAGTGTCTCATGGAATGAGGGCATGTGACAGTTAAATGAAACTACATAAATAAATTAGTTGAAAGACGGTACACTTTGTGCTTTTCGAGAGGGGTATGCAATGAGCCTGCACCAGGTTTCACCGTCTGCATTCTCTCGCTGTGAAACAATACAAATGTGACAGCACACTAAACGCGTATGCATTCATTACATTCACCTGCCCTCAAGAGATACATTTAAGTTTTTGACATACAACTTAGAAAAGAAGTATTGTGTGGAGGAAGAAAGCTGTTTCTGATTAGATGACAAAACGACCGATCGGAGCCTCCGTGGAACACACCAAATGACACTATCTTACTGCGCTGCTTAAAGGTACAGACCCTTGCATGTATTTAAAGAACAGGCAGCCAACACGTGAAAAGTCATGTTAAATTTGTAGGAGCAAATGGGCGTGCATTTTTGAGGCAACTGATTGCATTCTGAAAATAGTAACTTCAGAACATCGATTTTCACTTCAACAATTACTTTAAATTTTCTCAATTGTGACAATAAAAATAAAGATTTGAAAAATTTTAATTTTAGAATCTCGAATATGATAGTACCTAAAAAATGGAAAAAGCTTGTAACATGGTAGGCTATAACTACTTTTTACCTGATTTTCACGAAGTAGACAAGCTCCAATACAGGATAATGTAACAAAAAACCAAGTGAACATACTCCGTCCTCAGGTACCGACCGACTGCCGCGTCATCCTCTGCCAATTGCTTCATCCTCAGGAGTCTGAAGGGGCGGGGGTCAACACACCGCTGTCCCGGCCGCAGTCAGTTTTTGTGACGCTGAGCCGCTACTACTCGGTCAGACTGCTCCTTAATAGGTGTCAGGAGGCAGAGTGCACCCTATTCTAGTACTTCCACCGACGAGAAATCCCTGTCAGTGCTATGCCCTTCGTATGGTAACCAGCCGCGCTGATCACTCAGTTACCGAGACGGACGAAATAACTAAATAATGCGGTACAGATCACAATTTGTATTATGATTTCGAGAACCGGTGTCAGTCAGTATAAGCCACTTTCAGATCTACAAACAAATATTAATAAATTAAAAGTAACTGTATGTTACATGCAATAAGTGTATCGTCCAGTAAAATAAATAAATAAAATAGATGATAAATGAATGTATGTCGTTACCTAAAATCTCGTTGCAGAAACCGTTGTTAATCTTCAACTGAACTATTAGCTATAGCAGAATGATTATATAAATGCGGAAAATGCCGTGAAGTTGCGCTCGCGTCGCTGGAAAACTGAAAATCAAAGTTACTGTTACACTATCGGTGCTTTTCCGTCCCTTTTTATTGGATGTGATGTTTAAATTTCATATTACCTAGAAGGATAACAAACTGCGTCTATCGTACCTCAATAAACTGACCATCAATGTGCCGATGCTGAGTAAATGTTTAAGGGGGCCTGACAGCTAAGTTCATCAGTTTCCTACTCACTCCCTTGACCTCTCCTTTCCCCCACGGGACGGAAGCAGTGTACCCAATAAGCCTGCATATAGAGTAATCTCTGTGTGCAAAAGTGAGGAGGAGTTCTAAATGTTTGCGTAAGGTGTGCCTGAGGTGAAACATGGGAACCTGCGCGGTATCGGTCTGGAGTGGACACCACGTCCAGGCTGGCCTGCACACCGATCTCTCGTTGTTAATCAGCCGGGCGGATTACATTAAGGCCGGCACATCTCCCCGTCTCGGTATCGGTCTCGTTAACACGAGCAGCTACCCGGTTGGTCATATCCATAGATGTCACTGAGTTATTATCTATCGTCAGACGTATAGAACAATAGGGCAGTCTACGTTATTTCACGTACCAGTCGACTCTTAAGTTAAAATTACAGCATTGTACTGTTTCTAGTCACAAACCGTTTGGTGCCTATTTCGTGGATTCGCGACCTGTTGAGACTTCCAGACTGTGTTTGAAAATGATTTGCACTGGATGAGCGAGTCCTCTACCACACTTAGTACAGAACATTTCTTCTTCGTATCGCCTTTCTATTTAGTCTCCCGTCTAGTCGTGTAGACAGTTCAGTATCGACGAACTACCTCCAATACAGGGTGGTAACATAAACGTACGGCACAAATTGCGGGGCACATTTCTCACACTTAGACAAAGGCATTATGTTATGCGAACATGGGTCTGGAAACGCTTTATTTCCATGTCACAACTCGTTTTCTCCAACTCAATAAACATGGGAAACACTCACGAAAAGGACGAACCAGTGAACCACATGCAACTCTTTTTCACAGGAGGTGTCCTATATGCCCTCCATGAGCATTGGTACATGAATCTACCCGATTTCGTAGTAAATCTCGGATGCGCTGATGTTTGCCAGGAGTGTTGCGAGTAGTTTCGCAGCCTTCCATAACACAGGCACCGAGATTCTGAACATCCTGTACTGGGGTTCCATACACAAGAGCTTTCAAATGCTCCCACAAATAAAAGTACAGTGTATTTATGTGCGGAGAGCTTGGAGGCCAGGCAATTGGTCCATCTCTACCCATCAATCTGTCACCAAATCTGTTATTTAGAAGCCGACATACATTAATACTAAAATGAAGGGATGCACCATGAAGTACATACTCGTACTTTGTCGCTCAGCTAAAGGCACATCTGCTAACAGATCAGGTAGAGCATTCTCTACGAAATTATAGTAATCTTTTCCATTGTGCCAGGGTGGAAGAGAGCGAGGTCCTACCAAATGGTCGTCAACAATGTCGGCCCAAACATTGACAGAAATTTTTTGTTGATGACTTGCTGCAACAGTTGCTTGAGGATGCCGAATGGGAAAATTTACAATCTGATATCGTTGACACACGAATTCTTTACAGACGAATGCAAAAACTGGTAGAAGCCGACCTCGGGGAAGATCAGTTTGAATTCAGCAGAAATGTTGGAACACGTGAGGCAATACTAACCCTACGACTTATCTTAGAAAATAGATTAAGGAAAGGCAAACCTACGTTTCTAGCTTTTGTAGACTTAGAGAAAGCTTTTGACAATGTTGACTGGAATACTGTCTTTCAAATTCTAAAGGTGGCAGGCGTAAAACACAGGGAGCGAAAGGCTATTTACAATTTGAACAGAAAGCAGATGTTATGAGAGTCGAGGGGCATGAAAGGGAAGCAATGGTTGGGAAGGAAATGAGACAGGGTTGTAGCCTCTCCCCGATGTTATTCAATCTGTATACTGAGCAAGCAGTAAAGGCAGCAAAAGAATAATTTAGAGTATGAATTAAAATCCATGGAGAAGAAATAAAAACTTTGAGTTTCGCCGATGACATTGTAATTCTGTCAGAGACGGCAAAGGACCTGGAAGAGCAGCAAAACGAGGATAATGGAATGTAGTCAAATTAAATCGGGTGATGCTGCGGGAATTAGATTAGGAAATGAGACGCTTACAGTAGTAAATGAGTTTTGCTATTTGGGGAGCAAAATAACTGATGATGGTCGAAGTAGAGAGGATATAAAATGTAGACTGGCAATGGCAAGGAAAACATTTCTGAAGAAGATAAATTTGTTAACATCGAGTGTAGATTTAAGTGTCAGGAAGTCATTTCTTAACGTATTTGTATGGAGTGTAGCCATGTATGGAAGTGAAACATGGGCGATAAATAGGTTGAACAAGAAGAGAATAGAAGCTTTCGAAATGTGGTGCTACAGAAGAATTCTGAAGATTAGATGGGTAGATCACATAACTAATGAGGAGGTATTGACTAGAATTGGGGAGAAGAGAAATTTGTGGCGCAACTTGACTAGAAGAAGGGATCGGTTGGTAGGACATGTTCTGAGGCATCAACGGATCACCAATTTAGTATTGGAGGGCAACGTGGAGGGTAAAAGTCGTAGAGGGAGACCAAGAGATGAATACACTAAGCAGATTCAGAAGGATGTAGGTTGCAGTAGGTACTGGGAGATGAAGAACCTTGCACAGGATATAGTAGCATGGAGAGCTGCATCAAACCAGTCTCTGGACTGAAGACCACAACAACAACAACAACAACAACAACAAACAACAACATCGTTGAAACGACGCCTCATCTGCGAACAGAACCGTTGCACTAAAATTGGGGTTGACACTTTCTTGAATAAACCATTTGCAGAAGTGTGTCCGTGCAGGAAAATCAGCTGCACACTCTGTAAATGGTATGGATACTGCCGATCCTCGTGTAAAAATCGCCAAACACTCATGTCTTCTACTGACGCTAGGGTCGTCATCAGCTGCATGAAGAATTGCCGCCTCCCGTTGCGATGTCATCCTTCGAGGATTTCCGCGGTCGCGAGTATGAGGCTTTAATGCCCCTTGTTCCCTAAGTCGAGGATCAGTGCCTTCGAAACTTTCCCTGTCGGGGAACCTTCATCCTGAAAATTTCTCCCAGCAGAAACGTTGAGCGTGAGCGCCACTGCCTTCAGATAATTCATACATCAAATGGGCCTCTGCTATATCTGCATTTGTGTACACTGCCACTGCAAGAGCCAGGTCTATGATTAACTCTACGTAGTACTGCGTGTGCTTGCAACGGTCGTACTAATCGTTGTAACTGTTGTCTGTAAACAACCGTTGATGTATGTCGCGTGGCAACAGGAACATGTAAAACAAAACACTGGCGGTGCACAACGTAACCAGACGTCAATAAGAGGGCATGTTCCCACTGGTTTTAACCTTTTCTTCTTGTGTTTCCCTTGATTAATGAGTTGTAGCGTGGGAACAAAGCGTTTACAGACCCACGTTCCCATGTTCAAATAACATAATTCCTTCGTCTACGTGAGAGGAATGTGTCCTGCAATTTTTTTTACACCCTCTATAAACGAAATTCGTATCAGTGCATCACTAAATCGATATACGCTATTCTTCAGCTAACACGTACGATATATTTCTGATAGAGCTGTCTTCAGCTGAACAGTTGAATTAATAATCTCACTATTTGTGGAGGCCCTTGTCCGATACCTCTGCTGGTCATCTCTCCACTAATTCCAAAACTGATACGGTTATAAGTTCGTCCATCTTCACGAACTCCCACAGTGGTGATACGACTGTGCTGGGCACTACACAATACGACTGTACTGGGCACTACACACTGAAGTTTGAATAGTGTGGCTCGAGAGCCCCCCCCCCCCCCCCCTCTCCTCCCACCCACGTGCTATGGCACGAAAATATATACGAGTATATTTGTTACACACAGCTTAATTGAGTGGCCCAGAGATGTGACTGGTCTCAGTGTTTGGCTACGTTGTTTTGTCATAGGGTGAAAGCTCACACCTGTCGTGATCTCAATTGTTAAGCTGAAATAAAATATAAAAAAACAATGCACGCAGGTATTGTGGTGAAATTTGAAATATTGACTCGCTCACGTTGATTTATAATTTGAAGTAGTAGTTTATTTCTATTTTTGCAATGAAGTCTTCAATATATTCACTAAACACTTAAACTGCAGTCTGAGGGGCTCATACGTAAGGGCGGCCGTTAATAACTGACGCTACAATAGTTGACTATAAAATTCATATACTGCGATCACGACACTCGACAGTTTGTTCACAGTTCACAAAATACACTGTTGTCTCCTGTCCTAATCCTCTATATTGCGCTCAGCTTGATCGTTTTCGAACGTCGCTACATACATACTTGGCCCCGAACGTGGCTGCCAATCCACTACTACCCCCAGATGCGTGGCACGTCCGGCTTTTAGTGTCGCTCAAAACCAACTGTACTGCCCTCAAAGATGGCCGCCCTATCCACCCTCGAAACGACTTCATAACTCAAAACAATGTTTGACAAAAATAATTACGAATCTTTTTAAAACAAAACACAAAAACACATATAACACATTGAAAAATATGGAAATTTTAAGGGCAATAACAACCTAAAGTCCAATTTTTTGTACCTTCTACCGTTTTTTCACAAATAATATTCTTTTGGCGTGATTTTGCTTTCCCCAGTTTTTGATACTGAACATAAATAAACAATTAAAAAACGTACTTAACTACTCATCTACCTCTTTAAACTTTAGAAGGCTGCCGCTAGTTTCATCTCTTTAAATTTATTAAATAGAAAAAAACACAGTTTCTCTCAGTCGAATCCCACATTCCGACCTCTCATTCAAAAATGGTATAGATTCTGCTACATCGGCGAAGATTCCTCGCTGCAGCTCTACTAGCCGCCTCCGTAGAAACTTTGTGTATATTAATTGACCAAAGCTATGCGAAATATTAGCTTTTGAACTTTCATAAAAACTTTTAAGACAACAAATCTTTTAAACTATTATATATTTTTGTGGCGCTTCTAGATAATTTACCTTTACATATTTTTCTGTCCATGAGTTCCAACTTGCACCTTCGAGTCACTCTTAGTTTTGTTTTTATCAACTTTTCTCTGCCGTATAAATTTATCCAAGCCACTCTAATCTCACCCACAGCTCGTACATTCACAATATCCACTTATTATTACTTAATTGCATTTATTATGGATTTATATACCACTTTCCCGGAATTTTAGGTGTCTAAAATATACACGTTTTAAATATAACTATATTCCTTTCCTTAGCTGTTCAGAGTCTTAGAATATTGCATTCCCAACCCCCTACCGCCACCCCCTACCCCTCTTACGATTAGCGACCGCTCGCTTCAGCACAGGTTGCCATATGGGTAATACACACAACAAAAAAGATTTTCATCACCCCTGTTCCCAGAACTCTGCAGATAGCCGTTGACTGTGGATATTGTATCACCGACACAGTCCCTTTGACTGTTCAGAGATGTCACTAAACCCGCCCAAAGATGTAAATAACCATCCATAAGAAGCACTTATTCGACGGAGGGGGTCCGACAGCTGATCAGTTCCAGTCATTCCACTAGGAAGAAGGTACACGGCTCGTGTTGTATGTAGTTCAACAATGCCTAAACGGTCAGCATCACTGTTAGATCGCGTCCGCATTGTTACTTTGTGCCAGGAAGGGCTCTCAACAAGGGAAGTGTTAGGTTAGTGTTGTTTAACGTCCCTTCGACAACGAGGTCATTAGAGACGGAGCGCAAGCTCGGGTTAGGGAAGGATGGGGAAGGAAATCGGCCGTGCCCTTTCAAAGGAACCATCCCGGCATTTGCCTGAAAGGATTTTAGGGAAATCACGGAAAACCTAAATCAGGATGGCTGGACACGGGTTGAACCGTCGTCCAAGAAGGGAAGTGTCCAGGCGTCTCGGAGTCAACCAAAGCGGACATGTAGGAGGTACAGAGAGACCTACGGTTTATGGCTCGGAGAAACCCTGACAGCAACGCCACCATGTTGAATAATGCTTTTCGTGCAGCTACAGAACGTCGTGTTACGACTCAAATTGTGCACAATAGGCTGCATGATGCGCAACGTCACTCCCTACGTCCATGGCGAGGTCCATCCTTGCAAACACGACACAATGCAGTGCGGTACGGATGGGCCCAACAACATGCCGAATGGACCGCTGAGGATTGGCATCACGTTCTCCTCACCGACTATCGCATATGCTGTCAACCAGACAATCCTCAGAGATGCGTTTGGAGGCAACCCAGTCAGGTTGAACTCCTTAGACAACTGTCCTGCGAGAGCAGTAAGGTGGAGGTTCCCTGCTGTTTTGGGGTGGCATTATGTGGGGCCGACGTACGCCGCTCGTTGTCATGGAAGGCACCGTAATGGCTGTAGGATACGTGAATTCCATCCTCCGACCGATAGCGCAACCATATAGGCAGCATATTGGCGAGGTATTCGTCTTCATGGACGACAATTCGCGCCCGCATCGGGCACATCTTGTGAATGATTTCCTTCAGGGCAACGAAATCGCTCGATTAGAGTGGCCAGCATGTTCTCCAGACATGAACCTTATCAAAATTGCCTGGAATAGATTGAAAAGGGCTGTTTACGGACGACGTAACCCACCAACCACTCTGAGGGTTCTATGCCGAATCACCGTTGAGGAATGGGACAATCTGGACCAACAGTGCCTTGATGAACTTGTGTGTAGCATGCCATGGCAAATAGACATGCATCATTGCAAGAGGACATGCGACTGGGCTATAGAGGTACCGTTGTGTACAGCAATCTGGACCACCACCTCTGAAGGTCTCGCTGTATGGTGGTACAACATGGAATGTGTGGTTTTCATGACCAATAAAAATGGCGGAAATGATGTATATGTTGACCTCTTTTCCATTTTTTATACAGTTTCTGGGACTCGCGAAACAGGGGTGATGCAACACTTTTTTTTATGTGTGTATTACCTACCACTACACTGGCAGCAGTAGCTCCTCCTGTGCGCGACTTTTACATGACTCGCTTTTACTGCAGTGAAGGGGACTTGACTCAGTGGGATAACATTTAACACAAATGCTCAGAAAAAAGTGTCATTTGTGATAGAAACGTCATACTATGTCTACTAAAAGTCCCCCCTCCCCCCCGCCCCTCAAAAAAGAAGGTTAACTGCGAGGATTTGAGAGGAACGATCATTCAAAGCATAGAAGTATAATAAATCTGCACCCTCGAAAGAAAACCATAAAACATCGTGCAACAAATCTCTTCTATTGCAAAGAGCATGCAAACAAGAGATTTGCTTCACCGTTCTGAAGATGGAGAAGTGTACACAACTCTTAAGTTATGCATTTGAGAGCCAATGGCTACTAGGCTTTTTTGTTCCGAACGAATGGTCCTGTCATATCCACAAATACTGACCATTCCTCCTGCGACACCCTACAGATTCAAACGCATTTCCTTGTCTCCAGGTACACTGATTACAATACAAGAAAACAGGAGTAACCTGATTACAAAATGTTAAAAGTTCGTATACAGGTTGCCCCCAGAAATGTTCCGACAAATTCGAGGGGTTGTGGAGTGTGACCTGAGTAAGAAATGGAAGATAGAGACCCATGTGCGGAAACGTCATCCAACGACGCTATAGAATGAGGAAGTTACAGAAGTCGGGGCCTGACACTAGGCCACCCTTCAGCAGCAAATATGACTTCGTACATTGACGGAATATTGGTGGGACGTCTCGCAGTGTTGTTCATTGTCACGATCGCCAGTGCAGTAGATGGGACATGCTGCTGCCTAGAAAGGCCTTGTATCCGACGAATGCGATTCTCTGTTGCCTCAGTGGATGGAAATTACAGACATGTGTTGAGAGATTGCAGTGCACTCTCACTTCTAATTTGGTGTTATGCTGCTTCATGTTCTTAGGGAATATGATCTTCATTGCGATTTTGACTTCATGCATCATGATGAAATGGTTTGCAGTAGTTAATGCTTTTGCTTGTGTGCTCTAGGGAAGGAATAACGGTAAGGTTTACCTGCGGAACCTGGGAGGAGACATTTCTGGATAGCCGAGTTCCACTGTCTCATTGTGCAGACACATTGGTTGGCGCTGGTTGGGAGGCAGCCGTGTCCAGGTAGACTGACTAGCGCTGAGAAGTGGCCACTGCAATGGCCAGCACATTGTAGACTGGCAATAAAGCAGAGCATGAGCCCTTGTTAGGAAGGAAGCCGAGAGAACAAATGTGAGCATTCTGCGAATTTCCGTGGGACAGGGCCACTGGCGCCCAGACATCCAGACTCTGTTACAAAACATATTTGTTAAAGCACGCCGGCCGGTGTGGCCGTGCAGTTCTAAGCGCGTCAGTTTGGAACCGCGTGACAGCTACGGTCGCAGGTTCGAATCCTGCCTGGGGCATGGATGTGTGTGATGTCCTTAGGTTAGTTAGGTTTCAGTAGTTCTAAGTTCTAGGGGACTGATGACCTCAGTAGTTAAGTTCCATAGTGCTCAGAGCCATTTGAACCATTTTGGTAAAGCACGAGGCTTGTAGCGAGTTTTTGGCCATTCTTTGGAAACTTTGAAATGGACGCAACAGGGGAGATAACAAGCTTTTTATGGAGGGCTGTAGTTCCTTTCTGGTCATGTTGTTAGCAAAAGACAGAGTGTAACCACATGGGAAAGAGGCCGTAAAGATGAATCTTTTTTCCTTTTCTCCCAATTAACTTTAAAGTCTCTGATTGGTCAAATCGGTGTATACAGAGCAAGGGGTGCTCTCCAAGCATCGAACGGTGCACTCCAGCTCGTGATTGGCTTGTGTTAAAGTGGGGAACGTCTAAGATGTAAGTGTGCCTTGCTACCGAGTAGAGGAGGAAGCGGACAGAAGTAGAAGTGGTATCTTGTACTGGCGCTTCGCTAGTAAAGAACTGCAGGTCTCTACCTAAACGGTGAGACCTGTGTCGTTTGCTAGTGTGCCACTTAGAGCCTGTGCCAGTCACCTTCTGAACTTTCAGAGGTACTGGTTCTATCAGTTCTAGTTGGCCGTCTAAACATTTGACATATTCTGTCGCACACAGTCGTGGCATGGAGTCAAATCGGTTTGGCAGACAAGCAGACGGGTCCACCTGCACACTTGAATCCACCGGGATTTCAGAGGCTCATAGGAAAGTACCTGCGTTCCGAATTAATCGAACGCAAGACCGCGTACTTGCACTTTTCGGGCGCGCGCCATTAATAACAGATTGCGGCCGTCTATGACTCCAGTAACTGAACGCATCGTGGTGTGCGGCCCTGACAAGCAGGAGGATAAAGTATTCGCTGCTATGGCGTAGGGCTCCAATATATGTTTCTCAGCATCCTGTTCTTTCGAACCATATTTTGCTTTTTGGAATGGTAGAATACAGATGCTTAATGGTGGTGTAGTTTTGTGCCATAACCTGGATTCACGTGTACGAAGTCAGATAAAGCAATTAGTGTTCCGGTTAGTGTCACGTGTCGATCCCCAGCTGATCACTTTGTCCACCATAGACCCTCTGTTAGTGAAAGCGTCTGTCAAATAAAAATGTTTGTGTGACGTTTCTTTAGTCATTTTTGTCGTCTTGTGATGTTAAGGAGGAATAAATCTATTGTCATTTAGATCACAACTTCTCCCTGAGTCCTGATCAACAGTTCCTTCCCACTTTGTTATTAAAGTCTAGATGTGAAACGTAAGTAGAAGGTTTTCAGTGTTTTCATCCATGTCATGCTTTTCTCCTGTTACCCTCCAAATTCTCCAATATTTTTCGCTATACAGGAGTGAAATAAACTACCTGAAATTGTCATCCATCCAGACAACAGAACATCGCATTCATAGGAGACAGGACCTATCTATGCTTCTATATCTTCTCCAGTGGTGATCGTGACGATCAGTCGCGATCATACAACATCAAACGACATTGCGACACGTTCCACCCACGGACCGGCAGCGTACAAAGTCACGTGTGCTGCCGAAGTGGGGCCTAGCGACAGGCGCCGACGCCTCTGACTTCGAGTCTCTGTAGCTTTATTGGGTGACTTTCCTGGACACTGGTGCCTATTCTCGATTTGTTCTTCAAGACACGATTTACACTCCCTCGAAGCTTGTCGCAATATTTCTGGAACACCCTGTATATGCAAAAACAGCTTAAATTCTTCTGCTGTGGATGATGCATAGTATAGACTACGATCCACAATTAGTAAAATCTAGGCTACGGTCGCAGGTTCGAATCCTGCGTCGGGAATGGATGTGTGTGATGTCCTTAGGTTAGTTAGGTTTAAGTAGTTCTAAGTTCTAGGGGACTGATGACCTCAGAAGTCAAGTCCCATAGTGCTCAGAGCCATTTGAACCATTTTTTAGTAAAATCTAACCTGTAGGAACCGTTCTAAGGTCATATAACAAATGTGTAATATCGTATTTTAGTAACAGATAACTATTTTCCTAGGAGTAGCAAAGCCAATAATTTCTTATACTCAATCTCTAATCTAGTTCTCTCTCCCCTTCTCCCATCCATATCGTAAATTCTGAAGAGACGGAATGGGCCAACAGGTCAAATCCCTGATGCAGATGATAAGAGCTGAAGAAAGATTGCGGCGCGCCCTCGCAAGAAATCACTATTCTACTCGAAAAGCGGGCTGCATTCGGGCGGACGCATGTTGGCTGTCCTGTGCTACATGGGGCGGGCATTGGCACTCGCTTCCAGCCCCGGTACCGCCCGGCGGTTGCAAGAAGCAGCGGCCTCCAGTAATTGGTCGTCTGGCGCTCGGCGCGGCGCCGCCTCATCGCCATTCTCCGCTCGTGGCCGCCGGCGAGGGCGCTGGCCTCGCCCCCCAGGGCTGCCACCCTTGCAGACTAGCACTCGTTTATTCGCTGCCCGTTTCTACCATTGCTTCCCAGCACTCCTTGTTGCTGCTCCTGTGCCTGCCCCTACAGTAAACGGAACCAAATTTATTGTAACGTTTATTTAAATTACAGCATAGCCAGTCCTCAAAGCTAATTCGCCGAAAAAAGGAACGAATACGAGAAAAAAGAAGGAACTGCGTGTAATGTGGAACGAAATTTTTACTGTCGGCTGTTATACGAGTCGATCAAAAAGTTTCTGTTTGAGGGCTTTGCTGCAGCTGGTATGCGCGACTCCAATGCCGGTATATAAGCACCGACAAGTAGGCCAGGGATTAGTGTGCATTCCTGACTGTCCGTCATGCTAGCGGTAAATGCGGGATCGTAGACTATGACGAAGTTATTGCGAAGTGCGTCCAAACGGGACCAACGTGCTGTTACTCTTGCCTTGGTTGCCGAGAGACAAACACAGGTAGACGTCCATCGGAGAATGACTAATGCGCATGGGGCAGCATGTGAAATGGTGTTTCAGGGGGTGCTACTGCTCCATGATAACAAATGTCCTCATATCGCACATGTCGTAACGCAGAAGTTACGGCATACGGAGTTCATTACGCAGTACGACACGGTGTGTTGCCAAACGGGTATCTTCAACCTGCTGCGTTGGTGGGATGATTTCCTCTTTCCTTATGGCGATTTTGCCTCATGGCATACCGATTCGGGACTGCACGGCCTTCGAACGGAAACTTCTTGATCGGCCCTTATAATTGCACTACTGGAGGTATCTGATGGGAAATTTAGCTTAGCTTTATTGTTCGCGGGTATGGATATTTCCTCTCTCTGCGTAGTTGACTGTTTAAAGAATGCTAAAGCAAACTGTAGTGTCGGACGAAAAAACACTTGGGATCTCCGTGTGGGCAGTATACTGGGTCCTAGCAAGTCAAGATTTATTTATAGAGGAGGTCAAGTGAATACTACAACATACAGAAAATATTAGATCAATGTATTATTACTTGAACAACATAAAGTACTTAACTTGGAAAATAAACCACATCCACAGAAATGTGTATTTGTTACTATCGCAGGATGAGACTCTCATCTCAGTTTTCAATTGATTATAAACCGCGATGTAAGTCCTGGATTCTAATACAGATCGAGCTGCTGGATCTGTAACGACATCCTGTTGTCATAAGCGCTGCGTGCAGAGTGGGCGGAACGCCGCTGCCTCTGACGTAAGTAATCTTCCAACAGTGTGGACCCTCTTGAGGTTATGTGTTCGCCGACGTCTCTCAGTCGTTGCTGCGTCAGGCAGTGACTGCCCTTACTTGCAAAAATGGTTCAAATGGTTCTGAGCACTATGGGACTTAACATCTGAGGTCATCAGTCCCCTAGAACTTAGAACTACTTCAACCTAACTAAGGTTCAAAAATGGTTCAAATGGCTCTGAGCACTATGGGACTTAACATCTGAGGTCATCAGTCCCCTAGAACTTAGAACTAGTTAAACCTAACTAACCTAAGGACATCACACACATCCATGCACGAAGCAGGATTCGAACCTGCGACCGTAGCGGTCGCCCAATTCCAGACTGAAGCGCCTAGAACCGCTCGGCCACAGAGGCCGCCCCTTACTTGCGGTTTCGTCGTGAGGTATCAATTTTAACGCAGGACTTCGCCGTTCGGACGACACTACACTAACAGCCGAAGTGACTTTCTTGAGCGCCTACTCTTCTGCACCTGTAGGTTTTTAACAAAGTTGCAGGTGACGACCGACTGGTGGAAGGTTTCATCACTTCGTGCCAACTTAATCTTGTGTGCCGCACTGCGTCTCGCACCCAGAACTCTGTCCTTCGCGGGAAATGCTCTCACCGAAAGAGCTATCCGACTGAGCTGACTCTAGTCCCACTTCTTCACAGCTTCACTCCTGCCATTACCTCTCTCCTACCTTTCGTACTTGACAGATGCCCTTCAGTATATCTCGCTGGATCAGCACTGCTGGAAGAGGAACGTAGACAACACAGACAGTATTATTTCGATAACAAGTGTCAAGACGGCTCTTGAACAATTACCTCTCGCAATAACGCTCAGCACTGAGCCGCGCTCCAATAAGTAAGCGAGATTGAAGTTTAACTTCCTGTCGACGACTTCACCAGAGATGCAGCAAAAGTCGACACGAGGCTGGAAGGGCCATATGCCTTAAAGTTACTTATGAAAAGAACGGGAAACTGAACGGTGATTTGAATCACTGATTTCCCGAATACGAGTTTATTACCTCACCATTACCCTACGCCACTCTGTAGCAACGGTCTTCGAAGAGCCTAGCGAAGTGCGAGCTACGCTAGAATTAGATTCTTTGCAGATCTAGCCAAGGGCAGACCTAGCCGAGGGTGATAGAAGTGACAGCATCTCGTAGACTGCACATAGCACCTGTTGCACAGTGTTATAAAATGAATGTAACAAAGCAATGTCTACATCTATACAAAGTGAGTCATCTTATGATAAGTAGCGGAGGGTTCTTCGTACCACTGTCATTTCTCTCCGTTTCAGCTCCAGTCGCGAATGGTTCCCGGGATGAACGACTGGTGCTTGGTTTGCTCGAGAACTGGAACCTCTATAAATTTACCTTCACGACCTTCTCACGAGATATATGCCCGAGGAAGCAATATTCGGGTGAGAGAGTAACGAGCAGTCCAGAAGTAGAGGTTGAACGTTGTTTTTGTAGGCTACCGTCTTCCTGTGTGGGCTCAGTTTCTGAGGATTCTCATTCTAGCATGGAATTCTCCTACTATTTATTATATGTTGTAGTCCCATTTAAAGTCGCTCTAAACGTCTAGTACCAAATATTTAGTGGATCTGACTCTTTACAGTGACCGGTAATCGGGTAATCATCCAATAACGGGTCTTATTTATGAACATTACGTTTGATACACATAAGGTAATTCCCTGTTTTTCGTTAGCAAATATATTAATTATATCACTAGATTTTAATTTTACGAGCCAAAGGCGGCCCCAAAGCTAATATGGGGATAGACAAAAATACTGCAACCGCGAGAAATGTATGCTTGAACATAAATGCAGATGCTAGCCACGCCTGCGCGTTGTGCGGTTGTGTATGACAACGAACGGCACCTGTGAAATGTCCTTAATACGTCGTAAGTGTCAGTCGTGGTCAGAACAGTGCTCTGTGTTGTTGTGAGTGCATTACGCCACGTCTAGGTGAATTCGAACGTGGGAAAATTGTTGGTTCTTGTACGACGGGTACTTCTGTAACCAAAGTAGCCGAAATGTTTGATGTTTCAAGAGGCATCATATCGAAGATTTATGCCGCATACAGCAGAAGTGGAGAAAGTCATCCACTTAGTCACATCGCAGACGAAAGTGTTTGTTGAGTGATCGTGACTGACGATTGTTGAAGAGGATTGTGAAGAAAAGTAAGAACACGACAGCTGTAAAAATCACGCTAGAAACTGAGTGTTACACTCACAAACTCCGTCAGCACAAAAGCAACACGAAGAGAGGAAATTGCAGGGAGAGTTGTACTTACAGATCCATTCATTGTAGATGCAAATACCCGTAACAGGAGTACGTGGTTGTGAAGCCATAAAACCTGGACTATGAAACAATGTCAGAAACTAATTTAGTAGAACTACTCTTGTTTCTGACTGTTTCCAACTTTCGGCCAAGTTTACGTCCAAGAGTAAAACATCGTGGGGGGTTCGGTGACGATTTGGACAGCCATATCGTGGTATTCCATGGGCCCCATGGTTACTCTGCAAGGTCGCATAACCGCCAAGCCGTTATGGACGATCAGGTCCGTTACATGGTGCACTGTTCGTTCCCCTGTGTTCCAAGATGACAGGGTCCGTGTTCGAACAGCTCGCGTCGCCCAGGACTGGATTAGTGAGGACGAGGTTGAATTGTCACATCTCCCCTGGTAGCTGTAGTCACCAGATCTCAATGTTAGTGGGCCTTTGTGGTCTGCTTTGAAGAGAAATATAAGTGATCGTTATTCACCTCTATAATCGTTACCTGAATTTGTCTCTATTTTGCAGGAAGATTCGTATAAGATTCCCTTGAAAACCATGTTGTTGTTAAGAAACTTCCTGGAAGATTAAAACTGTGTGCCAGATCGAGACTCGAACTCGGGACTATTGCTATCGCGGGCAAGTGCTCTACCATCTGAGCCACCCAAGCACGACCCACGCCTCGTCCTCACAGCTGCACTTCTACCAGTATCTCGTCTCCTACACTCCAAACTTCACAGAAGGTCTCCTGCGAAACTTGCAGGAGAGCTTCTGTGAAGTTTGGAAGGTATGAGACGAAATACTGGCAGAACTGAAGCTGTGAGGACGGGGTGTGAGTCGTGCGTGGGTAGCTCAGATGGTAGAGCACTTGCTCGCAAAAGGCAAAGGCCCCGAGTTCGAGTATCGGTCCGGCACACAGTTTTAACCTGCCAGGAAGTTTCATATCAGCGCACACTCCGCTGCAGAGTGAAGACGTCAATCTGTACGTCGTCGTCGTCATTGTTGTTGTTGTTGTTGTTGTCGCCTTCAGTCCGAAGACTGGTTTATGCTGCTCTCCATGCTACTCTATTCTGTGCGGGGCTCTTCATCTCCGAATAACTATTGCAGCCTACATCTTTCTGCATTTCCTTACTGTATTCGTCTAGGTGACTGCGAACGTGTCCTACCAAGCGATCCCTTCTTTTGGTCAAGTTGAACCTCAATTCTGTTCACTAGAACATCATTAGTTACGTGATCTACACTTCTAATTTTCAACATTCATCAGTAACAACACATTTTGAAAACTTCTATGCTCTTCTTGTCTAAACTGTTTATCGTCCATGTTTCACATTCATACATGGCTAACTCCAGACAAATACTTTCAGAAAAGACGTCCTAAGAGTTAAATCTATATTCGATGTTAACAAATTTCTCTCCATCAGAAACGATGTCCTTGCCACTGCCAGTCCATATTCTATATCCTCTCTACTTCGATCATCATCTATTATTTTGCTGCCATAACAGCAAAACTCATATCCTACTTTAGGTGTCTCATTTCGTAATCTAATTCCTTCAGCATCACGTCATTTAATTCGACTACATTCCATTACCCTTCTTTTGCTTTTGTTGATGTTCATATTGTATCCTCCTTTCAAGACAAAGTCAATTCCGTTCAACTACTCTTCCAAGTATTTTGCTGTCTCTAACAGAATTACAATGTCTTCGGCAAATCTCCAAATTTTTATTTCTTTTCCCTGAACTTTTCTTTGGTTTCCTTTATTGCTTGTTCTATATACAGATTGAATAACATCGGGGATAGGCTGTAATCCTATCTCACTCCCTTTTTAACCACTGTCTCCCTTTCCTGCCCCTTGACTCTTGTAACTGCAGTCTGGTTTCTGTTCAAGTTGTAAATAACCTATGACTCCCTGTATTTTACTCCTGCTACTTTCAGAATTCCAAAGACAGTATTCCGGTCAACATTGTCAAAGCTTTCTCGAGGTCTAGAAATGCTGTAAACGTAGGTTTGTGTTTCCTTAGCCCATTATTGCCTCTCGTGTTCCTACATTCCTCCGGAATCCAAACTGATCTTCCCCGAGGTCTGCTTCTACCAGTTTCCCGATTCTTCTGTAAACAATTCGTGTTAGTATTTTGCAACCATGATTTGCTAAGCTGAGGGTTCGATAATTTTCACACCTGTTAGTAGCTGCTTTCTTCGGAATTGCGGTTATTACATTGTTCCTGAAGTGTGAGGGCATTTCGCCTGTCTTACACATCTTGCATAGCAGATGGAAGAATTTTGTAATGGCTGGCTCTCCCATTACTACTAGTAGTGCTGACAGAATATCGTCTCCCCTCGGATTCGTGTTTCGACTTAGGTCTTTCAAAGCTTAATCAAAATGTTGTCACATCACCATATCTAACACATTATCTTCATCTACGTCCACTTCTTTTTCTATTATATTGCATTCAAGGTTATCTCCCTTGTGTAGGCCCTCTACATACTCCTTTCATCATTCAGCTTTTCCTTATTTGCTTAATACTGGTTTCCCAACTGAGCTCTTGAACTTCGTACAGCTGTTCCTCTTTTCCCCAAAGGCCCCTTTAATTTTCCTGTAGGCATATCTATCGTTTCCCTAATGCTTATAAATCCTTCCGAGACGATGTAAGCTGGTTTGAATGCCAACGATCTACGTTCATCTTACTAGGCACTGTAATGTGTTGTATTTTTGGTGTTTCTACGCTGTTTTCAATCCCTTCTACTTCTGCATCTGATAATGTTGCATCACCATGGCTCGTAGGACACTGTTTAGTACAATATTCTTGCAGCAATGTTTTTAAAAATGTAGGTTTTTGCTCAAGAGAGGAAGTTAGGAGTTGAAGTGGAATAAGCTAGTCTATAGCTTGAGTTTGTAACGCGACAAGTACGTAGACGAACACTCGTCACCTGGGCCTTGTATTGAGAGGAGATGAATTTCAGACACAGCTGAACTCGAGGGCGCGCCGCGCCCAGCCTGGCTAGATGACGATTTCCAACGAATTCAGGCACAAGACAATGACCGCGTCTAAATCCCAGAGCTGGGAATTTGGACGGCTGGTGCTTGAATTGCCTTTGTGAAGAATATGCTCCAGGAATTGACGGGATGTCAGACATTCTTGAAGATGGCCAAGTTACAGCTGTTTGAGATTTGACAATAACTCAGATCAAATATTAATGCAAATCTGAATACATTTGCGATCTCAGAAAAATGAGGCACATCAAATGACACAACAATATCTCAATATCTTTAAAACTACAGAAGCTAATACTTCACAGTGAATAAATATTTGAACAGTGAACCTATGAATTAACAACATTTGAACGCTTCACGCAACTTCAACGAACGTTGTTTCAGATGACAGCATTGCTCTATTGCTATCATCCCTGAAACCTACGTAGCTGTATATGTTTTATTTCTTGACTTATTATGTCTTTTATATCTTTTTTTACTACGCAGTGTTTGTCAGAACATCAAATTCTCCATATTTACACAGCAAATGAACACAGTATTAGTACCCCATACTTTGTCATACTTGTGTTTCTATTTTCGCAAGTAACTTTATTTAAACGTTGATGCCAAGTGCTATTAAGAAACTGTGCTAATTTAAAAGTGGTGAAACCGATATGTTAGTGAACACCACAGTTCAAAAGAGAACCAAAAGACTCTTATGTCAAGAAGGCATAAATAATCGGGTAAATAATATTTAACGACAATTCGTCGTCATTTAATGTAAGCACACTTGCGGAGGAAAACTGGCTTATTTATTTATTATAATTATTATTTATAATTAGTATACATTATCTTATTGTGACAGAATGTTTATAATATTTCTTTATTTAAATATTGTTTTAATATGTTAATTTAGCCTGGGAAGTGGTTAACTTGAATCAAATCATGTCCGTAGAGCTTAAGGACGATGTATTTTTGGTGTGGATGGCCTTCAGCCAGTGAGAAAGCAGATAGTAAGAAACACTATGGGAGTCAAGTGGAGACTGGGACTTCTCAAGTGAAGAGCTAACAAGAGCGATTCGGGACACTTCATGTCAAGTTCTGGAAGAAGGCAGACTTGCCTATGGCATCGTGTCGTTTTCTGATGGAGTGGATGATTGATTCTGGGTGGTGAACGGCCGCTACAATTCTTTAACTTTTGAAAGGCATTGTATTTCGAGAGGTCTGAAGGTGGCCCAGAGAAGCACTCTAATTTTTCTGCTTGTATTACGGATCTGAGGTAGACAGGATTTGAGTTACTATTCATTGTAACTCGGGTGTTAATTTGTGATTCATCACGTTGAACTGTTTTGAATTGGTAAATATGTCTTGTATCGTGAGCACGAAATGGACTCAGTTTTCACGCATTTTTAATGATTGTTAAGTTTGGGGATTTTGCTACCATTCGCGTAACGTTCTAAACGTAACTTTACTGCAACTGATAAAAGTATTTTCTGTCTGTATTTTGTTAGACTATTGTAGCACCATTCTCGTTTATTTGAGAGTTTCGAGTCCTCCCTCGGGCATGGATGTTGTCCTTAGCGTTAGTCATTTTTTGTTAGATTATGTTGTGCGTACGTTTAGAGACCGATGACTCAGCAGTTTGGTCCCATAAGACCTTACCACAAATTTCCAAAAAAAGTTTGAGATGTCCATTCTCCAATAAACATAATTGAGTATAATTCTCTGTCGTCTACATCAGTTACAGAGGTTAGAAAAGAACCCTCGTTATTAAATGAATCACTTAACTTTTATTGTGTATTTCTGTGTAATTATTAACTCGCAATTCTAACCAACACATAGACTGTATGACGGCAAGATGACAGCTATAGGTTATTACAGCTATACGTTAATATTTGCAGCGAATTATTTGCGGAGTGTGAAAGTAGATGTGCGTGGCTCGACCCTATAATTAAATCGAGGGGATATTTTTAAACAGAGCCGTGCAGAGCCCACGTACCTAAAGAATAAGTAACCATACGTAAAGACGCAACTGGTCTGCTCGTGTGGGGAGCTGTTTAGGAGAGCAACTACACTCAGCAGTAACCGTTAGGTACCATCGAAGTTAGTGTTTTCTCATCCGGGATGTGATTCTAATTCCTTTAGAATTGCAAATGTAATTGTAACACGTTACACTGTTCTACTATCCAGAGCTCAAATCCACTGCGCTATAGGGAGTTTGCAGCATGTGACGTGGCAGCAGTTGCGTGCTTGAGAATCGATAGAAAAAGATAGGGGTGACGACGTTCGCCGCGGAACTTCAAGAAAGAAGAAGAAGGCTACGCAGAGGCGCGCAGAGTTCGAGTCTGCAGCCGTCAGCAGCAACGAAGACCTCGACGGCGGCATAGTGGCGGCGACTGCGAGTTCATCAGCAGCGACTCTTCGGGCAGCAGCTGTACAGCTAAAGCAGTCAGCGTGACCGACAAGTTTAGCACTTTGCTACGATAGTGTTAATATGTGTGAATCTGCAGGGTCATCGTCAGTGATGGAGCTTACAATGATTAAGCAGTCACCCAGGGTGTGGTTCAGATAATGTGAGCGAACCAGTTAGTAAAAAATCTGGACGTGATACTGTTGATAGAAACGATATTAATGGGGCAGACAGTCCGAAGTCAGCGAAAGGAGATGTAATTCTGGATAATTCAGTGGCATAGTTATGGGAAATTCTGATGAATTTGAACTCTAATGTGGGGGTACTGCGTACAGAGATAGTGTCATCAAATGCAGAGGTAGCTTCAGTAGAGAGAAGTATAGCAGAATGTATAAAAACTGAGGTGAGGAAAATAAAATCTGATATAGAAGGGATGATTGATCTAAAATGAGAACCAATAAGGCAGATGCAGGCAAAATTTCTGAGGATGACCTGATTCACACCAAAGTCAACACAATGGAAGAAGATTTCAGGGACAAGTTGGAAAATATACGCTACTAGCTGGCTGGCGATATAAAGAATTGTGTGCTGAGGCCAAAGAGGACTGAGGAAGTGTCCATTAAATCGGTTAACAATATTTCAGATAAGTAGTGGAATGTGAGAAAGAGGTGCTTCAGAACAGAGAACATTTTGAGCTGTATTAACTAAAGAAGCTGTGCAGAATGAACAGCATTTTAAAGCCATGAGTGCAGAATTAAATTGTTTAGCAGCAACCAAACAACCACTGCGATAGGTGTTGCATGGGTAAATTCAGCAACGACATAGCATTTTTCAAGTGATGGAAAGCACCAGCCAGTTGATTTTCTTGCTACATGTAGAGATGGCTTTTGAGAGGAATGTCGGAAGAGGCAAAAATTAAATTCGCGAAAAGGCGTACTGATGGCAGTTCAAAATCCTGGGAAAATTTGATGGGTGCTTAATTTTCAACCTTTGAAGAATTGGAGAGTTGTTTCCTGAACCAATTCTGGAATGAAGCGAAGCTAAAACGGCTTCAGAATGAGTTTCTAAATGGACCGAGTTTCAAACACGGAAGTGGGTCGATGTGTGTTTTTTTGTGCGTGAACTGGCTAAGATGACGCTTATAAATCATCCGCTAGGAGTGTTGACGGAGATTACGATGCTCAAGGGACGCTTGCCGAAATTTTTATGCTGGGATTTTGTACACAGTGCGCCAAATTACATCGACAAGCTTTTACGCTTTATTGGGAAACTTGGGTAGGTACTGAAATTCAAGCCACATGACGGAAAGAGTAGACAGGCAAATGGGCACCAGAATGGTGATTATAATAATAACCAAAATAATAAATACCCCAATGATAACAATAATTTTGAAGGAGAAACGGAAATGGGGATTCTCACAATGAAAGTCAAAACCGGTAACGAAGATTTGACGAGCAGGAGGCTTACGAAGTACAGCAGCAGACTATAAGGTTAGGAAATTAAAGATCGCTGCAAGTCAGGTCCAGAAGCGGCGATGAAATGGAAACGTTATTTTTAAAATTCTGTGGATGCCGAAAATGTTGGAGCTGGAGGCTATAATAAGTAAGAATATCATGGCAAATAGACGCAAAACAGGCTTTAAAACGTGTAAAGAAATTTGATGAGGGCATGGTGCTGAAAAGTTTACTCTGTGAAAGTAAAGTGAATGATGGAGTGAATGTATGTTTGTTGAAGGGCCGGCCGGTGTGGCCGTGCGGTTCTAGGCGCTTCAATCTGGAACCGCGTGACCGCTACGGACGCAGGTTCGAATCCTGCCTCGGGTACGGATTTTGTTTTTTGCTTTTTTAGGGCGCAAAACTGCTATGGTCATTAGCGCCCGGTCTGTGACTTAGGAAACAGTAAAAAACCGAAAATGGAAACCAGCCGCAATGGGAACGAAACTCAAAAAATCGGAGAAACTAAAAGCAGAAGGAAGGCTTAAAAATCCACCACAGAAAGGGGTTGGTTGTCCTGTGTGTGATGTCCTTAGGTTAGTTAGGTTTAAGTAGTTCTAAGTTCTAGGGGACTGATGACCACAGATGTTAAGTCCCATAGTGCTCAGAGCCATTTGAACCATTAGTTTGTTGAAAAATTCTTTGATCAAAAGAGAGGCATAGAGGTTGATTTGAATTTTGTGGAGGTGGAATTTAAGACGAATTCTAATGAGACCCTACGCAGTATCAACAATTACAGAAATGCAGATAAAAGTAATGCAGATGATTTTGTATCAGAGGAAGTAAATGTAACTATCTGTGAAGGCGGCGAAACTTGACTCTCGTCAGCTGGAGATGAATTTTGTGGTAGAGCGACGGAAATATGTGTAGGTATTTGTGAAGGTGAAGTAGCAATAGTCTAGTCAGCTGGTGTTGAATTTTATTATGAATCGGCGGATGATTTATTCTTGAAAGGAGGTAAAGGTGATGTTTTAGGTGATGATGTTACGACGGACGAAACTAGTGATTTAGATACCTCGGAGGAAGGAATTGGTACATTTGCGAACAGATGGCTCTTGATGAAACATGACTTATGAGTGGATGTGAAAGGATGATTGTGGAAGTAATGTACTACGTAGTAGATCAGAATACAAAGTATGAGAGTAATGTGAGAGTAGAGGAAACGGAGAGAGAAGTAGATCTGAGTTAAGTGCAGTTCGAGAGTACTGTGAATTCTAATGTGGAACGATATAGTTGCGGAGATTTATAAGGTGCGCCGGCGGAGGTTGACGGAATTATTGGTAGTGAATTCTATAATGTATCTACGCATGTAACAGATGTTTTAAGTAAGGGAGCATATGAGTTATCGATAAATGTTAATGGAGTTAATTGTGATCAGTTTCCAGTGTTTCGGCGGAAATAAGTAAGGATTTGTTTAAGAGATACGAAATTTTAAGTTGTTTTGGTAGGTGTGAGAACGTTGCAGGTACTGAGGGGTGGTGCTTACGAGGATAATGAAATGAGGAATTTTGAGGGTGATTTAAACCCTACAGATGAGTTGGAGATAAACCAGGGGAATCTAGGAACTGATAACGAAATTGAGGGCGGTTCTGAAGTTATAATCTGTACCATAAATATGGAAGAAAAAGGAAGGGACGTTGAAACTTATCGTTTGAGGCAGCAATTTTCAGAAAGGCGAGATATTAAAAAGGTGCAACATGGAAGTGAAATGATCGATCTTAATGATGGAAGAAAGTGTGCGTATATCGAAACTAAAACTTGTGTTCCAGTGGTTGTTAGGAATTTTGTATGTGGACAGGATAGTCCGACAGTGAACGAGGAAAGAGGGCTCGAGTTTGAGTAATTAAAAAAAAACATAAAAAAGTGAGATTCAGGAGATACACTGGCGACAAAAATGCTATAAGAGGCAATAATGGCAAATTCCCACCCTGTAAAAGAAGAATGTGGGATGTACATTAATATGAGGATGCCTATAATCGTATTACACGTGTAGAGAGTAAAAATTTTGGGACGTTACTTCTGTTTTGTGTAAGGGGTATTTTGGTAAATTAAGATGCAACTTAGTGCAAGAAGAGTGCTGAGATTGGTGTGCGAAGATCAGCAGAACATAATTAATCTCGTTGAATGCGAAAGAGAGCAATAAATTGTACTATACGTAAGATTCGATAAGATTTGTGGGAAAGTTTCAAGGGGTTACTTGTGGTATGTTGGACTGATTTCTCGTGTAATATGTGTAGTTTATTTGTAATTATTGTTCGCACAAAATTTGTTGTGTGGAGGTCATCAAAATTCATTAAAATTTTGATTACTTGTTGGAGTAAAACTGTAGTTATGTGCAGAGCGTAAGCTAAGTTTCTGGGAGCATATTACGTAGGTGAATTGTGTAATATACGTTACTTTGAAAAGGTTTTGAATAGATTTGTGTATGTATAGATCTGTGTATTTGTGGAGATAATTTCGTAATATGTATATGAGAATAATGTCTGGGGAAACAATTGTTAAATTTATGAATCAGCTATGCACTGAGTTAAAATGAAAGACAAATGGGCGATTACTGCACACGGTAGTATTAGTTATCAAGTTTCTACGATGTGATAAAATTGAAGAAAAATGAAAAAAATAAAATGTTGGTTGATTTGTGGTGTTGAACAAATTTCAAAGCATCAACGATATGTGTCCTAGTATGAACATGGACAGAGTGTTTGAATTTCCGAGCTAAATCAGATGTTTTGTCTATGCTGTAAATCAATTTTTGCTTGCTGTCCTTTTCGTGAATGTATCAACTCCACCAGAGATGGCGTTCAGTGCCTCATCTATGGGGATTCAGGAAATCGTGTGATTGTTGTTAACTATAACACAATCATATTTCGGCAGCTATCGTCTTTCAGCACTGACGGTGACTGCAAAGTGACAAATGTTCTGCGCAGTACATGACCAAGGGCGTCATGAATTTCGGTAGTGGTGTCTGGACTGCGAACGATCTGAACTTCGACGCCAAAGCGATCGTGTGTGTTGATGATGATGAAGTGCTTTCATGTGGTCAAAGCAAAGTGTGAAATCAAATGAGCTCAACAGCGCTAAAACGTATGTACAAGTCAAGTTTCTTTAAATTAATGAGCTGAGCGGTCTAAGGCGCTGCAGCCATGGACTGTGCGGCTTGTCCCAGCGTGGGTTCGAGTCCTCCCTCGGGCGTGGGTGTGTGTGTTTGTCCTTAGGATAATTTAAGTTAAGTAGTGTGTAAGCTTAGGGACTGATGACCTTAGCAGTTAAGTCCCATAAGATTTCACACACATTATATTATTATATTTTTAATTAATGTTTTCTGTTTATTTGGGCATTTAATTAATATGCTGCAACTTTTATAATTTGTGTTAGGTTTAGTAAATGTGTGCTGATAATGTGGCATGATATGTCCTAGGAGGAACATACTGTTTCATACACTACAACAAAGATACATACTCTATTGTTCTGACATGCAGGTAGGGTACTCCAATTATTATGCTATGTATGTATTTGTTATGTAAGTATGTCAAATTTCGTGCGACATACTGTGCCAAATTGACCTGCTAATGTGCCACATTAAGAGGAGGAGTGCAAAGTGACGAATGTGTGGGCGAGTTATACGTCGACCAAGGCCCGGTATTTCGGAGAGCCGAATTTGTTGCAGGCTAAAGGCTAGCGGGCTCAGAGCAAATGGCACTCACGAGCAGCCTGGCTAGCTGACTCTTTCCGGCGAGCTCAAGAGCACACACAAAGAGTGCGTAGCTGGAAACGGGTAAATCCAAGAGCTTTTATTTTGAATTTCTGTGCATCTTATTAACTCGCATTTCTAACCAGCACATAGACTGTTTGGTGGTAGGATCACAGCTGCCGGTTTCATTCGCAGCGAATGATCTGCGGGGTATGAATGCAGATGTACGCGGGTCGGTACTGTGACTAGATCGAACTAATCCTTTTAAACAAAGTACCTAAAGTAATAGTAAGCGCAGACAAGAAAGCAGCTTGTCTGCTCGTATGTGATGCTGTTTGGAAGAGCAACTACACTTACCAGTGCCGGTGACCGTCAGGTACCGTCGCTTTTGGTGCTCACACGTCACTGGTACGTTTCACATCATCATTTGAACCTCTTTCCAAGCTTTACCCAAGATATCCAACGTGTCATGCGGTTCCCCTGCGGTCTTATACTGATGTGTGACGTAGGCTGTAATACAGTCCAGCACAGCGTAAAACATGGCATTCCGTAATCGATTGCTGGAATTACGTCTCTCACGGACAGAGAAGACTGTAAACTTCTCTCTATAAAATGACGTTACATTTGACTTTAGCACATACACGAATTCAAAAACGTGCTTAACAAATGTGTGAAATGGGCGCCTAACAGCGGTCTGGGCCCGAGGAGCAGACTCAGTTTGTCCACCCTCTCTCCTCTCTGACAGGGCTAATCAGAAATAGACACAAGCTTACAAGTGGCATCCACACAAATTGCATGACTATAGAGTATCGTCTCTTGTGAGTGGATTTGTAATTTCCTAACAGCAATGCCTCAGTTCGTAGTAACTGATAGATAGTCACCGAGTAAAATAGAAGTGATATCTGACGCTCCCCAAGGAATAGTTACAGAACCTCTGCTGTTCCGAACCTACGTAAAAGATTCGGGAGACAATCTGAGTATCCCTCGTAGATTTATTGCAGGTAATTATGTCGCATGCAGTCTATTGAAGTAATCAGAAGGTCAAAGCCAATTTCAAAATGATTTAGACGAAATATATGTGGCAATTGACTCTAAACTGTAAAAAGTGTCAGTTCATCCATACGAGCACTGCAAGGAATCAGTTAAATTTCGATTACAGGATAATCGGACAAATTAATGTTTCCTTTTAACAAAGTATAGGTGAATTACAAGTACGAACAATTTAAAATGGAACGATCGCATAAAAAGTGGCGACTCTGGTAACCTCGGCACTAAGCGGCTGTGAGCTCCAAAATTGGTGTGACGAAGGCGAACCAAAGACTGCGGTTTATTGGAAGAACACTTACAAGATGCAATCGACCGATTCAACAGAATATTTATGTGGGTTATGGGATCCTTGTCAGAGAGTACTGACGAAGAAAACCGAAAAAGTTCAAAGAAGTTCAGTTCGTTTTTAGCGGAGAGAATGTGTCGGATATGATAGGAGACTTGGAATAGCATTCATTAAAACAAAGGGATTTCTCGTTGCGACAAGATCTTTTCACGAAATTTCAATGAGCAACTTTTTCTTCCGAATGCAAAAGTGTTTTGTTGGCTCCAAACTCCATAACGAGAATTGGTGGTCGTAGTAGAATTAGAGGACTCGGAGCTCGGACGGAAAGGTTTGATTTTTTTATATTCTCACGTGCTATTCGACAGTGAAACGGTAGTGAAATGGTCTGAAAGTGATTCGATGAATTCTCTGCGCTTAGACGTAGTGAATACTTTTCTCGTACAGCTACTGCCCCTTCAAAAGATTAGTTAAATATTCCTGTATATCTTAGCAGATATCGAAACTGTCCCTTCTTCTGGTTAGGACGTTTCTCGCCTAATTTTAATTTCGCACTTTATCTGTGCACGTAATTTTTAAGATTCTCCGACAACACCATATTTGAAATGCTTCTTCTCCGTAGATTTGATAGGGCCCAAGTTTCACTTGCATTGTCCTGACGTCTTATTTTTCTCAGTTCCATGTCAGTGTGAGATACCAGTAGAAGTCTTTTATGGGAGAAAGATCTCTTCGAGCCTGCTAATCAAGTTCTGATTTATTCCTTGCCTTGTCCATCCTGCGTAGTCCTACTCCGTAGATAGGTAAATTTTTCTTCCCAATCTCTGACGTTTTCATCTCTAATGTTAAGCCATTATTTACATTTCCACTACTTTTCATTACCTTGCTCTTTGCTTTGTTGAACGTTAAAAGACATTCCGCGGTAACATAAGTATGGCTTCCATTGCATCCAACAGACCTTTCACTTCGTCTCTACATCGAGTGAGGTCTATAACACCCGAAAATAGCGTGTAAGTCTTAAACTAAAGCTTACAAGAGGTGGTCAAACTTTCAACTATCACTTTGTTTTTCGTTTGTTGGCAACTATATGCCTGCAATCCTGGTACACACTGAAATCCATGTTCGTGCCACAGTACCATAGCAGCCCTCGAAAGGAGCGCACTAATAAGGTGGAGATGAACTGTGCTGTTTTGTTTTGTCTCTTACAGCGGCGTGCAACGTTACTAATAATAATTTCGTGTGGCTCAATACACGGAAATTTCACCTGGACACCACTTCAGCGACTTGCGTATTCCTGACGTATCTTAAAAATGGTTCAAAAGGCCCAGAGCACTATGGGATTTAACATCTGAGGTCATCAGTCCCCTAGAACTTAGAACTACTTAAACCTAACTAACCTAAGATCATCACACACATCCATGCTCGAGGCAGGATTCGAACCTGCGACCGTAGCGGTCGCGCGGTTCCAGACTGAAGCGCCTAGAACCGCTCGGCCACACCGGCCGTCCGACGTATCTTAACTTACCCCAGTTATTCAACGGGGGAAAGGGACCTTACAGTTTAACGTGGAATCCGAACCACGTGTCGTTCTCGGAGACTCCTCAAATCACTGAGAGGGGGAGGCTAGATTAAAGGCAGATTGAACATTTCTGTGATCCAATCAGGATTCGATTCTGCGATCTATCGGTTCCCAGGCAAGCGCTTCACTATAGCTGAGTCAGCGCAAGTTGATCCCCGACAGTTGCGGTGGGCTGGGCGTGGCAGCTTAGCGAGCCTACATCAAGCAATAGGGTAACGCCTGAATGTTGTCATAGCCTTGTAGACGGCTACTGTTTTCGCCCGTAGCCTTAGCGCTTCGCTGTTGAAAGCAGTGCCGCGAACTGTCAAGGACCATCTTACGCCGTCTCGACTACAAACCGCCAGGTCCGAAGCTACGGTGCTGTGGCGCGGGGCTGTCAATGTGTATCAGGACTGCAGGTATGCATCTGCATACAAAAAAACAAGGAATAAATTATGCATCACTATTTTCTCGAGATGATAAGTAAAACTTCCTCCTATAATTTACATAGATAATGATTAACATTTGAAGTGCAGAGGAATGGAAGTTATTCTTAAAACTGTAGGAAAATGGGCCCAGTTTGTCATCAAAATCAGCAAAACCGAACAGCAAGTAAGTGCTGGTAAGTGCTCTTCCTCATAACATAAATTACATGACGATGAGATGACCTAACTGTTAAAGGATTTGCGAGTCTGAAGCTGACATAACTGAGTCATATTCAGAAACAATGTCAGATCTTCTACGCACAGTGCTGTAGTTAATTACGTACAGTCTACTTTAGGGTAGACATAATTAAGTAAGAATGTCCACAGCTGAAAGCAACAAGAGAGCACGCAGATGTCCGGAGGATGTAGGGACAGGGGCGCCAACTGCCTCGCCCTCAGAGCTCAGCTCGGCACCTAATGGAGGCGCGTGGCGAGCCGCCGCCGGCTATTGGCATTCCTGGTCTGGGCCGGCCGCGGCCGCCGCGCTTTATTGGATGCCTGGCTGACGTCACGAATAGCCGCACACCACGCTTCTGTTCTCGCTCCTTCTGTTTCCGTGGCGCTGGAAACGTTCAGCTGCCTCCGCCCTGCTACACAGAAACTAAGACCACACTACCGGCCGTGTAGGCACCTAATTCAAAGCCAAATACTTACTTATTTTCCATTTCCTACGTTAATTAATCCTTCCTTTGGAAAATACATTTTCTCGCCCTGATAATACATTCATCCTGGTTGTAATAAGATGAGTTCACACTCACAACTGTATGGCTTGGAAACGAACACTCAGTACCATACTCCCTGTCGTGACCGCCCCTTGAGCATCGAATTCATCTCCACCAGGCGTGACTCCACCTTTTCTTCAGTATCTCGGTGGAGAAAATCGGGCCAGATAAGAGACTGAGAACGGAAAGAAGTAGTGCAACTTTACTTAAATAAGAATCGACTACACTTCCGACTACATATGTGTACAGTAATATCAGAAAATTGAGTCCGCCTTGACGCAAAACACCTTGTTATTTGTTTATTTCTTTATTCTCTCAAACTAGTTTCGGCGACAAATATCACCATCATCAGTTTTTTTTTTTTTTAAATCTAAAACATGCAGAAAATAGCATGGTTATACAAACACCGTAGCACATTATTACATTTTACTATTCGTTTTTTGAAATATAGTTTTCTATGGACACTTTTATACTACCTTATTTATTGTATGTTACAGCATGTTTTAAGCAATTATTGTCGCTGTCTGTGGCATATTTTCTGTGCGCTTTTTTCTGTTGCCGCTTTTACTTAGCGAACACCATGTCATCTGCAACCATGTGAGCGGCTGTTAGTAAATAAAATACTGAAAAGTGAACTTCGCATGTCAGCTACAGCTGCCATCGCAGTTCAGGATGATCTGATTATCGCAACCAGCGAGCAGCAAGGTCATTGACTATCTAATACTGTGTAATTCGTACCTCTCCTCCACCCTTGTAACACACACAAAATCAAGGAGCAAATAATCAAGAAGTAATAATTGGAATCCAGAACTGCTGTCAACATTTAGAAGTAAATACCTGCAGTGTAGCGAAGCAACTTAAGTGTGAGTTACGTTCATTTCAGAGTATGCTGGTGTGTTAAATCCATTTCTAGCAGTCACATACAGTCAGTAGCGCGGCTAAAGATCTCTACGTAAAGACTGAAATGTTTACTCAGGTCACACCAAAACACAATATCACTGATGTCGATTTGAGTATGGTTTTGGAACATATATCACATAAAAAATTTTGTGAGAAAGACGAAGCAGAGACTGCATTTTAGTGAGAGAACACTTAGAAAATACGAGTCTAGTAAGGACACTGCGCACTATGTTTGTTCGTCCTCTTCTGAAGCAATGCTGCACAATTTGCAGGATTGACGGAGGACATCGAGAACATTGCATTATCGTGAAGTTGGGGGGAGAGTGTCACGGACATGGAAGGAGCGTTGGGATGGCAGCCATTACAAAGACTTTTTCGTGATCTTTTCACAAAATTTCCACCACCAACTTTATCCTCCGAACCCGAAAATATTTTGTTGATTCCCGCTTTCGTAGGGAGGAATGACCATTGTAATAAAATGAGAGAAACCAGAACTGTGCTCGAGAATAAAATATTCAAGAAATGGTCTGGAAGTAGTTCAATGAACCCTCTGAGAAGCACTTAAATTTGAATAGTACAGCCAAAATTAATTCATGTAGGAACATTATTCTCAGCATCGAAGGCTTCGGTTGGCAGATAAACCATAACCTTATGAAATTGATCAGGTAATGCCTTGTATTCGTGAGCAGTGTTGTCCAAAGGCCCATCTGTCAATCCCGACGTATGTTTCAAGGTTTCTCTAGATTGAATTGTAGGATGGCTGTTTTACGAAACATATGACTGACATTCTTTCCCATCCGAGCTTTCCTTTCTTAATGAAATGGCCTGAACTAATTTTGAGGAGTTGCGGAAAAGATAAATTTAGACTGGCAGGCGAGAATTTAAAATCAGCTTTAAGAGCACACACATACAGTGTCAATCACGGCGTCATATTGCTCACGAGAAGTATTACGAGGGAGGAATTTAGTATTTCATTCAGAGTCTAGCTTTACACTTCTATATACAACGTTACTAGTTTTTTACTTCCACCCAAATTCCTATAGGAGAGTGTTAATACGTAGCAGAATGCTACATGTACCTGTACCCCAAATTGAATGTTTCGGATTAGGGCCTGTATTGTGTTGTGGCCTATAGTTGGAACTGCTGGAAGTGATACTATGAAGTGCCGGCTGTGTTAATATGCGTGGTAGCAGGGAGTGATCGGTTGGTAATCTAGTGACCTTAATCTGTGTTTCTGGTAAAAGATTGGCAAAAATGCGACTTGAATAAATTTAACAGCTAATTCATATTGTCTTTGTATCGCAGTCACTGATGAAGGTGTCTTACTCCATAAATTGAATAGCTATACTGTGCTTAATTAAAGTTGGAGGAAGTAAAACAGTTTCCTTACTCTGATGCAACGGAAACAAGCAGTATAGCCTTATGCAAATGAACCAGATGTTTAGACGTATCTTTCACACACACACACACACACACACATTATATATATATATATATATATATATATATATATATATATATATATAGAGAGAGAGAGAGAGAGAGAGAGAGAGAGAGAGAGGGAGAGAGAGAGAGGGAGAGAGAGAGACTGAATTTAGACCATTGAATTTATTAGTTATTTTTTACACACAGGAACTTCAATTGGGTAACAAATAATGTTATAATGTTCTTAAGCGCTACTGTCCCTGAGAAAATGCAGGCTTGACAGTAATTTAGCAGACGACGTGATCAGAGCGGGGAGTGCCTCTATGAGAACAAAGAATTCGATTTTATAAGCTTGTGCGTTAGGCAAAATGCTGCAATGGAAATAAGCATTGCTGAGGGCAAGAAAAAATAGAGATAATAGTTATTGCTCATTCACAGAAATTCGCGGTGCTGATAAACTTAACTTCGCGAACCGAATTGCATGGGACAAGAGCAGGGAGAGAGAAATAAATTGATGCTGATTGGTCACTGAAACAAAAGAACAAATACACTGTTCAACCTAAAACAGGATGGTATAAGGAATTTAGCTAATGGAAAACATGGCAAATACTTTATGAATTAGAGTTTGGGGAAAGGAGTTAGGACTACTAACCAGCTCTGATCATAAACTAACTAATGGTACGTCAGCAAGCAGTTGCATTGCTTCTCACCATCATTGCCTCGTGGCCCATCGGCAAACAGCATCTCCAACATGTCGAGCCTGTAACTCAGCCACCTCGTTTGCTCCACTACAGCCGCGAAAGGTCGCACTTTTTAGCGCTCCTTCCGTCCAGCTCTAGCTTATAGGCGCATCACGACGGCCGAATTGCCCGATCGTCGAAAGCATTCCCTATGGATTCCCTGCTCTGTTTTAACGGACATACTCCCTAAAAAGATCTCGAAACATCTACCGCAAACTTCCTGCAACCAGCGGAAACAATCGCCCACGAATACAGCGGGGAAAGTCCGCAGCTCGTGGTCGTGCGGTAGCGTTCTTGCTTCCCACGCCCGGGTTCGATTCCCGGCGGGGTCAGGGATTTTCTCTGCCTCGTGATGACTGGGTGTTGTGTGATGTCCTTAGGTTAGTTAAGTTTAAGTAGTTCTAAGTTCTATGGGACGGATGACCATAGATGTTAAGTCCCATAGTGCTCAGAGCCATTTGAACCATTTTGAACAGCGGGGAAATCGTTCCACCTACGTGTCTGAAGTCATGTACCCAAGACAGAGAGGGCTGGCGTCCTGTGACACCATCTGTCTCCTTATTCTACGAATCCTCCACCTGCTATTGTACTGTGCATTACAACGGTTCAGAGCTCCAATCTGGTAGGAGCGGAAAACTCTCCTTAACGCACAGCCGAACTAACAGAACGATTTCAAGCAAAACAGGGAGCATTCATGCACTAGAGGCTGGTAATTATGTAGCGAAAATCAGGAATAAAATAAAACACGTACCCCACAGACCTCTTCTCATAGGCATTGGTTCGAGTATAAGAAAAATGGCATGTGAAAGTGATAAATATCTCGTTTCATTTGTGTCTTGAAATGAAGGGGTGTACTACTGACGAAATATCGGCAGTTGTCGAGGACGTTACCCGGTGCATTCTCAAAGTTATTCGGATATTCGAAACGCCGGGAGGTGTCGTATAACGAGTCCTTAATTACGTGGTGTTTCAAAACAGGCTCATCTGACTTCTCAAGAACCGCGCGGTGTGTCAGCACGCCAATCTCGTGGTAGGGGACGATTGGTGTTCCCACAGGCGGAGTTGCTTATAATGCATAAAAATCAATCAATTTTACAAAACAGACGCTCTGACACCCTATACTATGTCGCTTAAAATAGTTGAATAAAAATGCTGCACTGTCTGGGCGAGCTATTCAATCAGAGCACGCTGACTTCCTTTTCCAAGCACTTTAGGAATGAAACCCGACAGTTCGCAGAATTTCAAAGCCCGTGTTTCACTTGTCTCGGCTTCGGCCAAACTGAGGGCTACCCTTAAGTCAGTATATACAACACTTGAGCAAAAACGTGCTGAATCAAAGAGTGTAAACTTGAAATTTCGCAGAGTGGTAGATCTTTCGTCGAAGGAGGGAACCATGTGTTAGAGGGCAGTGTCCTAATCACAGTCTGGTGAGCAGCTCTTCCTTCCAGCTGTGTAGTTAGCATTAAACGCTCCATGCCTGTCTGGGCGATTTGACTGACCGCAGCTTGTAGTCTGCCACTTCTGTTTCTCACTGATACATGAATTTCTTGTCAGGCAGTGAGATGACACTGTGCTATAGGACAGCACATCGACCACCATCTCTATATGCTTACTTGGAAGCTTTATCGGCTGCGTCTGTTCCTTGAATTCCGACGTGTCTTAGTACGCAGCAAAAGACCACCTCCTTGCCTTGATGTTGGATCCGCTGAAAGGTGTCATGGATGGTCTTAACCGTCTTGTCAACTTTATACATTGGGTGTACCGCTGGTAGCGACTCTGTATAGCCGATATACTTTGTACTGTGATGCCTTCAAATTAGCTCCGTTGGCTTCAGATCTCCGAGTAACTTCGTATCATGATTTGTAAATTGTTCCGGAAGGCGTACTGGAAAATCCCATCAGGGATAACAGTTGAACAACCGAGTGCATTCCATTGCTGGGATCCATCTGTATATACTGGGTGTCCAAGAAATTTTGCAACAATATTGGAGGGGCTGTAGAAGGCGTCTCGATGAACAATGACACTACAGTGCGCCGAAGTTAGAGGTGCCAGTGCTTGTCACTAGGCCATCCCTCCGCGAGGAAGCGTGACGTTGTATGCTGATGGACCATCGGTGGCTCATCTAGAAATGTTGTTTGTTATTCAATGATCGCAACAGATTACCACGAAACCTGGTGAAGAAGATGAATCTAACTGCTGCATAGAAAGGCCTCGTGTCGAATGAAGGCGATGATCTGTTGCTTTTGTCTGTGACAGTTTCTCACACGGGTTTCAATCCGCCGTTTATTTTTCTTCTGGAATCCTCTAGAGTCTCCAGTGTTTTCGGTACACAAGAGAAAAAAAATGTAGATGGAAACCGGTGCCCGAAACTGTGATCCACGGAGGCAACATAAAGTCGCATTCATAGGAGACAAGTCCTTTCTACTTATCATCTCTCCATCTTCTTCATTAGAAATCGCTGAAATCAATCTTTATCACAGAAAAACAAACAATATTTCAAGACGCTCTGCCTACTGTTCGTCAGTGTACAAAGTTACGTTTACTGCTGAATTGGTGGCCAAGAGGCATGTGACGACGCCTGTAAATTTGACGCTTTGTAGCGTCATCGGATGACATTTCGACACGGTTCCTATCCTATGTGTGTTCCTCATGACACACCTACAACCCCTCGAAGTTTGCCGGCTGTGATGGCCGAGCGGTTCTCGGCGCTTCAGTCCGGAATCGCGCGACTGCTACGGTCGCAGGTTCGAATACTGCTTCGGCATGGATGTGTGTGATGTCCTTAGGTTAGTTAGGTTTAAGTAGTTCTAAGTTCTAGGGGACTGATGACCTCAGATGTTAAGTCCCATAGTGCTCAGAGCCATTTTTGAACCTCGAAGATTGTCGCAACATTCCTGGGACTTCCTACAGATGTTATGATCCCAGTGCATTAATAGACACGATCCCATTAGAGGTCGTACGCCTATACCCTCCTCCGTGATTTCAAATGACTTAATTTGCCAGTTATAGGACGACCTACAGCTCGGCGGGGCTCCGAACCAAAATGCAACTAGCTGTTTTTCACATTTGCAAATTAATGGCAGAAATGAAAGAAGTGATAAGTGACTCCCAACTTCTGGCTTTGTAGTCTGACGCTTACCCATTTTTGAAAATTACTTATTTTTAGGTCTTCGGTCCTACCCTTACAGCCATGCCTTTTGCTCACCATTACATTCATTGCTTCTTTGTTTCGGGTTTTTCGTCAATCCACTGAGCTTCCGAGCCACACAACCTGAGAACGATTTTATTGCAGATGAGCGTATTGGGCTTTAAGGAGAGGTTTACTATCTTTTGGTTCAAAAAATCAATTTTTTTAAATTGCATTTTTGGATCCATAAAAGTGTTTAGAATCCACCCCTGAAAGGGTTTTGCGAATACGGAACGGAAATGTTTGTTATTCGCGGTTGAACAAAAAAATGCACCTGCCTGAAATCGGCCTTTTTCACGCACCAGTTTTTTTTTCTTTTGGAAGCCGAGTTACTGTACCGGTGCTTGGGGGGAAACACAAAATTCAAATGAAAGTTTGAACGCATGTGTTTGGAAGTTAGCCCCCAAGCATTTGCATTCTAGTGCGAAGACTGTTGAGATTGCGACTTTCCTGGCAGTGGGCAGCTTCAACGAAGGGTATTCAGCAATTCTGAAGACCATGACAACGATGGACGTCACCGTGGGACTCTATTCGACGCAGTTCGGCAAGCATTCGGACGACCACCGGATTCAAGCGGCCGAAAAACGCTTGTCACCGGCCGTACGAGCGGCTCTGCAGCAGCGCAGGATGGCCCAGAATGAGAAGAACGCCTTCTATGAGGAAGATGTAGAACTAGACTAGATTATGGACCCGGAACAGCAGATTGAACGTAAGTCGCATAATATTGCATTTATATGTAGTCAAAACTTCAAACGCGTTTTTCTCGAAATGACTTTTTTTATCGCGCGGTATGATAACTTCTAATCTGCTGAACCGATTGGCATGTTTCTTTGTTTCTGACGAAGCTAAATAAATTGTCTAGGAGTTTTACCACTTTTATTCCGATCCATCAACTATAAATATTTTTACTTGGCCGACGAAGTCGAAAAATCGATGAAAAAAACCCTAATTTTCTGCAAATGGCCGCCATTTTGATTCTTATCGTATGAATAACTTAAGCGAGGTAAAACTCCTAAAGAATCTTATATACTTAGCTACCGTCAACTCAATTTTGATTTCAGAAGAGCCGGCTGACCTGTGACATATCGCGCGTGAAGGTCTACATTGAAATTTTGTTTCGTTCTGACGGCACTTCCGCCTTTTGTCTTCGACATTTCCGGTCGAAAAAATTCCAGTTTGTAGAAGAAGTATCAATAAACATTTTGACCAAATTTGACATTGATATCTATGACACATCCTGAGAAAAAAATTCTCAAAGAACATGCTTTTTTTGGGCCGAAGATAGTAAACCTCCCCTTAAATACTGGCTACATCAAGCTCTGAATTACGTTTAGTGGCCCCTCTACCAAGGAAACCAAACGCAAGCGCCATGTTGCAAGATTAAGATACTGTCGAGGTCAGTGAATACACGGTGACTTGTGGTTTAGGGATCCCACCGTACGGGCCAGTGGAGCGGAGTAGCCTATATGCGGGCGCTTTGCTGTATTAACAGCTGCATTAGCGGAATCCGGGCAGCCACTTGCGGGCCCATTCCGCGCTGAGTTACCGGCGCAACCGAAACCGCGCTTGGTAGTGGAACCGTTCTGTCTGCTCCAGCCGTGCTCGAAACGGCAGCTGCCTGTGTCAATGGCGGAGGAAACAAGCGACTTTAATGAGGAAACGTCTCACCGACGATGAGGTCGTTAGCAGAGTATTGCAGTTGTAAGTGTCGAAGTAAGCAGAAGTTGAGAAGAGCCCGAGGCAGCATCGTAATCTCCGACGTCATTCAACCTACACAATGAGCAAGCACTAAAGGAAACGGAGGACAAATTTGGAACGCGAATTACAATTCAGAGAGGACAAGTAAATACTACGCTTTATCGATGACACTGAAATTCTGGCAAAGACGGCCTAGAACCTGGAAGATCATTTGTCTCGAATAGTGGTTATAAAATGAAACTAGCAACACTAAAAGGAGAACAATGACATGTAATCAAATTCGATTACGCTACGCTGAGGGAATTATATTAGGAAATGAGATATTAAGCGTAGTAGAAGGGTTCCGTTATTTAGGCAGCAAAATAAATGCCGATCACCGCAGTAAAGTGGATATAAAATGCAGACAAGCATTAGCAACAAAATATTTTCTGAAAAAGAGAAATTTTTTATCATCATATATAAATTTAAATGTTAGGAAGTCCTTTCTGGAGGTATTTCCTCTGGAGCTCTAGGTGTTGGTAAGTACGAGGTGCAGAAATACAATTAAGCAATGCATCTTGTTGATTTTAAAGCTGTCTATGGTGCAGTATGGAAACAGGGACTCTTGTTTGAACTCGCAAGTGTTATACAATGCCAAACGATAATTAGGCTCATAAACAACATGTTACCAGAGACGTATTTTGAGGTGGTCTTCGGCAATCGATTAAGCAGACAGAAGAAACTTAATAACCGTCTTCCCAAGTTTTGGTGTCATTTCTGTTCAACCTATATACACATGCTCAGCCTGCCTCTTACGTGTAAGAGGAACTACATTTATTCTGTGACGAATCTACAGAGAATTCTCGAAGCTGGTTGAAGAGAAGATCTCTGCGGATCTAAGTACAATGCATGGACACTGCAAAACGTGGAGATTGACACCAAATCCAACGAAGACCGAAGTTAACTGCTTTTATCTTAACAATAGACAGCCAACGCAAGGCTACATGTCCAGTCCTCCACCCTCAATACTTCCCAAAATATCTAGGAGTAACTCTTATACCTTTACCGTTAGTGTGGTTTGCTATAACTAAGTGGTACATAATCGCAATTACTCCTGCAAAGACTATTTAATCTAACGGCTTTCTGATACTCCTTATTCAAATCTATTTTAGCCTCTTACAGGGATGCTAGTGTTCTTGGTACAGTGATACTTATAAACCATAAAAGTCCAATTTCAATTATATTTACTGGCTCTACATGGAACCTGACGTCTAGTGAATTTCATGACACAACTGATAACACTAGCTGCACCACGAACTGTGATGTAAATATGAGATTGATTCTAGATATGGTAATCACGTTTCGACTAATGACAAAATCATGAATTTTACGTTGGATTATCGATAATAGTAACGGATTTCATGTTGTTTGGTCTCGTACATAAAAAAAGGGAACTTCAATCACACTATTCAGTGCTGTGTTACGTAGCAGTACGCATCATCACGATCACACAAAACCACGTAAGAACTACAGCAAGGAGTTAGGATTTTCGCGTGGTAGAAAATGTGACTAATTGCGTCAGCTAGTACTGTAGGAACGCGAAACAAAATAGATTGCTGAAGGGCGTTGTACAGAAACTGCGTTATACACTATCAGAATAGTCATTATATCTCATATCATTTAATAAAGCAAATTAGTGTGGATGGACTCAAAAAAATAAAATGACTGCGAAGTTCAAAATATGAGATAAATTTAGCTTTTACATGTTATTATTCTACCCCAAAGGATTGAATCAAAGGGCTTGTACGGGCAAGGGGATAAACAGTCCACAATGACAGCAACACACGGAGTCCGTTAGGGTTCAAAATGGCTCTGAGCACTATGGGGCTTAACTTCTGAGGTCATCAGTCCCCTAGAACTTAGAACTACTTAAACCTAACCAACCTAAGGACATCACACACATCGATGCCCGAGGCAGGATTCGAACCTGCTACCGTAGTTGTCGCGCGGTTTCAGACTGTAGCGCCTAGAACCGCTCGGCCATCAAAATCATAATATCGTACTGCAGGAAATTAAATAAAATCTGAGTCATTATCAAATTTATGTACCATGTGAACTACCCCCATGACCCATGGACCTTGCCGTTGGTGGGGAGGCTTGCGTGCCTCGGCGATACAGATGGCCGTACCGTAGGTGCAACCACAACGGAGGGGTATCTGTTGAGAGGCCATACAAACGTGTGGTTCCTGAAGAGGGGCAGCAGCCTTTTCAGTTACAGGGGCAACAGTCTGGGCCTTGTAACACTAACCAAAACGGCCTTGCTGTGCTGGTACTACGAACGGCTGAAAGCAAGGGGAAACTACAGCCGTAATTTTTACTGGGGGCATGCAGCTTTACTGTATGGTTAAATGATGATGGCGTCCTCTTGGGTAAAATATTCCGGAGGTAAAATAGTCCCCCATTCGGATCTCCGGGCGGGGACTACTCAAGAGGACGTCGTTATCAGGAGAAAGAAAACTGGCGTTCTACGGATCGGAGCGTGGAATGTCAGATCCCTTAATCGGGCAGGTAGGTTAGAAAATTTAAAAAGGGAAATGGACAGGTTGAAGTTAGATATAGTGGGCATTAGTGAAGTTCAGTGAGAGGAGGAACAAGACTTCTGGTCACGTGAATACAGGGTTATAAATACAAAATCAAATAGGGGTAATCCAGGAGTAGGTTTAATAATGAATAAAAAAGTAGGAGCGCGGGTAAGCTACTACAAACAGCATAGTGAACGCATTATTGTGGCCAAGATAGACAGGAAGCCCACGGCTACTACAGTAGTACAAGTTTATATGCCAACTGGCTCTGCAGATGATGAAGAAATTGATGAAATGTATGATGAGATGAAAGAAATTATTCAGGTAGTGAAGGGAGACGAAAATTTAATAGCCATGGGTGACTGGAATTCGAGAGTAGAAAAAGGGAGCGAAGCAAAACATAATGGGTGAATATGGATTGGGGGAGAGAAATGAAAGAGGAAGCCGTCTGCACAGAGCATAACTTAACCTTAGCTAACACTTGGTTCGAGAATCATAAGAGAAGGTTGTATACATGGAAGAATCCTGGAGATACTAGAAGGTATCAGATTTTATAATGGTAAGACAGAGATTTAGGAACCAGGTTTTAAATTGTAAGACATTTCCAGGGGCAGATGTGGACCCTGACTACAATCTGTTGGTTATGAACTGTAGATTAAAACTGAAGAAACTGCAACAAGTTGGGAATTTAAGGATAAACTGACTAAACCAGAGGTTGTACAGAGTTTCAGGGAGAGCGTAAGGGAACAAATGGCAGGAATGGGGGAAAGAAATACAGTAGAAGAAGAATGGGTAGCTTTTAGGGATGAAGTAGTGAGGGCAGCAGAGGATAAAGTAGGTAAAAAGACGAGGGCTAGTAGAAATCCTTGAGTAACAGAAGACATATTGAATTTAATTGATGAAAGGAGAAAATATAAAAATGCTGTTAATGAAGCATGCAAAAAGGAATACAAACGTCTCAAAAATGAGATCGACAGGAAGTGCAAAATAGCTAAGCAGGGATGGCTAGAGGACAAATGTAAGGATGTAGAGGCTTATCTTACTAGGGGTAAGATAGATACTGCCTACAGGAAAATTAAAGAGACCTTTGGAGAAAAGAGAGCCACTTGTATGAATATCAAGAGCTCAGATGGATGGTTGGTTGGTTGGTTGTTTGAGGTTAAAGGGACCAAACAGCAAGGTCATCAGTCCCTTGTTTCAAATAGACTCCATTCTGCTAACGGGACATCTCAGTATAGTCAGAAAAATAAAACGGATAAAGGGGAAACGTAAAAGGGCAGTCACGTTGTCATTAGTAAAAACAAATGAGGGAAGTTGGCAAGAGAACGAACCCAACACTATGCTGAAACAGCATAGGCAAGACCACCTGTGACTTAAAAGGTACAACTGCTATAATGCAGAAAGTACGTATGGGAATAGAAAAACTAACCAAGCCTTAAAAAGAAGGGGTAAAAACAGAGTAAAAGGGAAAGAAAAGAGGATTCCGGTCAGGGAGGTGAATTGGGAATCTCTGAACACTGCCTACAGTGGGAGACACCCAAACACTCACCGCCTGCCCCAACACCAGAGGGAGATTAAAAACTTTAAAACTGAGAATAAAAACCACTCTCCCGGAGGAAACCTAGAACCAGAGAGACCATCCGGGAATCGTCAGCCAACATCAAAGGTAAAGTGTGGGGGAGTCTGTACTTAGCACGCAGAGCCAAAAGAAGGGGGCATTCAACCAAAATGTGGGCCACTGACTGGAAGGCTCCACAACCACATAGCGGGGGTGGCTCATCACGCAAAAGGAAACCATGGGTCAGCCTGGTATGGCCAATGCGGAGACGACACAGTGTGGTCGAGTCCTTGCGGGAGAGGCGAAAGGAAGAACGCCATGGGCCTGTATTCACCTTAATGGCACGAAGTTTATTAGACAGTGGAGTAGCCTCCCAAGAATTGGCCCATGACTGTGCAAAGTGGGATTTGATGTGAAGCCGTAAATCCGCTGCAGGAGGGGTTACAGAAAACGGGGGGTAAGTAACTGCTCCCCCAGCCAAACGATCAGCGAGCTCATTACCCGGGATACCCACATGGCCCGGGACCCATAGGAAGTCAATGGAACAAGCAGCACGGTGAAGATCAGCGAGATGGTCATGGATGGCAGAGACCAAGGGATGGCGCGAAAAACACCGGTCAATAGCAAGAAGGCCACTCATCGAGTCCGTACATAACAAAACGCGGTTGTGTTGGGATTGTTTAATAAAGGTAAGGGCCCGGGAAATTGCCATCAATTCCGCAGTAAACACCCCACATGAGGGTGGCAGTAGATGATTTTCCGTTCCAACAAAGGACGTGAAGGCATACCCAACATGATCAGCAGATTTAGAGCCATCAGTGTAAAAAACAACAGCATCCCGAAACTCCCATAAAATTTGGCGGAAAAAGGAACGGAACACCACCGGGGGGATGGAATCTTTCGGACCGCGGCGGAGATCCATCCGAATTCGAGGCCGAGGAACTAACCAAGGAGGGGTGGAGGGGTGGGAGCGAGGAAGACAGGACAAAGAAGGAAGCCGAAAATCACGGGTAAGAGACGCAAGGCGCAGCCCAACCGGTAAACCCGCCCGAGGGCGGGAGTCAGGCGGGCGACGTCCATGGTCTGGGAATAGGATAGAATAGGAAGGATGAGCGGGAGAAGAACGGATAGTAAGGGCATAAGACACCAGAAGCTGGGACCGCCGAACAGAAAGGGGGGGGATCCCAGCTTCAACCAGGAGACTATCAACAGGGCTAGTAGGGAAGGCACCGGTGGCCAAACGGATACCACGATGGTGGACTGGATCCAGCACGTGCAGCGTGGAAGGAGCAGCTGAACCATAAACTTGACAACCATAGTCCAAACGTGACAGAACTAGAGCACGATAAAGACGGAGGAGGAGGGAACGGTCCGCACCCCAGGAGGAGTGGGCAAGGAAGCGAAGGACATTGAGTTTACGGAAACATCCTACCTTCAGGAGTCTGATATGGGGCAGCCAAGTGAGCTTGTTGTCGAAAAGAAGACCTAGGAAACGAAACTGTGGAACCACAGGCAATCTTTGTGCAGCGAGATAGAGCTCTGGATCAGGGTGGACCGTAGTACGGCGACAGAAGTGGACCACCCGCGATTTTAAAGGAGAGAATTGAAACCCGTGGGAGAGGGTCCATGCAGAGGCACGCCGTATAGCCACCTGGAGCTGCCGTTCTGCAGATGGCATCGAGGAGGAACTAACCCAAATGCAGAAATCATCCACATACAGGGCAGGGGCGACCAAGGGACCGACAGAGGCCACAAGTCCATCGATAGCAATGAGGAAAAGAAGGACACTCAAGACAGAACCCTGTGGGATGCCCGTCTCCTGGGTCCGTGGAGAACTAAAAGCAGTACCAACTCGAACTCTGAATGACCGATGGATCAGGAACTGGCGGATAAAAATCGGGAGTGGGCCCCGGATACCCCACTGATGAAGGGTTAGTAAGATGTGATGGCGCCAGGCCGTGTCATAGGCCTTGCGAAGGTCAAGAAACACTGCAACCAAATGGCGGCGCTGGGAAAAAGCCTGCCGAACTGCGGATTCCAAGCGAAGCAACTGATCGATTGGAGATCGTCCCTCTCGAAAGCCACACTGGTAAGGGGACAATAGATCCCGAGATTCGAGGACCCAAGTGAGCCGACGGGCTACCAGCCGTTTAAGTAACTTACAACCAACATTGGTCAAACTAATTGGCCGATAGCTGTCAACAGATAGGGGGTTCTGACCAGGCTTAAGGACAGGAACCACAATGCTATCCCTCCACTGAGAAGGGAAGTCACCCTGGAGCCAGATACGGTTAAACACCCGAAGAAGATGGTGCCGTTGTGGAGCACTGAGATGTTGAAGCAGCTGGTTATGAATGGAATCTGGGCCAGGAGCCGTATCATGAGAAGCAGATAGAGCAGAAAGAAATTCCCATTCAGTGAAAGGTTCGTTGTAAGATTCTGACTCACAAGTGGTGAAACATAAGGGGACAGCTTCAGCCTGCTGTTTTTGATGAAGGAAAGCAGCTGGATAGGAGGCCGACGCTGATGCCACTGCAAAATGGGTCGCAAGATGTTCTGCAAGAACTAATGGGTCCGTACAAATGCCATCTGGGAGGTGAAGGCCTGGGAGGGTGGACTGCCGATGGCAACCTTGGAGAGAGCGAAGTGTAGCCCATACCCGTGACAGAGGGACAGTGGAACCAAGGGAAGAAACGAATCGTTCCCAACATATCCGCTTGCTCTGTTTGATTAAATAACGGGCTTTAGCGCGAAGGCGCTTAAAGGTAGAAAGGCTGGCTACAGATGGGTGCCTCTTAAAGTGTTGCAAAGCTCGACGGCGATCACGGATGGCAATGGCAATGGCCGTACTCCACCACGGGACTTGCCGACGACGAAATTGTCCAGATGAGCGCGGGACAGCAAGGTTAGCAGCGCGAACAATCGCGTCAGACACGTCACGTAGGACGTCATCAATACAACCCGACAAAGAGGGAGAAAACTCGACCTGTGCAGTATATAGAGGCCAATCGGCGCGGTGGAAAGACCAACGAGGTAACCTCTCCATCGGGGAGCGGGAAGGGAGCGTGATAATCAACGGGAAATGGTCACTATCACAAAGGTCGTCGTGTGGCGACCAGTGTAATGAAGGGAGGAGAGAGGGAGAAGAAAGAGAAAGATCAATGGCAGAAAAGGTACCATGACCAGCACTGAAATGAGTAGGGGAGCCATCATTAAGAAGGCACAGGTCGTGGTCTGCAATAAATTGGTCGATAAGAAGACCTCGTCTAGATGGAAAGGCACTGCCCCACAAAGGATGATGAGCATTAAAATCCCCAAGGAGGAGGAAGGGAGGAGGAAGTTGCTGAAGAAGGGTGGTTAAGGCAGCAGGTGTAAGAGTCCTGTCAGGAGGGAGATAAAGATTGCATACTGTGACTGCAGAGTCTAAGTGGACCCTAACAGCAACTGCTTCCAATGTAGTTTGGAGAGGAATCCACGTGCTAGCAATGTCTGTACGGACCAACGTACAAACGCCACCAGAAGCCCGCAAGGGTCCGACCCGATTTCGACAGAAAACACGGAACCCACGGAGGGTCGGTGAGTGAGCATCAGTAAAATGAGATTCCTGGAGAACCACACAAGCTGCTGAGTAGGACGAAAGAAGGGGTTTCAATTCCGGAAGGTGACGATAGTAGCCATTACAATTCCATTGGAGAACCACAGAACGATGGTTTAAATGAGGGCTGAAGACGCTAAATCCAGTCATACCGCCGGGTCCCCACCCGTCACCGACAAGGAGGGGGCGACATCCATAAACGACAGGTCAGAATCCGGTTGTGAAGCCGGGGAAGGGACCTCCGGTGACACCAGAGGCTCTTTGTCCCGGGACTTATGTTTCTTCTTCTTTTCAGGCTGAGATCGAGGAGGGCTGTGTGGCATAATGGAGCCAGCTGCAGCAAGATCAGGAACAGAAAGAGACCGGGCGACCTGGGGGCCGATAGACCGCGGCTCTCGCGGTCGCCGCGCTGCAGCAGACCTTTGACCTGGAAGGTGCCGGGAAGGGGCATCCCGGGAGAGGCGCCCTTGACCGGCAGACGCCGAAGGAGTGGGACACTTCTCCGGCTGGGGAGGGGGAGCGGCGCCCAGAGGAAAAGGTGTGGGAGCCGCAGGGGAGGGGGGATGGAGAGGGGTCCGGGACGGGGGTAAGGAAGGGGGAGGAAGGGATGAAGATGTAACCAAGGCGTAACTAGATGTCATGGACACAGGGTGCAATCGTGCATATTTCTTACGGGCCTCTGTGTAGCTTAAACGATCAAGAGACTTATACTCCTGTATCTTTTTTTCTTTCTTATAGACTGGGCAATCTGCTGAACGTGGAGAATGACTACCATGACAATTTACACATACAGGAGGGGGAACACCGGGACTCCCCTCATGGAGTGGACGTCCACAGTCACCACAGAGAGGGTCCTGGGTACAGCGAGAAGACATGTGGCCAAAACGCAAGCACTTAAAACACCGCATAGGAGGTGGGATGTACGGCTTCACATCACAGCGATAGACCATAATCTTAACTTTCTCAGGAAGGGTATCCCCTTCAAAGGCCAGGATAAAGGCACCAGTATCAATACGATTATCTTTAGGACCCTTCTGAACACGCCGAACAAAGTGAACACCCCGCCGTCCGAGATTGTCCCGAAGTTCCTCATCAGTTTGAAGGATGAGGTCTCTGTGAAAAATCACACCTTGTACCATATTTAGAGACTGGTGAGGGGTAATGGACACGGGAATTGTGCCAAGATGGGTACAGGGACGAAGGGCCGCAGATTGGGCAGCCGAAGCAGTTTTTATCAGTAACGAACCCGACCGCATCTTGCTCAGGGAGTCCACTTCGCCGAACTTGTCTTCAATGTGTTCCACAAAGAATAAAGGTTTGACACTGGTGAAAGTATCTCCATCAGTCCTGGTGCAAACTAGATAACGGGGGAAAGGTTTTGCCCCTAGACGACGGGCCTGACCCTCCTCCCAGGGGGTAGCCACGGAAGGGAAGGCCGAAGGGGCAAGAGAAGCAGCACTTGAGGAATCAGTACCACACAGAGAGACGGCCGCAGAAGAGCGGCCAGAGGTTTGGACCCTTATGCGTTTCATCTGCATAGCGTCCGCCCTGATACCACCCACTCCGATCAGGGGCTCTCCTCACGGGCGCCACCCAGCCACAGCAAGGGCCGTCTGGCACGGCGGCCATTGCCGGGAGTTCCGATGCTCCAGGATGACGAGCAACCACTCCAAGGCATGCATGAGGAGGTCACAGCTCAGGTATCAGAAGTGTGATCCCTGTGTGTTCAGGGGGCTCAACCAAAAGGGTACATAGCGACCCCACCACATGGGCTGGCTACCGTGCTGGCTATGCACCCTAGCATCAGACAACGACGTAGAAGAAAAGGTGGAATATACTAGGAGGGCACACGTCGGAGACACTAGGTAAGGTGCTCTTCCCCAAATGGCTCACACTACGGAAGAGAAATTTTGGAATGGAGGTCAAACCCCAGAGGGGGACCAAGGAATGCCAAAAGGAGGAGATGATTACGCAACAAAGCCAGAGTGTAAAACCAACAGAACCAGGAGGATAGCGGGGGCCAACATAAGCAAGGACACCAATAGAGGGAGAGGAGAGGGCGAGGGAAAAGGGGTATGGAGGGGAAAGGAGGGGAAGGGAAGGGAAATGCAGCCCGGGAGAGAAAGAAGGCTGCAATGGCTCGGGGCCCCGTGCTCGCCACGCACGTATCCACGAAAGAGTTGTGGACCCCCTGGGGGGAGCTCAGATGGAAACCCAGTTCTAAGCAAAGAGGGGAAAGCAGAAAGGTGGAAGGAGTATATAGAGGGTCTACAAAAGGGCGATGTACTTGAGGACAATATTATGGAAATGGAAGAGGATGTAGATGAAGATGAAATGGGAGATTCGATACTGCGTGAAGAGTTTGACAGAGCACTGAAAGACCTGAGTCGAAACAAGGCCGAGGGAGTAGACAACATTCCGCTGGAACTAGTGACTTCCTTGGGAGAGCCAGTCCTGACAAAACTCTACCATCTGGGAAGCAAGATGTATGAGACAGGCGAAATACCCTCAGACTTCAAGATGAATATAATATTTCCAATCCCAAATAAAGCAGGCGTTGACAGATGTGAAAATTACCGAACTATCAGTTTAATAAGTCACAGCTGCAAAATAATAACGCGAATTCTTTACAGACGAATGGAAAAAGTGGTAGAAGCCGACCTCGGCGAAGATCAGTTTGAATTCCGCAGAAATGTTGGAACACGTGAGGCAATACTGACCCTACGACTTATCTTAGAAAATAGATTAAGGAAAGACAAACCTACAATTCTAGCATTTGTAGACTTAGAGAAAGCTTTTGACAATTTTGAATGGAATACTCTCTTTCAAATTCTAAAGGTGGCAAGGGTAAAATACAGGGAGCGAAAGGCTATTTACAATTTGTACAGAAACCATATGGCAGTGATAAGAGTCGAGGGGCACGAAAGGGAAGCAGTGGTTGGGAAGGGAGTGAGACAGGGTTGTAGCCTGTCCCCGATGTTATTCAATCTGTATATTGAGCAAGCAGTAAAGGAAACAAAAGAAAAATTCGGAGTAGGTATTAAAGTCCATGGAGAATAAATAAAAACGTTGAGGTTCGCCGATGACATTGTAATTCTGTCAGAGACAGGAAAGGACTTGGAAGAGCAGTTGAACGGAATGGACAGTGTCTTGAAAGGAGGATATAAGATGAACATCAACAAAATCAAAACGAGGATACTGGAATGTAGTCGAGTTAACTCGGATGGTGCTGAGGGAATTAGATTAGGAAATGAGACACTTAAAGTAGTAAATGAGTTTTGCTATTTGTGGAGCAAAATAACTGATGATGGTCAAAGTAGAGAGGATATAAAATGTAGACTGGCAATGGCAAGGAAAGCGTTTCTGAAGAAGAGAAATTTGTTAACATCGAGTATAGATTTAAGTGTCAGGAAGTCGTTTCTGAAAGTATTTGTATGGAGTGTAGCCATGTATGGAAGTTAAACATGGACGATAAATAGTTTGGACAAGAAGATAATAGAAGCTTTCGAAATGTGGTGCTACAGAAGAATGCTGAAGATTAGATAGGTAGATCACATAACTAATGAGGAGGTATTGAATAGAATTGGGGAGAAGAGGAGTTTGTGGCACAACTTGACAAGAAGAAGGGACCGGTTGGCAGGACATGTTCTGAGGCATCAAGGGATCACAAATTTAGCATTTGAGGGCAGTGTGGGGAGTAAAAATCGTAGAGGGAAATCAAGAGATGAATACACTAAGCAGATTCAGGAGGATGTAGGTTGCAGTAAGCACTAGGAGATGAAAGAGCTTGCACAGGATAGAGTAGCATGGAGAGCTGCATCAAACCAGTCTTAGGACTGAAGGCCACAACAACAACAACGTGAACTACTACACACATGTCTAAACATTACTTACAAAGGACGAGTTAAAATCGAACAAATATTCTCACGAAGGCTGTATCAAACTACATAGGATTAACTTTGGTAAACATTAATACACTTTAGCACAGTCTGACGCATCAAGTGGGCTCAAGAAGAGATACCACGCACCCACGTGGTGAAGACAGTAGCTGCATTACAAGTCGCAAAGAAAACTGCCTAATAAATGTAAAATAACTGAGTGAAAATGGTATGGTCTGGCTTCTGTCCCCTTTAGCAAGCATTTAAGATGCTTAACCACCTGCAAAACTTTGACTTTCTGAATGTCAATCTGTGCTCGCAGAAGCGGCGCGAACACTTATTCAGACCGCGTCACAAAGAAATCTGGAATAAAATTTGACTTTATCCCAAAAATGTTTAGTAATCAAGCAATAACTCGACATATTCTCTGAAATGAATAAATTTTACTCTCATTATTCCACGAAAAGAGGCATCACAACAACGTTTCACCAGGCAACGCTGGTCAACTGCTGTTTGTGTATAAGAAATCGGTTGGAAACTTTCCTCATGTCAGCACGTTGTAGGTGTCGCCACCGGCGCCAACCTTGTGTGAATGCTGTGGAAAGCTAATCATTTGCATATCACAGCATCTTCTTGCTGTCGGTTAAATTTCGCTTCTGTAGCACGTCATCTTCGTGGTGTACCAATTTTAATGGCCGGTAGTGTAATTAAAGTTCAGCAACTGACAGAGGTCCAGTGTGCGCCGTAATTATAGCATGACAGCGAAACTGGTAGATATTCTGACGCGTTAATGTGGAACCGATTTATGCTGGAAAAATATTAGTTGCAGTTTTGGCCAGCAGGAGGAAATTTGGCGCTGTAAATGCAAGAAAGACGCACGGAAACGTTTCCATATAAACTGATTATGAACTGGATGTGGTCAGAAAAGGTCAGACAGGAGGTAAAGGCATAATGTTGATTTTATTACGAGCGGCGTTCGGTAAGTAATGTAACACATTTTTTTCTCAGCCTTTTCCGGTCAAAACAATGCGGAATTTGTTGTGGAACATCCTGGAATACTCCGGCTTTACTCCCTGTAGTTTCATGAAGTTCCGATAGGTATCGGCGCTATACATTGCCTTCGATAGGTTTCATGCAGAGTGCCGTCACTCGAGTTTATTTTGGTGGAAAACCAAAGCATCGCAGATATTCATTGGCACTTGCAGAATGTCTACGGAGACCAGGCAGTAAAAAAAGCACGGTGAGTCGTTGGCCGAGGCGTTTGTCATCATCGCAACAAGATTGCGCAAACCTGGTCGATCTCCCGCGTGCCCCAGACAATCGTTGGAGGCGTGCTTGGAGGCAACCCAGTCAGGCTGCACGCCTTTGACGCACTGTCCAGCGAGTGCAGCAAGTTGGAGGTTCCGTGCTGTTTTGGGGTGGCATTATGTGGGGCCGATGTACGCCATTGGTAGTCATGGAAGGCGCCGTAACGGCTGTACATCACGTGAAAGCAATCCTCCGACCGACAGTGCAACCATAGCGGCAGCATATTGGCGAGGCATTCGTCTTCATGGACGACAATTAGCGCTCCCATCGTGCTCATCTTGTGAATGACTTCCTTCAGGATAACGACATCTCTCGACTAGAGTGGCCAGCATGTTCTCCAGATATGAACCCTATCGAACATGCCTGGGATAGATTGAAAAGGGCTGTTTATGGACGACGCGATCCACCAGCGAACTGTGGAATGTACGCCGAATCGTCATTGAGGAGTTCGACAATCTTGAGCAACAGTGCCTTGCTGAACTTATGGATAGTATGCCACGGCGAATACAGGCAGGCATCAATGCAAGAGGACGTTCTACTGGGTATTAGATGTACCGGTGTGTACAGCAATCTCGACCACCACCTCTGAAGGTCTCGCTGTATGGTGGTACATCAAGCAACGTGTGGTTTTCATGAGCAACAAAAAGGAAGGAAATGATGTTTATGTTGATCTATATTCCAGTTTTCTGTACAGGTTCCGAACTCTCGGAATCGAGGTGATGTAAAGCTTTTTTTGAGGTGTGTAATTTTTATTAAGTCTAGTTTTATTTATTTTGGAAAATTATTCAGTTCATGTACATAAGCTGCAGTTCAGTTTGTATTGCCATCCTCTAAATAAATATAAGCAGAAAATTTGACGATATGCAAAAGAGTTGAAAGTATTATTTGTCGTAGAGCGTAAGAGGAAAAAGTTACAGACAAGAAAAGGAAACAGCGTCAGAATTTCAGTTTTTCGTTTCCTCCCATGTTAACACAAGTTTCTCATGGTCTAAAACTTGAAATCTACACCACAGAGTAAGTGCATACGATATGCTACAAGTTCAAAGAACTCGGGGTTTTTGTAAGCCACCCCCTCCCCCTCACGACCTCCACCCACCCCAACCAGCGCCCTTTTGGAATACCACAGCTGCTGACTGGACTAGCAATTCTAGAGACCTCAGCTCGCGGCCTGACACTTTCGCTGGAGCCTGTCTGCTGCGCGTTTTTTCTAAGGCAGCAGTCGGCTGGGCCTGCGTCGCAGGATGATCGATTGACTCGGCAGTGTTCCGTAACAGGCTCTGATGCTGGTGTCTAAAGGTCTTAGGCAGTTTCAGGTTCTATAGAAGGTATCACCAGTCACTGGAGATATTTTAGTGTTTAGTGTGCTGACTTTTCCTTGCTTGTAAATTCCATATTCGCAGCTATCAAGTGCCTTACTGTAGCTATAGTACAATGGTATGCAAAACTTAAGGACGAAAGTAATTTTCGCATTATGTGTCACTGCCAAGTAACATAACGCTATGAAATTTAGACCGTACATTGAAAGAACGGCTACAGGGCACTCAAAGTAATACACAATGAGACGAACTGAGATAGCACCAATATTGAAAGACAATATTTATACTGGTCACCGTGATTTATGGTTGCCTCTGGTCATTACAAAAGGTGATACGTGTCAGTGGTCACCAGGCTTTGAGACGTGTTCCCATGCTGACCCCAAGTTCGGTATGGAGTTATTGAGACAGGGGTTCCCATTCCTCCACCACCGCGGTTGACAACTACTAAACGATCGTTGGCGCATCTGGAAGTGCTGCACTACGTCCCTCCAACTCATTCTACACATGCTCGATGTGTTTAAAAGGGGGCACGGATAGACCAGCCCATTCGCCAAATATCCTCTCGTCGCAAAAGCTCCTCCTCATGCGCATTTCGACACGGTCGAGCTTCGTCATCCATAAAAATGAAGTCAGTGCCCAATGCACCTCTGAAAAGACGAACAATGGAAAGAGTCATGTTAACGTACAGCGCTGCGTCTACCATGTTCAAAGATTTGGAAGTCGGGATACCCATGTAACATTATACCTTCCAACACCACACCACCTTGACCACCGAAACGATCATTTCCGACAATGCTGGACGCACCCTCATGCAGGGAGAGGGTAGGACACGCAGTGCACCCAGGAACATTGTCGAATATAATCATTTTGGCGATACAGGTGTTACGGTGTGGGGAGGCATAACGTTGCATGGGCGTACTGGCCTCCAAATCTTTGCACACCCATACTCATCAGTCAGCGTTATTGTCACATTATACTCCTTCCCCCTGTGAGACTCTTCAGGGGTGCATCGCGCCCTGATATCATTCTTATGGAAGACAATACAGGAACACTTAGAACAGTGCAGTTGGAGGAGCTCTTGGAACGAGGGGACATGCGTCGAATGGGCTGCTCTGTTCGTTCTCCCGACTTAAATGTCACCGAGCACGTGTGAGACGCGTTGGACAGACGTATTGCGGTACGTCCACTTGAAACAACGACCATCCGGCATTGTCAACGGCGATGGTAGACGAATGGAACACTCTATCACAAGCACTCCTTAACCAACACTGTGGCCACCATGGGAGTACGCTTCAGAGCCATCATTGTTGTCCATGGTGATCACACACCCTATTAAGAACAATGTTCAGGGGTCCATCATGTGCCTGTGAAATCTTATGGGACTTAACTTCTAAGGTCATCAGTCCCTAAGCTTACACACTACTTAACCTAAACTATCCTAGGGACAAAGACACACACACATGCCCGAGGGAGGGCTCGAACCTCCGGCGGGACCAGCCGCACAATCCATGACTGCAGCCCATCATGAATCCACATGACTATAGTGTAATTATTCTCTCTGAATAAAAGTTTAGCTTCTATACTATATTGTAGCCATTCTTTGTATATATGATCGAAGTTTCATAGAGTTATGTTACTTAGCACTGGCATGTCATGCGACAGTTATTCTGGTCCTTATGTTTCTCACATCAGTGTAGATCGTACACATGCAGAATTTCTTCCTGACTAAAATATTCCAGAGTAGAAGTCTTTTACTACACAGCACTCTACTGCTTACTTCGCAACTTTTTATTTGAGGAGGAATACCTTGACTTTGTTCAAAGAATCTATTCAGAAAGCCGTTTATGGCTGAACGTACAGTTAAGCATTACGAATCATTGTGCAGCTTAATTACTTCACTTGCTCAAAACAGTGCAATAGATCAGAGCAGAGTCGGTGTTAGAAAAGCCGTTCTTTCGTTGTGCAGCTGGATTCCTTCCCATACGCTGTACTCAGTGGCGCAATGATAACGGCTCTGGATTTATATTAAAAACGAATGAGATACAACTCTGAGAATCCTAGTTATGTTTCAACTTCCCTGACGAGAGGGGAAAATCGTGGCAGACTTCTTCGAAAACATCGCGGTGTATTTCGTTTACGATCGTTGTCCAGCTGAGTTCGACACGAATAGCACGTAAAACTCTCATCGTTCTTACGGTTAGTAATATTTTTTTCCTCAAGTATAGCCTTTGTTTAATATAACTACTCGCTTAACAGCTCTACTCACATCTTTCACAGTGACGACGCTAATGAAAATGATATGCAGGTTAAACTGTGTGTATTTGCTGACATTATTTGGTTTGAAATTACCTAATAAATTAAAATTTTTCCATACTGGGTCTCGAACCCGGAACGTTTGCCTTTCACGGGCAGTCCTTTTACCGACAGCGCTACACTGCTCACGACCCGGCCTCACAACTTTACTTACGCCAGTACACATCTCGTATATTAGGCACAACTGAGAGGATTTTTGCCATAGTAAATTCTAAACTCTGCAACAGAGTATACGCTGTTACGAAACTTGATGGCAGATTAAAACTGCATGGCGGACCTAAAACCTTGCATGTTATCTATTTTGCCTGATGATAGTCATCGGAGTACAGGGCATTTCACGAGCTGCACACCTCATTGTCACACCAGCGCACAACAAAATAATCGCATCTCATACAACCAGTCGTTGCGGGGCCTACACTTCGTCGAATATTAAAATGTTCCTATTGCTGAGCGTAGTGTGTGAACTCAGATTGAGAGCTACATGCTCTCATTATCATTACGTAGGCACAAAACGACTGTCAGGGCTGGCCCCACAGTTATAACGTTGTCTGTGTTCAATTCCATTTGGCGCTGCCAGTTTCGTGAAAAAATAATGGCAAGACTACAGAGAAGAACTGGTCGCAGACACTCGAGAACTTTGGGTAAAAGAGCAATAAGTTGCTTGATACAAATTACAGTGGTGGCAGAACGTGACTTGCGAGGGAAGCAGAGCAGACTAGTTCCCGAGAATTCCGATCATAGCTTGCCGGCAGCAGCTCCTCCCAATGTAGGGGGAAACGCCTGATGTAATATTCAGTCGGTGGGGGAGCCGCATACCTTTTTCGCATATTTGAAATTGACAGGACTTCCCAAGAGTATCTACAACAAGTTTACGTTTCCTTTTTTCCATTCTGAATTTTTTATTTCTTCAGTACAGGAGCTACTTATACTTTGAGAGATTTTTTAAAGAAAGAATTACCTTGAATGATACGAGATTGGGCAGTGACAAGATTCTTATAAAAATAGAGAAAATCAGAAAAACGTAACATTTATCTATTCTTACAAAATTTCAGAGTCTTTTGCCGATCTGTTATTTATAAACCGTATCTCAGGAGTTGGAAAATTCATTTGCTACAAATTAGAATCACACCTTGCCATTTCAGTGTTCTATAGAATCAGTATTCATCTAACACTGTATAGTTCAGATTGTTGTCTTGGAAAGGTTGCCCTCCATGGATGGTAAGTAGCCAGACCCATTTCTCACACGCAGAGAGAATATGATATGTAGCCCACGATGAATGGACAAGCCTCGTTTATAGACCAATCTGTTCATCTAGCACGCCTCCTGGAAACGACACAGTCTTATATATAATTCGAAAAGAGAGCGATGTAATGTCATATATTGACGCTGTATTTACTTGTAAATTGTTAAGCTTAAGGGTGTTAGAAGCCAGCAAGAGCGTTCCAAGATAGGAAGTTAGAGACTGCAGAGCGCAGGCAAATGTGCTAATGTTTAAGTTACCGGAGATAAACAGTAACGCTAGAGCCCTACTAATTCCATACTCTCAGGGCAGTTATCACATGGAAGAAGTTTCACTTCAGAGAATTAATTAGTACCTACACACACCACAAAGATGCTTTTGTAAAGCGTCACAGTCGAAGATGGTCACAAAATGGCACGTCTTAGCGGAGGCAGCAAGCTTGGTACTTGCTCCTAAGATCAGCAGCGTCAGACGGTTTACACAGGTTAGAGTGCTACTACAGCGGTACCGACTCACGACAAGCCTCAGAGAGGGACCAAGCGACGCAAAACACTGTTATTACTAGCCGTAATAGGAGTGGCAATGACCAGTAGGTTTCAGCTGAATGCTGTTGCTACCAGTCCTGGAATTTCTTAGTGTAAATACCAGCAACGTCCCTAACTACAGAGCAGGAGAAAGGGAGACATCTAAATGCGATTGTATACAGACGTCCCGGAGGTACAGAGACAGTCGTCAGGTCAGGCGAAGCCTGTAAAGTGCCGGTGCATTGGAAGGGAAAAATAATGCACAGCCACTGTCCTTCAATAACCCATGTTTTTGTTTTCAGACAAATTTGTCAGTAAAATCGTTGGAGCGCCAACTGCGTGTCGCTCGTCGCCGGCCTCAGGTAAGCTGCGACAGGTCTTATCTTCTCACCTGGAGTTCTGGTCTCAAAGTTCGTACTTTACAGTGCTGCTAGTTGTTACTATTTCGGTTAGCTCTCACAGCACCGACTCAGTGCTGACTTCTGCTGTGCAACCTGTTGGACCCTTTGCTTTTTCTAATTTTCAGAATTATCATTCGGTGTAGTAGTCAAAAAAATGTTCAAATTTGTGTGAAATCACACACCCACGCCCGAGGGAGGACCCGAACCTCCGCCGGGATCAGCCGAAAAGTCCATGAATGCAGCGCCTTAGACCGTTCGGCTGTAGTAGTCAGTCTGATTGAAAATAAATAATCGGATCCATGAGTAAGCTTGAGCCTCCTGCTGCGAGATACTATCGAATCCCAAAATACGCGCCTGTCATCGCTGCCCTGTGACATTATCTCGAGCTGATCCACGCGACCAGCCTGCTTTCACTGGCAGTTTACCATTCTGCATTTGGTCCTAACAGCTGGGAAACTGCAGAATGAGTTGTAACCCCTATCTTCCTTCTAGCCTTAGGGCGCGGCAATGAACATTCTTGGTTTCTTTTACGGAGTGGTTTAATCATGGGAAAATCTACGCCACTGCCTATGTTTTCTCGGAATGCTGTGACAGCGGCGTTCTGCAGAGAGTACTCGTGTGTACTCTATCAGTGGGCTGCTTCATTTTGTTTCGGGCCACGTAGCGGCACGCTGCGGTACTGTGGCTTGGGGATTTCAAACGGTTCAAATGGATCTAAGCACTATGGGAGTTAACATCTGAGGTCATCAGTCCCCTTCACTTAGAACTACTTAAACCTGACTAACCTAAGGACATCACACAGATCCATGACCGAGGCAGGATTCGAACCTGCGACCGTAGCAGCAGCGCGATTCCGGACTGAAGCATCTAGAACAGCTCGGCCACGGCGGTCGGCTTGGGGATTTCAATTGCACGAGGGCTGCAGACATGTACTTGATAATAAACAAAAATTATGTAACTTTAGTTCTTCGAAGTTGTAAAGCTTTATCCTCAGACGTCCTCCAGTGGTATGTGTGATTTATTCGTAGTGAATATCTAGCTGCATTTCACCTAATGTTGCTCATCTTCTGGAAGTGAGATACAACCATGAATTTGGTGCTGCTGTAAAATTTTGAAAAAAAGCCTTAATTTTTTCATTTTTGTCAAAAATCGGCTAGTCGTGAATATTATGAAGTAGGTATAAAAATTTATCTCTATTTATTAAAAAAGTATTGCGTGTAAGCAATGAAGTCATTCAAGCTTTTAAAATATTATTTTTCCGTATACTGGACGATAAAGTAAAAATTCCAATCTAAATGCGCTGTGAATATCAGTGTTCGCAAAATGTCTACTGGAAAACGGTGTTGCTTGATAACAAAAATTTTCGTTTAAATGGGTAAAAGAAGTGGAGCTGAGGTAGCGGATGTAAAATCAATCTTATTTATTAAGCACACAACACATAATAAAGAAACTTTAAGACGCATCTATTCGTTTCGAATGTCTGTCTCATCAGCTGGTTGTCCATGCTGAAATCATTAGTCGGAAGTGTTTCAAAGTGGAAAATTGCAATCATCGAATAATTTGATGGAAAAGTTCTTATAACCCATTGAAATCGCAAATTCGTGCTTCTTTGACTCTTACCATGCTTACTGTACAAACCAGAGACAGCCAAAATGGATTTCTTAGTGGTTTCATGGTGCGGATTACAAATATTGACAGAGAAATAACATCAATAAACGCTTCAGCGTTAGCACATTTTAATACCTTTGAATTTGAGGTACCTGCTCATCCATCGTGGCTTAAACACGGAACAGCTATGTTCGTAGAAGGCGTGTGAGTATGCTTAAATTATTTGTACAGTTACAACATAAAAGATATATATGTTTAAATAATCTATAATAGTTATTATTTCTGACTATTAGAATACAGTAAGCCACAATTTACAGTAATTTCTATCTTGCAATTTTAATACTTTTACAAATACTTATACCTGATAGTATATTTGAATTACTGTCACTGGAAGACGATTAATTAGAATCTAAACCAATTAACAGTCATAAATCCTGCAAAAGCGATCAAGGAAGTTGTGATTAAAGAGAGTAAACGAGCGTATTTCAAATAGATCGTATATTGCTGTTTGACAGTGTAAAGTTTCAACGAGTTTGTAATCTGGTGCATTAATATGGCTAAATGGTTCAAATGGCTCTGAGCACTATGGGACTCAACTCCTGAGGTCATTAGTCCCCTAGAACTTAGAACTAGTTAAACCTAACTAACCTAAGGACATCACAAACATCCATGGCCGAAGCAGGATTCGAACCTGCGACCGTAGCGGTCTTGCGGTTCCAGACTACAGCGCCTTTAACCGCACGGCCACTTCGGCCGGCACATTAATATGGCGACGTAAAGAAAATGTTCATTGGACAAGATAGAAGTCAGCTGGTGTGACAACACCCGGTCGCGGTCCGCGACACTGCTGAATGTTGAGAACGACTCTGATGAACGAGCGGTAGTGTGATGTATCACGAGTTGCCCATTTTAAGGCAAAGGGAACACTTTCAGCCGAAATTATTTAAGAATTTGTACTTTGCACTACGTCTGATTAATTACTTAAGTCGCCGGCAGAAAAATGATACTGTGCCTCTCAAAACACGTACCTGCTTGTTAACATGATTCAGTTTGATGAGTGGTAATGGGCGGGCAATATGGTAGAGGACTCACGCATGAAGAGTAGCCCGCTCACTACACTAGCTTGAATTCGTTCGTGCGTGAGATGCTGTAAGCCAAAAGATTGCAGCTCTAACTCCACAACCGCGGCCCATTCTTGACAGCCAGAGGACGACGCATTGTCAACTCTTACATCAAACCTGAAGCTCAACATGAGGAAGCTATACTAATCTCATTCTGTCATGTTGTGTAATAGGGCGTTGCCATCCCGTTTCGATGTTCTTTTTGGCTTTGGCGGAGAGACAGCATGCACTAAGCGGAGCTCACGACCCGTGGATTATTTTTCCGTATGTTGTGTTTCCCATTAGTGTCACGTGGCTCATTATCGGCAGTGTGGCAATCCCTGCAAGTATTTTGACAGTACCTCATGTTTTTAGTGGATGTTGAAGGACTTAACTTAAAGGGCATGAGTATCATTCTCAACCAAACCCTGACATTGTGCCACTGATGTCTCATATTCTGTCGTGTGATAACAGGGGCGGAGAGATCCTGCTAACTTGGAAGACAGGAGGACATAAGGGCAGGAAAACAGAGCATACCTCTACAAAAAGTCTACTAACAACACACACGCAGTTAAATTTCATAAATGTCTCAGAATGTTCTTCTGCAGCACAGCGTTTTATGGAAGGGAATCGTGGACTGTAGAGAAATCGGAAAATGAGAGAATCGAAGCGACTGAGATTTAGTGTTACAGAAGGATGTTACAAATTAAGTCTACTTATAGGAAACTAGATTGTTCTGCGCAGAATTGGCGAGAAAAGTAATATAACAAGAATGAGAAGCAGAAGAAGAGTGTTGACGATGGGGGGGGGGGGGGGGGGGGGGCGGACGGGATGGCTAAGACATGATATGTTTTAAGAGATTAGGTAATAACTTTGATTATGCTACAGGGTGCTGTGGAAGCTATTGTTAAAATAACATTCGATTAGTTATTGAAAATTTTTATACACAGTCTGTAATCATGCGCAATGGCAATTACTTCACGTAGGCACCACTCAAATTCAAACATTTTTCATACCGTGACACCAGCTTCTTTGTCACTTTTTCAAGGAAAGATGCAACCTCGCGCTTCAGTAGTTGTCGGCAACATTCTTGAGGTCATTGTTGTTCGTGACGTGTTGGGTAGCCAGTCAGGCCTTCATCTTGGGGAAGAATTCGAAAGATATTCCAGACGAGAAGTCAGAGCTTTTCCATTGTTCGATTTCCAGTACGGAACTATTCAATATCGTGAAGCAGAATGATTCTTTTGATAATTATACTGCACCGATGGTTTTGGATTGACGTACGGAATTCCGTAAGAGTCTCACAACAAAGTTGTGATGTCACAGTATTCTCATGCGATACCCTCATCAAATCTGCTGTCAAAACTTCTTTGCAGTCCCAAAGCACTGTAAATATCACGTTGCTATTTGAGAGTAGCGAGAATTCTTTCGACTTGTTGGGAGACTGAGTATTCATCCACTGTTGGGACTGTTCCTTGTTTCAGAGTTCATGTATAGCTCTGAAGTCTAGTCTCTAGTGACGATTCTTTTCAGAAATTTCTGCACCTTTTCATAATTTGACTACAGGAATGTCAAAGCTAAGCTCATTCTTTCAGATTTGTACGCATCAGTTACTGACCGTGCACAAAACTGATGGTAACCTAACCTCTCTGTGACATTGTTAAAGTGGGATGTCCTTTAAATGTGGAGCACGTCTTCAGAAATTTCAGAAATTGTGAACTAACGTGTTGCACACACACTTTCGTGCATATGTTGCACAAGTTCATCAGCCACATCTCATTAGCTTGCTCGACCACTTTCCTCATGCACATGCGTGTGACCAGCCTTTAATTTTCTTCACCCCTTCCCCACAGCAGTCACTCATAGCAGAATACCTGTACGCACGACACAATCGAAGACGAAGCTCGGCGGTATCGACTCCTCCTGCATTCAGGAATTTAATAAGAGACTGTACCTCGTAACTGGCGGGAGACTCAACTGACGCCGTCCATTTCAGTCGCTTGCAGCTTATACACTGACGAATGCAACAGAGAACTGACTAAAGCACCGTCACCTTCAATGTCTTCTTTTCCAACCATGCATTCGGCATTAAGCTACAAGCATTTGTTTATTTTTCATATTATGAAATGTACTTGCAAACTGCGGATGCGGCTATATTTCGCAGAAACATCTGGAAATCTGCGACGGGCCGGGACTTAAACCATCGATTTCTCGCATGTCACGAGAAGTTGTATTAACCATTTCGGCTATCCAGGACTGATCCAGATCTTCATACTTCGTAGTGTGTATGTCCCATAGTGCTCGCACACTTTGTGATTCCCTCATTTTATCATTAGGTTCCCTGGCTTTTTGCGTGAAATAAAGTAGAGCGTTGTCTGTATTTGACAGTGTCTGTACATTTCGATGCAGTGTTTCCTCGGACATGCCTGCATGTTCGAAGAAACATTGCATTGAACTAAACAAATACTGTCGAATATGGAGAATGAACCACTTTGTTTTTAATAGCCAATCGCAGATTAATTTATGAATAGCCTTCGTAATTGTCGACGTTGAGTGTAAGTCGTACTCCGGCACGAATGGCTGGTATAGAAGGGGAAATGATGGCAGGCTCCATCATACCAGTCGAAAGAATGATCAGAATACAAAATTATTAAGGCTTTCGTGGCCACTTGTTGACAAACTGCCTACTGGCTTCTGTCTCGGGTTCTTCGACCGACGTTCATATAATGATTTTACTGACGTTTCGCCAGCACGAGTGGCTGGCATTGTCAAAGCTTCACCCTCCATTGCCAGTGGTGAACTGGTGCCGAGCTCGCGGGCGCAGACTATATGTACCTGGAGGGCCAACGTCCGAGGGCTTCTCCGCGGTCATTTCCGGTGCGGTTCTCCTCTTGCTACCTGCGACGGTCGTTCGTTGCAGTACGGGAATCCAGGATCCGTTTACCTTAAGGCTTTCCTCTTTCTTGTTGAAACTGATCGCGTGTGTTTGTATTTCTACATCTTCTCTGAAGAAGTGCGAGTGATAGTGCTTCTCTACAGCCGGAAATTCCGTGTCGGCAAATTTTATTACGTGGTCGATCTCAATGGGTACTCAAAAAATTATGTTAGAAGTGTAACAGAGCGAAACACTCGTCGAAGTAAAGAATCAGAAAAATAAATGTCGGGTACAGCCTTTCTGCCATACATTCCCAGAGTGACGGACAGAATCGGCCGTATATTGCGCAAACATGGCGTAAAGACGATTTTCAAACCGACAAGGAAGATCAAAGAGTGTCTTAGATCGGCAAAGGAGAAAAGGGACCCACTTGCAATGTCGGGAATATACCTTATACCATGCACATGCGGTAAAGTTTATGTCGGAATGACTGGACGATCAGTCAACACCAGGATCAAAGAACATAAGCGACATTGCAGGTTGGGGCAGGTGGCAAAATCGGCCGTGGCAGAGCACGCACTGAATGAGACCGACCACGTAATAAAATTCGCCGACACGGAAGTTCCGGCTGTAGAGAAGCACTATCACACGTGCTTCTTCGGAGAAACTGTAGAAATACAAACACACGCGAACAGTTTCAACAAGAAAGAGGAAAGCCGTAAGGTAAACGGATCCTGGCTTCCCGTACTGCAGCGAACGACCGTCGCAGATACCAAGAGGAGAACCGCACCGGAAATGACCGCGGAGAAGCCCTCTGAAGTTGGCGCGCCAGGTACATATAGTCTGCGGCCGCGAGCTAGGCTCCAGTTTACCACCGGCGATGGAGGGTGAAGCTCTGACAATGCCAGCCACTCGTGCTGGCGAAACGTCAGTAAAATCATTAGATGAACGTCGGCCGAAGAACCCGAGACAGAAGCCAATAGGTAGTTTGTCAATGATGAGAATGATGACCCACAGGAAAACGAAGAAAGTTGGGACAGGTAAGAAGTACATGTCTTAAACCTGAGACGCTGACACGTAACAATAGTCGAACTTTGGTGTATATCATACAATGAGACAGTAAGGTGTCGCCGTTGAGTGACTGTAGGAGGATACAAGATGACTTAGAATTTCTAGTTGGTGTAATGAATGGCATCTAGCTCTAAACGTAGGAAAACGTAGGTTAATGCAGATGAGTAGGAAAAACGAACCCATGATGTTCGAAACATTATTAGTAGTGAGTTGCTTGACACAGTCAGGTCTATTAAATATCTAGACCTAACGTTGTAAAGCAATATGAAATGGAATGGGCATGTAAGGACTGTAGCAGGGAAGACGAATTATCGACCTCGGTCTGTTGGGCGAATTTTAGGAAGGTGTGGTTTTTCTGTAAAGGAGACCGCTTATAGGACACTAGAGCAACTCATTGGTGGTTTCTGTTCGAGTTTTTGGGAGCCGCAACAAATCGAATTAAAAGAAAATAGGAAAGTAATTCGGAGGCGGGCTGCTAAACATGCTACCGGTAGTTTCAACCAGCACGCAGGTTGTACCGAGATGCTTTGGGAATTCAAATGGGGCTCACTGGAGGGGAGCGCTACTGAGAAATTTAGAGAACCGGCATTTGAGGCCGACTGCAGAACGATTCTACTGCCGCCAACGTACATTTCGCCTATGGAAAGATTAGTGATTAGAACTCATACGGAGGCATGCAGACAGTCGTCTATCCCTTAGTCTGTTTGCGAGTGGAACAGAAAAGAAAACGACAAGTAGTGAGTGGTACAGTGTACCTCCGGCCAAGCACCATTCGGTGGCTAGCGGATTATGTAGGTAGACGTAGATGTAGAACACACCCAGGAGGATTTCGTTAAAGCAGTTCACACTGCCCTGCTTGGAATACTGAGCTGTCGCGACGCGGTGAAGTTTGCGCAAGAGGCCAAGTGGAGCGCATGGCGGAGGCAGCCGGCGCCCCGAGTCGCGCCCGGGGCAGAGGAGCAGCGGAGCCGGTGTGAAGCGTGTGCGGATATTTGCGCGCGGCCGGCCGGCCCTGGCTCGGCTTCCATTATTCATGCGCCGGACGGTGGCGCCGCCAGCATCCACAATGCGGCCGCGCCTGTCAGGCCGGGCTGCTTCCGCCCCCCACAAACACACGAGCCGCGCCGCGACTTCTCGCCCGCCTTAAACTCTGCTTTGCTCGGTGGCTCCTCAGGCGTCCACATTCCTCTCTAAATTTGTCGAGAACGCCGTTATCGTGCACCGCTACTCCAAATGACTCGAGGTGTATTGTGCGTAAAATTCAAAATTCTTCTTACCGACGATCAACGTATTCTCGCGACTCTGATCTTTAAACTTTCAGACAGTACACGTCAGTGTTTGGTGCATAGCGAATGTGCTCCAAGGTAGTTCAAAGACTTAAGATGTATTATTGTGATGCAAGACTCGCCAGGCATGGCGTTACAGAGTGTTGCTAATAGGAGGGTAAATGAATGTAGATCGGTCTCTTGTCCCAGCCAAACTCTGCAGAAAACGTGATATGAGAATGAAGTGAAGTCTCTAAATGGTGATTAATTATTAAAATAAATCACAGAAATGAATGATAAAGCTAAACAACCTGCTGCTGGCCCATAAACGAAAGTTTCCATGACCGAACAAATCCAAATAGCGCGTTTTCGGTCGCAGGGATATAACGGTGACGTTGCTCTGTGTGCAGTTTTCGTTTGACACATCACATCTGTTTTCTCATGTTGGACGTGGAATAAACAAAAATACAACATTTTTGTTTGTATTGGACGAAAATTGACTGTTTTTGGTCTGTATCGTGGAGTATAGCATGAAACTTATTTCAAATATCAGTGTTCCTCTAATAAGAAACATTGGCAAGCGCGTACTTTGTGTCAATTAATATTCGTCTTACACTCTTGAACGAATCATAAAACTCAGCTTCGTCAATGCCATTTGATGATGACAGTCGGTCATTTCGCCTTGTCAACGCTACTTTACAGCAGCAATATGGTGTACTCATCCTCTGTATAAAAACTGTGTCATTCTCGTTTTATAAGAGTTCAATGGTTCAAATGGCTCTGAGCACTATGGGACTTAACAGCCATGGTCATCAGTCCCCTAGAACTTAGAACTACTTAAACCTAACTAACCTAAGGACATCACACAACACCCAGTCATCACGAGGCAGAGAAAATCCCTGACCCCGCCGGGAATCGAACCCGGGAACCCGGGCGTGGGAAGCGAGAACGCTACCGCACGATCACGAGCTGCGGACTATAAGAGTTCTCTGAATCTTCTTTGTTGACCGAGTCTCGTCTGCAGGTCCAATAATAACTACCTTGCATCGAGGCACTTTTGTCAGCTTCTTCAATCTGTAAGCTTCATCCTTAACTTATTTATGGGTATTAAAATATACACATACAGGGAGTTTCACTAAATGTGTTTGCCTCTGTAAGTTACGAAGTAATAGGCGACGGATATATTTACTGCGGTAGCTCACCATAAGAAACGTTACACTGTCTGCGGAGCTATGAACATAGTTTGTTGTGTTATTATCCAAAGAGCTACAGCAAAGGATACAATTGTTTAAACTGAACAATAGTTGTTTCTATCATACACTGGAATCAGTAACACCAGCTGTGTTTACATCAATTTAAATTACATTCCTATCACTTTTAGTTTGGGAGCTACAACCCTTCAAAGTTTCAGGGGCAGATACCACACGCTGTACAAAATACATGGCTGTGTGGTGGGTGATGCATGTTCTGGCGGTGGGAAATTGATTTAAATGAGATGTTCAAATGTGTGTCCATGTATGCAACGCGCCTACTAAAGGTTCTGCGGACGAGATGTAACATCGCCATTGTCACGGAGCAACATGCGGCCTCGATACGCCGTTTTAGATCATCTGGGGATGTGGGCACAGTGACATAAACACGATCCTTTAGAAATCTAATGGTGTTAAATCGGGCGACCTTGCGGGCCATGAATGAGGACCATGGCGCACCAACCACCTTCCTACAAACCTGTTGTTTAGTTCTTCCACAACAGGTGGTACGGGTGAAACCTGTGGACGTGTACTATAGGCCACTCAGATGTGAGACTGACACCAGCGTCTGCAGCAACGGCTAGTAAGATGAGATGAGGATCGTGGTGAACTGCAGCTAAAACAAACACCTCCGTGTCCTCACTTCTTGCAGTTATTCGTCTGTTACTGCGGCGCAGTACCAAGCTGCCTGTTTCCCGAAGTCGTTGTTCGTCACGTAAGAACGTCATGGCTGCCGGAGCTCTTCACCTAGGATGTCTCACGGCGTACGCCATGGCTGATTCAGTGGCAGAGTGACGACAATCGCTGAGCATGAGCAACATGTCAACGTACTCGTTCGTGTATGCCATCTTCATCCGATTTCAGTAACTGGGGTATATTGAGCCCCGTTTGTTTGTGTGGCTCGAACTGTCGGGTATACGGCCGTGTGCGGCTACAGTCTACAGTCTAACAGCGCATCGAGGAAGCTTCTTCTCCCTCTGTGACACCGGCGACGTTACAACTCGGCCGCACCACATTTAGAAGGCGCATTTCGTTATGGACAGCGTGTGTGTTACCTGCCCCTGAAACTTTGAAGGGTTGTAGCTCCCAAACAAAAAGTGATAGGAATGTAATTTAAATTGGTGTATACACAGCTGGTGTTACTGATTCCAGTGCATGATAGAAACAACTATTGTTCTATGTAAAAATTGCATCTTTTTGCTGTAACTCTTTGGATAGTAACACAAACTATGTTCGTAACTCCGCAGACAGTGTAACGTTTCTTATGGTGACCTACCGCAATTATTACTTCGTAACTTACAGAGGCAATCACATTTAGTGAAACACTCTGTATGTAGACGACCCTTATTTAAGTAGACTTGGCTTACCCTCAGCTGTTCTCAACCTGTCGTCAAGCGTGAGCTACTCGACAGTGATTGTCAACACAAGGTCGAATCACACCTGTGCTAAGAGAGGAATTCGATGATTCATGGCTGGTCAGAGTAGCAAGTAGCTTAATGGGCCTGGCCTCGCCTACAACAATTGTATTCAGTGTCGGTCGAACCCCCCCCCCCCCCCCTTCACACCAATTGTGTATGTCCAAGCCACTGCCGAAATAACTTGGTTCGCGTTGATAGTGCAATCTCTTTGTGCAGTGACGGTGTAGTGTTGGGTCACATCCATTATAATGGAATGAAATCACAAGCATACCCAACAGCTGGCAGTTTATTTAATCACTACTAACGCCGCAGAGTAATACTTTCATCTTCTGTGTATCACTACGAGGTTCCCACTTATTATGTGGAAAAATGTAGCTGGGGGGGGGGGGGGGGGGTACATTGATGAAATAGCCTCAGTAGTTTTTGGCAACCATGTACCTGCATAGTTTATGCACGATGTCTCCAGTTACAGCCCAGGCTTCTCACTCCGCCACGTCTCGAGAAAGAGCGAACTTATTCATAGTCAAAAAATGGCTCAAATGGCTCTATCACTATGGGACTTAACATCTGGGGTCATCAGTCTCCTAGAGTTAGAACTACTTAAACCTAACTAACCTGAGGGCATCATACACATCCAGGCCTGAGGCTGGATTCTAATCTGCGACCTTCCGGACTGAAGCACCTAGAACCACTCGGCAACAGCGGCCGGTCATTCATAGTCAGGTCGCACAGTCCTGGGCTCTTAAAGCATTTACTTTCATGTATGCAACTACATTACGTGGTGCCAACTTGAAAAATGGCTTTTCAAATGAGATTATCGCTTACGTCTGAAACGAGACGATCATTGCCTTTCATGTTAACAGGGGATGTTTGTTTGTGTGGTGTAGCTACTGATTCGTAAATTATGTTAAATTAATTAATAAGCCTCCCTATTGATTTGTAACCATTATTCGCTTTATATTGGATGGTTGACCGATATTCTACGGTAAATTTGTTACAAATTTTGTTGTTACACACATAGATACCTGGTACGATAGTATTGAATTTTATTGTCATGTTACTTGTGCTTCGTGTTTCATTACGTAAATACACCAACGTGCCGACAGCGTGCGGCAGTGAGCATGAGAAATCCTGCTTGATAGTACAACGAATTATGGATTTCTCTCTCTCTCTCTCTCTCTCTCTCTCTCTCTCTCTCTCTCTCTCTCTCTCTCATACATACATACACACACGCACGCAACCAAATCAGTTTCACTATGTTTGTCTTTGGTCTCCTATATATTTTGAAGTAGTCTGTAAAGATGTGCTATCTTCTTATAAATCACCACTTCTTAGCTACGGTCGCAGGTTCGATTCCTGCCTCGGGCATGGATGTGTGTGATGTCCTTGGGTTAGTTAGTTTTAAGTAGTTCTAAGTTCTAGGGGACTGATGACCTCAGCAGCTAAGTCCCATAGTGCTCAGAGCCATTTGAACCACTTCTTAGGCAGTATTCGTGACGATTGAATCTTCCTGATCTCGGGTCCCGTTGTCCTGTCTGTCTGATGCTTTGTGGATCTAACAAGAGGTGATAACTGAAGTATGTAGGTAGCAGCCACTTACGTAATTTTATTTATTTCCTGTTTTTTATCTGACTGCAGTAGTTCCATTACTGGAGTTATTACTCGGTGGGCATGTAGATTGGTTTAGTATGTTCAGGTAATTTTTCCGAGTCGTTAAGGAAGAAACTTCCAGTTTTATGTTGTTATATTTTGATGGTTCATATAATTTTTAATCAAATCTTCATAGATTTGATACTTCTGTCCAGAGATTCACTCTTTACTGCTATGTTAAAGAAGTGTGCAGGTACATGAATGGGGACTTGACTTGTATTTATTATATTAAACACGATGTCAGACTAGGCTGCCATGAAAACAGTGACATATATTCATCGTTTTATTTTAGTGTTAATAATGGCGCTGTTTCTTAAGAAGTAAGATAAGTGGGGGTGTCGGGGACGGCCAGCTCGTCCCATGCATTCCCCGATCGGACTACGACTGTGGCTGCCCGGGATACTGCCCACATTGAGGCTCACCCCTCACCTGTGGTCGAGTGGGAGGTCGTCTCGAGGTGTGGCAGGGGGCGAAAGACATTCGGGAGGGCTGAACGGAAGGCCTCTTCAGTTTGTCTGACGAACCGGTTTCAGGCTCTGTCTCAGGCTGATACTGATCTTCGGCCGGACATGGCTGCTTGTCTTGTTCCAGAGGTTGCCCCTCAGTCTGCAAGATCCGGGCGGTAGCAGAGGGTGGGCTTACTGGTAGTTGGGAGCTCCAACGTCAGGCGTGTAATGGGGCCCCTTAGGGATATGGCAGCAAGAAAGGGGAAGAAAACCAATGTGCACTCTGTGTGCATACCGGGGGGAGTCATTCCAGATGTGGAAAGGGTCCTTCCGCACGCCATGAAGGGTACAGGGTGCACCCACCTGCAGGTGGTCGTTCATGTCGGCACCAATGATGTGTGTCGCTATGGATCGGATTAAATCCGCTCTGGCTTCCGGCGGCTATCTGACTTGGTGAAGACTGCCAGTCTCGCTAGCGGAATGAAAGCAGAGCTCACCATCTGCAGCATCGTCGACAGGACTGACTGCGGACCTTTGGTACAGAGCCGAGTGGAGGGTGTGAATCAGAGGCTAAGACGGTTCTGCGACCGTGTGGGCTGCAGATTCCTCGACTTGCGCCATATGGTGGTGGGGTATCGGGTTCCGCTGGATAGGTCAGGAGTCCAATACACGCAGCATGCGGCTACTCGGGTAACAGGGGTTGTGTGACGTGGACTGGGCGGTTTTTTAGGTTAGATGGCCTCGGGCAAGTACAGAAAGGGCAACAGCCTCAAACGGTGCGGGGCAAAGTCAGGACATGCGTGGACCAAGCAGCAATCGGTATTGTAACTGTAAACTGCCGAAGCTGCATTGGTAAAGTACCGGAACTTCAAGCGATGATAGAATACACCGAAGCTGAAATCGTTATAGGCACGGAAAGCTGGCTGAAGCCAGAGATAAATTCTGCCGAAATTTTTACAAATGCACAGACGGTATTTAGAAAGGATAGATTGCATGCAACCGGTGGTGGCGTGTTTGTCGCTGTTAGTAGTAGTTTATCCTGTAGTGAAGTAGAAGTGGATAGTTCCTGCGAATTATTATGGGTGGAGGTTACACTTAACAACCGAGCTAGGTTAATAATTGGCTCCTTTTACCGACCTCCCGACTCAGCAGCATTAGTGGCAGAACAACTGGGAGAAAATTTGGAATACATTTCACATAAATTTTCTCAGCATGTTATAGTCTTGGGTGGAGATTTCAATTTACCAGATACAGACTGGGACACTCAGATGCATTGGCAAAAGATTCCGGAATAGTCCCCCATTCGGATCTCCGGGAGGGGACTGCCAAGGGGGAGGTTACCATGAGAGAAAGATTGAATAATCAACGAAAGGATAACGTTCTACGAGTCGGGGCGTAGAATGTCAGAAGCTTGAATGTGGTAGGGAAACTAGAAAATCTGGAAAGGGAAATGCAAAGGCTCAATCTGGATATAGTAGGGGTCAGTGAAGTGAAGTGGAAGGAAGACAAGGATTTCTGGTCAGATGAGTATCGGGTAATATCAACAGCAGCAGAAAATGGTATAACAGGTGTAGGATTCGTTATGAATAGGAAGGTAGGGCAGAGGGTGTATTACTGTGAACAGTTCAGTGACCGGGCTGTTCTAATCAGAATCGACAGCAGACCAACACCGACAACGATAGTTCAGGTATACATGCCGACGTCGCAAGCTGAAGATGAACAGATAGAGAAAGTGTATGAGGATATTGAAAGGGTAATGCAGTATGTAAAGGGGGACGAAAATCTAATAGTCATGGGCGACTGGAATGCAGTTGTAGGGGAAGGAGTAGAAGAAAAGGTTACAGGAGAATATAGGCTTGGGACTAGGAATGAAAGAGGAGAAAGACTAATTGAGTTCTGTAACAAGTTTCAGCTAGTAATAGCGAATACCCTGTTCAAGAATCACAAGAGGAGGAGGTATACTTGGAAAAGGCCGGGAGATATGGGCAGATTTCAATTAGATTACATCATGGTCAGACAGAGATTCCGAAATCAGATACTAGATTGTAAGGCTTACCCAGGAGCAGATATAGACTCAGATCATAATATAGTAGTGATGAAGAGTAGGCTGAAGTTCAAGACAATAGTCAGGAAGAATCTATACGCAAAGAAGTGGGATACGGAAGTACTAAGGAATGACGAGATACGTTTGAAGTTCTCTAACGCTATAGATACAGCGACAAGGAATAGCGCAGTAGGCAGTACAGTTGAAGAGGAATGGACATCTCTAAAATGGGCCATCACAGAAGTTGGGAAGGAAAACATAGGTACAAAGAAGGTAGCTGCGAAGAAACCATGGGTAACGGAAGAAATACGTCAGTTGATTGATGAAAGGAGGAAGTACAAACATGTTCCGGGAAAATCAGGAATACAGAAATACAAGTCGCTGAGGAATGAAATAAATAGGAAGTGCAGGGAAGCTAAGACGAAATGGCTGCAGGAAAAATGTGAAGACATCGTTAAAGATATGATTGTCGGAAGGACAGACTCAGCATACAGGAAAGTCAAAACAACCTTTGGTGACATTAAAAGCAACGCTGGTAATATTAAGAGTGCAGCGGGAATTCCACTGTTAAATGCAGAGGAGAGAGCAGATAGATGGAAAGAATACATTGAAAGCCTCTATGAGGGTGAAGATTTGTCCGATGTGATAGAAGAAGAAACAGGAGTCGATTTAGAAGAGATAGGGGATCCAGTATTAGAATCGGAATTTGAAAGAGCTTTGGAGGACTTACGGACAAATAAGGCAGAAGGGATAGATAACATTCCATCAGAATTTGTAAAATCATTGGGGGAAGTGGTAACAAAACGAATATTCACGTTGGTGTGTAGAATATATGAGTCTGGCGATATACCATCTGACTTTCGGAAAAGCATCATCCACACAATTCCGAAGACGGAAAGAGCTGACAAGTGCGAGAATTATCGCACAATCAGCATAACAGCTCATGCATCGAAGCTGCTTACAAGAATAATATACAGAAGAATGGAAAAGAAAATTGAGAATGCGCTAGGTGAAGATCAGTTTGGCTTTAGGAAAAGTAAAGGGACGAGAGAGGCAATTCTGACGTTACGGCTAATAATGGAAGCAAGGCTAAAGAAAAATCAAGACACTTTCATAGGATTTGTCGACCTGGAAAAAGCGTTCGACAATATAAAATGGTGCAAGCTGTTCGAGATTCTGAAAAAAGTTGGGGTAAGCTATAGGGAGAGACGGGTCATATACAATATGTACAACAACCAAGAGGGAATAATAAGAGTGGACGATCAAGAACGAAGTGCTCATATTAAGAAGGGTGTAAGACAAGGCTGTGGCCTTTCGCCCCTACTCTTCAATCTGTACATCGAGGAAGCAATGATGGAAATAAAAGAAAGGTTCAGGAGTGGAATTAAAATACAAGGTGAAAGGATATCAATGATACGATTCGCTGATGACATTGCTATCCTGAGTGAAAGTAAAGAAGAATTAAATGATCTGCTGAACGGAATGAACAGTCTAATGAGTACACAGTATGGTTTGAGAGTAAATCGGAGAAAGACGAAGGTAATGAAAAGTAGTAGAAATGAGAACAGCGAGAAACTTAACATCAGGATTGATGGTCACTAAGTCAATGAAGTTAAGGAACTCTGCTACCTAGGCTGTAAAATAACCAATGACGGACGGAGCAAGGAGGACATCAAAATCAGACTCGCTATGGCAAAAAAGGCATTTCTGGCCAAGAGAAGTCTACTAATATCAAATACCGGCCTTAATTTGAGGAAGAAATTTCTGAGGGTGTACGTCTGGAGTACAGCATTGTATCGTAGTGAAACATGGACTGTGGGAAAACCGGAAGAGAAGAGAATCGAAGCATTTGAGATGTGGTGCTATAGACGAATGTTGAAAATTAGGTAGACTGATAAGGTAAGGAATGAGGAGGTTCTATGCAGAATCGGAGAGGAAAGGAATATGTGGAAAACACTGATAAGGAGAAGGGACAGGATGATAGGACATCTGATAAGACATGAGGGAATGACTTCCATGGTACTAGAGGGAGCTGTAGAGGGCAAAAACTGTAGAGGAAGACAGAGATTGGAATACGTCAAGCAAATAATTGAGGACGTAGGTTGCAAGTGCTACTCTGAGATGAAGAGGTTAGCACAGGAAAGGAATTCGTGGCGGGCCGCATCAAACCAGTCAGTAGACTGATGACCAAAAAAAAAAGGAATTTAAAAAAGGGGAGGAAAGTTTATCTGTTTAGCAAGATTAATAGAAGGCAGATTTCAGACTACCTAACAGATCAAAACGAAAATTTCTGTTCCGACATTGACAATGTTTAGTGTTTATGGAAAAAGTTCAAGGCAATCGTAAAATGCGTTTTAGACAGGTAAATGCCGAGTAAAACTGTGAGGGACGGAAAAAACCCACCGTGGTTCAACAACAAAGTTAGGAAACTACTGCGAAAGCAAGGAGAACTTCACTCCAAGTTTAAACACAGCCAAAACCTCTCAAACAGAAGCTAAACGATGTCAAAGTTAGCGTAAGGAGGGCTATGCGTGAAGCGTTCAGTGAATTCGAAAGTAAAATTCTATGTACCGACTTGACAGAAAATCCTAGGAAGTTCTGGTCTTACGTTAAATCAGTAAGTGGCTCGAAACAGCATATTCAGACACTCCGGGATGATGATGGCATTGAAACAGAGGATGACACGCGTAAAGCTGAAATACTAAACGCCTTCTTCCAAAGCTGTTTCACAGAGGAAGACCGCACTGCAGTTCCTTCTCTAAATCCTCGCACAAACGAAAAAATCGCTGACATCGAAATAAGTGTCCAAGGAATAGAAAAGCAACTGGAATCACTCAACAAAGGAAAATCCACTGGACCTGACGAGATACCAATTCGACTCTACACGGAGTACGCGAAAGAACTTGCCCCCCTTCTAACAGCCGTGTACCGCAAGTCTCTAGAGGAACGGAAGGTTCCAAATTATTGGGAAAGAGCACAGGTAGTCCCAGTCTTCAAGAAGGGTCGTCGAGCAGATGCGCAAAACTATAGACCTATATCTCTGATGTCGATCTGTTAGAGAATTTTAGAACATGTTTTTTGCTCACGTATCATGTCGTTTTTGGAAACCCAGAATCTACTCTGTAGGAATCAACATGGATTCCGGAAACAGCGATCGTGTGAGACCCAACTCGCTTTATTTGTTCATGAGACCCAGAAAATATTAGATACAGGCTCCCAGGTAGATGCTATATTCCTTGACTTCCGGAAGGCGTTCGGTAGAGTTCCGCACTGTCGCCTGATAAAGTAAGAGCCTACGGAATATCAGACCAGTTATGTGGCTGGATTGAAGAGCTTTTAGCAAACAGAACACAGCATGTTGTTCTCAATGGAGAGACGTCTACAGACGTTAAAGTAACCTCTGGCGTGCCACAGGAGAGTGTTATGGGACCACTGCTTTTCACAATATATATTAATGACCCAGTAGATAGTGTCGGAAGTGGCATGCGGCTTTTCGCGGATGATGCTGTAGTATACAGAGAAGTTGCAGCATTAGAAAATTGTAGCGAAATGCGGAAAGATCTGCAGCGGATAGGCACTTGGTGCAGGGAGTGGCAACTGACACTGAACATAGAGAAATGTAATGTATTGCGAATACATAGAAAGAAGGATCATTTATTGTATGATTATATGATAGCGGAACAAACACTGGTAGCAGTTACTTCTGTAAAATATCTGGGAGTATGCGTACGGAACGATTTAAAGTGGAATGATCATATAAAATTAATTGTTGGTAAGGCAGGTACCAGGTTGAGATTCATTGGGAGAGTGGTTAGAAAATGTAGTCCATCAACAAAGGAGGTGGCTTACAAAACACTCGTTCGACCTATACTTGAGTATTGCTCATCAGTGTGGGGTACGTACCAGATCGGGTTGACGGAGGAGATAGAGAAGATCCAAAGAAGAGCGGCGCGTTTCGTCACAGGGTTATTTGGTAACCGTGATAGCGTTACGGAGATGTTTAGCAAACTCAAGTGGCAGACTCTGCAAGAGAGGCGCTCTGCATCGTGGTGTAGCTTGCTCGCCAGGTTTCGAGAGGGTGCGTTTCTGGATGAGGTATCGAATATATTGCTTCAACCTACTTATATCTCCCGAGGAGATCACGAATGTAAAATTAGAGAGATTCGAGGGCGCACGGAGGCTTTCCGACAGTCGTTCTTCCCGCAAACCATACGCAACTGGAACAGGAAAGGGAGGTAATGACAGTGGCACGTAAAGTGCCCTCCGCCACACACCGTTGGGTGGCTTGCGGAGTATAAATGTAGATGTAGATTCTGTATATTATCTAATTTCATTTTATTATTACAAATTGTGTATAATAACAGTTAAAATGGTTTTACTGACAAATTTACATTCCGTTAGCACCCGTTACTATACTTGCACACAGAATAAAGAGAAAATAGTTGTTTCTTCCTTCCGTTCCTAACACTTATGTTAATATCTTAGATAGCCTAGACTACACACAAACCGTACCCGTCCACACGGGTTTATCACTGGCATGTTTCGTACGAGATGTCACTGCACGCTGTTCAGTGCTACCTGACAACAGTAAATGGTGTAGTTGTGTGCTGTGGTTTCTCGTGAATCGAATGTCACGATTACATATTTCAAATCCGACAATGCGGTAAACCATTTTATTATGTGACTTTTCGACCATTGACTACTTACTTTCTGTTTTAACTTGTACTTATAGTGTTTGATTTCTATTTACTTTAGTGTATATCAGGCCAACCATCGAGTACACATGAAACTGAAAGTAACACAAAACATAAATAGGTAACGAGTTTAATTGTGCAAGTGCGCTGTTTTTAGTATGACTTTCAAAAAAAAATGGCTCTGAGCACTATGGGACTCAACTGCTGAGGTCATTAGTCCCCTAGAACTTAGAACTAGTTAAACCTAACTAACCTAAGGACATCACAAACATCCATGCCCGAGGCAGGATTCGAACCTGCGACCGTAGCGGTCTTGCGTAGTATGACTTTGTTCTGGTGCCTGTAACTTGCGCTCGCTTTCGTACTTAATCCGTAATTGTGAGTTTCTGAAATGTATACAGTTACTTGAGAATTGCTATGCAGCCGAAACTTCGTAGTATGTAAAATAAAAATAATGTGGAAATAAATGACAGTCGATGCAGGAAGTTCATTTCTTTTAGAAAGTTTATCACGGCAAGTAAATTCTGAAGTGAAATCTGCTTCTCCATCTTATTTCTTCGATTTCGGTCACGTATGAACCACGTGAAGTAATTTCCTCTCGATGTTGTCTTCCTTTTTGGTTTTCGATTTTGTCAGTATTTCTTTATACGTTCATTACGTTGTTTTACTCTATCATCTGTCTACGTGCTGTCTGACATTGTCATGAAAACTCTCGAATTTCCTAATCGAAAGTTTCTGCTTCTGTAACAGAAGTTTCTGTTACGCTCTTTATCATTTCCCTGAACCACCTGATTTTAGTTTTGGGGTTTTTGTCGGGTTCACTCAGACCAAGTTAACGTAAAATGAAATTCTCCTTTTCCTGAGAGCATCAGATTGTTTTTCATGTTGGGTATAGATTTCTTCATTACTTCTTTTTGTGGACCAAGTATTTTCATTAGTATCTTCCATTCCATTTCCTCCAGCTCTTCGATTGCTCCCTTTTGTTGAGGACTGAAATTCCACTGCATATAGCCACCCCGGTTTTATGATAGTGCCTGCCGGTGTGGCCGAGCGGTTCTAGGCGCTTCAGTCTGGAACCGCGCGACCGCTACGGTCGCAGGTTCGAATACTGCCTCGGACATGGATGTGTGTGATGTCCTTAGGTTAGTTAGGTTTAAGTAGTTTTAAGTTCTAGGGGACTGATGACCTCAGATATTAAGTCCCACAGTGCTCTGGGCCATTTGAACCATTTTTAAGATACGTCAGGAATACGCAAGTCGCTGAAGTGTGTCCAGGTGGAAGTTCCGTGTATTGAGCCATACGAAATTATTATTAGTAACGTTGCACGCCGCTGTAAGAGACAAAACAAAACAGCACAATTCATCTCCACCTTAATAGTGCGCTCCTTTCGAGGGCTGCTATGGTACTGTGGCACGAACATGGATTTCAGTGTGTACCAGGATTGCAGACATATAGTTGCCAACAAACGAAAAACGCAGTGATAGATAAAAGTTTGACCACCTCTTTCAGTGCGTTAATATCCTGAGTTGCTATGTCGGTGTTAGCGGAAAATATTGCTAAATCATTTGCAAAGGCTAGACAACTGCGTCCGACATTCGAGTTTTTATATCCCGATCTGATTTCCTGGTTCCCCTTTTCTTTATATCTAAGATTCTATTGCGTTATTACCTTTCTCAAAACGCACATGAAGACCGATGGGGAGAGGCCGTCACCTCTCCTTACACCTGTAGTTTCAAACGTGTCCCAAAGTTCTGAACGGAATTTTGTTTTCGACTTTGTTTCTGTCAACATTTCTATAATTGAAACCAAAGCTTTATTGTCTGTGCCTATTTCTTCTAGTGTACTGAAGAGTGTTTCTTCGTGTACAGAGTCGTAGGCTTGCTTGAAGTCCACGAATGTTGTGACAAGATTTTCGCTTCTTACAAGTGAAACCTCCCCATCGCACTCCCCTCAGATTTAGTTATTAGTTGGCACAGTGGATAGGCCTTGAAAAACTGAACACAGATCAATCGAGTAAACAGGAAGAAGTTGTGTGGAACTATGAAAAAAATAAGCAAAATATACAAACTGAGTAGTCCATGCGCATGGTAGGCAACATCAAGGACAATGTCCGCTCAGGAGCGCCGTGGTCCCGTGGTTAGCGTGAGCAGCTGCGGAACGAGAGGTCTTTGGTTCAAGTCTTCCTTCGAGTGAAAAGTTTACTTTCTTTATTTTGGCAAAGTTATGATCTGTCCGTTCGTTCATCGACGTCTCTGTTCGCTGTAATAAGTTTAGTGTCTATGTTTTGCGACCGCACCGCAAAACATTGCGATTAGTAGACGAAAGGACGTGCCTCTCCAATAGAAACCGAAAACACTTGATGGCAAGGTCAAAGGTCAACCGATTCCTCCACAGGAAAACACGTCTGATATATTCTATACGACACTGGTGACGGCATGTGCGTCACATGACGGGAATATGTTGTCGACCCACCTAACTTTTACACTTGGCGAATGGGTAAAACGATTCTTCTACCTTGCCCGATTTAGGTTTTCTTGTGGATGTGATAATCACTCCCAAAGAAGTGATGAAAACATAAGAGTTTGTCACATAAACTGCAACAAATGAATGCAACAGTTTCAGAGTCGCGCAGTTTTCCCTGTGCTCTGTCAGAAGATATGTTTGTAACGTTTTCAAATTTTTCCGTGAGTAGACCGTCAAACCCTGCATATATCCAAGCAAATCTGAACATGTCCTGGAATTTTGGAGAGCGAAGTTGATTATGTATGAGTGCCTGAACATTGGTAATTGTCTGAAAATAAAAAAATTAAAGTTTTTACTCGAGGGAAGACTTGAACCAAGGACCTCCCGTTCCGCAGCTGCTCACGCTATCCACGCGACAACGGCGTTCGTGAGCTCACACTATCCTTGATGTTGCATATCATGCGCATGGGCTACTCAGCTGTATATTTTGCTTATTTTTTTCATAGTTCCACACAACTTCTTCCTGTTTTCTCGATTGATCTGTGTTCAGTTTTTCAAGGCCTATCCACTGCGCCAACTTATAACTAAATCTGAGGGGGGTGCGATTGGGAGGTTCCCTTGATAGAATAGTTCCATACTGTCGTGTCACTACCAGTGTTTTAGTAAAATTGATAAGAAGTGTTGAGAAAGCCAGCATGAAGCATTGAATTAGCAACCACAGGTTGGTAGGCGTAAATGTAGCGGCATGTGGGTGAGAATAACATACACGTGAGGGGATTGTGGGACGAGGGTAGTTGAACTCAGAGGAGCACTGCAGCACACAGCGGTAGTGACCATAGGGGATGGGTTAATGTCACCACACCATGGCAACTCTCTTGTTATGGGCGACGTGACCAGGTGCCAGATTTTTGTAAGACACAAGCACCTTGGAGCGATATGGCTGAATTTGGGCGTAGAAGCATTCCTCCGTCGCTGGAGTCCAGCAGCATCACCTCGATGCTGAGGGCCATGTAAGGCAGTGAGACAACTGGGTACCACCAGTAGCAGTGACGGATTCGAAACCAGGCTGCGCCTACTGCCGCCAGCGTTGTTCCAGAAGGGACTGAGTGCCATAGACCCGACAACCTGCCTTCTGCACTTGATGCCAGCATTGAGTTCCTAGTGGGACCTAAAGTGCCTCAGCGCCAGCCAACTTCCAACTTCTGCTAGAGGGTAGTGAGTCGAATCCCGCACGCAGCCATCACCACACGGCACCGTGGAAGACGCAAGTGGAGCTGAAGCTCCGCCAAGACTCGATGCCGCCAAAGGCAGCAGGACACCGCTGACGTCTCGCCTCCGAGAGGCTGCCGGCCGGCCACAGGCTTCCGTCCGTATCTCAGGGCGCCTAGGCAGCATACAGGGCGCCAGCCAGGGACAATAGGGTGCTGAGTGTCTGCCTTCCTGGGCCACGAACTACATGTATTGGAATTGAATAAAGGCATTCTTTACACTCAAAAGTGTTTCCAGTGGGTCTACGGGCCTGACATTCACTCTTCAGTACGATCAGTTTCAAATTCGTGATTGCTATACACAAGTCCGGCACCTTCCAAATCTCCCTTTACGTGATTAGAGAAATTGATTCCCCCCGCTGTTTCTACTTTTCTCTCTGAGGACTGCTCTGCATGGACAAATGGAATTGCGCGCTCAGACACAAACGCGGTGCGCGGTGCGCTTCTCACAGCGGCCGTGAGCGCGCCCCGCCAGCGCGGCTGCGTCCGTAATTACTCGCCGTGCTAACGAGCTGCGGTCCCATCTCGTCCCAGGCCGCGCTCTGCAACGCTGAGCCGTCCGGTAGTCCCGTGCTGCGATACACTCACCGCCCTGTCTGCCGCGAGGCAGCTCTCAGCAATGGCGGCCACGCATCGTCTGACGTCTCGAGGGCAGTTTGATCCGTAAAATGTAAATTCAAATACATCTTCATCCTTTTCCATTTCGAATATAGTTTATTTATGCGGTCAGTTTCAGAGTTTCCCTACGTCATCAGGCCCCCTGACCGATGTGTAGGAAGAATCCAGCCTCATGTGAAATCGAAATACGTGTCAGCCTTCAGTAACTGGTATCGGCAGACATATTTCTCACTGAATTACTTATGCTGAGATATCTGTTTTACTTTGTGAAAACTCTCTAAAGCCAAGATGGCATAAAAACACCGATGAGTAAAAGTATTATGACCACCAGCTTAATAGCTTGTTTGATCTTCAAATGGTTCAAATGGCTCTGAGCACTATGGGACTTAACATCTATGGTCATCAGTCCTCTTGAACTTAGAACTACTTAAACCTAACTAACCTAAGGACAGCACACAACACCCAGTCATCACGAGGCAGAGAAAATCCCTGACTCCGCTGGGAATCGAACCCGAGAACCCGGGCGCGGGAAGCGAGAACGCTACCACACGACCACGTGCTGCGGACTTGGTTGATCTTCTTTGGAGCGAAACTCAGCACTCATTCTGCGTATCGGGATCCGACAGTACGTTGGTAGCTTTGTGGAGATACATAAGATTAGATGGATATACACAGGCCACGTAATTCGCATAAATAACGGGCCGATAGTTTGAGTATGCGGTATGGCGCCCGATAGAGACCAAATATGTTACGCACGGTTTACATAAGGCGAATTTGGTCGCCGAGACAACAACTTGAGTTCGCTATAATGCTCCTCAAACCACTGTAGCACGGTTCTGGCTCCGATATACGGACAGTTATATTGCTGAAAGATGACATCGCCCTCGGGGAAGACATCAAGCATGAACAGATGCAGGTGGTTAGGATGTCTTCAATTACTACGACAGGTCCCATGCACGCTCAAGAGAATGTCTCCCATAGCATAATACTGCTTCCACCGTCCTGCGTCCGTAGCGCGCTGCACGTATCGAGCCGCCGTTCACATCGATGACGGCGTTTGTGGAGACGATCAGCCACCTAGTTTAGCAAAAAAGTTATTCACTCGAAGAACCTACACGTTTCCATCGATCGACGGTCGAGTCCCCATGGTTCCGTGCCCAATTCAATCGTAAATGTGTCAACATGTAAACACGTAAGGGTGGTCTGCTGCGGAGCTCCAAGTTCAACAATGTACGATCATCAATGTGCTCTGAAACAATTGTTCGAGAATCAGCTTTGTGCTCTTTCAGAAGAGACGCCACAATCACTATATGCTCTACTTTAGAGAGCAGACAAGCCTCCGAACCCCACGTACTGTGAAGAGTCGAGGACGTCTAACCATTTAGCGTCTAGTGCTAGTTTCGTTTTTCTTCTACCTGTTTCTATAGATGCTCACGATAGTACCGCGTGAACATTCGAGATGTTCGTTCACAAGCTCTGTGTGATAATAATCTACCCTTTGTCAAAGCCGCTTATCTTAAAGGATTTTCTCATTTGTAGCCATTGTCTTTGCTAGGGCGACCCCCGTCCATGCCTGCCCCGCTTACATACTTCTGATCCGCGTCACATGATCGCAACAACTCCACGCGGCATCCTACGTCGAGATGGGCAGTTGTCATTATGTTCTGGCCTATCAGTGTATTTCTTCAATTATAAACAACCAGTTTCGATAGAGGTCTTCTAAAATTTAGTCCGCAGCTCGTTGTCGTGCGGCAGCGTTCTCGCTTCCCACGCCCAGCTTCCCGGGTTCGATTCCCGGCGGGGTCAGGGATTTTCTCTGCCTCGTGATGACTGGGTGTTGTGTGATGTCCTTAGGTTAGTTAGGTTTAAGTAGTTCTAAGTTCTAGGGGACTGATGACCATAGATGTTAAGTCCCACAGTGCTCAGAGCCATTTGCACCATTTTTTTCTAAAATTTACCTTACGAAATGTGTTCATTTTGAATTGGACTCACATCAAGTTGTCTCTTAGATAAACTGTAGCATATAATTTTGGACATAGCTTCGTATTATGTGCTACATTTCATCTACATGGCGATTAGGCTTAAGGTCCAACGCAAAATGAAGACATTTTGTAGAATAAATTTTTCCTGATAATACACGAAAGCCAGTCTAAAACGATTGTTTGCAAATAAATAAATATTTATACGATATTAGTTTTAGAAAGTATTTACTTCTCTTCCAGCAACGTGATTCTTTTGTTCTAAGGACGAGTCAGTTATTATCTCATATTGATCGTGTATATATTCCCGTTGGACCCGAAAAGTACATTCACAACAAGTAACTTTTTGTGTCAGTACATTTGTATTGTTTTTTATAAATCATAGAGTGCAGCAAGCAGTCCTCCTTTTTTTTCAGGTTTTATTACGCAAATCCAGATTTCGGCTAGTGCTTAGCCATTATCAATGCACTATTTTCTTATCTCGATGAATGTTAGTTACCTATTGTTCCCGAACAACAGGGAACTAACAGGCATCGAGATAATAAAATAGTGCATTGATAATGGCTAGGCGCTAGCCGAAATCTGGATTTGCTTAATAAAACTTGAAAAAAAAGGGACGACTGTCTGCTGCGCTCTATATCACATAGCAGTCGCTGAGTGCACCCACTTCCCGAATGGAAGGTAAACTGATTTGTATAGTAGTTGTCATGCACGCCACTTCTTTTCTGTTTTTTAAGTAGGTAAACTCGAGTACGGCATAGTACTAAAATAGGTTTTATAAAACTGTTGAAACTTTCTCAATCACTTGTTGACGTATCGTCTGTTCACTTTCGTCTCAGGCGTGTCGGAGGATTTTATTATTCGGTACGTCTCGCTTAGGGGAGCTCAGCCACGGCCAGCTTCTCCGCTTACACCAACAAGCAGTACTGTTTATGTTCGATGATACTGGTACTGATGGAGCGAATGGTTTGCATACAGTCTTTATGCGGTGTTTTTGCTATATACCACCGGTTTTGTCTGTCAGCCTGGGGACGTATGGCAAAAAGGCCGAACACGACATTTCCTCTTTCGATGAGTCACTTCGCCGGGTATTGGGTTCTGTGACACCTCTTATATTTGCCTTGCGCACGCTAGGAGCGTGTTAACTGCTTGCTTTGGACAAATCAATTCCAATGGAAAAGATACAAAGTTAACAGTCAAAAACATCTAGCTCATACAGGTCCACATTTAAATCATTTGCATCTTTATGTAAATCATCTGCATCTGTGTCTTCCACAGGGACTGGCAAAATGGCTAGCATATTTGGAGTGGCCGCTGTGTGACTTGTGGTGAGGATACTGATGTGGAAGTGGCGTCGATCGCTAGAGGTTTACATGCCATTTTCAAGAGCAGTGGCTAGGTAAGCATCTCGGTTTATTTATGGAGGATAATACTAATAATGATAGTTCTGTGTTACTCAGCGAGCATTTCGTATTAGGTTTGAAACTGGCCTACATGATTCTGTTACTGATAGAAATACTATTCCAATTTGGCTGTCAAACAACAGAACATCAGGTTCTGCACTGTAAAGAAAATGTACTGGTCGACCTCCGATTGTAACAACGCCAGAAAATGCGGCGCGCGTGTTAGCGCCTGACCAGTAATCTACAAAGCGTTCAGCACTTAAACATGCATCTGCCCTGAATTTCTCTAATAGGAGCGTAAGAAGAATCCCGCACTGAGATCTTCACATGCACATATACAAAATGCTGGTTACCCAACAATTCATTAAGAGAGGCTCTGAAACTCGCAGAGCTATATGGGAGGAAATTGTTCAGAACATTTCACCTGGCACTGTTTAATTTCTTCTGATTAAACCCATTTCCACTTGCCAGGTACCGTAAATAAAGAAACTTTCCGTTACTGGGCAGCAGAAAACTCTCAGTAATTTCACTAACATCCACTTCACAGCCATCGTGTGAGAGCTTGCTACCCCGCTGTTGAATGCAATTTGTTACGTTCCGTTATTTTTTTTTTTTTTCGAAGAAGGTAGGGTAATTGCAACGTTACTTCAAATCGCTTATCACATGATAGAGCCCATCCTCCGACCTAAGATAAACCAGTTAGTTGTGGACAATGAAGGGAGAGAAATCTGGTTCCTACAAGTTGGGGCCACAGCTCACAGTTCTCGTCGTTGAGAGAGTTGTTTCCTAAATGTCTTGCCTCTTCACAAGGCGACTAAGCCTAAGAACGAAGGTCACCCCATTTATCACCTTGTGATTTCCTGGGCTGGGGACGCTTGGAGGCTAAAGCGTAAATCATTGCCTCACAACCCCGCGAGCACATAATGTCCTATTGACCAGGGAGTGACCGTCATTTCACCGGAAATTATCCGAAGAACTAATGACAACTTCACGGGAAGGTTTCGTCAAAGCGACACCAGTGGAGGACGGCATTTATCGGAAAACATTTTTAAAAGTAACTAATGTAAGGTAGCGTAGAATTTGTTGTTCACAAATAAAAGTATTGCCTCTGTATCTTTCTCTGTTGTTTTGTAACTTCAGACTGAAATGCGGGGGTCCTTTTTCCGGAAACTGTATGTCTATGCCATCTACATCTGCATTCCGATGACTATGACGGGATGTCTGGACTCTATCGTCGACCTGGAGGAATGAGAAATCTTATTCATCTATCAAGGTGACACATTTCCACTGATGCACGGTCCGGTCTCGATGATTCCATGCCCACTGCAACCGTAATTGAGGATCTCGTTTGGTTGACAGGGGAACACGTAAGATCGTTGTCCGAAGTGTCCCACGCTCAACAGTGTGTGCTGAACGGTGTGCTCTGAAACAGTTTCGCCAGCACCAGCAATCTACTTTGTCGTCACATCTGTCACAGTTCGTCATCTGTTTCGCTACAAAACTGACAAGACTCCAACCTTTATATTGTGTGTCGAGGAGGGAACGTTCAACGTCTTGCCGCTAACTCATTGTTTCACTGTCATCCATCAATTTTCCATAGATGCTTACAAGAGTACCACGCACACAATGGGCCAGGTTCGGCGTTTCCGAGACGGTATTTGAAAGGCGCCGGGTCATAACAATCTGCCCCTCCTCAAAGTCGCTTACATCCGTGTATTTCCTATTTTTTAGCCAGTATCTCCGTCAATGCTCCGGTTACATACTTTCCTGATGACGTTACGTGCACGCATCGCCAGCAAAGACGTTCACTGTCGCGGTGGATAGCGGTTGTAGTGTTTTGGGTCGTCACTGTATGTCCTGCCCAAGAACGGTTCCGGAAGACCTGTGTAAGATATGTAGTACGGGTTTTCAAAAGATCAAAAAGGTGTCATCTAACTTCCGTCTCTCGGAAATTATGTTGGAGCTTTGTCCTCGGAGTCTATGGCGCCGGTATATCTTCTCGGTTTTCAAGACTCGTCAATTCGATCAAATTTCTCGAGTATTCGATGGGTGTCTCAGCAATCGTCTCCGGCCGCAGTGGCCGAGAGGTTCTAGGCGCTTCAGTCTGGAGCCGCGCGACCGCTACGGTCGCAGATTCGAATCCTGCCTCGGGCATGGATGTGTGTGATGTCCTTAGGTTGGTTAGGTTTAAGTAGTTCTAAGTTACAGGGGACTGATGACCTCGGAAGTTAAGTCCCATAGTGCACAGAGCCATTTTTGAGCCCGCAGTGGTCATCAGGAGTAAAATCACTGATTGCAGGGTTGGTACCTCGGTGACGAAAGGATTGCGTTTTCAGTGCTTGCACGGTTTTTCGCTTATGTAGGAGCGGTTGCATTCTCTAGAAACAGAGATGGCCGAAACGAGGCGTGAAGGGTACGTGAGTTGGGTAGCTCATAGCGGCTCCGGCCCACAGAGGGAACAGGGCTAACGCGACATATGGGGCCCTGCAACGAACTTGTGACGTCACACCAGTCGGTACGAACTCCTTGATAAAGACAGGCCGTGTCGCTTACGTCATAGCACGTGACACGAGCGCCAGGACCTGTCTCTGGTGGTGAGCAAGTAACTATTTCAAACGAGTTAAATATTTCTTGACTGCCTATTTAAATGCATGCAAGTTCTCCACAGCACACGACAGAATGAAGATCTTTAGTGGGTACCATTTCTATTACATTTCTCGTTGGCCCTGCAAGAAGCCGAGCGTTCACGGATTGTAGCGGACAGGTTGATTGATATGATATCACAAGTTCGATGTAGGGCACTTATATCTCACTGACCCCTTGTCGGCTTGCCCGCCACAGTTCGCGAACGCTCGGCTCTATGTAAGATCTACGGGAAATCAGTATTTAATTGAAAAGGTCCCCATCAAAGGTATTAATTTCGTAGTATGCTATCGAGTACTTACATGCATTTAAACACACAAACAAGAATTATTAAACTCGCCTCAGATAGTTACCCGCTTCCCGCCGAAGACGTCTGCTGGCACTCGTAAGACATGCAGTACCACATGCTGTGACATACGCACCGCGGTCTGTCTTTCTCATAGGTCTCGCGTGGGATTGTGTGACGTTAGATGGCGCGAGGAGCCGGCGACACGTTTAAAACTGCCGCTCCCGCCTACCTCCAAAGCTCGCGCACATCCCCTCTTAAGTGAGTACCCCTGGCCTCTGTTACAATTGCTGCTGTTCATCCTGATCTCAGTCGCCTCTTTTATAACGGAATCCCAGTATGATGATGCATGAGCTAAGATTTACGGGTTTTCAAACTATATTTTGTGTCCGCTTTTGCAGGCAATGCTCAGCTACTGCCGAGTAGTCAAGCTTCTTTTGCTTAATATGATAGATCGGTTACGGCAAAAGAGACACTGCAAACGCTTCCAGGTGCCACCGAAGAAGAGCGCCTTGTGACTCGGCGGAAGTGGCCAAGCCGGCAAGCTGCCGTACTGTGGAGCAACGAGCAGCAAGTTAGGACGTGTGCTGCAGAGCTGTGAACTAACACCAGTGCTCCGGCTCGCCCCCAGGATACGAGGCATGCTGTGCACTGTTAAAGACGACATTGCTGTTCTTGTGCCCGGCGTGTATGGTGTCCCGTGGGAATGCGGCATCATATACATCAGACAAATCGCACAGTTGCAGAGCGTTGTAACGAACACAGACGACATGTTAAACAAAGGGAGCTTGACAAGACGGACATAGCTGAGCATTGCCTTAAAAATGGACGCATAACACATTTTGGAAACATGCGAGTCTTGGGTCATGCGTCGACGTACTGGGATTCAGTTGTAAAAGAGAATGAACAGCAACAGTTTTAACAGAGACCAGGGGCACGCACTTAGTAGATTGGAGGGCGGGCTTTGGATATAGGAAGAAAGCAACGACGGGTACTCGATCCTAGTGGGGAGGGAGGAGCGGCAGTTTCAAACGTGGCGCCAACCCCTCGCTCCATCCGACGTCACTCGGTCCCGTGCCAGGCCATCGAGGCAACGAACTTTCGGCATGACAGTAGTCGGCTTGTCCGCTGCTAACGTTCGGGTTAGTGCAGAGCCCACGGAAACCAATATTTAATTGGAAGGGTGCCCACTAAAGTTCTTGAATTTGTAGTGTGCTATCGAGAACTTGTCTGTATTTAAACGCGCAGTCATGAATTCGTAAACTCGTTCGAAATAATTACTCCGTCCACGCCGGAGACGGCTGCTGGCACTCGTAAGTCCTGCAGTGTCAAGTTGATGTACGCGCCACGGCCTGTTTTTCTCGTGGGCCTCAGTCCCGCGACGAGCTGGAGCTGCCCAACTCACCTTCGACGCACGGGTCGTTTTGGTCCTCTCCGACTGATTCCAGAGTCTGCAATCGTAGTTATATAAGCGGAAAACCATGCCAGCCCCAGGAGTCAGTCATTTTGTTCCTGACGACGTTGGAGGATATAACTGCAGAAAGCTTGATAATTTTACTCGACTCACGCGGCTTGAAAACTGATAAAACTTTAATCTATTGGAACTGTTATGGTAGCAGGAAATGAGTAATTTTAATTTCATCCAGAAAAGTACATGGGAAATAGAATTAGGGAATCTCATCCATGGAAAAACGTTAGCTGAATAACATTTACTTAGAGAGGAAATCAAACCTATGGAAATTTTCTTTCTCTAGCAGGTCGAGAAATTCTTGTTCGATCTCTTAGATTGTCTTAACAATGTCGTGGCAGTCAAACAAGTGAGAAAAAGATTTTTTTATTTGGAGAGTCTTGCGAAATATGGTTGCATTATGAAATGCATACACGCTCTTCAATCACCATGCGATAAAATGAAGACTGGCGGCTTTCGAAACTGCTGTACGCCTCTAGGTGCAGAGGTTCCATGCGACACAGCAGTGTCATTTAGGTTGCCTGCTCAGCAGGCGTCACGCGGCGCGAAGACGTACGGCGAATGCCATCGTTTAGGGCTGACTTATAGAGGGCGACCTCTTTGCCGCCATAGATTGCATTGCCTGTAACGTGGCTGGAAGTAGACCGCTGCTCGACGCCCTTCTGCTCGGTGAGTTTTTATGTGGGCTGCGTGGCCTGACACAGTGATGCGGAAACGAATAATGTGTCAGGTTTGATACGGCCACTCATTATATGAAATCCTCTGCACAGCAATCACTGCAACAACCTTAACAGAACATAAAAAAAACACAAAAAAACAAAAAAAAAAAAAAAGAACCACAGAGGCCCTCTGGAGCGTTAATCGTTGGGGGCGATCTGAAGGTTATATTATTCTTGAAGAATCAGGTTTGGATGGTTGGTTGATTCATGGGAGAAGATGAAACAGTGAAGTCATCGGTGCCATCGGATTACGGAAGGGGAAGGACGTCGGCCTTGCCTTTCAAAGGAACATCTCAAAATTTACCTGAAGTGATTTACGGAAATCGCGGAAAACGTAAAGCAAGATGGCCGGACACAAGTTTGAACCGTCGTCGTCCCGAATGTGAGTCCAGTGTGCTAACCACTGCCCACCTCGCTCGGTGAATCAAGTTTGTCAGGTTACAAGATCCTGCGATGACAGCGCACATCTGTCCAAACCGGTGATAATAATAAAAAGAATTGTTAGCGACCTTGACTAACTTGTTGTTGTTGTGGTCTTCAGTCCTGAGACTGGTTTGATGCAGCTCTCCATGCTACTCTATCCCGTGCGAGCTTCTTCATCTCCCAGTACCTACTGCAACCTACATCCTTCTGAATCTGCTTAGTGTATTCATCTCTTGGTCTCCCTCTACGATTTTTACCCTCCACGCTGCCCTCCAATACTAAATTGGTGATCCCTTGATGCCTCAGAACGAGTCCTACCAACCGATCCCTTCTTCTGATCAAGTTGTGCCACAAACTTCTCTTCTCCCCAATCCTATTCAATACTTCCTCATTGGTTATATGATCTAACGATCTAATCTTCAGCATTCTTCCGTAGCACCACATTTCGAAAGCTTCTATTATCTTCTTGTCCAAACTATTTATCGTACATGTTTCACTTCCATACATAGCTACACTCCATACAAATACTTTCAGAAATGACTTCCTGACACTTATATCTATACTCGTTGTTAACAAATTTCTCTTCTTCAGAAACGCTTTCCTTGCCATTGCCAGTCTACATTTTATACCCTCTCTACTTCGACCGTCATCAGTTACTTTGCTCCCCAAATAGCAAAACTCCTTTACTACTTTAAGCGTCTCATTTCCTAATCTAATTCCCTCAGCATCACCCGACTTAATTCGACTACATTTCACTATCCTCGTTTTGCTTTTGTTGATGTTCATCTTATATCCTCCTTTCAAGACGCTATCCATCCCATTCAACTGCTCTTCCAAGTCCTTTGCTGTCTCTGACAGAATTACAATGTCATCGGCGAACCTCAAAGTTTTTATTTCTTCTCCATGGATTTTAATACCTACTCCGAATTTTTCTTTTGTTTCCTTTACTGCTTGCTTGACTAACTTGATGCTCCGAAAATAATATAATTAGGACTTTGATGCAGAATGATAAACAGCTTGTAGCTTGACTCTGTGCAGACACTCAGTACGATTCAGTAAGACCGATATAATCACTTGGTAGCGTATTATGCGTTTTAGTGCAGTGTGGCCTAGGATACCGCACTGCTAAAGTCTAGCCTGCAACACAGCATAATACACCAGAAACCACCAAGATTTATTGCCATTACGTTTTCGGTTCTGATTGGAGCATTCATGCCGAAGGAAGTCTGCCACTGGACATGGAAGGGGTAAACTTCAACGATTTTAAATGGGATGTATAGAACACTCGCAGATCTTACTCGAGTCTCTATTATTTGGATGACACGTGATCTTCTGTCGAGATTTTCTCTCCCAGTATGGCAGTTAAGACGCCACTGACTCGCTATTCATCCGCTTCCTTTCGCTACGATTTAAATGGACTGTAGTTATCAGGGATCACAAAGCCTCTTGAGGTAAGAGTGTGATTTTCCCGGGTAGTTAGTCAAAATTCACAACTGAACTTTTGTTGTTCCATTTCATCCTGCTGTGCTATACGCACAAGTGACTCCGACAGCGACAGGGCTTGCCGTAAGGGCGAATTAACCCTTGTCTTACACCGAAGACCCTGTTTGGACTTGGTTCCGAGCATTAGTCTTGTACTTTCTCGAAACTCTTCTTTGTGTTCAATAAACGGGACGTATATCCCATCTATACACACGACAAGAAGAACACCGAAAATTCAGTATGCAGAAATATTTATTCGAAGTTCTTGGTAATTTTATAGGGGAGGTAGGATAACGACGACATTTAAACGAATACCTGTATTACCGAACTGGCGCACCGTGAAGGCTTGTGCCGACCTACCGGTAGAACAGGCCCAGAAAGAACAACAAAACGTTGATCACTGGAACAACCGTATGGCTTAATCATTAAATGGAGATGATGACGACGTGCTACAGTAGTGCACATAAGCATCGGCACCAGAAAGCAATACGTCCTACAGAAAACTGTACGAAACGTGTACTGAACGTCTCCAATGATCAAGTGGATGTTGAAGGCACTACAAAAAATTTAAGACTGTCCGAAACTGAATGTTCAACGTTGATGCCGAAATATAGCATTATCTGCAATGTCCCATACAATCTTTCGATCACCATCTGTTGTGCAATTCTAAAGGTGAATATGAGTCCAAATAGTAGTGTTCTAGAATAAACCAATACTGTCAGAACTAAAACACTATTATTAAAAATGGTTTTGGTGCATTCTCTAGGTTATTGCCTTCTGAAGCAAAGTGTGACACTGGACTCTGATATAAAGCAAAATGAAAAATTTGGGATTCAGAATGAACAACAACTACTGAGAGGTCACAACAAGTGTGGTTACAGGGTGTGCATAATGACATGCCGATATTTTGTGTCGGTCATGCGATGAGCCCAAAAGGAGCGAACAGGGATCAAAGGAACAGCTCATAGCTAGGGGCCCTGAATCGTAGCTGAGTTTGTCTCTACAGTCATCATATGGTATCCAGCATAGTCCTCTGTTCATGTGGTAATCAGTCACATACCAAAGAAAAGTTATGCAGTCAGGTAGCTACCGAAACAATCTTATTCTCATCTAATGTTAGCTGCTTCAGCTGATGCATCACACCAATCATCTAGGCAAACACGCAATTCTATTTTTGCTTCACTTAATGTTTCCACGCCACAAGAGCAGAGTAAACTGCCAAGGAGGCTTGCAGGGAACACGGCGTGGCATAGTGTGCCATTCCCCCGCAGGCTGTCATTTCGCTGTTTAGTCGGACAACCATGCCATTGTGTCAGGAGGACTGGCTGGCAGTTTTGGACAATAAGTTTCTGTTAGTGAAGCTGACTGTCCGCCGTGGCGTTCCTCATGCCAACCACTCCGAATAGGACATTCTCCTAACGCATGGCTTTTCACTTCAGAGAGAGGTCCCCGAAGCCATACTGTGATGCCTGCGGCGTGCAAATCGCTGTGCACCACAATTTAACTGAGTGAATTTTACAGTGTGATAAGCGAACAGAAGGAAATATAGGCGGGAATCTGCACGCCGTTTTAACTGATGACGAGACAAGTGTGGTCAAGCCTTTAAAATTTAGTGCAGATTCTAGACTCTGACCAGAGCCTTTAAGCTGGAGAGTTTTGAGGAGTGGTTGGTTCAGACCTTTTATTACAACGATCAGCACGCCGCTGATATCTGCCGCCATGTAACCAACCGAGGACCAACTGATAAGTCAACCGATAGTGGCAGCCTGCATTGTTGCAAATTATTTTCCTGCTAACTTTTCACAGTAATTCCTATCTATTTACCCTTTTCATACGCGTTAACTGGTAGAGTCCATTCCGATTTTCATTCTTGTATAAGATCTGCAGTTCAGCTGACTGTGTAAAATGTACTTTGCGAGGGGCTTTCCGGTTCCATATGTCAACAATATTCTCAGCTTATTAAATGTTGTTAATGTAATATTCTAACGTGTCTTATTCATCAGTGATCAATGTGTAGTATCACAAGAACACTGATATTCGTCACGCTATACAACGAAATAATATATTTTCTCCATCCAGTAGCAGCGAAAATACATGTACGTGTGACTTGCATTAATTTATAGTAGGAAACATGAATTACTTTGCTTTCCAAAGATGTAGAACGACAAAAGAAAACTAGAAAAGGAAGTAAATATGAATGGAAAATGTTTGAGAAAAAGGAGGGAATGATAGGGTTTAATGACCTGCTACGATGAGGTCGTTAAAGAAGGTGCACAGTCTCGGAGAGGGAAAGGAAAACAGCCATGCCCTTTAGAAGGAACGATCCCGATATTTGCCTGAGTGATTTAGGGCAAGCACCTACACCCCAACATCTGCATGGACAGAGGGAGGTTTGAACTGTCGACCTCCCGAGTACGAGTTCAGTGTCGTACCACTGCGCTTCCTCGCTAATTTGAAAATATACGCTGATGAAGACAAGCAACTCTTTACTGGAAACACTGCAACGATGCTGTAAAAATGAGTCCTACATTTAGTATACGGATTTGTAATATGGATTACAGGGAAAGAAGAAAGTTGTGTGAACAGTAACACCACGGTAGGTGCCCTAAATGGCGCAAGTTAGGTAGTGACATCCTCAGACAAAGGTGTCTTCAAATCTGTATAAAAGAAAGTTTAGAGTTACGAATACTTTTAACTGCCAGGTTTTTTTAAAACGATTCTCCGTCTGACAAGTTTCATTGCCTTAACCAATTATTCCCCAGTCCCTCAGTCGAATCCTCGGGCGGGGACAACTCAGGACGACGTCGTTATCAGGAGGAAAGAAACTGGTGTTCTACGGATCAGAGCGTGGGATGTCACATCTCTTAATCGGGCAGGTAGGTTAAAAAATTTAAAAAGGGAAATGGGTCGGTTGAAGTTAGATATAGTAGGAATTAGTGAAGTTCGGTGGCAAGAGGAACAAGACTTCTGGTCAGGTGTTTACAGGGTTATAAATAAAAAAAGCAAATAGGGGTAATGCGGGTGTAGGTTTAATAATGAATAAAAAAATAGGTGTGCGGATAAGCTACTACGAACAGCATAGTGAATGCATTATTGTAGCCAAGATAGACACGAAGCCCACGCCTACCACTGTACTACAAGTTTATATGACAATTAGTTCGCAAATGATGAAGAGATTGACGAAATCTATGATGCGATAAAAGAAATTATTCAGATAGGAAAGGTGGACGAAAATTTAATAGTCATGGGGTACTGGAATTCCATAGTAGGAAAAATGAAGAGAAGGGAAAGTAGTAGGTGGATATGGATTGAGGATAAGGAATGAGAAAGGAAGCCGTCTGATAGAATTTGGCGCAGAGCATAACTTAATCACAGCTAACACTTGGTTTAAGAATGTTGAAAGAAGGTTGTATACGTGGAAGAGGCGTGGAGATACTGGAAGATTTCAGATAGATTGTATAATGGTAAGACAGAGATTTAGGACCCAGGTTATAATTGTAAGGTATTTCCATGGGCAGATGTGGACTCTAACAGCAATTTATTGGTTATGAACTGTCGATTAAAACTGAAGAAATTGCAAGAAGGTAGGAGCTAGGACCTGGAGAAACTGCAAGAACTAGAGATTGTGGGTAGTTTCAAAGAGAGCGTTAAGGAACGATTGACAAGAACAGGTGAAAGAAATACAGTAGAAGAAAATCGAGTAGTTTTGAGAGAGAAAATAGCGAAGGCAGCTGAGGACCAAGTAGGTAAAAAGACGAGGGCTACTAGAAATTCTTAGATAACAGAAGAGATATTGAATTTAATTGATGAAAAGAAAAAACATAAAAATGCAGTAAACAAAGCAGGCGAAAAGGCACACAAACGTCTCAAAAATGAGATCTTCAGGAAGTGGAAAGTGGCTAAGCAGAAATGGCTGGAGGAGAAATGTAAGGATGTAGAGTCACATATCACTATGGGTAAGACACATACTGCTTACATGAAAATTAAAGAGACCTTTGGAGAAAAGAGAACCACCTGTATGATTATCAAGAGCTCAGGCGGAAAACCAGTCGTAAGCAAAGAAGGGAAAGCAAAAAGGTGGAAGGAGTATATAGAGGGTCTACACAATTGCGATGTACCTGAGGGCAGTGTTATGGAACTGGAAGAGGACGTAGATGAAGATGGGAGATATTATGGGAGATATGAAACTGCGTGAATAATCTGACAGAGCACCGAAAGATAGGTCAAAAAAGGCCCCAGGAGTAGACAACATTCCACTAGAACTACTGATAGACTTCGGAGAGCCAGCCATATCAAAGCTCTTCCATCTGATGAGCAAGATGTATGAGACAGGCGAAATACCCTCAGACTTCAAGAAGAATGTAATTCCAATCCCAGAGAAAGCAGGTGTTAACAGGTGTGAAAATTACCGAACTATCAATTAAATAAGTCACAGTTGCAAAATACTAACACGAATTATTTACCGACAAATGGAAAAACTGGTAGCAGCCTACCTCGGGGAAGATCAGTTTGGATTCCGTAGAAATGTAAGAAAAAGCGACGTAATCCTTATCCTACTACTTCTCATAGAAGATAGGTCAAGCAAAGGCAAACCTACGTTTGTAGGTAGACTTTTGACAATGTCGACTGGAATACTCACCTTAAAATTCTGAATGTGGCAGGGTTAAAATACAGGAGCGAAAGGCTATTTACAATTTGTACAGAAACCAGAAGGCAGTATTAAGAGTTGAGGGCATGAAAGAGAAGCAATGTTTACGAAGGGAGAAAGACAGGGTTGTAGTCTATCCCCCATGTTGTTCAATCTGTATATTGAGCAAGCAGTAAAGGAAACGAAAGTAAAATTTGGAGTAGGAATTAAAATCCATGGAGAAGAAATAAAAACTTTGGGATTTACCAATGTCATTGGAATTCTGTCAGAGACAGCAAAGGACCTGAAAGAGCAGTTGAACGGAATGGAAAGTGCGTTGAAAGGAGGGTACATAAACAAAGGCAAAACGAGAATAATGGAATGTAGTCGAATTAAATCAGGTGATGCTGAGGGAATTATATTAAGAAATGAGACATTAAAGTAGTAGAGGAGCTTTGCTATTTGAGTACCAAAATAACTGATGAGGGTCGAAATTTAGAGGATATAAAATGTAGACAGGCTATGACAAGGAAAGCGTTTGTGAGAAAGAGAAATTTGTTAACATCGTGGATAATGGTTCAAATGGCTCAAAGCACTATGAGACGTAACAGCTGAGGTCATCAGTACCCCAGACTTAGAACTACTTAAACCTAACTAACCTAAGGACATCACACACATCCATGCCCAAGGCAGGATTCGAAACTGCTACAGTAGCAGCAACGCGGTTCCGGACTAAAGCGTCTAGAACCGCTCGGCGTAACATCAGGTATAGATTTAAGTGTCAGGATGTCTTTTCAAAAAGTATTTGCATGGAATGTAGCCATGTATGGATGTGAAACATGGACGATAAATAGTTTCGACAAGAAGAGAACAGAAGCTTTCGAAATGTGGTGCTACAGAAGAATGCTGAAGCTTAGATGGGTAGATCACGTAACTAATGAGGAGGACCTGAATAGAATTGCAGAGAAGAAGAATTTGTGGCACAACTGCTTAAAGAAGGGATCGATCGGTAGGACACATTCTGAGGCATCAGGGGAACACCAATTTAATATTGGAGGGAAGCGTGGAGGGTAAAAATGATAGAGGGAGACCAAGAGAGGAATACACTAAGAAGATTCAGAAGGATGTTGGTTGCGATAGTCAGTCAGAGATGAAGAAGCTTGCACAGGGTAGAGTAGCATGGAGAGCTGCATCAGACTAGTCTGTGGTGTGAAGACAACAACAACAACATCAACGAATTATAATGGAATAGGGACATAAGCATGCTGTACAATGTTTCCGCAAGTGTGGCTCAGATTTCTTTCAGAACATTCTTTAACAGTAGATGAAAAGAGATTTGGGACCCACTACTCTTGCCTACTGTCACAGCTTCATAACCAACGTGCTACCTGCCACCTGGCACTCTGTGTGCGGTTGAGGGGCTACATGAGCGAAAATCAAAGTGAAGGTATATTTAGAAGGTGTGTGCGGGAAGTAGAAGTAAACTAGCAGCTAACGGAGTGTAGCGCAAGGTCTTCTACGCGAAATACTGCTACAAGTTCCGCGGTGAGACCGCACAGTGAACAAGGTGCAAGCTGAGGCCCGTTTGCAGGAGGCGTGTCGGCTCTCTGCCACTAATTAACTCCTTTCGGCTTCGCCTGGCGAGCCGCCAAATGCGGACACCACCACACCGTCCGCCTCTGGTTTCCAGACCTGACGACACGCGCTCCAGATTCACCACTGAACTGCAGTGCCGACGGGCATGATGATATACAAGACTGAACTCTTGCAATAGCATAAACATGATAACTTGCTAGTAAGTGGCTATTTAAAAGTTTCTTCATTCATACGGTCTCTACGTCATAATCGGTGTATCGTTTATGACCGTGATTAACATATGATAATCCTGTGTTACTTCTCACGATCAGGCATATTTCCTTTTCCTCTCAACGCTCCCATTTTTAATGAAATGCGGAAGGGTCCGAAGAAACTTTAATATCCCGTAAAAAGTTAATAAATTATGAACTTCACGAACAATTGCATCATTCTTCTCGACGTTTTTTCAATATCGTATCAGAAAACAGTGAAGAGCTGTTCGCAAGAGCACCTCACATGGGGCAGAAAATACTGTCATCACATAGGGGAATATTTCTGCTTGCCTCTACGCCCTTAAAAGGTTTCGGAAATATGTTCACAGAATATGAAACCTAAAGTTGGGCAGTCGGTCGTTCTAAGGAACGTTTAATACCGCTCGAATAGTGAGAACGCTAGACTTTAGAACCACCACTTGATACTTGATCGTTACATCTGCAACATCCATCTGCATAATCATCGATCATCTCAGTGCTTCATACACCCTGTCGGGTGTTCACTTAATCGCCAGCCAGAGTGGCCGAGCGGTTCTAGGCGCTACAGTCTGGAACCGCGCGACCGCTACGGTAGCAGGTTCGAATCCTGCCTAGGGCATGGATGTGTGTGATGTTAAATGGTTCAAATGGCTCTGAGCACTATGGGACTTATCTTCTAAGGTCATCAGTCCCGTAGAACTTAGAACTACTTAAACCTAACTAACCTAAGGACATCACACACATCCAGGCCTGGGGCAGGATTCGAACCTGCGACCGTAGCGGTGGCGCGGTTCCAGACTGTAGCGCCTAGAACCGCTCCGCCACCGCGGCCGGCTGTGTGTGATGTCCTTAGGTTAGTTAGGTTTAAGTAGTTCTCAGTTCTGGGGGACTGATGACCTCAGAAGTGAAGTCCCATTGTGCTCAGAGACATTTTTTTTTTTGTTGTTCACTTAAGCGGATCCTCATTTCACAAGCACACTAGTACCTTGCATCAGAGATTAGGTAATTATCTGTTATCATAATCTAAACACTAGGGCTCAATTATATAACAATGAAAGCCATTAAAAACACCTTCGAAACCCCTCCTCTGTCGCTGCCGTCCGTTTTTGGAAGCGACCCTGCACCCCGCGAGCAACTAAATACTCTGGTGCTTCTAACAAGAAGGTAATCAGTTCCTCCTACATCCCTCATAACGGTCCTACAAAATTTAGCGCGTATAGTAGCATTTCCCTCTGTAAAACACTAAAGCAAATGCTGCCATCTTCATTTACGCATCTTGTTCTTTTTACTTCTCAGTCACTTACCATTCTCCTAGGTTTATAGTACTGCATTTCATCACCTTCTGATTCTCTCTATCTCTCTTCCACCTTTCTCCTCATGGCCATAGCTACTAGCTGTAATAGTTTAATGAAACTATTTCCCTCTAATTTGTCTCCATTGTTGTACTCATGAACGAATGTAAGCTGTTCGCTATTTTGTTTCCTTGCACTATCGTAATTACTAATATGTGATATTTTATAACATATGTTACTTATGTTTATCGTAATGAATATAATGCAAAATATGCAGAATGCCTCGTCAGATGTAAGAAGGGGCTTGATGGCCTTAATATTGCCAGTTTAAATTTATAAGTAGATACTACTCGTTAGCATCCTCGTTTTACTCCCATCTTGCTGAAGTCTAGTTGTTCTGCATTATACTATTTTCCTGGCAATGGATCTCAGGCTGTAGGGTCACATTTCATGTAGCAGCCGAGGTTCATACTCTTGATATATTTTCAATTTTACTGTTATATAATATGATGTAATCTTCTTTGCTCTCTTATTATCACACACCCCTGTTTTATATTTTCCAACGTATTTAAATTTCTTAACAATACGATTGGCGTCTTCAGGTGTTTACAATCTTCTATGGTGTTTAGTGTATCCATTTAGTAGACGATCCTCCTGGTAATCCTGCTCAGTTTGCGAGGTTGTTTCTTCGTATCATCTGTTGCTTTAATCACTGTTGCTGTGTAGTTTGAGAAGCCCGTAAAAGCTGCGTGTTTACTAGTGTCTTTGCTTTAGCCTTGTGATATAACCCCTGCAGTTTAACTGGTATGTATGACATTACACTAAATAACAGAATTACAAAATCAATTTTTGAAACCCCGTAATTGTCTTCCATTGTGGCACAGGAGTTTGAAATTTGGTTCAAAGGTGGCTAAAACCTTCTTCTGCGACGTCACCCTCGGGCTCGACAGTGCTTCAAACAACAAGGCGTTGACACTTGTAAAAAGAAAGGGCCATAGGTCAGAAGTTCATGTGACGTTTAGGTGGTCTAATGATGTCAAATTGGCACCAAATTTCACCATAGTTCTCGCAGATGCCACCTTGGACGTGGATTGGAAGTTCGTCTCACCCCCTCTTATTCATATTCTGCTCATGTATACAGGTTATACAGGTTGGAGCCACTAGGGACCGTTTAAGCAACTGGCGTCGGAGAGGTGACAAGTTCTGTGTTGGAGGTCGAACAACAATTCCCAGCGTTGAAATAACGCCGATTTCTTCTGGGTGGCGAGGACATAAAGGGCGTCAATGAAACCACCCCTTTCCTTGGGCAAATTTCGGGGTCGAAAACGACCTTGTCACTACGATGAGCAATGGGAAGACGTTCTTGAATACCTTTAACGCTGCTGATAGCCCTGGACGTTTTAACCCCTCATTAAGCACTTTGTGGTGTTGCATCCCCCATGAACGTGATCAACCCCTTTCGACTGCAACATGACAGCAATTTTTGCTCTCATATGCAGGTTGGAACCATTACGGAGCGTTTAATGGTTCAAATGGCTCTGAGCACTATGGGACTCAACTGCTGTGGTCATAAGTCCCCTAGAACTTAGAACTACTTAAACTAACCTAAGGACATCACACACATCCATGCCCGAGGCAGGATTCGAACCTGCGACCGTAACGGTCGTGCGGTTCCAGACTGTAGCGCCTTTAACCGCTCGGCCACTTCGGCCGGCGGAGCGTTTAAAACTGTTGAAGGTGATCCGAAGCAGTAAAGGTTACTTATGCTTTTTCAGTCATCCTGTTTCCGCTTTCTGTAGCGTAATAACAGAGGGGTGCAACACTGACACAAGCGCGATTGCTATGAGAAAGTGTCCTTCCAAGTCTCTCCAGATTGGCATTAACCTCGGCAACACCCGCCCATGTTTACTGAAAATCTTTAAAATGTGTATTTACATAGAAAACCTACAAAGTAGCCCTAGACGCCTGCAAGCAGGCAACCACTTGTCACCTCTCCGACGCCAGTTGCTTGAACGGTCCCTAGTGGCTCCAACCTGTACACATGAGCAGAAAATTGTGGTCGTGCTGCAATTCAATGGGGTACTTTGACGTTGAGTCAGAGTATATCACCAAAATATCTTGAAGAGCGAGGTTAACACGTCTGGGATTGTCAGCAGCGTCAAAGGTTTTCAACTGACAAGTGTCGTGTTCGACCGTGATATGTGCGGAAGTCAAAGCCCGAACAAAATAGGTTGTTTGGTTGATGCCCTCTGTGCCACCCTCTGACCATTTCGTGTCGATACTGGGAGGCAGTGTATCTGAAACCTTTTCTTCGGCCGTCCATAAGAGAACCACTTGTTTCGAACGCTGGGCGTCGCGGTTTTGACCTCTACCGCAGAGGTGTCAAAGGAAGGGTGTATTTTGGATAACAGGGAATGTGAAGGCCTTTCCAGACACTTCCAATCTGGCGTTGTGGAGAACTGTGGTGAAATTTGACACCAATATGATAGCCTTAACCAACCTTACGCGTCACATGAACTTACAAGCTCAGATCTTTTTTTCTCAAGGCGCCTTGCTGTTTGAAGAGTCGCTGAGCCCAAGAGTGAGGTCAAAGGGTGCCGCCATGTTGCACCATTACAGACAAAGTTTGTAGGCACCTCTGAGCTAGATTTCAAACATATTCTTCGCAATGGAAGACAATTATGCGATTACGGAAAAATAATCCTTTATTTCTGTTGTACAGTCTATGCATGTTAATGCCGAACATGCTTGCATTTAAAATAGCCTATTATTTATATGTATTACTGTAAATAACTTCGTAATAACAGTACAGCAAATACACACATCAAAAAGAGATTGTCCGCAGCTCGTGGTCGTGCGGTAGCGTTCTCGCTTCCCGCGCTCGGGTTCCCGGGTTCGATTCCCGGCGGGGTCAGGGATTTTCTCTGCCTCGTGATGACTGGGTGTTGTGTGCTGTCCTTAGGTTAGTTAGGTTTAAGTAGTTCTAAGTTCTAGGGGACTGATGACCATAGATGTTAAGTCCCATAGTGCTCAGAGCCATTTGAACCAAAAAGAGTTTTGTGTCACCCCGGTTTCCAGAACTCCTGAAGATAGACGTTGACTGTGGATATCGTACCGCAGACACGCGCCCTTTGACTGTTCAGATATGTCACTAAACCCGCACAAAGACGTAAACAGCCAAGCATGAGCAGCGCCTATTAGACGGAGGGGGTCCGACAGCCGATCAGTTCCAACGATTCCACCAGGATGGAGATACACCGCAGTTCGATTGCGTCCACATTGTTACTTTTTGCCAGGAAGAGCTTTCAACAAGTGAAGCGTCCAGGCGTCTCGGAGTGAACCAAAGCGATGTTGTTCGGACATGGAGGAGATACAGAGAGACAGGAACTGTCGATGACATGCCTCACACAGGCCGCCCAAGCGCTACTACTGCAGTGGACGACCGCTACCTACGGATTATGGCTCGGAGGAACCGTGACAGACACGCCAACATGTGTAATAATGCTTTTCGTGCAGCCACAAGTCATTTTACGACTCAAGCTGTGAGCAATAGATTGCATGATGTGCAACTTCACTCCCGACGTACATGGCGAAGTCCGTCTTTGCAACCACGACACCATGCAGCACGGTACAGATGGGCTGAACAACAAGCCGAGTAGACCGCTCAGTACTGGCATCACGTTCTCTTCACCGATGAATGTCGCATATGCATTGAACCAGACAATCGTCGGAGACGTGTTTGGAGCCAACCAGGTCAGGCTGAACGCCTTAGACACACTGTTCAGCGAGTGCAGCAAGGTGGAAGTTCCCTGCTGTTTTGGGGTGGCATTATGTGGGGCCGACGTACGCCGCTGGTGGTCACAGAAGGTGCCGTAACGGCTATACGATACGTGAAAGCCATCCTCCGACCGACAGTGCAACCATATCGGCAGCATACTGACGAGGCATTCGTCTTCATGGACGACAATTCGCTCTCCCATGACTTCGTTCAGGATAACGACATCACTCAACTAGAGTGGTCAGCATGTTCTGCAGAAATGAACCCTATCGAACATGCCTGGGTGAGATTGAAAAGAGCTGTTTATGGATGACGTGACCTACCAACCACTCTGAAGGATCTACGCCGAATGGCCGTTGAGGAGTGGGAAAATCTGGACCAACAATGCCTCGATGAACTTGTGGATAGTAATCCACGTCGAATGCAGGCATGCATTAATGCAAGAGGACGTGCTACTGGGTATTAGTGGTACCGGTGTGTAGAGCAATCTGGACCACCACCTCTGAAAGTCTCGCTGTATGGTGGTATTCATGAGCAGCCAAAAGGGCAGAAATGATGTTTATGTTGATATCTGTTCCAATTTTCTGTACAGGTTCTGTAAATCTCGGAACGAATGTGATGCAAATCTTTTCTTGATGTATGTACAATGATAATTTGTGTGAGACGTAAATGCGTGTACAACGAAGATACTCCGAGCCATGCAGAGGGTTAAAAGTCTTGTTGCAGTGTACCAAAGTGGTAGAACAATGAATATGTAGAAAAATTAACAGAAGTGCGTTTCCCTGCAGCAGCTGATTAACGTAGCAAGACAAATATTACTTTTGGGATAGTCTCGAGCATAACATTAAGTATGTTTTTAGTAGCACATAATCTGTGTTCTCCAAAATTCATTTAAAGCAATTAGAGGATTAAGGCAGAGAATAGTTACGGTTTGCCGGCCGGAGTGGCCGAGCTCTTCCAGGCGCTACAGCCTTTAACCGCGATACCGCTACGGTCGCAGGTTCGTATCCTGCCTCGGGCATGGATGTGTGTGATGTCCTTAGGTTAGTTACGTTTAAGTAGATCTAGATTCTAGGGGACTGATGACCTGAGAAGTTAAGTCCCATAGTGCTCAGAGCCAATAGTTACGGTTACCACCGTCTTAAATGTACCGAAAAATAAAACAGCAAGTCCTGGGTTGTATTACTTAAAAGAAACGTGGAGAATTATTTCTTCCGTAACCTGAGTTATAGGAATGTTTCTTATATAAAACAAAGTGCTGTACGTGATCGAAAATTACGCTTCAGAACTTTCGCTCGCAGCCAGAAGGCAAGGCAGAATGAAGGAATGAATGATAGAAAGAAAGAAAGAAAGGGAAGGAGGGAGGAAGGAAGGCAGTGCAGACATATGGGTCTGGAGTTTGTTGACGGCGGAGCAGAGGGCGTCGGTTTGCTGACTGCCGGGAGTAGAGCGGCAGAAGGGGGCGGGGGGCGGCACGTCGCGGCCTCATTCATCAGGAGCGGGGGCGGAGGGCATCAGTCACGGTTAAGGGCGGCTTCCTGGCAGCGGGGGCGTGAAAAATGTCCGAGGCGCGGAGCGGCGCGCACCTCGCAGCTGCACCGACAACTCCTCTCCTGGTCGTCTTTTTAAGGGCCATTATTCCCAGTGCCAATGCTCTCGTCGCTATAAAACTCGGGGTCATAATGCGAGTCTTCGTGGACGGACTTATACGTGGAATAATGAGGAAAGCGCGTCGTGACCCCTCTAACGGCAAAGTGAGGTAGCAATTACTTTTTCAACACTCTGATAGAGAGGAATAGCGAGGGAATCAAAACGTCTCTGCTACCAACGGAGAGATAAAACAGGAAAGATATGCGTGGGGATTATGTGATTTATATGCTGTAAAAATATCACAGTAATTTATTACTAAGAGCTTTACAAAAAGGGTTGAAACATTGTCCTACAGTTTGCGACTTACGTGTGACTGCTGAGTGTATGGACTATTGGGTCAGAAACGTCCGGACACCCATTAGTAGACATTAATTTGCGGTAAGTTCACTCTTCGCTTTTATGAACTCAACTGGGGACAATTTCAATGAGGTGTCTGAAAGTGTGTGGAGGAATGGCAGCCCATTCTTCCTCAAGAGCAGAAACCAGAAAAGGCAGTGATGTCGGACGCTCGGATCAGGAGCGAATTCCTCGTTATGACCCAAAGATATTTCATTGGGTTCGGATTGGGACTCTGGGCAGACCAGTCCATTTGAGCAATGTTACTGTCCACTATTCATAAATGCCGTTTTCTGATAAAATGCATCTCATGCTGACACGATGATACAAATTTTCCTGTTCTGTAAGCAGCACATAATGCTGTAAAATGTATTCATATGTTCCGCATTTAGCTTGTTCCTAAGCACAATAAGGGGACCTCACAATAACCACGAACAACACCTCCATACGATAACAACACCTCCTCCGTACGTCTCTCTGTTGCCACTACACATAATGGCCGGTAACGTTCTCCAGGCATTCGACAAATTCCAGCCATTCCGTCGGATTGCCACAGGGTATAGGGTGATTCATCACTATAAATCAATCGCTTCCAGCCATACACTGTCCATTTGCGTCGTTCATTACCCCACATCAAGAGTACTACGGTACTGACTACAGAAACGTTTGGCTTATGCGGAGCAGCTCCTCCATTGCACTTCATTATTTTTGACTCCCTGTGCTAGCTGGACTGATAGTAACACTTTGCAGCTTACGAATGATTCCTTCCGCTTATTTTATGTGAACTTCTTACAACCACTCTCCGTAATGCTCGGCAGTCCGTAACTGCCAATTATGATTCCTGGATAAATAATTTTCCGTCCAACATGTGTATAGTTTTACTTATTCTCTACTGGTTTCGGTACCGGCTAACATGTTCACAACAGACAATAACGTACGTGAATTGTGAATGCGGTATCCAGTACCTAAACCGGTAGAGAATAAATAAAACTGTACAACTGTTGGCACAAAAAATTATTTGTTTCATACATTTATCAGCTGTAGAAAATCACTTAAAGAAAACTTTATATAACGTCTGCCTAGTTTTGGCTTAACTGTAGTTTATCCCCCGCGTTTCAAAAACAGTTCAAATGGCTCTGAGCACTATGGGACTTAACATCTGTGGTCATCAGTCCCCTAGAACTTAGAACTACTTAAACCTAACTAACCTAAGGACAATACACACGTCCATGCCCGAGGCAGGATTTGAACCTGCAATCGTAGCGGTCACGCGGTTCCAGACTGAAGCGCCTAGAACCGCACGGCCACAATGGGCCGGCTCCCCCGCGTTTCTGCTTCACAATCACATCAGCAGCAGTCGACTTCGAGTGGGCTGAAATGGATTTGCTACTCACGTGGTATCCAACGAATGACTTGTTTACTTTCGAATTCGCCGAGTTTTCCGAACCATTCTGCTGCTACTGATTCTCTACAGAAAACACCCCCACCTCCTTTAATACTCGGGCGATGGGCCCTCCTATCGTGACGTCTAGTAGTGGGCAGATACTTTCTATCACATAGTGGATCACTTATTTGTCTGGATGAGTACCTGACTGCTGATCCACGCGAAGAGCTCCCTGACCTCCTGACCTAACCTTACCAGACCAGACATACAGAGTCGTCAACGTCTTTGCTACGGCGCGGAAGCGAGCTCTCTTATAGATGTTAGCCAGTGCAAACTTGACTGCATACATTTCCCTATTTTTCCAGATTCCGAAACAAGAAAACAAGATCAAGGCTTAACGTCCTGTCGACGAAGACATCAACAGACACTGAGCACTGGCGCTGAGTGGAGGAAGGACGGGGAAAGAGATCAGCCGTGTCCTTTAAAAGGAACTACAAAGGGCATTCAAAAAGTTTTGCACAGTCGTCTCAAATTTTTTTATTTTTTGCAGGAGGAGAATGAAATTTTTGTGAACGTACTTGGAACATTTAGCTATACATTTAGCCTACTTAATGTGGCCTCCGTCAGCCGTGACGCACTGACCCAAAGTTATTTCCATGATGTAAATGCACTTTGGTAAAATTCTGGGATTGACTTTTACACCATCGCTTGACACAGAAAATAAAGTCTTTTACACTATCAAATGTTTGACCGTGTAGATGGGCCTTCAGACGATCGAAGACGTAAAAATCAGACGGAGACAAGTGCGGACTGTAGGGAGAATGAAGAACATTTTTCCTGATTTTCTCCTGCGTCATAAGATGTGTATGGCGTTTGATATTGTCATGGTGTAGTCTGATGAGCTGACTCTGAAGCTGTGGTCTGTGGGTCTTGATGGCACATCGCTGCTTGTCCAGTGACAAACGTTAACGGTCCCGGTTAATTGTGGAGCCAGGTTTCAAAAAGTCATTGAAAATAACACCACACTGACTCAGAAGAAGGAGACCATCAGCTTTCCGCCTGCTGTTCGTGAAAGTCTTGGTTTCGTCTTATGAGAGGAACCCGGATGACGCCACTCCATCGATTGGGTTTTGCTCTCAGGTCCGGACAAAAACAACCATGTTTCATCTTGGGTAATGACGCCGTCAAAACACTGTTTCCACTCTTCAGTAAAGGCCTTCATGAAACCCTCGCACATATTCTTCCTCATCGTTTTCATTTCTCTTGTCAATAATCTAGGCACCCAACGTGCACAGATTTTTCTGTACCCTAGTGACTGTACCAGTGGTACCACACTACCCAATGACAAACGAGTCAGTTCAGCAAGCTGTCGTGTCGTCACACATCTGCCATTTTGAATGATTTGATCAATAGTCTCCTTATTCACATCACTCACTGCCGTCGATGGTCTGCGGCATCGTGGATTTTCCAGTAGAGATAAATCACCTTCTTTAAACCTCTGCAACCACCGCTGGATACTGCTGCGATCCGCTGTGTCCTGCTCATAAACAGGGAGCAACGTCCTGTGAATCGATGTGGCAGAGTCATCGCCGGCAGTCTTGAAGAGGAACTCCATCACCGACCTTTGTCGCAACCTGACATCTACTTCACGGAGCATTATGACTCACCTGTAAATAAAAGAAAGTACTTTTGTATACCAACTTATAGCTAAATGTTCCAAGTTTGTCACAAAAAACTTCATTCTCCTCCTGCAACAAATAAAAAAGTTTGAGACGACTGTGCAAAACTTTTTGAACGCCCTTTGTATAACCGGATCGTCTTTCACTCTTCAGGTGCTCGCACACTTTTTATTACGGTTTTGGAGTAATGTTAGTCTGCGATACAGTAAAGTCCCACTAACCTAGTAAGTATCTCGGCGATGACGTTACTTGTTAGCTGCAGCATGTGACGTCGTTCGCCCACAAATATTTCTCATGTTGTTCTTCCCAGTCACTCAAGGCGTAGACTGCACACTAGAACACTTGAAGTAAAGTTATGAGCCACTATTATTAATGCAAATTATGTAGAGTGATTCAGCTGCCCTTACCACAGTTGCTTTTTGCAACCCGCATTGTTATGGCTGGCCTTCACAAACCACACGTGAGATTTTCGTATACGCATCAGCTGTTAGTCCTACAGAAAACAATGAGCAGGACATTTTTGTAGGAAATTTAATGTTGATAGATATTATACTGGGATACGTTTACCCTGGAGGCCACAATTTTTGACTTATTCATGGAAAAAAATGACCTTCAAACCCACCTTCACCCCACACATATCTCTCATCAGTCAGGATTTTAGTACGTTGTTCATAGCACGCCCCTCTGCCACTGTACAGAAATTTCCGACTGTACGAACTATTTCGGATATTCAACCTTTACCGGTCTATATTTGGTCTGTTGCGGCTACTCCCTCAACATTATTAATTTAAAGTCGCCTTGATGGTAATGAAAGAAAATCTACTTCTGTAAACGTTACGCTAAAATTAATTACGTTGACAATTCGGTCCAAACTTAATCATTACAAGCGCAGTAGTTTCGTAGTCAGAAGGCCGACGAATACAACGATGTAGCTGGTTACTTTATGCTGTTAAAATTCGCCATATTATTACTTAAAAGCTACAAAAATGTCCATTCTACAATTTGAAAGTGCTCCACCGAGCCGGTGTCGTAATAAGGCCACTAAGTAAAGACCAAAAATGGTCGAATGTGGGAAATAATTCGAGCAGCCGCAAATATTTCTACAGTGGTAGGGAGTGCCATGAATAACATACTATAAATTCGGACCTGTGGGGAATGAGAGTGGGAATAGGGGGAGGAGGGGCGCCTGAAGGTCCGTCTCTAATGACCTCGATGTCGATGGAATGTTAAATACTAATGTTCTCCTACTCCATCTGTACGTAACTTTTGTACATTTTTCTTTAATAACTCGAAAACTATGGCCTTTAGCGGAAACATATCTTGCTTCAAAATTTAACTATTTTAAATTTACTACCGAAAGGTTCTGTTTGTTCTTTCTGAAGGGCTAACAGTTTGCATAACAGGAGCGTGAGAAAAATCTGGAGTATAGTTTATGAAGGCCAGCTATAACACTGCGGGCTGCACAAAACGACAGCGCTAGGGACAGTTGAATCATCCTGTATGTTATTTGGCGGAAATATTTGGCATCAGAATAAGCGCGGAAGAGAAACTACGTAACCTTTACGATGATCGTAGAACCTACATCCATTCAGACCGCCAAGCGATCCTGAAATCTCTTTTCAGTCCCTTCAAAAGTATCAGAAATCATTGCAAGAAGCTATGAAACCATTGTGAGGCTGTGGGTCCTTGATTACTCATGAACTAATGGTAATAATCAAGCTTATAGGTTGGCCGTGACAGAAAGAACGCCACTATTTACTGAAACGGGAACCTTTCCTAACCATCACTAAGAGGATGGAAAGATCCATAATACGTAGCTTGATTAGGGGTCAACACACAGATTATTGGCCTAAAACCCAGAACAAAAACATGATAATCTAATTATGCCGAAACCGCATCCTAAGCAACCCTCGAATTGAACAGGAGCACGTCTAATGAATTTCAGGAAACACCTGCGCTCGGTAGAACACCTAAGTGCAGACTGTGCGGTGTGGGGAATGAAACTGCCTCACATTTAATTTTTGAGAGCAAATCACTGGAGGCCAACAGGCACAAAATATTTCAGCCATGAATTCCTGAAGAAATTGTGGCTATGAGAGATATAGTAAACGGACTCCTGCTACACTTTACGGGTACTGGTTGATTTTTATAGAGTGACAGGGAGCGATATCGCACAATAAACTCAGTTTTAGCGTGGGTTAATAGGGGATAGTAACACAGTTGTTTCATCTCACTGCCTAAATAAAATAATATCATATTTCAAAATGTTCAAATGTGTGTGAAATCTTATGGGACTTAACTGCTAAGGTCATCAGTCCCTAAGCTTATACACTACTTAACCTAAATTATCCTAAGGACAAACACAAACACCCATGCCCGAGGGAGGACTCGAACCTCCGCCGGGAGTAGCCGCACGATACATGACTGCAGCGCCTTAGACCGCTCGGCTAATCCCACGCGGCAATATAATATTTAATCAATATATTGGTTGAAAAATTCGGTTAATGTAGCACATTAGTAGACGGTTTCTGTTATCAAACGTTATTATGAGCAAGTCCATGCAAAATGATATGCTACATTGTCGACATTTAGTGTAATTTTGGAAAATGTTTCGGAACACCAGAGCTTTACTAGAGTAAAGTAAAGAGTCGCTAAAAGCTATTAAAGCCTCATACCAATAAATTTACTGTCGCTTCCAATATTAATTTTATCATTCCAGTCCACAGTCATGGCGCTGTTGATGACAACTTGTCTTTGGGTACAAACCATTTCCTTCTGTACTAAATTTCACCGTTCCACATTGGCTAGCTAGCACCTCGCATGGACAAACAAAAAAGGGACACCTATTCTTGTTCCCAGATATTACTTCATACAAGCAGGCGTAATTACCTAACGTCTATGCGTATTATCGCGACGTCAGACACTCCATAATTGTTTTGACGTAGCTAATTTTACTGAACCATGACGTGTAGAAGTAAAATTTGTTTGGTAGATAAAAGAAGCAATTTCGATTACAGACCATTTTTGTTATGTTATTTTGTAGAGCAGCTACGAGGCAAAAGCGTAGGTAAAAGAGGTAACATTATTATTTTTTCGCTCGGAGTACCACACCATGGCTGTAGGTGAAACAAGCAAAAAAGTATTTTTTTTTGTAAGGGAAGGAAGAGTGAAAAAACTTTTTTTACATTTTCGAATTTTTATCACATTGTAAAATGAGCGATTTCCTTATCAAAATTTGCTGTGAATCGTATTAAAAACGCGAGATTATGTTGTTTGTAGTGGTGGCACTATCGAAAAAAATTCTATAGATTTACATAATATAAAGACACGTTTTTTGGTAGAAGTATCGACTAAGTGGGGTTACCGGAAAGATAATCGATATTCTAATTCAAAAAAAACGTTGTTATAAATACAAATCAAGGAACCAAGTAGATCACATCTGTGAGGGGAACTATGAAGGAACAACTGGTGTAATTGAAGCAGGCCTCTGCAGATGATGAAAATTGCTGCCGATCAATACATGAGAGTCTTGTTTCACATAATTATTAGGTGATGTAGACTCAAAAGTATATTGGCAGCTCGGCCTTATGGTGATAAGATTTGGACTAAACTGAAATGTAAGGGTCACGTCCGAAAGAGAATGGGAACTGGGCTGCAGAAGTGGAAACTACGTCTGATGGTAAAGTTATAAGGGGAAGGCTAACAGACAAAATTATTGATGAATTACAACAATCTATTGTTCAGAGTGAGACAGGCAATACGGGCTACCTACTTCTACAAACTGTTGTCAGATGACAAACCAATACATCTACTTTTCCTTCCCGGATCACATTCATGGCGCAACTCGCTTAGGATCCAGTACCAAAACAATTCACACAGCCACAACCATTCCATCACTCCAGCGGTAATGGAAGTCACAAGGCACATTGAAATAGACTCGGCACACGCCTTGACTTATTGAACAAGCGTCGACGTGGAAAGACTGGCATTCCAAAACATGGTTTTGTTGGATGGAAGACACTAAAATAATGTTGTTATTGCGTTTAATAATGGCAACATTGGTATAGTGGACGGTATACATGTGTGGGACAGTGTGTGGGATTCCATATTGGAGTGAACTGCCTCAGATAACTTTAATGGATGCCAAGGGGCACATCGATAGAGCAGTGTGCAGGAGAAATGGACACTAAGGAGTCCAGAAGCAAGAAAAGACAGAGGCCCTTGGAAAATAAGCAAGACTTTGGTTGCTATTTCTGAAAATTTACATTTTTCGTTGCTTGTTTCCCGAAATCCTAGGAAGCACTTGGAGCAGAGAATTCAAATTTTCCGCGAGTTGCAACATGCATGTACTGAGTCTACTGAAGTCAAATATAACATAATCTAACGGATAACTAAAGTTATTTTCGAGGAAGTACAGAAATAACAAAATAATTTAATAGTGTAGTTAAAAAATTGTATTTTCAATACAAGTGGCCTAACTGCAATGATTTTAATGCAGTACACTAAGAACACAACGTGTGTTGCCGATTGCTACAGTCATTTCTGAAATACTGGGTAATGCAGTACACTAAGAACACAACGTGTGTTGCCGATTGCTACAGTCATTTCTGAAATACTGGGTATTTACTAAAAATTAACACTGTCGATATTGGGCATTCAAACTCCTCTTAGAGTAACAAAGCAGAATTTTTAACGAGCAGCTAGCAGCAATTAACATTCTTATCCCTAATTTCTTACGCATTGTGGGCTGGTGGTTATATTTTGGCTCAACTTGATGGTTTGATTTGAAATAAAAAGATAATTTACAGTTGTCTTGTTTACCAACTTGTGAGGGGTTAACTGTTACAGAACAAAATTAAATTTGCCCACTAAAAACGGGTTTAATTTAGAACTAAAATGGGCGTTAAACTAAAAAAAATTGGAAGGTCCCAGAACGTGGCCTTACACTTAACAAATGTTTATTGATGAAATTGAAGAGACTCCCACACTTCGTCTAAAAAATTGAACTCTAGTAACCAATCTCTGAAGATATTTTACACACAAACATTTTTTGTCATACAGTAAATTTCCCTCCTCCCCCTCACTGAAAAGTATATAAAATAAAAAATGGTCGTGTAGATGCATTTAGTTTTAAAAAATTATTCCGGAGAGAAAGGTAAAGTCAGACGAAGATTACTGCTGCCGTATTTAAATAACAAGCGCACAGAAAATTGGAATATTGTTGCCACTCGGCGCAGTAATATCGCTGGCGTGTGTGATATCAGTATTCCGATTAAGGGGAATCCAGCTAGTAATCTTTAACCATTTCACTACTGACTGCTCCATAACATTTGTAACGTTACCTAATGGTTAATCTGCTGAGTAGTAGCTTCTTTAACCAGTATTCTAAACAAGCAAAGCGACTGCGACTTTATCTGATGCCAGTAGCTCCTTAGATATCTGCGCTATGCAAGGCTCCGTTAAAAGAATAATCTATAATATCGTACGGTCGAGCCTTACACCTCTACCTTCATGTCTGGCAGCTAACACACTGCCTGTGATCCATGCATTCGGCTTGAATTCCGAATTAACAAAACAGAAATATTTGGGAAAAGATAAATGGATAATTTATATAAAGTTTCTGCTCTAACGTCAGTAATTGACGTAGACGTTATCATATAATTCTGCTGAATAATGTTTATTCAAGAAAGTAAATCTCAAATATACAGAAAGTGGTCCTACGATAACCAGTTAAAATACAGATAGAACATATCCTTATAAAATGTAGTGAAGTTGCGTTGACAGCGTAACGAGAATGGTAGGAAAGACCACAAACTAAATGATCATCAAAGACGAGGGAGAAACTAAGTCGATTTCATCAGTCCAAAATAATTCAGACTTCAGTATGACAATTTGCACGGTAATACATTAATAGGAACTCAAAGACGGCTATTTTCAGTTCCATAATGCAAACGGGGAATTACACTTTTGCGCTTGAAAACATTCAGACCTTGTGAAAACTAGATTCCCTTTAAATGTTAACATATTGTAACAGCTGTACACCGCCCAGAATCTACCACCGACAAGACTGAATAACACACAATACCACAGCCCGGTCTGCGATCATCCATCTCAAACGTAAAATCGTTCATAATCACACACTTGAGCGCATCCCTAAAAAAACTGTCTCCACTTGACTACAGCTGTACGCCACCACAGTGTAACTCTCATTGGCTGAAGGCTATTCCCACCCAAAACACATCATTCTTATGCTCTACAGACCCCGACACAATTTGACCACTTTCTGCACTGAATTGCTATAGTACGAAAATATACTATTAAGGAAAAGTTGTAAACATTCGGTCACACTCAGAACATTTACAATAAATATAAATAATAGTTCGTTAATGTATAAATAAACTAATATTCTTGCACAGGTGCACTCACATTAAATGACAAAGGTAGTCGTTAAATATTGTTTAAACAATTATTTATGCCTGGTTGGTAGAAATGTCTTCTGGAACTCTTTCCAGTTGTGATGTCAGCTAATACATGCGATTAGCCACTATTAAATTACAACGTTTTGTTTTTATTTAGGGTTCTGCACTCTGTGGCAATCACTACCTTGTCACTGTCTGTCTGCCTCTCGGACTGTTAAATGCCATTTTTGTCACGTACGGGTAGACGTATCAAGTTGAAATTTTTGATATATTCTAAAATCTACAGACCCTTGACGGTATAAAAATTTGAAGCTTCTACCTCAAGTTATTTATTTATTCGTATGGCTAGGGCTCCCCGTCGGGCAGACCGATCGCCGGGTGCCGGCCTTTCAATTTGATGCCACTTCGGCGACCTGCAATCAATGAGAATGATAGGATTATGATGAGGACAGCACAACACCCAGTCCCTGGGTGGAGAAAATGCCCCGACCCAGCCAGGAATCGAACACGGGCCCAAAGGATTGACAAACCGTCACGCTGACCATTCCGCTACCGGGGCAGACTTCTACATTAATGAAATCAAAAGATAGCGTCATTTGTGTCACATATTTTGACACACAAAAATCACTCATGAAAACCTGCAAGTTATTTCCCATTCGTTTAGAACAATGAACTTTGTCAGGAAGCAAGGTTTCACGTTAAAACCAAAGGAAAAAATACGAATATTCTTACTATGTAATTATATTGTATGTTTTTTTATCCGTCTGTCTGTCTGTCCATCCGTCTGTTAAGCCCCTCTTTTTTCAGGAAAAGATAGACGTAAAAAGATAAAATTTATGTCACGTACTAAGGTTTATAGTCCCACGGCGGTGTAATACCTGCATGCTTCTGAGTAAAAGTAATCAAATATACGGCCATTTACTACACATGTTTTGATACTCGCAAACTCACTCATTAGTACCTACTAGGGAACTTCCAGTTGAGGTAGCATCATGAAGTTTGTCAAGGAGAAAGGTTTCACGGTAGATGTAAAGAGAAAATTCAAAATTTGTTAATTTGTAATTATATCATACGAAAACAATATTTCTTTTGTCATTTGTTAGCCAGCTACAAGAATGAAATTTTAGCTCGAAAACGGAGTATGTGCTGATATGAAACACGACGTGTTTACTTTGTTCTCCAGCTTCTCGCAAGGATTCAAACTGATGAAGGCTGGCCCTGGACCATCCTATGGACAGACGAAACATTTTTTTCTTTGACGGGTGAGGTGAACGCACAGAATTTACCGAGTGTGGGGAACTTCACCTCCCGTTACTGAGCATGAAGTCCCTCTGTATGGTGAACGTGTCGGATTATTGTGTGGCTTCACGGCTACGTTCATCATTAGCCCATTCTTTTTTGAAGAGGTTGGCGCTCAAGGACCAAAGACGCCCAGTGTGACTGGCCAGGGTTACTGCGATATTCTTCGCCAGTGTGTCATACCTGCCCACAGGAGAGAAACGCATTGGACTTTACAGTTTTCATGCAAGATGGGGCTCCACCGCACATCGCTCTTGAAGTTCACCTCCTTCTCCAACACACATTTGGAAACGATTGAATTATCAACCGATCGATTCCAAATGCTCTTGACGCTTCTGCACGGCACCTAAGAGTATACATCTTTCTGTTTATTATTGTAACTTTTAATGTATATATTATTATCACTTGTTTCTTTCCCTCCAGAAACCCCCTAAGGAAAATATTTTTCACGTTTCAAAGATATGTACTGGTCTGATGATGGCTGTCAAAATTGAAACCGGTATGATTTTAAAAAAACCATTTTTGCAGTCATGGCTATTTATTTCTTGTAAACTATAAATAAGAAGTGTTTCTTCTCGAGATCAGTGTGTTAAATTAAACTAAAAGTATTCAGAATGTGCTTAGCGATTCTTGTGATGAATGAATGACCACGCGCAGTGGCTGTATGTTTGCGCCCATCAACCTTCTCAGACTTATTGCTCCAACTCACAAGATAACTGCGGAGTAACCACAAGACATGAAATAATATCATGTAGTGACAGATGACAGCAACGAGATAATAGTTATAGAGTAAGAGTTTATTAATATTAACTGGAGTTTGTGATCCTCTCAGGGTTACATATTTTGGACAAATAATGGCAGCTGGTGTAAAAGTTTGAAGTATTGTTTGTAACCAGTTGAGAATAATTGCAAAATGTATAGCACACAATCAGCCCAGTTCTCTCACTCCCTTACTACTCGATATCAATGATGACGTAAAGATGGGGTGAATTCCCATCTACACACAGCACTACACATTTTATTTTCGAAAGAAACATGAAGTTTCAAAAGTTTGTGTGTTTTTCCATGTACATGCACGGACATACAACTTTTATGTAATGTATAAGAAATTTTTACGAGAAATGTTTTCATTTACCTTGCACAAATAGCCAATACGTCGTCCATCGGACGCATCATATACAGTTAGACAGTAGTACTGCTTATCAGATACTGTTGCGAGCATGTCTCGAGTTACTGCATTCACTGGTGTTGTTACGTGGCGTCACTATTCCCTCAAAGACGAAATGTTGCACTAATCTTCGAAAGTAAATGAATAAATAAACATAAACAAAAATCACGAGCCACGAGACAAGGCGACATTGCAAGCTATTGGTCCAAGACGTGAGGACGCTTGCGGCCGAATCATCGTTGAGGCAGCTCGCCATTAGGAAATGTTTCTACATTCCGGCGCTGTGCTGTATATAAATGAAAGGCCTGGTTTTGTGATATCGCCATATCAACTCAAAACATTTGCTTAGTGGACGAGATAGCGAGCTAGCTAGGCCCCTCCACTACGAACGCCCCTACCAGCAACTGCATGATTAGGCAACTTTCAACTGCTGCAAACGTATTTACTTTGGATACGAGTCCAAGTTTCTGTCCTCATTCGTGCTGAAGATGTAATCTGAAAGCAGTTGAATCTTTTAGCACATGTACGTAAATTGTATGAGTTACAGAATGGGTACAGAAATCTGAAGTTATGCATGTGTGTATCTCCTGTTATTCGATGATAAACGTATAACCACGAAAGGACAAACTCCTGCGTGTTCTAGAATGATCGGCCGCGCCAGTGCAAGTCGGTGTCGGTTCTCTAGCACGTCGCATACACCCATGAAAACAGGCGAGTGAGACAGTGGCCACACTGCTCCAGACAGCCGCAGCTGTGGGACCACGCTGCTGTAGGTACTGAGCAAGCACGCTGTCCGCTGCCTGTGGAGAGTGGGCCAACACACAAGCAAACAGATTAGCGAGCCACAATCAGCGCCACTTCAAAGGCACAGCGGCCGAGCCTAACTTCGTTGTAAACAAGAGCTCTCTCTCTCTCTCTCTCTCTCTCTCTCTCTCTCTCTCTCTCTCTCTCTCTTCTTTACGCGCGCACGGGCGTGCGAGACCCCTCGCGTAAAATGGAAGGGGGCAAGATAGTAGTTGTGATGTGATGTAGAAGGAAGGGTACTTCGTACCAGGGGTATCGAGAAAGAAGGAAATGGAGTAATCACCCTTCCGCCATTTATTAAATACACACATTTAACAAGATGTAAGGACACTAAGGAGAAATTTGGAACGAAAATTTTAAGCTCAGGGAAAAGAAGTTCAAACACTGAATATTGCCGATGTAATTGTGTCAGAAAAGGTAAGAGACTTTGAAGAGCAGTTAAACATTATGGACAGTGTATTGAAAAGAGATTATAAGATGAACGTATAGTAATAAATAGGTAATCGAATGTAGTTGAACTAAAGAATGCGATAATAAATTCTATGCTTTGTCTGTTGAGGAGGCAATTACATAAATGAGTATTTTGCTTATGTAACTGCCTCCTCACGCTTCGTGACATCATAGGTTTCAAACGAGAAATTGCTACATAAATGTCACTTTACATTAGTATCAGCTGTTTTTCTTCTCTGACTGTCAATCTACAGTTCTGTCTATCGCTGGTGGTAAACATTTGGCATAACATTCTCTGTCCGTCTACACCCGTAAAACAATAACTCGCAAGTTATATATGGGAACCTAATCAATTTTGTGAAGTTTCCTGGCAGATTTTAAAATTCTCTGCTACACCGAGATTCTAACGCGAAATCTTGACTCTCAGCGTCAGTGCTCTGTGGAATCCAGGCACGAAGAAGCACTCACTCTCATAGCTTTGCTTTTACTAAGACCATTCTCCTACTCGTAAGACGGGTTGTGGGTGTTTCCTGGATAACTCATACGGTAGGAGCACTGGTTGCAAGAGGCGAGACAGTTGATTCATCTCCCAGCCCATCACACAGTTGTAACCACTCAGGAAGTTTCAAAGAAACGCACAGTCCTCTCCAGAGTGAATGTTTCATAATCGATTTAACTGTTTGTATAGAACATTTTATCATAATAAAGGGTGTACTGTGTGCAGTTTAACACGCCTTATTCGACTAAAGACATTAAATGTTTCTAAATTCAAAACCAGATGTTTTAGATTTTACATTTATTGTCCTCCTGTCGACAGCAGCGTATTCTCATCACGCTCTTTAACTAAAACGGCTGCGGTTGCTTAGACGCTTTACTTTTATACACGGAGCATTTCATATTACATAAGGATTCCCGCTCTTCGTAAGCAGTGTGCGCTCAGAAAACAAATGGCGATCTCTATTTTTCTCAGCGTCCTTGTCTAACAATATTTTCTGTCGAGTTATTCCATTTTTCTGCAGGATATTTCGACGACCGTCCCAGTCGTCATATTGAGACGCTGTGAGTTGCGTTCTGAGTTGTTTAGCGCACTCGATGCCTCGACTGTGAAGTTCTGTGTGCAACTTTACCCTAGTTGTTGTTCATTTCTTTTTCGGACGTCGCACTGTTATTCCATGAAGTAACATTCTATCTCTGTAATTTTTGTTCAGGTGGGTGAGATTTCCGGCGAAAACTTAGTAAAATGAGGGCCGGGTCCAAAGCCTTGGTTGAACTGAAACCTCCGCCCGTGTTTACTAATTTTTCCGAAAGCTTTACTTCGACAAATTCCGCAATTACGTTGTCCCCAAAATTCGGCGTTTGCGCTGGGAGTCTCTACGTATTTTAGTTTAAGATAGCACTCGATGCAGTACTTGGCGACATCTGAATTGCTTGTTGTTTCTTATTGGATTTGTCGCTGAACTGGCAGATTCTTGGAGACAGACGTAAACTATCTCATGAAAATCTACTTCCAAACTTACTGCTTTAAGTCAAGAATCAAGGAATATACTACTAGTACCTGCGTTTCGCTTCCGTAAGCATCACGAACACAATATTAGAAAGCACATAGGACAGGGCAAGGTAATATACAATATATCGTGTAGTATGAGGGCATTCTGAAACGTAATGCCTCCGAATTTTGTATTCTGCTCTCAATATCAATTGAGGCATTGCACGTCATGCGTAATACTCGTCGACTTCACCGCTTCGATGACGCAAGTTGTAACCCCTTGCCGCTAGAGAGCTCAAACTCGTAGCACGTAGCATGACCGTGTCTAACTAAATCCTCAGAAAACTGAGAGCCCGAATTCGAAGAGCTCGTCCACACATAGTGTATCCTCTCTTCATAAGAAACCCCCACTTGTACTAAACCTCAGTTTAGCTAGTGAGTCCGTAGTGGCAACAGGGTGACTGGCCGACCTTTCCCATCCGAGTTTTACGGAGATACAGACAATCCGTTCTTGGACTATGGTAGAGTGTCGTCATGTAGGCTTCTTTCTACCTGTCAATAAAATTCTTCTGTGTTTGTAACCGCATTGTCAACTATAAAATTCCAACGTTTCGGCGACTGTTGCAAGACGCCATCCTAGGTTGTATTGCTAGTAATGCACCCTAAGGAAGCCGTCTTGCAACAGACGCCAAAACGTCGGAATTTTATAGTTGACAATGCTGTCGTAAACACAAAAGAATTTTATCGACTGTGGAAACGGCCGCGGAAGCCTGTGTTTACATTCTTTATACCTGTTTTGCCGAGATCTCGAAGTTTATGTCCCTCGCAGAAGGGTTTCTCAGCCGTCGGGTTCTCTTTGAATGCAGTTCTACTTTCTGTGATTCTCATGAAGCGGGAAGCTATATTATTCCGAATGAAATTCATAAGGGATGACATTATGATGTATTTATTTACTAAACACCATAAACTGATAATATTAGCGATGATTAACTGAAAACTAACGATTTCCTGAGAACATGGTCTCACAGCAGAACTAGTTCGGAAGGCATCCTATCCCTGACTGGCGACTACGACGCGCAGCTTGTACCTCGTACTGACAGTCGTGATATTTCGTAGACGTTCGCACATTTTCGTTAGCTTAAGCATTATTCATGTATTTATTAAGGTGATCGATTTCTGGCGCTGTAATATGACTTGGACCCGTGGTCCAGGGGTAGTGCCTTTGATTCATAATCGGCAACCCGTCTTCGGTCTCGGGTTCGAATCCGCTGCTGCTTAAATTTTGATTAATAATCAGCATTAACGGCCGAAGACTTCCGGCATAAGAAGTCACCCTCATTTTGCACACGGTCTTGTTCAAAATGGTTCAAATGGCTCTGAGCACTATGGGACTTAACATCTGTGGTCATCAGTCCCCTAGAACTTAGAACTACTTAAACCTAACTAACCTAAGGACATCACACAACACCCAGCCATCACGAGGCAGAGAAAATCCCTGACCCCGCCGGGAATCGAACCCGGGATCCCGGGCGTGGGAAGCGGGAACGCTACCGCACGACCACGAGATGCGGGCACACACGGTCTTGTCAAAGAGGGCGTAGGAACGGACAGAAGTTCAGAGCATTCTCTTGTCCTAGGGGTGGGAAACAGCTCCCAAATACGGAAGAATCAGCAATGTTCAACGGCATGGGGATGCAGAAGGGAATGGAAACCACTGCTTTAAAGACACGTAACGTGAATCCACAGGACATGTGGCCTGTAACTGAGGAAGTGACATGATGATCTCTCCATTGGCAAAAGACTCTGGAATAATCCGCATTCGGATCTCTGAGAGGGAACTGCCATTGGGGAGGTTACCATGAGAAAAATATTGAATAATTAACGAAAGGATAACGTTCTGCGAGTCGGGGCGTGGAATGTCAGAAACTTGAACATGGTAGGGAAAATAGAAAATCTGAAAAGGGAAATGCAAAGGCTCAATGTAGATACAGTAGGAGTCAGTGAAGTGGAAAGAAGACAAAAATTTCTGATCAGATGAGGATATTGAAAGGGTAATGCAGTATGTAAAGGGGGATGAAAATTTAATAGTCATGGGAGACTGGAATACAATTGTAGGGGAAGGATTAGCAGAAAAGGTTGAAATTTAACCCAGCAGGGGATGACACAATTAACAAGTTAACCCATTGTGCAGACTATATAAAATGATTGAGAATGTAGCAAAATTTAGTTAACAACATTTACTTTATAAAGAAAAGACAGATACAAATTATAGTTATTGATTGAATACTGTGAACTATAACAGTTGGCTTAAGAGAACAATGGACAAGGATTATGGGTGGCAGAAGTGAGTCAAGTCCTCTGGCCCTAAAAATGTGGATAACGCTGTCTGAATTGATCTGACACTGAGCAGACTTTGTTGATAATGTACAGAAGTGTCTCAACATAGGTGCAGCTGACAGCAAGTGGCGAATGAGATCTGTACGCTCTGACAAGGCCGGAGCAGCAGTACGTTACCCTGTTTGCTTCATGTGGCGATGTAAATTGCAGCTGGCAAGATGTGCGCAGCAGTGGCGAGAAGTGAGGCAGCACCTGTGAATCGATCGCGGCCACGAAAGAAATGGAAAAATCTCACGGTCTAGGGATCAGGCAGACGGATCAAAAGTTGCTCTCTACCAGAGCCCTGAAATCACAGTAGCTTTCAATGTGTGACACACCCATTCGCTGGTCGTACCAAAGACCAGTTTAGCTCACTTACACGACGGAGCACACAAGGATACCAAATGTTGAGACTGGCAAACCAAAAACGAATAAGTCTGCACTCGGCAAACGAGTAGTTCGAGACATTTGAAGTCACACTGTCAGTAGAGTAAGAACTTTACCACAGGCTCCCCAGTCTAACTACTTGCAAATGAAGTCACACTTAGGACAGGTCGCAAGTACCAACCACACATGCCAGAGCTTCGACCAGAATATGCTCCCAGACCGATGTACAGAACCCGAGAGCCTCATACCTCTCTACATAAAAAAGTTTCCGTATTGCCACAAAGTACACGAACGACACCGCCTTTCACACCATCTTGAACCAATCACAGGGCTGTAGAGGCGCTCCTACACGAGAGCACAAACTCATGTCGAACCAGTGCAAGAGGTAAGAAACCTGCATCTCTGGAAGAAAAGAAACCGCCAATTACTGGCTTTTTTAAGTTTTCACGGAGATGGAAGATGTTTTTCTCTGAAGTCGCGTCGCTTCCCACGTCAAGTGAACAGATACAATCTTAAAGATCTTAATCTAAATCGCCTGTGCGTTGGAGTTAGTCCTGGCTATGAGGTGTAATAAAGATTCTATCTCTAAACGTTTCTCAGACGCTGGAGTTTCTTATGCAACCGAGGTGGCCGATGGAAGTAGGTTACAGACCTATTTTCAATATCAGCGAACACATCTGCACACAATGCCCACTTTACGACTCCACTGTGTAGATGCATACCTTCGGTCGGTCACCCCCAGCCCAGCGTTCTGCTGGCGCCATGGCAGGTAGCTCAGCATTGTTGTGCTGGAGACTTGTCTCGACTATGGGCTGCTCTGTCTGCCCTGTATGGCTGTGGGCCTGTCCAGCAAGATTTACTGAGGGATGGGCTCGCTGCTAATTTCTTTCAACTTCCAACATGCTGTTTCTGCGAGCTAAGAATCATAAAAATACCTCATGCTTTTGGCACCCTACCAGGCTCCATCAACATCTGCTCAAACCGTTAACTTTCTAGAGTCTCGCTCAAGTTGCATATGGTTGTAACAAAATCTTTAATAATATTCTGTATACGAAGAATAGGTGTGAGAGTAACTTGTCCTCTCTCAAGATTACAGGAGAATATGGGCTTGGAACAACGAATGAGAGAGGAGAAAGACTAATTGAGTTCTTTAACAAGTTTCAGCTAGTAATAGCGAGTACTCTGTTCAAGAATCACAAGAGTATTAGGTATACTTGGAAATGGCCAGATGATACGGGAAGATTTCAGTTAGGTTACATCACGGTCAGAGAGAGACTCCGAAATCAGATAGTGGATTGTAAGATGTACCCAGGAGATGATATAGACTAAGATCACAATATAGTAGTAATGAAGAGTAGGTTGAAGTTTAAGAAATTAGTCAGGAAGGATCAACATGCAAAGAAGTGGGACACAGAAGTACTATGTAATGACGAGATACGGTTGAAGTTCTCTAAGGCTATAGATACAGCAATAAGGAATAGCTCGGTAGGCAGTACAGTTGAAGAGGAATGGACATCTCTAAAAAGGGCAATCACAGAAGTTAGGAAGGAAAACATAGGTACAAAGAAGGTAACTGCGAAGAAACATTGGTAACAGAAGATATACTTCAATTGATCGTTGGAAGGAGGAAGTACAAAAATGTTCTGGGAAACTCAGGAATGCAGAAATACAGGTCGCTGAGGAATGAAATAAATAGGACGTGCAGGGAAGCTAAGTCGAAATGGCTGCAGGAAAAATGTGAAGACATCGAAAAAGAAATGATTGTCGGAAGGACAGACTCAGCATACCGGAAAGTCAAAACAACCTTTGGTGACATTAAAATGTAGGGTGATAACATTAAGAGTGCAACGGGAATACCACTGTTAAATGCAGAAGAGAGAGTGGATAGATGGAAAGAATACATTGAAAGCCTCTATGAGGGTGAAGATTTGTCTGATATGATAAAGAAGAAACAGGAGTCGATTTAGAAGAGACAGAAGATCCAGTATTAGAATCAGAATGTAAAAGAGCTTTGGAGGACTTAAGATCAAACAGAATTTCCAAAATCGTTGGGGGAAGTGGCAACAAAACGACTATTCACGTTAGTGTGTATATGACTCTGGCGACATACCATCTGACTTTTGGAAAAGCATCATCCCCACAATTCCGAAGACGGCAAGAGCTGACAAGTGCAAGAATTATCCCAGAATCAGCTTAAAAGCTCAACCATCCAAGTTTCTTACGAGAATAATGTACAGAAGAATGGAAAAGAAAATTGAGGATGAACTAGGTGACGATCAGTTTGTCTTTAGGAAAGGTAAAGGTACTAGAGAGGCAATTCTGACGTTGTGGTTAAAAATGGAAGCAAGATTAAAGAAAAATCAAGACATGTTCATAGGATTTTTCGACCTGGAAAAAGCGTTCGACAGTGTAAAATGGTGCAAGATGTTCGAAATTCTGAAAAGAGTAGGGGGAAGCTATAGGGACAGACGGGTCATATACGTACAACAGCCAAGAGGGTATAATAAGAGTGAATGACCAAGAACGAAGGGCTCGTATTAAAAAGTGAGTAAGACAAGGAAGTAGCCTTTCGCCCCTACTGTCTCCAATCTGTACATCGAGGAAGCAATGATGGAAATAAAAGAAAGGTTCGGTAGTGGAATTAAAACTCAAGGTGAAAAGACATCAATGACACGATTCGCTGATGACATCGCTATCTTGAGTGAAAGTGAAGAAGAATTACAAGATCTGCTGAACGGATGGATTGAGAGCAAGTCGAAGAAAGACGAAGGGAATGAGAAGTAGCAGAAATGAGAACAGCGAGAAACTTAACTTCAGGCTTGGTGGTCACGAAGCAGATAAAGTTAAGGGATTCTGCTACCTAGGCAGTAAAACAACCAATGACGGACAGGCAAGGAGGACAGCAAAAGCAATGGCAAAAAGAACATTCCTGGCCAAGAGAATTCAACTAATATAAAAAAATCCGCGTTAATTTGAGGAAGAAATTTCTGAGAATGTACGTCTGGACAGAATACGTCCTTATGTAGCTGTAACTTACTCCCAGTGTGTTTCAGAGCACCCAGATGGACTGTTTATGATCTTGTAGAATCATATCCCTCACTTTCTGAACGTTTTCTGGTGTGTAGCCAGTTGACGGACGACCAGAACGGTCGTTATCATCAGTCGATGTTCGCCCGCTTTTGAAACGCTTATATTGGTTGTAAGCCTGGTCTTATCTAAAGCGTTATTTACAAACTCTTGCTCGATCATTTCGTGCGATCTACATCGGTGTTCACCAGTTTGAAACAAACTTTACACGTGCTTCACGCTCTTTTTCAGGTTAGCTATCGCAACACCGAAACCACTAGGAACTGTGACAATGGAAGTATACTTACTAGGAACTAGCACTTTAATGTTATAACTTTTTCAGTTGTAGAGGCTGCTGTAGTTTATCAGTAACAAATAACTGAATTTAACATGTTTAACAGTGTTTCATAAATTCAGCTACGCGTTTCAAGAGATCATAAACGTACTGTCGCGCTCATTAAATTTTATGGAACTCGAGGATCCATAGTCCAATGAGTCATTACATTTTAATTTACTCTATTTTATTTTATGTTACGGAAGAACACCACAATCTGAGTCTCAGCAACCTAATGATGAATGCACTGTCTCTTGAAATGCGTAGCTAAATTGTATCAAATGCTAATTATAAAAACTGTTCCATTCTTTTTTGTCGTTGTGGTAAAGCAACCTTATTATTGCTCTATTTAAAAAAACAATCGTAGGTGCACAATGTTCTTTATTAACCCAAGGAAGACGCTCTTCGTCCAGATAGAGGATCGTCATGTTTCACGATGATGCCCTATCTGGACGAAACCTGTTGCTCTTGAGTTAATCAAAAACACTCTGGAACCACAACTGGTTTTTAAATAGTAGCAAATAATTATTACTAACGACCAACTAAACCAGTTACCTCGACGCCACTTGGCACGCTGATTCAAACCAGTATATGGGGGGCCTCCTGGAGGTACTTCAGCGCACTAATAACCGTTTCCATGCGAAATTCAAATGTTTTGAACTTTTGGATACCACCTCTCACTGTCCTGCGATTAAACAATGTCGACCACACACGCTGAGTTGCAAACTATACGCTACTTGATTACAGCAGTGGTCCATTGCGAACCAGCCTTAAGCTGATTTTCTACATGCTATTGATGTAACGCCAGTCAGATGAAGTCACCAAACTTGCACGAGGAAACACCCAGGTTACTGTGGGGTCACAGGAATGACGTCACTTTTAGCCATGCCACTAAAAGTAGAAGTCGCTTTAATTTTGTGACGCCACCTTATTCCCGCACCACAGATTAGCTAGAGAGCCATTACAGTTATTTCAATGTCATCTTGTGGCTGAATTTCGAAGTACCGTCGTTGTATTCTTCCCTTGGTGTTCGTTAAACACGTGCCAAGTGATTTTGATACACTTTTCTCTTCTTCAAAACATTCTGTAGACTGACGAATTCTTCTGGGGTTATTAGCCGAGTGGTGGCGTTGTCTTGTCGCAACGTTTCAATGAGTTTCGTACCCATCATCCTCTGGCGAAGATGATGGGTACGAAACTCATTGAAATGTTGCGACAAGACGACGCCACCACTCGGCTGACAATCAGAGAAGAATTCATCAGTGGAATCCGCCAAGAAAGACATCAATTGCATATTCTGTAGAATGTTTTGAACACGTGATTTGGATATCGTCGGTGAAGAGACAATACTGAGTAACTGAAAGATTATTGATTTTCCGTTTTTCAGTCAGTTCATACCCTTGACTCTCAGAGCATCTACTCTAACGCCAGAATGCCAAAAAATCTACACTCCTGGAAATTGAAATAAGAACACCGTGAATTCATTGTCCCAGGAAGGGGAAACTTTATTGACACATTCCTGGGGTCAGATACATCACATGATCACACTGACAGAACCACAGGCACATAGACACAGGCAACAGAGCATGCACAATGTCGGCACTAGTACAGTGTATATCCACCTTTCGCAACAATGCAGGCTGCTATTCTCCCATGGAGACGATCGTAGAGATGCTGGATGTAGTCCTGTGGAAGACTGTGGAGACGGTTGCGAATGGTCCTCGCCGATACCCCAGGAGCAACAGTGTCCCTAATTTGCTGGGAAGTGGCGGTGCGGTCCCCTACGGCACTGCGTAGGATCCTACGGTCTTGACATGCATCCGTGCGTCGCTGCGGTCCGGTCCCAGGTCGACGGGCACGTGCACCTTCCGCCGACCACTGGCGACAACATCGATGTACTGTGGAGACCTCACGCCCCACGTGTTGAGCAATTCGGCGGTACGTCCACCCGGGCTCCCGCATGCCCACTATACGCCCTCGCTCAAAGTCCGTCAACTGCACATACGGTTCACGTCCACGCTGTCGCGGCATGCTACCAGTGTTAAAGACTGCGACGGAGCTCCGTATGCCACGGCAAACTGGCTGACACTGACGGCGGCGGTGCACAAATGCTGCGCAGCTAGCGCCATTCGACGGCCAACACCGCGGTTCCTGGTGTGTCCGCTGTGCCGTGCGTGTGATCATTGCTTGTACAGCCCTCTCGCAGTGTCCGGAGCAAGTATGGTGGGTCTGACACACCGGTGTCAATGTGTTCTTTTTTCCATTTCCAGGAGTGTAGATGGAAATACCGCGTAAGGGCAAAAGAATGAAATACTGCGTAACTGGATTGTTTTGGATGTAGTAAGCAATGCCGCGTAAATTCAAAAGCGCACGCAGCCACAGCACATTGTTATTGCTTACTTCTAGTGTCCTTGGTTCTACCTCCTGTTCATGAAAATGGATAGCGTTTTACAAGATGGACATCCTTACTGGGGGAGAAATTGTTTCTCAGCTGAACTTAGCGTATGAAAGCGGAGTATCCTTCTTGACAGTGATTGTCAGTGATAAGAAAATTGTTTTGTTATTTACCTCACATTAACAGCACTCCGATAAAACTCTAAAATTTATTAGAACCACAGCTGCTTTATTGTGACATATACTTCACTTATTGTGCTCTTTCGTCCTTTGTGCTAAAGATGTTTTGAATAACCACTTGAGTATAGGTTCGCATGTAAATTGAAGAGGAACAACAGGGGAAAACGAACAGTAGTAACGGTGAAGTTACACACACACACACACACACACACACACACACACACAGAAGAAGAACTAATTTCGTGTATGAGGCTATCAGTCACTTTTACTGGGCCATATAATGACACAGGTAACTTTATTGCGACTATTAGTGTTATTAGTAATTTTGTAATCGTTGTTATTGTAAGGAATTGAATTTGGTCTTCTTAAGTTAATTTTTCAAATGTTTCTTGTCTAGAAACTTCGCTGACTCTATCTAAGAACGCCCAAAATGATACAGCAGTCACAGTTGCCACCGGAGAGGACAGTACTACTTTACATTTATTGCAACACGAAGGTGCTGATTTTTACCAGACAATTCAGATAACTTATCGGAAATTGACGGAAGCATGGCTATTGTAAGTGGAGGCCAAGAATTTTGCTGTTACTTAAGTGGTGACGGGAAAAGGAAATCTACAGCCTGCCCTGAAGATTGGGAGTAAAACGCCAAGAAAACTACGAGAATGCTGGAACAAGCGTATATTGGAAATAAAAGAAGTCGAATTGTTAAAATTACTCATAATAGCCCAAGAGAGGCACGAAAACTAGATCTGATGTGTACTTCAAAGGCGGTCAGAAATGCGTTCAAAGGAAGTGTCATCAAATTTCTGCTGGTGACACGCAAGCAGTTTTGCACACTTTCTGGGAAACGATGTCATGGTATCAGAGGAAGGTTTACTTTACAAGTCTTGTGAACATAATTCCGACCAAACGCCCGGGGAAGATCACTGGTGAATCCAGGAGAAAAGGCAAACTGGTTTATCACCTGAGAAATGATACGAGAAAACAACAAGAAAAAAAATTTTCTCAATACTCTTGGCATTAAAGGAAAAACAGTGAGATATTGGCTGTATACTTCTACACATGGGATGAGCGCTGACCCAAAATCTTCACGTGTCCAAATAAAAATAAATAAAAAGAAAATAAAAAACGAAGAAGAAAGATAAGAAAAACTTCGGAAAAGAATTTCTGGGATGTCTTCAGAAACTGCCATCATATTATTGCAGAACGTCCTCCTCCAAGCTGTATCTTGACCTTATGTACACAAAAAATAACAGCGTTATGGACACTACACCAAAAATTGCACTAAGGAAGAGGTTTCACCATTAAGTCGGGCCACCTTTAACTTTATTTTCGAAGAGGGTAACCTTAGCTTATTATCGCCCAAGAAAGACCAGTGAGACTTGGGTTTCAATTTTACGGGCTCGGGAACTTGAGTGGAGACATGTGGAAGCAGCACATACGACGCAAAGAGCACGAAAGGCTGAAGAAAGATCCAGAAAAGAAAAATGTCCAACGCAAGCTCTGTACAGTCTGCACAATGGATTTACAGGCCGTGAAAGTAGAACCACTTTTACAGGCAAGCGCAGTTTGGCCATTACGATGTATAATTTAGAAAGTCGTGGTGCAGTGTGTTATTGCTTCGAGGAAATGCAAGGTGAATTTGTTGAATCAAGTTTTGCCTCTTGTATCGTGAATACACTATCCAAAACGATTAAGGAAAATTCCGTCCCGATCATTTATATTCTGACAGCTGCACGTATCAGAACAGAAAAGTAGTATCATCAAATGCTCTTCTAAGATTATCAGTTGATTAAGGAGTACTGATTACGCAAAAGTTTTTGGTGAAAGGTCAATCTCAGATGGAGTGTTCCTCAGTTCACAGTTCCATCCAGTGCAAGTTCAAAGGACGTGAAGTTACACTTCCTAGACAATATGGCTTGATATCTAAAGAGACGAGAAGAAAGTCGTGATCTTACAAAGTCTACTACTTACATTATTCCTTCCTCACTAACTATGCAGAGAAACGTCTGTGGCTGTATGACTCACTTAGGCCTGGAAGAATCGCAAAGAATGAGCCAACAACGACACAGTGCCGTCCAAACAGTATTATTTACTACAAGTGCACTTTCAACGACGTGTGGCAAGAAATACCAAGATCTGAGAGAAAAATTTCTAAAAAACTTTACTTCCCGAAACTATAAAAAGAAAGACTGAAAGTCGGGAAAGCCAAAAGGGATCATTTACAACAGCATAAAGCCGTTGTTCAAATGGCTCTGAGCACTATGGGACTCAACTGCTGAGGTCATTAGTCCCCTAGAACTTAGAACTAGTTAAACCTAACTAACCTAAGGACATCACAAACATCCACGCCCGAGGCAGGATTCGAACCTGCGACCGTAGCGGTCTTGCAGTTCCAGACTGCAGCGCCTTTAACCGCACGGCCACTTCGGCCGGCAAAGCCGTTGTTCCTAAGGATTGTCATTGCTATTATGACAACATTCCTTACGAAGGATCATCTTGGACATTACTTTTTCAGCAGTGACAAGGCGGTGTAGTTCTATGTTCGGCAGTTTTTCAGTTGTCTGTTGAAGAAATTTGCAGATATTGTCAGACCTATGTGAACCGTGTGTATATTTGAAGTTTTCCCATTAAGTCTTTCACTAAAGTCTTTCCAAAACGAAGTTATTACTGTTTTCTTCTCACCAAAAAAACAAAATAAACGTGGTAAGCCGTACGGGAGACTGACAATCCAGTACCGAGTAAATAACATTCCTCTTCCATAAATACCGAGACAATTCCACGTATCTTGCGTAATTAAGATATCTAAAGAGTACATTTTCTTTGTTCCACTTTTTGTTACAATACGAAATACCATTGGAGTGCAACAATGCAATTTTCGTGACTCTGTGAAACGTAACAGATATTCTAGACAGTTTTCACGTCTTTGCCGTAAAATTGGTGTTTTGCTACTTACGCGATATTGTTTCTTCACCGACGATATCTTGCTCTATTGGAATTTGTCGCGCAACAGAACAGATACACAACGGTCGCACGTGCAGCACTTACACTGCCTCCACACAACTGACCAATCGAATGCACATCTGTTGTTTACACCGACTACCTCCCTCCGTACTTACTGCTCTGACATCGCCTATACACCAGGAATAAGATCAGTCTTGGAAATTGTTGGACTAATGGTAAATACTAAAGAGATGAAAGGTAATCGCCAGATGTCATATATCGAAGTGTCGCTTTTAATTTCACTGGAGCCAGTTCCGATACTTATCGGAATTACTAAAACCGCACACTGCTCTAGAAGTACTCGCAGTATCCTTTTGTCATTCTAAAGTGGTTCACAAATGGACCTGTGTTTACGAGTGCTTCCTTTGTAAACGTGGTTGATACTTCGGTGTTATTTCTACGCAAAATCCAAGTCCAAAATTTTCGACTTCTGTCCTTATTACTGGATTTTTCTAATGCTATAACCTGAACAGCAACTGTAATGACCGTCCGAGTAATCTCAGACTCCGTATTGAAAACGGTGCTCTAGAATTTTGACATTAGAGTGTGGAAAAAGCAGCAGACGGTGCCACTGTCGTACCAGTCGTCATGTCAATTTCTGTGGAGTCACTTCACACTGAGATGACTTAAGTCATGGGATACCTCTCCTAATATAGTGCCGAATCTCGTTTCGCCCGGCGTACTGCAGCATCTCGACGTGGAATGAACTCAACACGTCGTTGGAAGTCCCCTGCAGAAGTATTCAGCTACGCTGACTGTATAGCCGTCCATAATTGCGAAAGTATTGCCAGTGGAGGATTTTGTGCACTGTTCTATGGGATTCATGTCGGGCGATCTCGGTAGCCAAATCATTCGATTGAATTGTCGAGATTGTTCTTCAAACCAGTCGAAAACTGTTCTGGACCGGTGTTTGGAACATAATGACCAAGAATGGGTGCAGATGTTCTCCAGATAGCAGAACATAACCATTTCCAGTCAATGATCGGCTCAGTTAGACCAGTGTAAACACACCCCACATCATTATGGAGCCACGGCCCGTTTGCACAGTACCTTGTTGACAGCTTGGGTCGGTGGCTCCGTGGGTTCAGACCACACTCGCAACCCATCATCAGCTCTTACTAGCTGAAATCACGAGACAAGGCCACAGTTTTACAGTCGTCTAGGATCCAACTGATATGGTCATGAGCCCAGGAGAAGCGCTGCAGTTGATGTCGCGCTGTTAGCAAAAGCACTCCCATCGGTCGTCTGCTGCCACAGCCCATTAACGCCAAATTTCACCGCACTGTCCTAACGGATACGATCGTAGTTCGTCCCGAATTGATATCTGCTTATTTGTAAGCACAAGAGGTGTACAAATTCCGTTTTTAACCTGCCCATGCTTGCATGTTAGCCAGGCAGGAAAGATGCCGCACGTTAGCAACAGAGCGGGCAGGTTGCTTTACTCCCATCCAAGCCAAGCTGTGACCAAATCAAGTCTTGCTTGCCTGTTCGGCTTCCCGCTGTCCTACGCTATGAAGCAGTTTATTGTGTACCCTTCCATTGTAGTGTTATGAGTAAGGTTCGGAAGTTGACAAAAATACTCGAGTGTAACAATACGAAGCTGAATGAAATACGTGTTCATTCTGGGTCATTGCAACCCAGGAAATGGTGGATTCTATTTCTCATTTCGAGTTTATTTATTAATTTCGATATGAACGGTTTTCTCTGCAACTTCATCCTCATATGACTAGTACTGGCTATTATCAGTTCGAACCGTCGACAGTTCATCTCTAATGCATGTTTTCTGTAGCAATGAGAACAATTTCCAAAAGTCGAGATCCTTTGCAGCTAAGAAACTGAAGATGTCTGTTATAGTACAACGCCAACTGGAGTGTGGATGTGGAATCTAGTTTTTGTAACTTTAGTGTGTTGCAGCCGAATGTGACCCAAGTTATACCGATTTTAATTACTTTTTCCAGGATGTCTATTGTGGGTTCACTGAATTCGTTGTAAGAGACCCAAATAGTTCTTTCTAAATCATCCAGATGCACGTAGTACTTTCGTCTTATTGTGTTACTCTAAAAAGTACATATATGAAAGAAGTAGTTTTTCTTTCACACTAAGCTTTCTTTTCACTACGTTGCATACTACCAGAATGTGATTTTTGACTTCGCCTGAGACTTTTTTTCCAAATTTGAATCAATTTTTGCCCTAAACGTACTGCTAAATGCCCTCAAGGGCTTAGCACATATTTCCACACACTAGTCAGCCACCGAGTCTTTGTCCTCTTTAAAAAAGGTTGAGGAGTGAGGAAATTGCTAGTCAACTTCACAGACATGTTGTGACATACTCGAGGTTGGTGAATTAAAGTTTAGTGAAGTTTTACAAAACTTTTATTGTGAGACACCTATAAATTTATATGAAGCTGCCTTACAAATGTACGGCATATTTTCCGCTGCTGGACTTGTGCTCTGTTTCGTGAGAGGTATATATTCCTCAATTGGTGATTTCTCTAGAATCTCCTATAAGTTTAGTTAGTTCATTCTGCCGCTTCCACCGTCGTGATAAATGAGCCGCAATGAAACTACCAACGCAAACATATACCTGGCTATTCTGTAGTCACGTTGGATTGACAGCACAAGCTGTTATAAGGTGCAAAAGCTGAACGGGTAGCATGAAGCTTGCCAGGCTAGGGGAAACCCAAGCCGGCCTGCTTTACCATCTGCGTCAGTCAGTACACGTGTCCGCCTGCTTAGCTGAAATATGCCGGCACAGTAGGTTAGCTTGTTCGGTCAGAGAGCGGGCTGGTCTCTGTAATAAAAAACTGAGTGAAGAGATCAACAACGAACTTCAACGGATGTCATGTGACGTCCGCTACGACCGGATACAAAAAAAAGGAGGGTAACGTGCTTCTCTCATGCAGCGGGCTAGGGTTCGATTCCCGGCCGGTTTGGAGAGTTTCTCCGCTCATGGACTGGGTGTTGTGTTGTCCTCATCATCATTTCATCCTCATCACCGGCTAGCGAGTCGCACAATGTGGCGTCGACTGAAATAAGACTCGCACTCGGCGGTCGAACTTCCCCGGATGGAGCCTCTCGATCAGCAATGCCGTACGATCATTTCGTTTTTGTCAGTACACATGTACTTTTGTGTCTGCGTTGTGGCAGGTTGAGTTGCTTTACTGGTTGCGGTGGAGATAGGGCAGGCAGGCTGGAAGGAGAATTTGTACACCTTTGGTTAGCACTGACAACTCTGCGCAAACGCCTTTGCTCTCGCTAGTTAACCGAAGGCCGTCGGCCGCTGCGTTGTCCGTGGTGAGAGGTAATACATGAAATTTGGTATTCTCGGCACTAAAGAGTACTGAACTGCCCTCTAACGATTTCCGACATGGAATGTCCCATGCGTCTAGCACCAACTACCATTCCACATTCGAAGTCTGTAATTCTCGTCGGAAACCTTTTCACATAAATTATCTGAGTACAGATGATAGCTCCGCTTTTATAGCTTATGTACAGCACGCTACTGCCATCTGTATACGTGCATATCTTTGTCCCATGTCTTTTGACACCTTAGTGTAATTCCACGTGGAAACCCAGCTTTAATGACTATTGTGGAGCTAAGTGATAAACAGAGCTCGCCACGAGAGGTCGCTTTACAGACGGAGCCTCCATCGGCGGCAGCAGCAGCGGCAGCAGCAGCCGCGCCTCTGAACGCGGCGGCTTCAGCTTCCCGCGTAAATCATGAGCGGACGGCAGGCCACGCCTCGCACCTTACACCCCCGCCTCCCTAGCCGCCCACGTGCCCTCTCTCCCCCTCCCGCTACATCACGCTCCTCGCCCATCCCAGAGCCAGCACCAGTCGGTTATAAATTGCCCGGGTCCGCTGGCGAAGTTATACCCGCCATGCAGAGACGGCGGCGAAGCCAGTTTCGTTAACAAAGTTGTCTGCGTGCGCGCCGTCTGACGCAATGGCACCGAACCAATTTGGCATTATTTATAGCCGTCGGGGATGTATTAGCTATATAGAACTTGTCTTCCCGCCTCGCGTCCGCCCCCGCCGCCTATTCGAATATTACGGGCAGATATAAGTCGGAGGAAAGAGGAGGCGGGAGGCACGTGCGCTTCGCGGAAGGGAGCCACTGAATTTTCAGCTCAGGTGCACTCCATTGGACGGGCGGGATTTATGGTGGGAGCCGCGGTGGCGAGGGAAGGCCTTAATGGGGAACCGCTGTGAACACTAATGAAACAGGAAGCCCTTTTTAAGCAGTTGCTTTACATTCAGCTACAATACTGGGCTCACTTACTTTGTGCTTCTTTTCAGGCGTGAACTTATCAAGTGAATCAGAATTAGAAGGCTGACATCAGCAGTAAGGCTATCAGTCTTTTCTTCCAGTGCATTACCAGTACGGACCAGGAACAACACTATCACAAACTTAATGCGTAAGAGACACCAATGTAACTTCCTGGAAAATTAAAATTATGTGCCGGACTGGGACTCTAACCGGGGACCGTGACCTTTCGCGGGTAAGTGCTCTACCGACTGAGCTATCCAAACATGACTCATGACCCGCCATCACAGCTGTTCTTCCATCAGTACCTCACCCCCTTCCTGCCAGGTTGTTACATACCAGTGCACAGTCCGCTGCTGAGTGAAAATTCATTCTGGATTTAATTATATCGAACGAGATGTGAACTCGGTTGTAATCCCATCAATATAAATAAGAATCTGCAGAATACACATGTCAAAATTTCAGTCCTTACTTCTGTTCTAAACAGAAATATTTCTTGTGTTCATAATACTTCTTAGAATATTCGTAAATAGTTCAGCAATAAAACGTCTAAGTACAGAATGTTCCGTTGTAATGCAGAATATTTTTTCTTATGACGTGTTTCTTCAATACATAGATGACTGTCCAAACAATTGTAACAAAATTTTATAATAGGTGATGAAGACATAAAGATAAAAACGATGTGTAAATTCTCAGTATCATGAGCACTAAACTTCTGCAGTAATTTCTTCCATCTGTAGAGGTTAAAAATCCTCATTCATCTTACCCTTTCATCGATGATTAGTTTGTCCGAATTGTTCTCGCTTATTAAACAATAGCTTCATCGTGAGTTCAGTTTGTAAAATTTACATTAAAATGTAGATTAACGTTAATCTAAATAAATTATTTAGCATTTTTTGTAATATAGACCTACTGATGACACAATGGATAAATAGTGGTATTCAGGTAAGCTTTCTTTTTTTCTTACTTTATTTACTATTTATTTTTCACTTGCTTTCCAGTGAACACGTAACAAATGTTGGGAGGAAACATACAGCCGGTACGAGGTAATCAACGAATGAAACACAGCAAAATTGATCTACACTATTAGAGTTGATTCTCTACTTACACTCTCTGGAGTTTTGTTGACGAGTTCTAGAGTTCTGACAGCACCTAAAAAATAAAAAAAAGTTGTTACTTTAATTATGAAGTTGACCTTTAACATTCTGTAACTTCTATTAAGAAAACATAAAACTGAATTTAGGACTTGCAGATCCTGTAATTACAAAGCTGGCAGCAGTACTAGTAATAGCGGCTGTAATGATGGCTGCTGGGAAGAATGCGCAGAACAGCAGAGCAGCAGGGAGTCGAATGTGTACTACACAGCAGAATAGAATATGTCGCTCTACAAACATTTTCAGGAACCGAACTACATCAGTACTGGAAGTGTGACTGACACTATGAGGCTCACGTGACGTAAATATATTAAATCAAAAATGGCTCTGAGCATTATGGGACTCAACTGCTGATGTCATTAGTCCCCTAAAACTTAGAACTAGTTAAACCTAACTAACCTAAGGACATCACAAACATTCATGCCCGAGGCAGAATTCGAACCTGCGACCGTAGCGGTCTTGGGGTTCCAGACTGCAGCGCCTTTAACGGCGCGGCCACTCGGCCGGCTATATTGAATCCTCTCATCTCATTTGTACATTGGTGCTTCCAAAATAATATCTCATTTTCTCTATTTGTGCATACATGGTCTCAGTCGCCACGATATCAATAGCTTATTGAAACTGGTACTGTGCGTGGAACTACTGAAATGTGTGTTTTCTTAGTGATGCAAGTTTCGTTTCATTCAGTTAAAGAAATCATCAATGACAAAGTGTTATCGTCGGTTTTTTAGAATGGGACTGCATTTCACTAGAATTTTCTCTTTGGAACCGGCTCATTAGTGCCTACATAAAAAAAAACTGGGCACCATAAAGTACGAATAATGAAACACATGCCGGCCGGGGTAGCCGAGCGGTTCTAGGCGCTGCAGTCAGGAACCGCGCGACTGCTACGTTCGCAGATTCGAATCCTGCCTTGGGCATCGATGTGTGTGATGTCCTTAGGTTAGTTAGGTTTAAGTAGATCTAAGTTCTAGGGGACTGATGACCTCAGATGTTAAGTCCCATAGTACTCAGAGCCATTTGAACCATTTTTTTTGAAACACAGCAACTCTGAACATTAAGTCTACTGGTACGTTAATGTTTTCGGGCGACCAATACACAGGCGACGGGCTATTGAGGGACGGAAGCAGTTCCCCTCCTCCACGCTGGCAAATATTCTTCTAAGCTTCCTATTGCAATAGTACAAGTAACAGTACTAACAACAGTATAAAAACACCGTACCTAATATTTAACAGTCACGATATATCCGACACTAACAAGGAAAAATTAATTATCCATGAAAACGACAGAATAGTGACAAAATTTTTTGGGGCAGACATAACTGGACCGCAAAGCTTTATGATTGTATACCGAAACTTACTTATTTAGTTAGCGAATCATATAAAAACCGCGAATACAGGTTTTAATTACAAACAACATGATGATAAAAAGTTTTTGTTCGAATGACCGCAGATTGTTGCGGAGACATGGCTTAGCCACAGCCTGGGATATGTGTCCAGAGTGAAATTTTCACTCTGTAGCGGAGTGTGTGCTGATATGGCAGATCTAACTGTGTGCCAGACGGAGACTCGAACTTGGGACCTTTGCTTTTCGTAGACAAGCGTTTTACCGGCTTTTTTCCTTATTGAGGATGTACTTTAAAACAAATTGTTTCTGTTAGTAAGAAGGCATCAAAAACAAATTAAAGAACAGAAATTATCTCAACATGAAATTTTTTTTTTAGTCACGTTTACTTCATGTGTCGACCTTCCAACACACAGGTGAACTCGAAACATCTAATAGCAAGTAAAAGAATTGAAATCCCAACAGCTTTATTGCTTAAACAATGGTCACACGGTCAAAGGAAATCAAAATAATGATCAAAAACAACTAGACAAGTCCAGGACGCAATTCTGCATGCGTTTCCCGTCTGCGGACAATGTTCATTAATACCAAGTCGATAACGATCACGCCTCGTGTCATCAAGACCCACTGTGGGGGTAATCTTCTGCCTGGTATATCCCAGCTGCGAGCGGAGTTTATGAACCACTGCACAAATAATTTGCGAAGATTTGTTAGTAGCGGGGAGTGTGCTCAAATGTCCTATGATTACCTGGGACATATGGCCACTACTCGAGAACCATGTTCTCATAATCGCAGAATAAGTAGTAAATGGATATGCCTTTAAAAACTGTGAGAGTGTGATTCTTGACGGTCGGAAAGTATGCATCGTTGAGGAATAGAAGGAGCCAAGGGTCAATTGTACGTGGCGGAGCAAGAAGGTAGCAGGCGAGTATCTTCTGCACCAGCATCCGTACGTCAAATGCTGTTCGAAATGTGAAATGGTATTCGTCAGTGTCCGCAAGATACCAATGTGGACAGAGGGGAAAATCCATCAGCCCAATTTCGTGCAAGCTGTGTTCAAATGGTTCAAATGGCTCTGAGCACTATGGGACTTAACATCTGAGGTCATCAGTCCCATAGGACTTCGACCTACTTAAACCTAACTAACCTAAGGACATCACACACACCCATGCCCGAGGCAGGATTCGAACCAGCGACCGTAGCGGTCGCGCGGTTCCAGACTGAAGTGCCTAGAACCGCTCGGCCACACCGGCCGGCTAATGTGCAAGCTGTGCCGTGTCGTGTATTTCCAGTTGAGCACGTGGTATCATATTGCTCATACTTGTGTAGGGAGCAAAGTCTGTTAGACTGCTTTCCATACTACAGGCCATAGCGTGGCCGGACTTTTACTCGACATCACATTGGGAAGGAGGGATCGCGGTAGCAAACGATACACTTCTCTCACTCTAAGAGCTGGGGTGGCCGGCACATCAGGGTGCACGTAACTATATTCGAGTATGAATGCCGAGATGTGAAAAGGAGAAGGAGCGATGTGCGCAATCTTAACAGGTGGCAGAGCGGATCCGGGAATCAGTTTGTCTGACCGACTGCCTGTAAGTATGTTGATGGTGCCACGTAACCTTCGTACTGGTTGTGGTATAGTTAAGGTTATAACTCGACCTGGTACGAAGATTAGCGTCGCTTATCATGTCCTACAGCTCCTGCAAGCTACCCTCTGTAGTAACTGTTTAACAAACTCGTGTGGTCCACGAAATTACAGGCCCTTGTGAGCTATTTCCGGGTATTAATAATTTCTGGTATTAATAATTCCTAATGACGCATCATTCAACTGTGGTACTGCATTTCACCTACTCTTTATGATGAAGGGAGGAAATAATCAGTCGGGGGTAAAGATTAATTGATATTTATTCAGTACCGATGGCATTTCATTAACTAGCCGTGTGTCTGTTGGAATATACATCATTACAACTGGTCTCTCTAGTTAACATGATTCACTTTCGCCACGTAATTAAGGAAAGGGAGAGGGGAGCGCAAACTTGGCTTCTATGTAATTTTATGCATGCACACAATTACACCTAAACCCATGCTTATTACAGTCCATTACTATAGGTCACGCAAAGACACTACAAGCAAACTCGGTCAGGGTGGAAGAGTATTTGCCTAAACATTTCAATTTTCGTTAAAACGTACGCTGATGAAAGGGGTAGCAAATGGGGCAATTTTGATTTAATCTTGCTTTCAGAAACACCACGTTATTGAGCTGGGGGAAGGGGGAGGGGAGAACATTTACTATCATATGGCGTCAAAATTTTGCAGTCTATATTCTATCAATGGGCATTAAAATCTGAGCTTCCCTAGATACAAGAGTTTAAACCGCGTATTTTACGTAACGCACTTCACTGTAGGCGAATCAAATAGTGATTGCGGGGGGTGGAGGCACAAGAAACATTAACTAACCACCACGTGAATACTATTCCATACACGTGGCCAAGTAGCGGTAGCCAACAGAAATGCAAAAAATACGGACACACAAGATTATTCCTTCTCTATCTTACACTCACCCACTACCGTATGGTTATTCACTCGATTACTATACATTTTCAGACCGAAACTGCAGTTTACCAATGTGACGGTTGCTCCGACCGACCACGTGGCGGCAAAGCAAGTACACCAAGAAAACACATGAAAAAATAAATAAAAATCCCCCAAAATATTGCTATAAAAGAAAGACCACATTAAAATACATTAAATGAGTGAACTTTCGTTAAACACAGAGCAATAATGTGACCGTGCGCTTAAGAGGGGTAGGACGTCAAACGGGCCGACTTGGAGCAGGAGAGGTATCACAGGACATTTTAATTTCCAGTGTCTATACTTTTGCAAATAAATTCATAAAAGTTTGTCAGCATCACCAGGAAGGATTCAGGATTCACACTCATAGCAGTGGAAGTTCGAAAACATAGCAAAATAATTTTTTTACGTGTGAATTTCATCATTTTTTCACTTACTAATGGCTGCATTTGTTGCTATAGGTACACTTTTCTTCGTAAGTTAGAGAGATTCTTCGATGAATTTTGCACGGCATACATACCATACTTACAGGTGTATGAAACTCTAGAATTTATTTAATTTATGAAAAAACGAATGATCTGTTGTATTTTAAACTTCATGTTTAGAAAAAACACAAATTTTGTAGTTAATTACCTCAATTTTTACCACAGTTTTTAATAGATCTGGAAAATTCTACAGTTTCATTTCTCTTACTTATGAAGAAATGCTGGCATTAGTAAGTGAAAAAATTATTAAATTTCACATGTAAAAAAACTTACTTCGTTATGTTTTCGAGCTTCCACTGCTATGAGTGTGAATTCTGAATCCTTTCTGGTCATGCTGACAAAGTTTTATGAATTTATTTGTAAAAGTATAGACAGTGGAAATTAAAAGGTTATGTGATGCCTGTCCTGCTCCAAGTCAGCCCGTTTGACTTCTTACCCTCCTTAAGGCCCATGGTGCCTGGCGTGACCAAGGCACAAACGCGAAGTTCTACTGAAATTTGACTAAATTATGAAAATAAGCTCCCTTATGGGGGTTTCGTGGTAATGTCACACCTGATTTCAAAATCTGGAACATATTAACGAGCAGATTTGAGACATTCTGATACCTTTGTTAACATTATTAAAAACGAAAGCAGCGCCTCCACGTCGGTCCAGCGGCGCTTTAATTTGGCGGCTTGCTGTCTGTCGGTCTCGTGTCGGCGGTTGGGATGCGAGTTCGCGAAGCATCGCGTAATAAATTTCCAAAGTATTACGATGCCATGAGGTAAAGTCCTTTCCGTATTGTATTAGCACCAGCCAGATCGCTAGGTTTGCACATTCCATCCACCATGCCAAAGTCGAAGGGTATCATGGAAGACGTGTTTCACTAACCCGGCGGCAATAATCTGAGGGCATTCTGGGTCCTGGAGGTGTGCCAAATTAATCTTCCCAACATCACGGCTGCGCCATACACGTTGTTGCTGGCGGATGACTGTGGGTATGAAGGCACTATGGTCTGAGAAGGCGTCCAACACTCCCGGAGCAAGATCGTGTGAGATATGAAGTGATCAAGACGACTGGCTAAGTGACTAATAAGATTTGTATGCCGGTGCTGGTCATCTTGCACTTTCTCCCAAGTAGCGATGAGATGCATGTCTCGCACCAATATCCGTTCTCAACAAGCCAAAAAGTGTGGGACCTGATCTTTGTCGGTGGAGCACACAGTTAAAATCGCAGCCGAAGATCTATTGATCGTAGCGACCAAGAAAGAGCGGAGTGATTACGTCTGAGGAGAACTGTACATATTAATGATACGTGTGTAGGTAACGTCGTGACCTCCAGCGCTCTGGCAGAGGAGAGGTACCTCTCATCTTCGATAGGAATGCCGATACACAGTAGTATCGGAGTATTGTTGCCAGTCTGATCACCCAGTGTCATATATGACACGTAACCATAGAAGTCGGGGAGGAATGTGAAACGCACTTCATGCAATAAAGCAAATTCAATATCCCGTGCATAGATCTTTACCATTGTTCCAATCATATTGAGGTTCACTGGGCCGATACGATGAGCCTGTCGTCTAAATGCAGTTGGCAAGTTATTTATTAGGCTGGAAACGTTTATTGACTGTCAAGCCGTACCGTCACCTTTGATCACTCCCAACTCCTTGGCCAGAACCGATCCTAAAGCACCGGCGCCAACGGCGCGGGCCATGTCGGTGTATCTTGCATGGCGTCATCGTCCTCATTCCACGTCGTTGAAAGCAGTGCAAGACCATCTTTCATCATCGCACGGGATGGATGCCCATCTCATGTGTCGGTGTATGAGCACTCAGCTGTAGGTAGGTACGAAACTTCCTCTGTCTCATTCTGTGTTTCCATGCTGCAGCAGGCGACGGTTAGCTTCGCAGGAGCATACCGAGGAGGGTAGTACAGTGGTTAGGACACAGGATTCGCATTCGGGATGATGACGGTTCCTAATTTAGGTTTTCCGAAATTTCCCTAAATCGCTTAAGGCAAATGCCACGATGATTCCTTCCTAAGGGCACGGCCGCTTTCCTTCTCCAACGTTCCCTACTCCGAGCTTGTGCTCCGTCTCTACTGACCTCATTGTCTATGGGACATTCAACACTAATCTCCTCCTCCTCTTCTTCCATGGGAGCTTCGTCTAGGCGGGTGGAGTTGTCGTCCTCTGGCAGCTGGTTCTCATCCTGCCCTGAAGTTGCGCTGTATCTTGTTGCTTTCTGGTGTGTCCCCCTGTGTCAGACGAAGGCAGCGACTCACACTGTTCCAACGAAGAGGTAGCAGTTGGGACGATCAACGAGCCTATCGTTATGCGTATCGTCATCTGTCGACGGAGGTGACGCAGTCGAAGTGGAGCATGTGACACCTAGAACTGGCTTTCATCTTCCCGCCACATCGGAGGATACTGGGTTGGATCATGAGGGCGTGTTGGATGCCGTGGTGAAGCAGCAACAGTCGTCAGGGCGTCATCATAAATCACGGGTACAGTGTCGGCTGCGGCGGCGGCGCCATGTCCACAGCCGGTAGTTACGTGATCAGGCGTTGGCTGCATTCAGATCAGAGGTACTCCTCCGTCCCACATATGGAAGTCCTATGTTGTCCAAAGGATGATGACACAGCAGCCACCGATATAAAGATATGAGGGGATATGTTTTTTAAGTTCAATTCGGACCTGTCGGACTTCGCTCAAGACAGGATACGTTCGGAATTGCGTCCATGTTTCCGCGTCATGGCTATATATCGTGCCACAGTGACGACTTATTCTGCTGGGAGTTCAAATACCCTGATCGTGCTGAGTCCCAAAGCAGCATGAACAACGCCCGCACTACCCACATTGCCATCAGTGTGGTAGAAGCAGAGGCCTCGTTTTCTTTCCCAAAGGATTTTTTCACAAGTTGCATCGCTGATTTTACATAGACTATACTGCTCACAATGGATGCATATACGTCGATGATAGGGCCGCCGGGATTTTGACCTCTTCTCGTGAAAGTCGTTCGACTTAGTGTGCTCCTGATTGTGCAAATTCGTTTTGGAACGTAAATTTAAGCGTCTATTTTCTGTATTGGTACAGGAAATGGCCGAGTACTAGGTAAACAAACACGAGAGCTTACTCCGCGGCGATGACACGAACGGCACATCTGCACTGCTGCCCTGCCAAAGGCAAATTGAGTGATCCACCCAAGGACGGCTCAAGACGCGTCCTCACAGCCTTACTTCCTCCAGTACCTCGCCTCCTACTTTAGGCGGAAGTAAAACTGTGAGGAGAGGTTGTGAGTCGTGCTTGGGTAGCTCAGTCGGCAAACCACTAGTCTCCGAAATGCAAAAGTCCCGAGTCCGAGTCTCGGTCCAGCACACAGTTTTCATCTGTCGGAAAGTTCAGATCAGTGCAAACTCCACTGCTGTAAGTAGGACAATCCAAGTGCTTTTAAGGTTTTATTAAGGGGTACACTTTTCATTACATTTACCTTCCAATAAATATTATTTTTAATTTTAATACTGCTAACTATTTATTATTAATCTCATATCTTTGCGTGAGGTCTCCACAGTACATCGATGTTGTCGCCAGTGGTCGGCGGAAGGTGCACGTGCCCGTCGACCTGGGACCGGACCACAGCGACGCACGGATGCACGCCAAGACCGTAGGATCCTACGCAGTGCCGTAGGGGACCGCACCGCCACTTCCCAGCAAATTAGGGACACTGTTGCTCCTGGGGTATCGGCGAGGACCATTCGCAACCGTCTCCATGAAGCTGGGCTACGGTCCCGCACACCGTTAGGCCGTCTTCCGCTCACGCCCCAACATCGTGCAGCCCGCCTCCAGTGGTGTCGCGACAGGCGTGAATGGAGGGACGAATGGAGACGTGTCGTCTTCAGCGATGAGAGTCGCTTCTGCCTTGGTGCCAATGATGGTCGTATGCGTGTTTGGCGCCGTGCAGGTGAGCGCCACAATCAGGACTGCATACGACCGAGGCACACAGGGCCAACACCCGGCATCATGGTGTGGGGAGCGATCTCCTACACTGGCCGTACACCACTGGTGATCGTCGAGGGGACACTGAATAGTGCACGGTACATCCAAACCGTCATCGAACCCATCGTTCTACCATTCCTAGACCGGCAAGGGAACTTGCTGTTCCAACAGGACAATGCACGTCCGCATGTATCCCGTGCCACCCAGCGTGCTCTAGAAGGTGTAAGTCAACTACCCTGGCCAGCAAGATCTCCGGATCTGTCCCCCATTGAGCATGTTTGGGACTGGATGAAGCGTCGTCTCACGCGGTCTGCACGTCCAGCACGAACGCTGGTCCAACTGAGGCGCCAGGTGGAAATGGCATGGCAAGCCGTTCCACAGGACTACATCCAGCATCTCTACGATCGTCTCCATGGGAGAATAGCAGCCTGCATTGCTGCGAAAGGTGGATATACACTGTACTAGTGCCGACATTGTGCATGCTCTGTTGCCTGTGTCTATGTGCCTGTTTTTCTGTCAGTGTGATCATGTGATGTATCTGACCCCAGGAATGTGTCAATAAAGTTTCCCCTTCCTGGGACAATGAATTCACGGTGTTCTTATTTCAATTTCAAGGAGTGTATTTACACTGATGAGTTCCACAAAACTAAACAATATGTTTCATTATAGCGGGCAGGCCTGAATCAGTGTGCGGTGTTCCTTTAAGTAAAATGAAAAGAGAAAATCTGCATTAAATGCGCGGAAGTGGCAAGTACTTAAGTTTATAAGAAGCTGTTGCTGTTTAAGTTAATTATTTGTGTAAATAGTCATATTTCAGAGTGTGTATCAGGAAATATTACTTACAGCATACGAAATTTTTTTACACACATTTCCTCATGAATGTATCTCTCTTTGCTGCGGAACACCTCTACTAATTTCACAAAGATAACGAAACATTCAGAGCAGTTTCAGAGTTGTAAATGGGTACACAAGACAAAAATTAGAAAACAGATCAAAAGAGGGATAGCAGCACAAAATTGCCGCGGGCTATTCCCAGCTTCCGTAATGCCGAGGATTATGAAAACAGCCTACCCTAATGGTAATCGCAAGACGTTTCCCGAGCCAGAAGTTTGCGCCAACGGACTTAATTTCGTAACCGCTTAAGATTATTAGTTGCGAGAAGAATCAGGAGCGGATGAAAGCGCTATCTTGAGCGAAATAGCCCTGAGCCTGTCCTTAAGGAGCTTAAACAGATTGCCCCTTAATAGAAGTCTAACCGCTCCAGTGGGGAAGGCGCTACTCAAAGAAGCCCGAGGCGGTTGGTTAGCCACGCGGTGTCTGCCGGCGTCCCCCACCACTCTGCACCTGCAGTGACACTGCAGATAGCGGACACGTCTATCGACAGGCAGAAGATTACAACAGGACAACGTAATGTACTTCACAGTCATGTTACTGCGAACACGAACTAGCTTCATTGCGTTACAGAGCACCTTCACCACTACACCTGATACTTAAGACAAGTTAGTGGAGGACAACTGCAAATTACTGACAATACTCGTATTACAGATAACATTGCGAAGGAAAAGCACACTACATGTAGGGGTGGACATGGTCTCGAAGGATAGATGCGTACTTGCGTCGGTCATTGTGCCTTCCAGAATAACGAGATCACCCACAGAGTGCCACGAAAACATTCCACAGAGCATAGCGCCCCATCCCTGTTGCAGGGTATTAGCTTTCAAACATTTCACGTAGTACGCGTCAACGGCTGTCCGTCCTATGGAGCATAACATGTGCTTCAGCTCAACAGGCTACCTTCGCCACTTAGTGGAGGTCCAGTTGCGTCACTGGCGTGCACATTTCAGCCTTTGTCACCGATGAACAGCATGGGTGCATGAACCAGACACCAGTTGCGGTGCCCCAAACGTAGAAACATTAACTGAACTGTCGTTGTAGAGTCATTGTTAGTAGTTCTTCAGTTCATCTAGGTAGTCAGTTGCTCAATAGTTGCACGTACACATCTCCGCAGCTGTCGTTCATCCTTCTCCTCTATGGCCCGTGGTGCGTCACAGCTGCTTGCACGGTACACTTTAACTGTAGGTATCAACATGGATCCCAGAAACAGTGATCGTGTGAGACCCAACTCGCTTTATTTGTTCATGAGACCCAGATAATATTAGATACAGGCTCCCAGGTAGATGCCATTTCCCTTGACTTCTGGAAGGCGTTCGATACAGTTTCGCACTGTCACCTGATAAACAAAGTAAGAGCCTACGGAATATCAGACCAGCTGTGTGGCTGGATTGAAGAGTTTTTAGCAAACAGAACACACATGTTGTTCTCAATGGAGAGACGTCTACAGACAAAGTAACCTCTGGCGTGCCACAGGGGAGTGTTATGGGACCATTGCTTTCCACAATATGTATAAATGACCTAGTAGATAGTGTCAGAAGTTCCATGCGGCTTTTCGAGGATGATGCTGTAGTATACAGAGAAGTTGCAGCATTAGAAAATTGCAGCGAAATGCAGGAAGATCTACAGCGGATAGGCACTTGGTGCAGGGAGTGGCAACTAACATCGACAAATGTAATGTATTGCGAATACATAGAAAGAAGGATCCTTTATTGTTTGATTATGTGATAGCGGAACAAAGACGAGTAGCAGTTACTTCCGTAAAATATCTGGGAGTATGCGTGCGGAACGATTTGAAGTGGAATGATCATGTAAAATTAATTGTTGGTAAGGCGGGTGCCAGGTTGAGATTCATTGGGAGAGTCCTTAGAAAATGTAGTTCATCAACAAAGGAGGTGGCTTACAAAACACTCGTCCGACCTAAACTTGAGTATTGCTCATCAGTATGGGATCCGTACCAGTTCGGGTTGACACAGGAGACAGAGAAGATCCAAAGAAGAGCGGCGCGTTTCGTCACAGGGGTATTTGGTAAAGCGTGATAGCGTTACGGAGATGTTTAACAAAAGTGGCAGACTCTGCAAGAGAGGCCCTCTGCATCGCGGTGTAGCTTGCTGTCCAGGTTTCTAGAGGGTGCGTTTCTGGATGAGGTATTGAATATATTGCTTCCCCCTACTGATACCTCCGATGAGATCACGAATGTAAAACTAGAGAGACTCGAGCGCGCACGGAGGTTTTCCGGCAGTCGTTCTTCCCGCGAACCATACGCGACTGGAACAGGAAAGGGAGGTAATGACAGTGGCACGTAAATCGCTCTACGCCACACAGCATTGGGTGGCTTGCGGAGTATAAATGTAGATGTAGATGTAATGAAGGCAGTGAGTTTACAGTTTAGGAAAGTAGCCGTTTGTCAAATGTCTCCATCTTTGGGCCGAAATGCAATGATCACGCCTTTTTACACGTCAGAAAAATCCTTCCGTTTCTGCATTACGACATAGACTGCACTATTTATCGTGCCCCCTCACCACACGTAATATATACTCCGCTGCTAGTGCCGACACCTGTCGTCTGTGAGCGTTTATTGCACGTTGACGTGGAACATAGTCAGTGATCCCATTAATGTGATTCGGGCGTGTAATTCCCACCTTTTTAGATTTCATGTGTCCAACTTCCACAGCTCTGTGCCCAGCTATGAACCTATGAACTTAGATGTCCTGACTAACAGCTGAACCACTACTGGCTTGCTTGCTCAATACTATAAGCACTGTCGGGGCTACACTCTGCCCTGGCCGCCAGAAAAGACACACAACAACAAAATATACTACAATGTAGGACTCATAGGCTGGCATATGCTAACTCAAAAATCGATAAGTGACAAAGACACTGTGCTCTTGTCGCAAAGAAATTTTCAGTCCTTGCATTACCCTGAAGTCTTTGGGCAAAGACGTACCATCAGAAAGTAAGTTTTCTCTCTGGCAGAAGTAACGTACTTCGCTGCGATCGGAGTGGCGACTGCGGTTCTTCTGAGGAGACCGCCGCTGCGCCTGAAGTGACGCCTGCCTTATCTGACAGTCGTAAATCGCGGCCGCTGTGGCGCCGGCGGCCTACCTTCGGTCCTCCGACGAGTTTGGCAGCGATAAGGCAAGGCGCGCAGCGTACCAGGGCCGGGCAGTGCCACGCAGCCCCTGTCTGCCAGGATCAATGCAGCCCGCGCGACGCGTAACAGGTACCAGTAGTCTACAACAGCTATGACAGGAGCAGCTGCAGGCGCTGGGAGAGTGCGCCACAGAATGTGTGTGTGAAAGGAAAGGGGATGGGACAGATATGGAAGGAAATAATGACTTCCAGCGGAAGGGCTTTGCAACAATGCAACTGTGAGATTTGAAAATCTTTGCTGGACAGGGATTAAAACCGGGATGCTCTGCTCCTCTAAAACAGTTGCTTAACTCCCTGGGCCATCCGGAGAGGTATTACACATATTCCATGTCCGATATTGCCAACTGCACGCTCGCCGCACATACATCGATTCCCGTAGCTCGTTGTGCATCCAGACTGAAGCATTTCATCAAACGGTCGTCGTGTCCATGGGATTATCGGTATGAATGATGACTGTTGTATCACACATGTCTGACAGAACAGAAACCACTCGTATCTATAATTATTTGATATTCTGAAATGATGTTTTCTCTCTGTAAGTTTATACTGTGCAGCATGCGTGTTGACAGGATTAAACAACCGTTGGTGCTAGCTGCCTGCCATACTCGCCACTTCAACACAGAAATGACAAAACAAGCAATTTATACTTTGACAGAATATAACACAATCGTAAAGCAATGACAATTATTCACTCTGCTAAGTGTTAATGCAGCTAAAATTTCACTGTTAACAAAATACTGTTCAATTGAATTCTTATAATAAAAAGGACTCTGCTAACTTTCCAAATGAAAGGAAAAGAATGCGTTTTTCGCAATGGCATCTGTATTACAAAGTAAACAACGACACAGTGACACTGAAACTCCGTGAGCTGGATTCCTCTTTCGATATCTATTAAAAAGAAAAATCGTTCGCCTCATCAAAACGCTATGGGAGGAAACGATGCAGTGAATGAACGTTATTTTCAAAATACTAATTTCTTTGCCCTCAATCAATATTGTTCAAACTCATGTTGGATTAATTTACAGTGACTTTCAAAAAAATGTAGATATAAATATGCATACAATTTCACAATTATCATTTTTTCTGAGTATAGTGATTTTGAATTTGAGGGATGTGATAATCTTCAAACTCAGGGACACTATACCGGTGCAGAAGGGACCTGAATGCTGTCTGGCAGGCTGTAAATTGAGATGAAAATCACTTTCCAAAGTCTGGGCAACTCACAGAAGGCTCATATACTGCATAGCATAGACACGTGATCCCAGTATGACAGAGAATTGTCGATAACAAGTAATCACAAGTTGCAAAACAGATTTCCAAATTATGAACTATGCGGTGCAAAAACAACGCTAGTGCTGTACACGACGCTTATTCCAAAACAGTTAAGGAAGCACCGAGTTGAAGCCGAACGCCAAACAGCGACTCTCCACCGACGAGAGATGAACAGCCACCGTGTATTCATTCGAAAGGGACAATTGACGGGCTGCCAGGTCTCAGACACTCCTCATGATTACCGCAGGAGGCTAGAGCGTGTTGTGTTCTGTGTTAACGAACTAAGGTTGGCCGTGTACAGGACCTCACCTTATGATTGGCGGAAAGACGTTTGGGAATGAAAATGCAGTTAGCTTCCCAAGCCGTTTACGGAAACTAAACGGTGGCTCTTTATCTGCATTCTCTTCTAGGAAGACCTGTGGACTTACGTGGAATTCTGGTGTGAACACACATGGCTCGCACTGTTTTGAGAGACGAAGTATTCCGCCTTTAGAGATACCCGTAAGTGGTTTAGTTGCCTGTCTACTGCCCGTGGGAATTCCAAGTGCGAAACTTGCCGGATTTCTGCTGTTGCCTACATAACACATGTAGCTTGTAACTGGCCCTTCCCACCACAAACCAAAACGTGGTAAAAACACGAGGTAAGCCGCCGGAATTCACAGGTCCTACATTTCCATTCAGAAAGTTTACGAGAACATAATATGATGATACATTTTGTCGCTTAGCGACGAGTGACAAATATGTCTCGTCACAACTCTCAGAGAAATGTGGCAAAATGGATGAAAAATTTCACTTCTACTACACATTACTTAAATCTATTTTCTATGTTGTGACATTAATGACACATATCGCTATGAGGTAAGTATTCATTTCAGCGCCGATATACTTCTTCATCACGTACGTGGTCTATTGGAATGTGTGTGGGGAAGGAATAGCTGCCCGGCTGCTGTGGCCGAGCGGCTTCAGGCGCTTCAGTCCGGAACCGCGCTGTTGCTACGGTCGCACGTTCGAATCCTGCCTCGGGCGTGGATGTGTGTGATGTCCTTAGGTTAGTTAGGTTTAAGCAGTTCTAAGTCTAGGGGACTGATGACCTCAGTTGTTGAGTCCCATAGTGCTTAGTGCCATTTGAACCATTTTGAAGGAAGAGCTGGCGCGGGCTTTCGTAGCGACAGAGAGCTGTTGGTCAATCTCACTGCTTCAACCACGCCCCCCTTGTTGGTGTCCGTGACTTGACATCAACCAGAACGCATCATACGATCGTCTTGTGTGTTGGCGAATGGCGCCAAGATGGACGGCAACAACGCGTCCTCATTGCCACCATCTGAAGACAGAGTGGGTGTGATAATGTGGGTTTCTGTGTACATTATTTACGGTCTGACGTGCCTACGCCAGTAGATGCGTTGGAGCGGCGTCTGTTTTCATTCCTAAAATTCGTTTCGTCCAATGAGGTTGCATCGGCTCGCCTTACGCAGAGAGCGGACGCCAGAACCAAATGAAACATAATTACGATTCGGTACCAACGTCCTGAGGGAAAGCTGTGCATCGTGCGCTAAGAGGGTGAGGAGAGGAGGGGTGCGGGGTAATTTGCGGTCTTTTACTCGAATCTTAGAAAATTTTGTGGCATATATCTGTCGTCATGTTGGAAATAGTATAGTCAGCTTCTCTGCCTGTGATGTTTGAGAATACGGAATTTGGGAGGAAAGAAAATACTTATAGTTTCTGGACAGATGGCCACGGAGGATCAAACCTCGTGGTTGGAGGTCGACAGAGACGGGTTCTGACGGACATCTGTGGCTGTTTTGCAGCACTGACTTTTCAAAATCCACGGTGGTGTAAGTCGTAATCTGAGCAGTTCGCCTCTCATATGTTTTGGATGTGCAGCCTAAACAGTTGATTTAACTCCAAACTGAATTTGGGTTCCTTAATCTTGCACCAACGAGCTGCACAGGTAAGGGTGTCTAGGTGCCTCCATGCAATCTTACTTCTGTAGCGTTCCCTTCCACATTGTTAGTCTCAGCCATTTTGTTAACCTAATTCGAGGTTTAATTGATTTTAATTCATTGCTAACTTTTGTCTAACATTTGTGTGATTTATAAGGAAATAAGATTATGCTAAACGCAGATTACTTGTTATTAAATTGTGTTTCGATCAAGAGTAAAAGTTAAAATTCTGTTAGAGGCACATAATTTTTGATTTGTCGTATTCAGATTTAGAGTAAATTAAAATTTAGTTGGAAACAGACATGGCTTCCATTACAAAATCACTAGTTGTCCTATAGGTCCCTCTACTACCGTTGATACCCACCCCATCGACACCGAGACGATTCAGTATTTCTCTATGGACATCGTGAGCCTCAACCCCACTGGACGTGATCGACCCCATTTTTAATGTAGCACGAACGCAGTTTTAACACTGGTGCACAGGGCGATACCGCTAGAGACCATTCAAAACCATTCGACGAAATCTTAACAAGATCCGAAGCAGCAGATAGTGCTTTTCAGCTCATCTGTGGTGTGATCATGTGGGGGTTGCGACATGTGGGAATAAGACGGCAAAGGGTCCCGCTAAGACCTCCAACCGCCAATTCAGCAACATCCTCGGTGCCACCCGCACACCTTTGTCGGGGACTGAAACCTAGGCGCCGATGTGACAGGCACGCATTTCAACACTCACAATCTGAGTGGTTCTACGTTACTGAACTAGAGCCCGCTGGCCGCATGCGAAATATGGCGGTTGTTGAAAGGGATGCACATCACGCTAGAACCTGGGAAGAACTGAATGACTGTCTCTCTACAGGGACATTTTTATAGTGCCTAACTAACGTACGTCTGCATCGTTGAGGGTGTTAATGATCTGTGGGGACTTAAACAAACCCTTTGCTGTTGTATTATGCAAGTTTCGATGTCATTACCCCCAAGATCACGCCACAGGAAGCCGCAAAGAAGGAGAGCTGAGAAAGCATTAACACCATTTGCTTTCAAATAACTTCCGGGAATTCAGCCAGGTAACACTTTCAGCGACCGCCGATATTTCGGCGGGAGAACACCCCACCATTTTCAAGGCAAACTGCAACGGACAGGCAACGTACATGCAAATTTAAAACCTCGGTTCTCGGACTGAAGCAGGAAACATAACACACACACTGAACACTAGTGCCACCAAAGATGACCAAAGTCAGAGCTATCGATAGTGAGATTATGAATTCGCAGGTGAGGTAGGATTGACTCTGTCCCTCTGTTTTTTGACAAGGGAGAGAGCCGGATTCCAAACAGAGCTCAAACAGAAACCTCCATCCCTGTTAACGAGATTGCTCGCTAATTTAATCTCAACTGCCTCCCTAATAACACTGTCCCAATAGCTGGACATGCATGCCAATATCTCGGTGTTATTATATAACATGGGGTTACCAGTATCCAAGCAATGTTCGGCAATAGCATATCTATTTGGCTGCTGTAATCGTGTGTGCCGTTTATGCTCAGTACATCGGTCCTCCACGGTCCTGGTAGTTTGACCAATATATGCCATGCCACAGCTACAAGGAATACGATATACACCCGCCTTACGCAGTCCAAGATCATCCTTAACGAAACTCAAAAGTGCTCTAATTTTAGATGGAGGTCGGAAAACACATTTCACATCGTATTTCCGTAAAATACGACCGATCTTGTTGGACGTGTTTCCTACGTATGGCAAAAAGGCAGTAGACTTAGGTGTTGACCCAGAATTATTATCAATCACCCGATGTACAGTTGGTCGATAGCGCATCGCACGTTCAATCTGTCTATCACTATAACCATTTTGACGAAATGTAACTTCAAGATGGGACAGCTCAGCTGTCAAAGTCTCAGCGTCAGAAACGGCATTTGCCCTGTGTACCAAGGTACGAAGGACCCCTTCACGCTGAGCCGGATGGTGACAACTATTAGCCTGTAAGTACAAGTCGGTGTGAGTACGTTTCCTGTAGACTGCATGTCCCAATGATCCATCATCCCTCCTCCTAACCAACACGTCAAGAAAGGGAAGGCGACCATCCTCTTCCACCTCCATCGTAAAATGAATGTTCGGGTGGATCGTGTTCAGATGTTCTAGAAAGACATTCAGATTCTCCCTACCATGAGGCCAAACAACGAAGGTATCGTCAACGTATCTAAAGAAACAGGCGGTCGCTGAAAGCGTTACCTGGCTGAATTCCCGGAAGTTATTTGAAAGTTGTATACGCCAGGAGAAACTCAGGTCCAACACCATTTGCTGTTTCTGGCCATATTCAAATTTATGCCACGCTCTGAGGCCTTTTCCTGGCGATTCTGAGTGGTGGGATGTCTGAAACCTTTTCCTCGGCCACCCATAAGATAACCGCGTGATTTCAGCCGTGGGCGTCGTGCTTCTGACCTCCATAGCAGAGACGTCAAGAGAAGGGAGGTGAGATGCAGATAAGGAGGAGTATGACGAAATTTACCATCATGTGACACGTCCTAAATAGCGGTGGGCAGAATTTTGGTGAAACGTGGTGGCAATGTGATGTTATTAACTCACCTTACATATGAAATTCCGAGCTCTGGCCTTTATTTCTCGTGTGTCTACACCTTGCTTTTGAAAGTGTCGCCGAGTTAGAGTGTGAAGTTGCAGGGCATCACTCTTTTGTATCGGTACAGAAGCAGTTTTTAGATGCCTTTAAGTCATATTTCAAATTTCTGTGTCGCAGTCGGAGGCAACTGCGGGGTGATTTTTTTAATTGTGTTGGCCCATTGGTCGGCCGGCCGAAGTGGCCGTGCGGTTAAAGGCGCTGCAGTCTGGAACCGTAAGACCGCTACGGTCGCAGGTTCGAATCCTGCCTCGGGCATGGATGTTTGTGATGTCCTTAGGTTAGTTAGGTTTAACTAGTTCTAAGTTCTAGGGGACTAATGACCTCAGCAGTTGAGTCCCATAGTGCTCAGAGCCATTTGAACCCATTGGTCGCTGTTGCCCCCACCGGCGAATCTGCGTTTGCTGACATTGGAACATGCGCAACAGATAAAAATGGACGCTAAGCAGACCTTACATCACTGCTCTATTAAGTCTTCAAAATCAACATAACATTTGTTGTTAAAGTTTTATTTGCTGACAACTATCAAGCGTGGCCTGCCAATAGATCACCATGTAAATGCCTTCAAAAAATGGTTCAAATGGCTCTGAGCACTATGGGACTTAACATGTGAGGTCATCAGTCCCCTAGAACTTAGAACTACTTAAGCCTAACTAGCCTAAGGACATCACACACACCAATGCCCGAGGCAGGATTCGAACCCGCGACCGTAGCGGTCGCGTGGTTCCAGACTAAAGCGCCTAGAACCGACCGGCCACACCGGGCGGCGTAAATGCCTTAATATATAATATTGTTTCACATAATTGCATTCTCGGCATTGATGATCATTTAAACAATGATATAAGGTATGCTAGTGTTCATAGAATGTCGCAACTTCACTTGATATGCAGATCATGCCGAGCAACATTACCCACATAATCCATTTGACATGATGGTTTTCAGACTAACGGCTTAAGGACACAATCATTACTCCTGTATGCGTGTAAGGGTCCTCCACTGAAATTAAGGGCATCAGAAACGCCATCATCATTGCTGCGGATGTGATGAGCTTTTTAAAAAAATTTTCCATGTAGTTATGGCGATGCTGCACCACTCACACGTTTTACAAAAACGTCGGCTCCCAAAGGCCGTTATGGACACTGTTATTATAACGGTGATATCTGAAACATTAATTAGGATGACTTCATTTATAATGAAGAGTAGGCGTCTGTGCAAGGAAGTAGAAGTCGTTAGTAGAACGGTATTCTGGGTGTAACATTGAGAAAATTTTGGTAGCCCTCGAAGACCATTAAACACGAAGGGAAGGAACGAGGGAAGGTTGCAGTACAGCATCTCGGCAATGCCTCCAGGTCGTTAGATATGGATCACTGGCGAAATAGTCCGAAAAGAAGCGGGGCCGGCCGCGGTGGCCGTGCGGTTCTAGGCGCTCCAGTCCGGAGCCGCGCTGCTGCTACGGTTGCAGGTTCGAATCCTGCCTCGGGCATGGGTGTGTGTGATGTCCTTAGGTTGGTTAGGTTTAAGTAGTTCTAAGTTCTAGGGGACTGATGACCACAGCAGTTGAGTCCCATAGTGCTCAGAGCCATTTGAATCATTTTCTCGAGAAAGAAGCCGATGACCTCCTTTTTTATGGGGACTTAATTACAAGCACGAAAACTGGGGAAGACAAAGACAGTATCGCAGAACAAAAATTCGAAACTAACACTTCCTTAATACCAGCGTAGGATGTAACCACACGTTGTTTCGATAATTTTTCACGGTCACAAGAATTAGTGCTGTTACCCACAGACCTTCACAAGCAGACAACTAATGGATCTGCCGGCAGATCCAACTATTACGTATGTTTGCACTACGGAGGTACTACATCACAATACGCACTAAGCTCAGTGAGAACAGAGAATCCTGCAAAGGGTCCTATGTAACAACATCCTCTTCGAAGTAATTGGCTGTTGACTTCATGAAAGATATGGCAAAATTACAATTTTACTGTGATAGGTGGTCACTTAGCGTAGCGTTGTATTTATGCTGTCGAGGACTGGTATGAAAAGAGAAGAGGAGAGGAAAGAGAGGATTAAATACGCTTAGCTCCAGAACACTCCAATAGAGGGGGTGACGCCGGGGTGTAGGGGATTAAATGTGGACCTTTGAATTATCGGTATCCTCGTCCCATGTGCAACCACTTCATCAGTCTAGAAAGATTTGTAATGTACGCACGTATCTTGGGACAAGTAAAGCTCCGAAATTTTATGCCACAATTCATCCTCACATTGCAGGACAAATTCTAGTGCACGACGTTTCGAAATAGTTACGCCTGGGTCAAGAGCCAAAATACTAATGTGTGTTCAGGACCTCGACTACGGAGATTGTAAACTTTCCTTTTTAAATTTTAGTCATCAACCTATTGACTGGTTTGATGCGGCTTGTCACGAGTTCCTCTCCTGTCCCAAACTTTTTAAGTCAGAGTAGCGACTGTAGCCTACGTCTTCAACTATTTGCTGGATGTATTCCAATCTGTGTCTTCCTCCACAGTTTTTACCCCCTGCAACCCCCTCTAGTGCCATGGAAGCTATGCCCTGATGTCTTAAACTGGCGTCCCATCATCCTGTCCCTCTTCTTGTCAGTGTTTTCCATACGTTCTTTTCTTTACCGATTCTTCAGAGAACCTCTTCATTCCCTACATTACCAGTCGACCTAATTTTCAGCATCATAAAGGCTTCGATTCTCCTCTGTTCCGGTTTGCCCAACGTACGTTTCTCGCTACCATACAATGCTGTGGCCCAAACGTACATTCTCAGAAATTTCTTTCTCAAGGTCTATGATTGATATTAGCAGACTTCTCGTTTTCCCAGTGCTAGTCTGCTTTGGATTCTGCTTGCCCGGTCCGTCATGGGTTAAATGGTTCAAATGGCTCTGAGCACTATGGGACTTAACATCTGAGGTCATCAGTCCCCTAGAACTTAGAACTACTTAAACCTAACTAACCTAAGGACATCATACACATCCATGCCCGAGGCAGGATTCGAACCTGCGACCGTAGCGGTCGCGCGGTTCCAGACTGAAGCGCCTGTAACTGCGTGGCCACACTGGCCGGCGTCAAGGGTTATTTTAATGCCTAGGTAGCAGAATTTCTTAACTTCATCTACTTCGTGACCATCGATCCCGATGTTAAGTTTCCCGCTACTATTCATTAGTTTCGTCCTTCTTCGATTTACTACAGTCCATATTCTGATTAGACTATTCATTCCATTCAGTACATTTTTAATGCTTCTTCACTTTCACTGAGAATAGCAATATCATCAGGGAATCTTATCGATATCCTTTCACCCTTCCTTTTATTTCCCACATTGCTTCTCTGATGTATATACTGAACAGTAGACTACACCACTACTTTGCACTCTTGTTAATACGAACACTTCTTTCTTTCTCTTCCAGTCTTGTGGTTACCCGTCTTTCCCTATAGCTTAGCCCGATTTTTATCAGATTTTCGAACATCTTTCACCAATTGTACGTTACGAACGCTTTTACAGGTCTTTATTTTTTCTTCAGTCTTGCTTCCATTGTCAACCGCAACGCCTTAACTGCGTCTCCGCTGCTTGCGAGCGGGTTAGCCGCACGGTCTAGGGCGCCTTGTTACGGTCTGAGCGGCTTCCCCGTCGGAGGTTTGAGTCCTCCCTCGGGCATGGGTGTGTGTGTGTAGTCCTTAGCGTAAGTTAGTTTAAGTTAGATTAAGTAGTGGGTGAGCTTAGGGACCGATGATCTCAGCAGTTTGGTCCCATAAGACGCTACCACCACCAATATATTGCATTTACCTTTTCTAAAGCGAAACTGATCGTCATCTTACAGATCCTCAGTTTTATTTTCCCTTCTTCTGTGTAGTATTCCTGCCAGTAACTAGGATGCATCAGCTGTTAGGCTGACTGTGTGATCATTTTCGCACTTGTCGCCTCTTGCTATCTTCGGAATTGCGTGGATGCCATTTTTCCGAAGGTCTGATGGTATATCACCAGTCTCATACTTTCTTTACACAAACGTGAGTAGTCGTTTTGTTGCCACCGGGTCCAATGATTTTAGAGATTCCGGTGGAATATTATCCATCTGTTCTGCCGTATTTGATCTTTTACAAGGCTCTTTTAAATTCTGATTCTAATACCGGATTCCCTATTTCTTCCCTTTCGATTGTTGTGTCTTCTTCTCTCACGTTATCAGACAAGTCTTAACCATCGAAGAGGCCGTCGGTGTATTCTTTCCACCTATGCGCTATTTCCTCATCATTTAACAGTGTAATTCCCATTAAATTCTTAATGTTATCACCCTTGATTTTAGTTTCATTGAAGGTTTTTTGACTTTCCTGCATGCTGAATCTGTCCTTCCGACGGATTTTTTTTTTTTTATTTCTTTACATTTTTCACGCAACCATTTTGCCTTAGCCTCCTTACACTTCCTATTTATTTCATTCGTTTGTAATTATCTATTGCTGAATCTCCCTGAACGTTTTTGTACTTTCTCCTTTCATCAATCAACTGAAATATTCCTTCTGTTACCCATGATTTATCCACAGTTACCATCTGATTACCTACGCCTTTCTTCCAATTACTGTGATGGCCCTTTTTAGAGACGCTCACTCCTCTTCAACTGAATTGCGTTCTGAGTTATTCCTTGGCGCAGTATCTGTAGCCCTGAAGAACTTCAAATGTACTTCTTCATTCCTTGGTACATCCGTACCCCATTCTTTGCACATTGATTCTTCCCGACTAATTTCTTAATCTTCAGCCTACTCTTCGTTACTACTAAATAGTGCTCTGAGTCTATGTCTGATCTAGTGTACGTCTTACTACCCAGTATCGGGTTTCAGAATCTCTGCCTTACCATAACGTAATCTAACTGAAATCTCCCCGGATCTCCCGGCCTTTTCCAAGAACACTTCCTCATCTTATGTTTCTTGAACAGGGTATTCTGTGTTACTCGATCAAATTTACTACAGAACCCAATTAGCCTGTCTCCTCTCTCATTTCTAGAACTAAGCCCATATTCTCCATAAGTCTTCCTTCCTGTCGTTCCCCTACAACCACATCCCAAGGCCGGCCGCGGTGGCCTTGCGGTTCTAGGCGCTCCAGTCCGGAGCCGCGCTGCTGCTGCGGTCGCAGGTTCGAATCCTGCCTCGGGCATGGGTGTGTGTGATGTCCTTAGGTTAGTTAGGTTTAAGTAGTTCTAAGTTCTAGGGGACTGGTGACCACAGCAGTTGAGTCCCATAGTGCTCAGAGCCATTTGAACCATTTGAACCACATTCCAATCCCCCGTGACCATTAGAATTTCATTTCCCTTTACATGCTGAATTGCCAGTTCATTATCCGCATATACTTCCCCCTCATTTTCGGCAAGCGATGTCGGCCAGTAGATGTAAACTATCGCTGTAAATTGTAATTAGAACTACCCGATCACTGAACTGTTCGCAGTGACTCACTATGTCCTAGTTTCCTATTCATAGCGAATCCTAAACCTTTATACCAGTTTCTGCTACTGTTGCTATTACCCCATACTCATCAGATAGGAAATCCTTGTCTTCTCTTCATTTAACTGTATCTAGATTAAGCCTTTGGGCCGGCCGCGGTGGTCTCGCGGTTCTAGGCGCGCAGTCAGGAACCGTGCGACTGCTACGGTCGCAGGTTCGAATCCTGCCTCGGGCATGGATGTGTGTGATGTCCTTAGGTTAGTTAGATTTAAGTAGTTCTAAGTTCTAGGGGACTAATGACCACAGCAGTTGAGTCCCATAGTGCTCAGAGCCATTTGAACCATTTAGCCTTTGGATTTTCTGGCTTCTCCCCTATGTTTATTATCGGAGGTGTATCGGCAATTTTATCTGGGTCTCAAGCCCAAAAATGTGCTTAATGAAACTGATGATAACGAGGACCATGATGTGTTGGAGTAGGTCATACTTGCGTTTGTGGTGAGTTTATTACTTTGTGTTGTAATTCTAGTTTCATAATAACTAAAAACTTTACAACTGTCAGAAGCTAATAACCTATATATGGAAATTTTGTGAACTATCATAAATAATGAGATGATCTCTATTAATTGATATTTAATGACATAACAAGGCGGATACATCATTTTGTGTCAGAAGTATAGGATGATGAGTCTTGGTTAGAAAGAATTCAGACCTTTGTGACTACTGGGTTGTCTATAAATTTTATTTTCACAAACATCTAAATTTCTCAGACCTTTGTTTCTGTGCTTTAGGCCCTTATGATTCGCATAGCCTCACTTATTTACGCTACTTCTCATTAATTTCATCAGTTTACTGTTTACTTTCAATCCATATTATGCACTTAAAAGGCTGTTCATTTCATTCCACCTTTGCAGCTGTGTGGTCAGTGTGGTTGTATACAGTCTGCCTTCGGCGGTGCTGCGGCACGGACGTCTGTTTACGTCGCTGCAGTGGAAGTTCGGGCGCACGCGGTTGTTTACCTATCCGGTGTACTCGCACGTTTCGAAAACTCGATACAGAATGGCACATGCATACCGAAATTCGATTCTCAAGATTTGTTTTTCGATGAATATGCGAGACCGAAAGCATATGAAATTGAAATGTTCCTACGAGTCGAAGTTAAACTTCATTACAACGAACTTATACGAATACACCTCTCTATAGTGAGCAGTGTAGTCTACGTCAAACTGATTAATGATGCAGTGTGTGGAAGAATCATTCGGGATACTGAACAGGAACTCAAATTCTGTCACTCTGATGGTCACGTTGGAGAGGTAACAACTGATCACGCGCGACTGGGATTACGAAGCATACATATCTTCGAACTTCCCTTCGAGGTTCCGTCTGACTTGGTGATTGACGCCTTACGCCCATATGCTTAGCCACGTAGAGGAAAAATGGTCCAATTTCACGACCTACCACGTTCTCAATGGGATGCAACAAATCAGAATAGAACTGACACAACAAGTACTCTCATACATGTTCATCGGCAGAGCAATACTCGTCTACGATGGACAACCCAAAATATGCTCTGGATGCGGGAAAAAGGGCCACGTACGTTCCGAAACTATGCAGCGGAGGATTGTGCAAGTTCCAATTGGCGAACCCATCCCTACGTCCTCGCCGACGCCTCTGACACTAACGTATGCGGACGCGTTTCGGACAGATCCCATCCCGAAGAATGACCAGCTCCAACGCCCGGACAGTTTACGGCAACCGACTGCAGCAGAGACCGCCACCTGTGGCGAAACGACGCACACTTGTGCCACTCCGGCGCCGACGACGGCGTTAACCGACCGGAAAGGATCGGTAGGACGTATGGAAATTGAAACTACGATTGTGCTGACAGCTGCTCTCGTCCTTGAGCGCCGTTAGTCACTTGCGGACTCGGACACGGTGGCGCACACGCACAAACAACGATCGCCGAAGCGCCACAAGAAACCTGCTTAATGCATTCCACGGCAGACTGAATTGCATGTAACGATACAGTGAATCCAGATGCGCAGAGGGAGGTTCTACCTCCCACACGGCAGTACGACGTGAATCACATGAGACAGGGGTTGAATACAGACACACCGGACGGAGAGCCGCTGGTAAGGGTCCCTCCACTCACCTCAGCAACATCTCCGCCTTCGGTCAGCCCGGCCGGAAAAACGCTACGAGAGATGCACCTCCAGCACAGGGACTGGGCCGATGACTCCGATACTGATCCACAGATCGACGGCGCAGCCGCAGTGGCGAGTGCGGAGCCAACCGGATGTTAACCACGCAGAAAACGGACTGTCGCACAGACAGTGTGTCACCGAGCAGCAGCACACAAGTTAACATAAGCGTTCTTGTGAGCTTTACGCACTGAGGAACAGCGGCAGGCGTATCCAACAGCCTCTCTTAACATTAACGCAATTAGAACTCCGGTCAAATTGCAATTATTACGAGACATGCTGCGTGCCTTACACGTCAAAATCGTCCTTCTGCAGAAAGTATGTGTCGAGAGCTTCCCCGATCTCCACGAGTACGATACATACATTAGACCCACTACAGACGGCGGCAGCGGAACAGCGATACTTCGACGTAGCGGCATAGTAGCTGAGGACGCGATGCACCTGCCGTCAGTGCGAGATCTGGCTCTCACAGTGCTAGGAGTACGGATCATTAACATCTACTCACCGTCGGGGTCCGACAGACGGCGGGTTCGATCCCGATTTTACGCACAGGAGATTGCAGCACTATTCTTAGGCCGGTATGAACGCGTGTTATTTAGAGGAGAATTCAACTGCGTGCTCGTACTAAAGGATCGGCACTCAAGCTATAATTCATACCAGGAGCTACGGCAGCTGATACAGGACGTGAATCTAATCGGTACATTGGAGACGACCCATGGCGACAGAAGCGGATATACCTATGTCAAAATCCACTCTGCAAGTCGCCTCTATCGAATTTACGTATCACGTCGTCTTGAATCTGCGATCCTCGATGCGGAATTGTGAGCCGTGGCCTTTTTAGATCACATAGCGTACAAATGCACGGTCTCCCTAAGTCGTCAAGGAGTGTGGAGGTTTCGCAGAGTTTGGAAATTGAATACAGCGCACCTCAGGGGACGTGAGCGCAGACGTTTAATCGAAGACACTTGGCACATATCTGAACGACGCCTCGCGACATATCCGACGATGTTGCAATGGTGGCTGGAATGCATTAAGCCTGCATTGCGCCGAGCGTTAATTGCATACGGAAGCGCCTTCACAGGATCGGCGAGCTGCTATAAAACGAGCGCAGGCCCAAATAATTTCTATAACGTGACGCCGTCTGGAGGGTGTCGTAGTCCGGGGAAGGGCCTTTGAACGAGTCCGTAGAGAATCACCGTCGATGCAGCACGTTATCAGAGAAAACAACGTAGTCGCAGAACCTTAAAAATGGTTCAAACGGCTCTGAGCACTATGGGACTCAACTGCTGAGGTCATTAGTCCCCTAGAACTTAGAACTAGTTAAACCTAACTAACCTAAGGACATCACAAACATCCATGCCCGAGGCAGGATTCGAACCTGCGACCGTAGCGGTCTTGCGGTTCCAGACTGCAGCGCCTTTAACCGCACGGCCACTTCGGCCGGCACAGAACCTTAATACAGGACGTCGTACTACCGGACGGTCGCCGTATGATAACGCATAAAGACATCGCCAACGCCTTTTTGGAACAATACGGTCATCTCTCTGAAGAAGCAGAACACGATCAGGCAGCCTTTCATGATGTCCCACGAACGTTATCCGCGTGCCTCGACGCGATGGCCGTTCGAGCGTTAAAGGGGGAAGTCACAGATGACGACGCAATAGAAGCGCTCGATAAGGGTGCATCGAACAAGTCGCCGGGGCCGACGGGTTTCCGTTAGAGTTTTATCGTACATTTAAAGATCTTATGACTCCGCGATGGAGTGTCGTAAATTGATGTCTCCCAATGTGACTCTTCCACCCGCTTTCGTGGAAGGAATGATTATCCCTATCCACAAACCATCCGGCGGCACAGGGATACAGGCCTACAGGCCTTAATTGCAATTACAAGATCTACAACAGGATACTTGCAGCACGCTTTAAACGTCTATTACGCCAAGAGATGTCACTCGACGAAACCCAACTACGAGGGGATAGCAATATACAAAGGACACTCAGCGTTATCGCACTGGCAACAACATGTCGTCTCCGGGGTGCACTGGTATCAATAGACTTGATCCAAATAAAACAAAATCGAGTAAAGAAAATAAAAATAAGTATTCGATAAAGGAAATTATTATGACTTTTTCCAGCAATGAGACAAAAAAATGCACTGACAAGTGAGGAAGAAGAAATTGGTAGAAGCTTAATGAAGAAATATACAGGACACACAATCGACTATGTTTGGATGGATGATGTCCATCTATTAATCGACATACACTCCTGGAAATTGAAATAAGAACACCGTGAATTCATTGTCCCAGGAAGGGGAAACTTTATTGACACATTCCTGGGGTCAGATACATCACATGATCACACTGACAGAACCACAGGCACATAGACACAGGCAACAGAGCATGCACAATGTCGGCACTAGTACAGTGTATATCCACCTTTCGCAGCAATGCAGGCTGCTATTCTCCCATGGAGACGATCGTAGAGATGCTGGATGTAGTCCTGTGGAACGGCTTGCCATGCCATTTCCACCTGGCGCCTCAGTTGGACCAGCGTTTGTGCTGGACGTGCAGACCGCGTGAGACGACGCTTCATCCAGTCCCAAACATGCTCAATGGGGTACAGATCCGGAGATCTTGCTGGCCAGGGTAGTTGACTTACACCTTCTAGAGCACGTTGGGTGGCCCGGGATACATGCGGACGTGCATTGTCCTGTTGGAACAGCAAGTTCCCTTGCCGGTCTAGGAATGGTAGAACGATGGGTTCGATGACGGTTTGGATGTACCGTGCACTATTCAGTGTCCCCTCGACGATCACCAGTGGTGTACGGCCAGTGTAGGAGATCGCTCCCCACACCATGATGCCGGGTGTTGGCCCTGTGTGCCTCGGTCGTATGCAGTCCTGATTGTGGCGCTCACCTGCACGGCGCCAAACACGCATACGACCATCATTGGCACCAAGGCAGAAGCGACTCTCATCGCTGAAGACGACATGTCACCATTCGTCCCTCCATCCACGCCTGTCGCGACACCACTGGAGGCGGGCTGCACGATGTTGGGGCGTGAGCGGAAGACGGCCTAACGGTGTGCGGGACCGTAGCCCAGCTTCATGGAGACGGTTGCGAATGGTCCTCGCCGATACCCCAGGAGCAACAGTGTCCCTAATTTGCTGGGAAGTGGCGGTGCGGTCCCCTACGGCACTGCGTAGGATCCTACGGTCTTGGCGTGCATCCGTGCGTCGCTGCGGTCCGGTCCCAGGTCGACGGGCACGTGCACCTTCCGCCGACCACTGGCGACAACATCGATGTACTGTGGAGACCTCACGCCCCACGTGTTGAGCAATTCGGCGGTACGTCCACCCGCCCTCCCGCATGCCCACTATACGCCCTCGCTCAAAGTCCGTCAACTGCACATACGGTTCACGTCCACGCTGTCGCGGCATGCTACCAGTGTTAAAGACTGCGATGGAGCTCCGTATGCCACGGCCTGACACTGACGGCGGCGGTGCACAAATGCTGCGCAGCTAGCGCCATTCGACGGCCAACACCGCGGTTCCTGGTGTGTCCGCTGTGCCGTGCGTGTGATCATTGCTTGTACAGCCCTCTCGCAGTGTCCGGAGCAAGTATGGTGGGTCTGACACACCGGTGTCAATGTGTTCTTTTTTCCATTTCCAGGAGTGTATTACCTGTAATTCATAGAGAAGAATTAGTTGAAAATAAAAATTATCAAAATGAAAAGGTGAGAATTACTCAGGTGTGATTTCATAATCAACAATAGAAAATTTGTCTCAATAACCGAAAGTTTTCAAGAAGCGGTAAAAATGTGAAGTAGAAAAGCCAATTGATAATTTTTATCCATATATGTATACAAGGGATAAGCAATTGCATATTTGTAAATAACGTGAGAAAAACAATAAAAATATATGTATAGAAATAATCGAATTCTTTATGTATGTAGAAAATATAATGCAACTCAATATTATAAGAATTATTTAAAACAAATATCAAATGATGACCAATCTAAAATATTGTTATCCACGAAAAATGACGAGTGTGGCAATGCAACAAAGAAACGTTTAAGTTGTCAAGAGGTTAGATTTTAGTTGTTTTTATTCAAGCAGATGCCAGATTTGTTTGCAGGATTATTGTAAATAATGATGGAAACTACATAAAATTAACAGAACTTGTAAATGATGAACATCAAACAGCGAATAAAAAAGTATAATCTATCAAGAAAGTGAAAACTTTCGTTGTTTTTACTATAATCGCACATGTAGCGACGAGCTCTCAAGTAGATGCAACATTTGTCAACTAGAAGACAGCAAACATGAAAAATAGTATGTAAGAATGGAAAAGAAATAGTTGAAATGATCTTAAATAACAATTACTGACAGCCAAGAACATAAAACTGACTGAAAATGAAATTTCGTAATTTCTCACTTTTTTTTTAAATCTGATGTTTTTCTTATCCTTAATAAATGTCTGAGATTATGAGAGACTTTACAGTCGTTCAACTTCGAGATTATTGCAGAACGAGTAATTTACGTGTATGTAGCAGATTTAAATACCTATAAGGTTCCCCATTTTTCAACAACCTAAAAGACAAACATTTCCATAAAAAGAGAGAATAAAATGGAAGCTTTGTTGAGAAAGTTTACAGTCACTAAACTTCATTATTATTGCAGATCGAATAATTTACGAGTATATATAAGTTTTAGAAGGGATGATTTAATTACCTTAATTATTTCACATAATTTGCCTCCTCCTCCTACAAACAATCGAAGTTTGATTGTAGTTGAACTCAAAGCAAGAGCTAAATATTTTCGTGTTAGAGGAAACAGTAAATTGAGGGAATTAGAGTTAATTAATGTTATTGGGTTACAAGAGTTTATATTTCATCCAGAACTATTCCAAAATACCAGATCAAGTCCAAAACGTGTACATACAAATTACTTTTACAAATTTGATGGTGATCTTACAGAAGAAACTCGACCACTGACACAAGAAAAATAGTTAGACTAGATCAAATTAATCTGTTCAGTAGCAAATCTATCTGAGCAAGAAAAAGAGGCCAAACCATTAAAAATGGATTTATTCGAGATTAAATAAATGAGATCGAAATTTAATGAAAAATTTAAGGCATGGACTATTGACTAAAAAATTGTCTTTGACAATGCTAATATTGCCAAACTCGATACCATTAGTGAGAAAACAGATTATGTAACGAAGGCACTCAGTTCCATGGTGGAAGTAGCAAAAACGGGGGACTAATTGGAGAAAAGGTGGTAAGTTGAGTATAACAACCAAAAATCCAAAAATGTTTTATCCCATTTCTACAGGCTATTATGCATCAAATAATAGCCGAGAATCTGTTCAAGTTTTGTGCAATAAAATCAGAGATATATTAACATCTCATGAGACTACTGATATGGAATATACGTCGTTTAATATTCAAATGTTAGCGATTCGTAGAAATAATGGTGGAGGTAAACAAATAAATTTATTTGATGATAAAAACACTAAAAATGTATTAATAGAATTAATAATAGCAACAATCTCTGTTCTCCTAGAGCAATAGTAATTGCATTAACATACCAGACAAATAATATATTTGGTAGATAACTAACTACTGGCGAAAATCAGAAAATTAGAGAAGGAAATAAACGCAAATTACAAAATGTATTAACCTGGATTTTATGCGGTTAGATAGGTGAATACAATGAAGAAGATTTACTCTAGTTGATATTAAAAGTGTTGAGCAACTACTAGATATTCAAGTAAGTGTTGTGTGTGCTGAGAATTTCAATTCATTTATATATTATGGTCCTGAGAAGGAAACGAAGATATATCTCTGTAAAAATCAAAATCATTTTGATGTAATTAACAGTATATCGGAATTCGTAGGGTCCTCATACTCACTGATAAATGTAACAAACCATACAACCACGAGAACAAACACAAATGCAAAATGGAGAGAAAAATCGGGATATAATCCTATAAAGACGAACATAGTAGAGAGGAAAGTAAGATTTGTTGTGAAAACTGCAGTAGATACTCTTACAATGAAGAATGCTTAAAAATCACCATGAAATTTTTGACTCTGCATATAAATGTAAACGATGTAGAAAGATTTTATTGAGATCTAATTAACACAAATGTGGTTATGAACGATGCGAAAATAAAAAATAAAAAATGTTACATCCAATACTGATTGCAACAAGGCGATATTTGTGTAAGAAAAACTGGTGACGACGTCATAGACATTTTTGTGACAATTTAGACAAATTGTTCAAATGGTTCAAATGGCTCTGAGCACTATGGGACTCAACATCTGAGGTCATCAGTCCCCTAGAACTTAGAACTACTTAAACCTAACTAATCTAAGGACATCACACACATCCATGCCTGAGGCAGGATTCGAACCTGCGACCGTAGCAGTCACGCGGTTCCGGACTGCAGTGCCTAGAACCGCGCGGCCACCACGGCCGGCACAATTTAGACAGCCTTTGACTGTTATACTAATGGAGAATTCTAAGATTATTATGTTTTCCAGTGCTGGGAATTCTATAAAATATTTGCAGGTAAACAGTTTGAGTGTTTTGAAGATTTATTCCGTTTGAAGGAGCGAATTGTACCTAAACAGAAACATAGATCAAGAAACTGGTATAGGCATGCGTATTCAAACACTGAGAATACGGCGCTGCGGTCGGCAGCGGCTATGTAAGACAACAAACGTCTGACACAGTTGTTAGATCGATTACTGCTACTACAATGGCAGGTTATCAAGATTTAAGTGAGTTTCAACGAAGTGTTATAGTTGGCCCACAGGTGATGGGACTCAGCATCTCAGAGGTATCGATTAAAGGAATTTTCCCATACGATAATTTCACGAATGTAGTATGAATATCAGGCATCCGGTAAAACTTCAAATATCTGACATCGCTGCGGCCGGAAAAAGATCCTGTAAGAACTGGACCAACGACTACTGAAGAGAATCGTTCAACATGAAGTGCAACTCCACTGCAGATTGCTGCAGATTTCATTGCTGGGCCATCAAAAAGTGAAACATCATGGATATGGGTTTTTTGAGCCGAAGGCCCTCTAGTGTACCCTTGATGACTGTATGAAACAAAGTTTTACGCCTCGCCTGAGCCCGTCAACACCGACATTGGACAGTTGATGACTGGAAACATATTGCCTGGGCGGAAAAGTATTTTTTGAAATTGAATAGAGCGTATTTAAGTGTACGGATATGGAGACAACCTCATGAATCCATGGACCCTGCATTTCAGCAGGGGACTGTTCAAGATGTAATGGTGTGGGGTGTGTGCAGTTGCAGTGATATGGGACCGCTGATGTGTCTAGATTCGACTCTGACATGTGAAACCTACATAAGCATCCTGTCTGATCACCTGCATCCATTCGAGTCCATTGTATATTCCGACGGACTTAAGCAATTCCAGCAGGGCAATGCGACATACCACACGTCCAGAATTGCTACAGAGTGGATCCGAGTATAAACACTTCCGCTAGCCACCAAACTTGCAACATGGTGTTCAGAAGAAATCTCAACCCCTGCGTACTCTTACGGACTTATGGACAGTCCTGCAGGATTCATGTTGTCAAAGCCCTTCAGCACTACTTCAGACATTAGTAGAATCCATGCCACGTTGTGTTGCGGCACTTATGCGTGCTCGCTGGGGCCTTACACGATATTAGGTAGGTGTACCAGTTTCTTTCGGTTTTCAGAGTAAATTTCAAATCTCATAATAGCTCACAATTTTAATAGTGATACTGTTCATAAATTTAAGACAAATGACAAATTCTGTAGCTGGATGATATGTGAAGAAAACAGGAACTACATATTCACAGCTCACTATTCTAAAGGATACGTTTCACAATTCATCATGGAGTATTGTGCTGAAAATACAATAAAACCATATACTATCTACACAGGAACTACACTGATGTTATTAGAGATAAAACAGTTAGGTCTAAAATTATAGATAGCAGTAATTTTGTACAAGGTCCTGTTAGTAGTTCTCCAAACACATTTGATATGAAGGAACTGAAGAAAGGCTACTTCCTGCAATTTTTCAATACACAGAAAAATGAAAATTATATAGGACCAATTCCAGAGACTCGATATCATTGTGTTCACACTTTGAAACCGAAAGATAGACAAACATTCCTCAAACGGCATAGTTCCAGAGTTAAAGAAATTGTATGTTTAATATGAAGAAAGGAATAAATGAGTACTATAATTCTGATGCAAATATATTAAGAAGAGGTTGTTTAGAACTGAGAAAACAATTTCAATAAATAGCTAATATTTATCCATTCTCTTACTTAACAATTGCTGGAGTTTGTACGGCTATATACAGATCTAAATATTTATCTGAAAATACAATACTGTATTGTATAAAGAACAAAAATAAAATTATAGTGAAGATTCCATAGGTTGGTTAAACAGTTTAAACAATAACAATATTAAATATGCTGTTAACGGTGGAGAAGTAAAAGTAGCCACGACAAAAGTATACGGATTTGATAAAGACACTGATACTCTTTATCAATACCACGGTTGTTTTTGGCACAATAGTAAAAATGTTTTAAAAATTAGATGATTAACAGTAAAAATAAAAAATAATGGCTGACCTTTATCAAAAGACTCTAACAAGACGTACAGAAATACGAAATGTGGAATATAATTTAGTGAAGATGTGGGAATGTGGTTAGCTTAACTCAGCAGAGTACAAAAAGATGAAGAAATTAATACATTTACTTGCAATTGTTGAACCATTGAATTGAAGAGAATCTTTTTATGGTGGTTGAATGAATGCGACAAAATTAAGAGCTATTGCTGATGGCATTAACACAAAAGTAAGATTTCATTAGGTATACAGTCTTTATCCAACTGCAAAATTCTATGAGTACTATCCTGAGTTAAAAACATATAGACCAAGACACCATTCTAAAAAATGGTATGGATTCATAGAATGTAAAGTATTGGTGCCTAGAGGATTGTATCATCTAGTTTTACCTGTAAAAATAAATGAAAAATTGTTGTTTCCTTTGTGTGTCAAATGTTCTCAAGAAAAAATGAATAAATACTATCATAATGATAAGGAAAGAAGTTTTATTGGAGCTTAGGTAACAAATGAAGTAAAGAAAGCTGTGGAAAAAGGATATAAAATTTTGGATGACTATGAAGTATGTAATTACACGAATAAAAGAAATATGTTGTTTAAAATTTATACGTAAGATTTCATGAAAATTTTATTAGAAACCAGTTCACATAACTTTGAAATTGATGGAGAACATGTCAAAACAGTTAAAGAGAAATAGGATATTGACTTAGATCCCGATAGAATAAAGCAAAATCTAGAAAAAAGAGCTGTTGCTAAGATATGTCTTAACTCATTATGGGGAAAATGTGGGCAAAGACAAAATATGAGTGGAACTGAGTGTGTTGCAGATTTACAACAATTTTATGAGATACTATGAGAAGAAAAAATACATAATATAGATATACATTTTATTAATGACAACATGGTTCAGATGAAGTACAATTTGAAGGATTATTTTGTGGAAAATAACACAGCTACAAATATTTTTATAGAAGCAATCACTACATCAAATGAAATGCTTAGATTGTATGATAGGCTAGATAAACTAGGGACAATGCTATACATTTTGATACCGATTCTGTAGTATACATTGATGATGTTAAGTCAATTTAGGAAAAGTTTGTATGTTTGGTGAAGGGACAGAAGAGTTGGGAAACAATAAATGGGTAACAAATTATCTTTGACTGGACTAAAGAGCTATTATTATGACAAAACTGATGAGAACACTGAGGTAAAGGTAGAAGGATTTACTTTAAATTATAAGTACATTCAGAAGTAGAATGGTGAATCTATACAAAGATTAATCAAGAGTGAAATGAAGGAGAAAATACAATTAGAGTACAGTCATGTCACTAGAGATGTTGATACTAAAAATCTAGTCGACAAACAGGTTAAGAAATAAATCTCATTCCAGGATGATAAAAGAATGATTTTAGAAAATTATGACACAGTACCTTATGGATACTAAAATAATGTTATAAAACTTAATGAATAATAATTAAAATCATTAATTTTATTTTTTACTTTTTCATATTTATTTTGTGAGTAGGATGGGCTTGCTCAGTGAATTGTCTCCTAGTGCACTGAACGGACTCACTTACTGCTGATAACCATAGCCTCTCTTAAGTTAGTATTTTGTATATGGTCCAGCTTGAAGATACCACAACAGTGTATCCAAAAGTTCACCTCTAGTGTAAGCAACCTGTTTCTCTGATGTGTGCTTACCTCCCATGTTTCTGCTTTATATGTAGCGACGTTTTCAGGAACTAAACAACTTAACATCCGTTTACTACTTTTGGTTTACAAAAGGAGCGAGTTCAGTTGTCATACGGCACTCTTACCCTGTCCTATTTTATTATTTATGTCCACTTTCTACGTCTGATCATATCGTAACCCCCACATATTTCAACCTTACTGGCTCCGTCCTCCGAATCCCCAATGGCACTGTCGCCAACCGTCAGGTATCCGGCTTTCGTCAAGCTAATTGTGTGGCCCCATCTATCATGGTCCTCACTTAACTTTCGAAGCATGTACTTAGCACCATCCTACTCTTCTGTTACCACGACCTGGTCAAGAGTGGTGTGTACAAGATTTCGTCTCCCAGAGGGTTTCTCATGCCCTCACATTTGCTTCTTCAGTCTGTAAGTGCTTCCTCCACGAAAATTTAAAATAGCACGTAGGCTTTAGCATACCACTGGCTTAGCCCATTTATGAGAAGAAACCCCAGTGACACAGAATATCCTACTTTGGCAGCGCTCACACAGTCCATATAGGACGCTGAACTACTTTGATGGAAGTAGTGACAAGCCTCTGTTCTTCATACTTGTGCACAAACAGATTCATTGTACCATATCATTATGTTATTTACAATTTAAGATCTTCAATAATTTAGGGCTAATTTTGAACTCACGTCTGTGTAACCTAAATTGAGGGAGTCCCCAAACCTGTACTCCTAATTTGTTTGTAAAAAACAGGAAATAGTAAAAATACACTGGTTTCCAAAATTAAAGCAACTAACCACTATTTTCTTGTCCTGTCACTAATTCACGATATAATCATACAAACTGTCAACCAGAAGCCAGTACGATCGTGTTCTGCACGGAATATGGCATTCCGGTCAACTGACAACCATGTCAATGATGACGTCAAGGCGAGATACAGTCGGTGCAGTACGGCATAGAGAAGATGCCTACCGGACTCTCTACGGTGGAGGGCCAGAGAAAGAAAGGAAGCAGGACAGCCGAGACTGATGCGGCCCGATGGCTTAGTTTGAATCGTTATGTTCTTTCTCGGATGTGGTGAGAGTGTATAGATATCAGAACTGAATTCCGAAGACCATGGCAGGGATGATCATGTTTAACTTCAGAAGAATGGACCGTTATTTGGCTGTAAGGTCACTACAGTACCGCCTTAGTAATGCATGGCAACTGGTATGTGAGCTCGCAACATCTACTCGAGTGTTTATCCGGGCAAACGGTGTGCAGGAGGCTTCGGCAAAGTGGCCTTTACTGCCGGAGGCCTACTGTATGTCTACCTCTGACACGTGTTCACAGAAGGGAATATCTAGAGTCAGCAACATGCCACCAGGGCGTTCGAACAGTGGGCCAATGCTGTTCTCACAGATGAGTACCGATTTAGTCTGGAGAGTGATTCTCATGGATTCGGAACTGGAGGGAACGTGGAACACGATTTCGGAAACCAAACACTGCGATTTATTGGCAGAATATTTAGAAATCACAACAGTTCCACTAATGAGAGTGCTTACACCACACTTTTCCTCCCTCTTCTGGAGTATTGGAGTACAGGGATCCGAAACAGAAGGTCTTGATGGAGGATACTGAAAACTTTCAGCTGGTTTTACACTATTTCCAAAAACGGTAGAGTGTGCCACGGATATGATACGTGAATTTGAGTGGTAGTCATGAAAACAAAGGAGTTTTTCGTTACGGTAGGATCTTCTCATGAAATTTAGATCACCAACTTTCCCCGATGGCGAAAATGTTCTTTTGACACCCATCTGCGTAAGCAGAAACGATCGCCATTATAAAATAAGAGAAATAGGAGCTCGCACAGAAAGATTTAAGTGCTCATTTTTCCCGCGCTCTCCGAAACTGTAACGGTAGAAAAATAGCTTGAAGTTGGTTCGACGAGCCCTTTGTCAGGCACTTAATTGTGAATTGCAACGTAATATTGTAGATTTAGATGTAAATGTTGATGTCGATGTAGATATACGACGATCGTTCGATAAGTAACGCCTCTCACTTTTTCTCAGGACATATTCATTGTTAAGAGTCAGAATTTGATGACAATATACATCAACATGCCTTGTCCGTATCCTATTTTTCTACATAGCCTCCATCATGTTCTATGGCCGTACCCCTTGCGGGTGAAAGCTCTTGTGCTGTAGGGGTAGCCATGTTTTCACTGCATGACAGACACTCTCGTCATCTTCAAAGTGTGTTCACCATAAAGAATATTTAAGCAGCCCCAAGTGCTGGAAGTCCGAGGACGACAGGTCTGGACTGTAGGGTGGATGAGGCAGTGATGTCCAATCCAATTTCGCCATGTGTGCCCGGGTCTCAAGACTTGTGTTATCGTGCGTTATCGTGTCGGAGGAAGATGTCTGCTGGATTCTTGTTCGATCGAACACGTCGGAAGCCGTTCCTGAGTTTATTCAGAGTCCTCACCTATGCCCCTGATTTGATGGTTGACCCTCTTGGCATCACATCCACGGGAATGACGTAATCACAAACCCAGAAGACTGTCACCATGAAACTTCCTGGCACATTAAAACTGTGTGCCAGACCGAGTCTCGAACTCAGGACTTTTACCTTTCGCGTGTAAGTGCTCTACCCACTGAGCTACCCAAGCACGACTCACGCCCCGTCCTCACAGCTTTACTTCTGGCCTCCTACCTTCCAAACTTTACAGAAGCTCTCCTGCGAACCTTGCAGAAATAGCACTCCTGAAACAATGGATATTGCGGAGTTCGAGTCTCTGTCCGGCACACAGTTTTATTCTGCCAGGAAGTTTCGTATCAGCACACACTCCGCTGCAGAGTGAAAATGTCATTCTGGAAACATCCCCCAGGCTGTGGCTAAGCCATGTCTCCGCAATATCCTTTCTTTCAGGAGTACCAGTTCTGCAAGGTTCGCAGGAGATCTTCTGTAAAGTTTGGAAGGTAGGAGACGAGGTACTGGCGAAAGTAAGGCTGTGAGGAGGGGGCGTGAGTCATGCTTGGGTAGCTCCGTTGGTAGAGCACTTACCCGCGAAAGGCAAAGGTCCCGAGTTCGAGACCCGGTCCGGTACACAGTCTTAATCTGCCAGGAAGTTTCGTATCAGCGCACACTCAGCTGCAGAATAAAAATCTCATTCTGGACTGTCACCATGACTTTTCCGGCAAATGTGGTTGTCCTGAATTTCTTCTTTTGTGGTGAGTGAGGATTATGCCACTCCAGGGACTGCCTTTTTGTTTCTGACGCAAAGTGGTGCACCCAGGTTTCGTCCCCCTTACGATCCGTAACAGAAGGGCCTCTCCGTTGGTTTCAAAACTCTCTTACATTTCAGATGTAATGGCCTTTCTTTGAATCTTGTGGTCCACTGTGAGCCTGTCGTGGAAACCACCGTGAGCACCTCTTTGGATATCCGAGATGCTCATCATTGCAGACGCACTTCCAATGCTGACCGACAACTGCAGAGCCGGTCGGCACGAATAACGGCATCCCCACGGATCAATAGTCTGGAGCAGTGGCTGTGACAGGGCGTCATAAGCTTGGCTGATCATGGAGCTCTGTTTCTGCATTTCCTGAGTTTGTAAGTTCCTTTACCCATCGCCCAACTGTACTCCTATCAACTGCAGCGTCGCATACACTACACACAAACGTTTATGGATGTTCACCACGGTTTCTTCTTCGGCACACGAGAATTCAGTAACAGCACGTGCTTGTAACGATAGTCGTATGTAGACGACACTTTGACGCTGTACTGCGTCTCTGTCATCTTCCAGAACGGTTCGAAGCTTCACCGGCGCACAGAACAAATATCAAATGTGAAGCACCAACAAGGACACTTGTATACTACTGGCCATTAAAATTGCTACACCAAGAAGAAATGCAGATGATCAAAGGCGATTCATTGAACAAATATACACTCCTGGAAATTGAAATAAGAACACCGTGAATTCATTGTCCCAGGAAGGGGAAACTTTATTCACACATTCCTGGGGTCAGATACATCACATGATCACAATGACAGAACCACAGGCACATAGACACAGGCAACAGAGCATGCACAATGTCGGCACTAGTACAGTGTATATCCACCTTTCGCAGCAATGCAGGCTGCTATTCTCCCATGGAGACGATCGTAGAGATGCTGGATGTAGTCCTGTGGAACGGCCTGCCATGCCATTTCCACCTGGCGCCTCAGTTGGACCAGCGTTCGTGCTGGACGTGCAGACCGCGTGAGACGACGCTTCATCCAGTCCCAAACATGCTCAATGGGGGACAGATCCGGAGATCTTGCTGGCCAGGGTAGTTGACGTACACCTTCTAGAGCACGTTGGGTGGCACGGGATACATGCGGACGTGCATTGTCCTGTTGGAACAGCAAGTTCCCTTGCCGGTCTAGGAATGGTAGAACGACGGGTTCGATGACGGTTTGGATGTACCGTGCACTATTCAGTGTCCCCTCGACGATCACCAGTGGTGTACGGCCAGTGTAGGAGATCGCTCCCCACACCATGATGCCGGGTGTTGGCCCTGTGTGCCTCGGTCGTATGCAGTCCTGATTGTGGCGCTCACCTGCACGGCGCCAAACACGCATACGACCATCATTGGCACCAAGGCAGAAGCGACTCTCATCGCTGAAGACGACACGTCTCCATTCGTCCCTCCATTCACGCCTGTCGCGACACCACTGGAGGCGGGCTGCACGATGTTGGGGCGTGAGCGGAAGACGGCCTAACGGTGTGCGGAACCGTAGCCCAGCTTCATGGAGACGGTTGCGAATGGTCCTCGCCAATACCCCAGGAGCAACAGTGTCCCTAATATGCTGGGAAGTGGCGGTGCGGTCCCCTACGGTACTGCGTAGGATCCTACGGTCTTGGCGTGCATCCGTGCGTCACTGCGGTCCGGTCCCAGGTCGACGGGCACGTGCACCTTCCGCCGACCACTGGCGACAACATCGATGTACTGTGGAGACATCACGCCCCACGTGCTGAGCAATTCGGCGGTACGTCCACCCGGCCTCCCGCATGCCCACTATACGCCCTCGCTCAAAGTCCGTCAACTGCACATACGGTTCAGGTCCACGCTGTCGCGGCATGCTACCAGTGTTAAAGACTGCGATGGAGCTCAGTATGCCACGGCAAACTGGCTGACACTGACAGCGGCGGTGCACAAATGCTGCGCAGCTAGCGCCATTCGACGGCCAACACCGCGGTTCCTGGTGTGTCCGCTGTGCCGTGCGTGTGATCATTGCTTGTACAGCCCTCTCGCAGTGTCCGGAGCAAGTATGGTGGGTCTGACACACCGGTGTCAATGTGTTCTTTTTTCCATTTCCAGGAGTGTATTATACGAGAACTGACATGTGATTACATTTTCACGCGATTTGGGTGCATAGATCCTGAGAAATCAGTACCCAGAACAACCACCTCTGCCCGTAATAACGGCCTTGATACGCCTGGGCACTGAGTGAAACAGATACTGGATGGCGTGTACAGTCACAGCTGCCCATGCAGCTTCAACACGATACCACAGTTCATCAAGAGTAGTGACAGGCGAATTGTGACGAGCCAGTTGCTCGGGCACCATTGACCAGACGTTTTCAATTGCTGAGAGATCTGGAGAATGTGCTGGCCAGGGCAGCAGTAGAACATATTCTGTATCCAGAAAGGCCCGTACAGAACTTGCAACATGCGGTCATGCATTATCCTGCTGAAATGTAGGGTTTCGCAGGGATCGAACGAAGGGTAGAGCCACGGGTCGTAACACATCTGAAATGTAACGTCAACTGTTCAAAGTGCCGTCAATCCGAACAAGAGGTGACTGAGACGTGTAATCAATGGCACCCCATGCCATCACGCCGGGCGATACGCCAGTATGGCGATGACGAATACACGCTTCCAATGTGCGCTCACAGCGATGTCGCCAAACACGGATGCGACCATCATTATGCTGTAAACAGCACCTCCATTCATCCGAATAAATGACGTTTTGCCATTCGTGCACCCAGGTTCGTCGTTGTGTACACCATCCTAGGCGCTCCTGCCTGTGATGCAGCGTCAAGGGTAACCGCAGCCATGGTCTCCGAGCTGATGGTCCATGCTGCTGCAAACGTCGTAGAACTGTTCGTGCAGATGGTTGTTGTCTTGCAAATTTTCCCGTCTGTTGACTCAGGGATCGAGACGTGGCTGCACGATCCGTTACAGACATGGGAATAAGATGCCTGTCATCTCGAATGCTAGTGATACGAGGCCGTTGGGATCCAGCACGGCGTTCCGTATTTCCCTCCTGATCCCACCGATACCATATTCTGCTAACAGTCATTGGATCTCGACCAACGCGAGCAGCAATGTCGCGATACGATAAACCGCAATCACGATAGGCTACAATCCGACCTTTATAAAGTCGGAAACGTGATGGTACGCATTTATCCTCCTTATACGAGGCATCACAACAACGTTTCACCAGGCAACGCCGGTCAACTGTTGTTTGTGTCTGAGAAATCGGTTGGAAACTTTCCTCATGTCAGCACGTTGTAGGTGTCGCCACCGGCGCCAACCTTGTGTGAATGCTCTGAAAAGCTAATCATTTGCATTTCACAGTATCTTCTTCCTGTCGGTTAAATTTCGCGTCTGTAGCACATCTTCGTCGTGTAGCAATTTTATTGGCCAGTAGTGTAAATGTACATTACTGGCTTTTTAAAAAATGTGAGGCAGTACTTATTGAACGACTCTCGTAGATGTAGATGTAAACAATCTTCCCATCATGTCGTAGGTTCACAGTGGTGTTGGGCAGAATTGTGCTGAAATTTGATGCCAGTCTGACATCAATGACCCAACTTACACTTCACAAGAACTTCCGACCTCTGGCACTTTTCGCATGTGTCGATGTCTTGCTGTTTGAAGTTCGTCGAGCCCGAGGTTCACACTTTTGCAGCGCCACCTGGGAAGGTTGTACATAGCCAAGATTCAAACAGTTATGGGGTTTAAAAAAAAAGTGATGCTTTAATGCTTTAATTCTGTTGTGCAGTGTACTATTTACTCTTGGTTCCACTAGCGTAAGTCACGCGAATGCAGGCTAAGGACCACGGTGTCCGATTTAGTGAGTAGGGGGGGGGGGGGGGGGGGGGGAGTGGAGGCACGGGAGAGGAGTCCGATTTTGGCCACTTTCCCCTATGTCGTTTTTGTTGCAGAGGAGGGGGTGCACGATAACTGTGGACATTTAAAAGGGTCCTCTTATCTAATAGATTAAGAAATGCTGATCTAACATTAACGCTGAAGTATGGCCGTCTTGGAATCCATCGAGAGTGACTAAATGAAATTCTTTTATGACTGACGTATGAACCGTGACGTATCTTGCCAGGTGCGGAAGAATTCGAGAGAAACGCGCTGGCAGGCGCCGCTGAGCCCTACCCTACAACTAAGCCCCGGTGGCAGGCACGCTCCCGCGCTCGCGCCCGACGACAATAGCCGGCCCAGCGCGCCTCGCCAGAACAATAGGACGGCCCACGCCGGGCACGGCGGCAACGGCGCGCCGCACAGGCGACCGACGCCAGCTGCGCGCCACCAGCCTTACGTATCGCAGCATTTCTCACAAAGGACTCCATTCCACGCTCCGTCTTATTTTGCGGGGTTGGGTAGTTGCCCAATTGAACTCCGGACGCCATTGTTGCGAATGTGTACAGACAAATGCGTGTCGACAAGTGATCTCTGATGGTACCTAAACTACTGTCTTTATCACTATTGCTACGCTATTAAGCGGCCCTCATTCGAAAATTTGCGCTTTACTTTATGTAGTCATGATGAAGCTGACGTACTAATGCCTTCCTGTCACTTGTACAAGCTGTCATTTGTACTCAGGTGATTTATGCATTGAGCTGAGGCTGGCTCGTGTTCTGCTTTGCATTAAACCTTGGTGGCTATTCTGTGATTAGTCTCCCGCGGTTATCACGATGATGCTGTTATCCTCTCTCTCCGCGGGTCGCAGCAGCAGCGTGTATCGATACTCGCGCCTTTGTACTATCTTTGGCCTCGCGCTTGTAGTTTCCGGCTGTATTGCGTTCGGGTAGTAGGTCGGTTGTCGTGGAGCAGCGAGGAAATCTCCGTGGCGCGTGTCTGGCCAGGGCCTCTGGCGGCGTCCACGAGCGGTCGGAGTGTGAGGGGCTGTTCCCATTGCTACGAGGTCAGTGGGTCACTGATCCCGGACACGAAAGTTGAGTCTTTACTTAATCTACCAGCCAGCCCCAGCTGTTCACACTGTGTCGTTTGAATTTCGTTGTGGGCAATTGGGACATTCCCGCGAGCAACAACGTGTGTTTTCAAGTTGCTGGAATTCTAGCCGCCCTCCTGTGGATTTTAACTTAACTTGATTATTTTTGAATAGCAGTGCATCAGCGGAATCTTCTGCATTGTGGCCGTTAACGTTCCGGTTACCTCCCCTGGCCGTTGACGTAAATTCAAGCAGTGTATTTTCCTCGTCGTGTTGTGGCTGTCCAGAACGGCGTGTGGTTTGACAGCTGAATTTGTAATTCGTTGTGGGCGCCGATACCTTCTGCGTTGTTCCATTGAACTCCCTGTTCTGTGCTGGTCGGGTGGAGCGGAAGTTATCCAGACGCTTGGTCCGTTGACTGCCTGTCAGTTGGGTTGCTGCCAGATCGAGAATTGTCGGGCCGACTGTCTGTCTCACCTAAGCGAGCGTTAGTATTTGAATTCCAGGCCGACCCTTGGAAAATTCTGAGCGCCGTTTGATGTGCTGCCTTTTCTTATTTGTCCTTGTTGTTTGTTTATGTATGGCTTGTAGCCGGTTTTAAATTAAAGTTCTTTTGCCCTTGAGGCGTGAGATTGAATGGCGCATTTAGCAGACAATTAAGTTCTAAAATTAATGTTTAGCTTGCTCTGTTTTTAATGCTTTCTTTACTCTTGTAATGTTTGTCAAATCAATAAAGTAGTATGTTCGAGTGTAACTGACAGCCACTCATTTTTGCCCCTTTCCACAAATTAAAGTATCTGTCCTGTCCTGCGGGTATAGCAGGGGAACTCATGCATACACCGTTCCGACATTATTATAGCCGCACGACGCTAATTAACAGACTTTCACTGTAGTTTCTATTCCGTAAATCGTTACGGAATTCAGTATTCCAAGATCTACAGTGTCAAGAGTGTGAGAGAACACCAAATTTCAAGCATTATCTGTCATCACGAACAAGGCAGTGGTCGAAGGCCTTCACTTAACGACCGAGAGCAGCGACGTTTGCGTAGAGTTGTCAGTGCTAACAGACATGTAACACTGCGTAAAATAACCTCAGGAATCTGTGTGCGGTGAACGACGAACGTATCCTTTAGAAAACTGCAGCAGTGCCGTGGAATTTGACGTTAATTGGCTGTGGCATGCAAATGACCAACGCTAGTGCTTTTGCTAACAGCATGACATCACCTACAGCGCCTCTCCTGGGCTCGTGATTGTATCGGTTGGACTCTGGACGACTGGAAAGCTGTTCCCTGGTTAACTGAGTCCCGACGATTTCTGCTGGTAATAGATAACGGTAAGGCTCGAGTGTGGTGCAGACTCCACGAAACCATGGTCCTACGTTGTCAACAAGGCTCTGTGCAAGCTGGTGGCGGCTCCATAATGTTGTGGACTGTGTTTACATGGACTGCACGGGGTCCTCTGGTCCAATGAACCGATCACTGACGGGAAATGGTCATGTTCGGCTACCTGGAGCCCATTTGCAGCATTCATGGTCTTCATCTCCTAACAGAATGATGGAATTTTTATGGATGACTATGCGCTATGTCACTGGTATATAATTGTCCACGATTGGTTCAAAGAACATTCTGGACAGTTCGAGCAAATGATTTGACCACTCAGATTGCCCGACATGAATTCCACCGAACATTTATGGGACGTAATTGAGAGGTCAGCTCGTGCACAAACTCCTGCACCGCCAACACTTTAGCATTTATGAACAGATATAGAGCCAGTATGGCTCAGTACTTCTGCATGGGACTTAAAACGACTTGTTGAGTACATGACACATCGAGCTGCTGTACCACGCCGGGCACAAGGAGGTTTGGCGTTATACTGGGAGGAGTCACATTACTTCTGTCACCTCAGTGACTTTTACTCATTGTATCTATCACAGGTACTTCATATTTTGATACAAGGTTAAAATACGTTTTAAGAAGTTAAACTGCTCCTTGTTTTATGTTCTGACTATCCTTTGTGGTTATTCTGTCTTTGTCTTGCTAGCCCATTTTGTGTTTTTTTCAATAGATCACAATACTACCTACATGAGGCAATTTAAGATCTGTTGGCAATATACACATCTGAGATGAAACGTTAGTACCACCTCCTTAATTGCACTTTGGTGCACTTTTGGAGGCCAATCCAGCAATAATTCTGCGTGTAATGGATTCCACAAGTCCTTGTCAGGCTTACGAAGGTATGTGACAAGAAATGCCTACGCCCCATCACACAATCGCCATAAACTACGAAACGGTGATACGTATACGCGGTGCTGGTGGCCTACACTATCGCAGATGTGCTCCATAGAGCACAGAGCAGGCAAATTTGGTGACCAAATAATTAACCTATGTTCATTGTCATGGTCCTCAAATCACAGTAGTACTTTCCTGGTCCTGTAATGTGGACAGTTACCCTGGAAGAGACCATCGCTGTCCGGTAAAATATAAAGGAGGAATGGATGTTCGGTGCCCCCAATAATGCTTTTAACATAACTTTATATTATTAGTACAACAGCAAGTTAATGTTACCCTTTTATAGGATTTATGGCCGTGATAATGTAGATAATAGGTTTTTAAGAAACTAAACTCTTCGTTTCGCATCCAAAACACATTGTTTTACATATAAGTGTAGATTCGAATGCAGGGTGGACCCACTAATATAACTTTCTTTTACACAACCTGTTTATTTAACAATATATAAACTGTGTTTTACATATAATCGAAGCATTTTCTTTAACAAAATGAACAAATTTGCAGAATTCTTTTGACCTTAAACCTTAAGTTGAATAAGCTTTTAATCTTTGCAGAAGAAATCTGAACTGCTGTATTGCAAAACAGCAAACATTATGACCATGATTACAGGACGGCCGGACCTGCAGCCCGCCCGTTATTGAGCGAAACAGCGGTGTTTACTACCGCGCTGGACACAGTCTCTCTTATTAAAGGCCCTTCTGCAACACATGAATACTATACAAGCACCATTGATGACAAGAGTGATGCAGTTACTCAAAACAGATGACTTAACTCTTAATTTGAAAGCTGTATGTCGAAAGGTTCGGGGTTAAGATACGCACCTGTGTTTAAAGGTTAAACAAATTACCAAACATCATGACAATGATAAGGCATACTTCAAAACAACCAACCTCTTAATTTCAAGAGGCAACCGAGGTGCGACAGGATGCCAACCCGTCCCTTCTGACAATTTTATTTTGACTAAAGCACTGGTGACAGTTGGTTGTTAATATATTCAAAGTTAAACTGATTTTCAGTTATTAAGACCGCTCTGAAGGAACGTCTTAAAACATTACTTGTGAACACTTATTACAAGAGAACTCGCTCGGCGGAACCACAAGATCCAGCTAAAATACACCAATAATGATCCGGTCCTTCAAACACAGAAACGAGCAGCTCAGTACAACAGGTTGTTCAGATTGAAACTAATGACTAAGAAATGCAATTACAACCAAAGAACTGAAACTGTTAACAGCTAAATCTAACCACGAGGCCCCTCTTTTGTTTAACGGCAACCTGTGCCTCAGTACAATTGTTCCGGCTGTATTTACGACCAAGAACTGATTAATTGGAGCATTAATGATCGGGTACAAACCAGAAAGGAAAGGCAATAAAATAGCGGAGAAAATTTTCAAACGACAACTGGTGTCTTATTACAATACTACCGCCTATATTTACGACCAAAGAGCCGACCGAGTAAAACTCTGAGGGTCGGGTACAAACCAGAAAATAATAAGGAGGGCAGGTAGACAATGAAACAAATGACCACGAGGATTACAGAATGTTACTCCCCTTTATCAAGCACTACTGTGGATCCACGGTGCGTCGAGGCGGTTACTGAGTGGTGCCGATGAAAGCCAGGTAGAAGAGGTCAGCCAGGCCACGAGCGGTCGCCCTACTCGAATGTTGCCAACCAACCGACGGGATGTCGGCCTGCTGCTTGTAGTCGACGCTGACCCCGGTGAAGTACTCCTGTACCTTCGCTCTGCGCAGGCCCTCCTTGCGAAGCTCGTGGCTTCGGCCACTCGGACCTCGTGACCGCCTCTTGTCGCCAATCCCCAAACTTCGTGCCTCCCTCTCAGTCCAGCCAACCCCTTATGTATATCGGCAAGCAAAGAGCTTTTAAGGACACAACCCACAGATACCAACTGTTCCTCATATATACTGGCAATGGGGCGGCAAGAGGGATAGTCGATACTACACCTGAGCCATTGGCGCCAGACAGAACAGTCTACTAATTCAATAGCGCCACGGTTCACAGGGTTTGAACAGGGATTCGCTTAGCAGTTGCAATTATTTGTAGCAGGCTAACAACATGATAGTCAGTCCTAATCTGACATAATTCTGAGACAAGAGGTACTGATTTTAAAACTCAAAGATACATTTGAAAAATTGAAGATGCTAGCATTTACTTCACGTACAAACAGATACTCCAAATCAGCCTCTAGTGATGCATAAATCTCTACAGTACGATATTAACTGACTACCAACTCTCTTTTTTCATAATAAAGCATGATAATTGAACTGTCTAGCTTTCAAAGACGTCTTCCTTACTTTACAAATTCGAGTAATTAGCAAACTTACTTCTAGAATATGGGGGTCCTTTCAACTCAATAACGCGTGGCAACAATTATTTCGAGCCCTCTTAAATAGAAATCCATTACAAAGTATTCACCTTTGTGTCAATCTCTTCAAAACAGAATGGAATACAATGCTATTTACTTTCCTCAACAAGCTAATTTTCAGTTCACATTATGCAATCTCAGAAGGGCATCCTTTATTTTAACTTCAGTACTATGCCGTGATTAGCGCCGTGTCCGGCAGTTGGCGCTAACACCGGTTTTGCATTCCCACTGCGACAGAATTTGTGTGCAACTATAAGATTACCAAACGTAGGCTAGGTGTGGAGTGGAGTGGAGTGACAGCGGGGAGCGAGCCGTGCTGAGTGAAATGGCATCACGTTGGAGCCGGCGTAGGGGTCCGTGGACAACAGAGGGACAAGACTTGGCACGTGGCGCTGGGTCATAGTTGGTGCTGCACTCGGTGGCTGGCTCATGGAGGTGGGTAGAGACAGAGGCTCCGGGTTTACCGAGGACAGGGTGGTGGTTGTCGACGCGAAATGAGTGGCCTCAGCGGAAACAGTGCAGTGTGCAGATGACCAACGAGAAGGCGCCACAGCTAGTGAGCACCAGAGACAGTAGTCAGCTGGATGAGAGGGCGCAGGAAGTTCGTGCAGAAAGCAGAGTAGGGCGCCTGGTGGAGTACGTGGACTGGCCTTGTGGCAGCTTGCTGTCAACCTGGAGTGAGCGAATGATACTTCGTTTGTGGATCGACGGAAATTAGTGCTCACAAGACAAAAGCTGTTAATAGTCACGGCATGTGTTCGGCCACGGCAGAAGAGGTTGTGTGAGTTGTGTTCACCACAGACCTCTATTGTACAGACGACTGTGTCCTCACAACCTATCCATTCCTTTACTCAAGTTGTATCACAATTTTTTTCTCTCTCCGATTCAGTGCCTCTTGTTACTCGAGCTACCAGTTTTCAGCAATCTTCAGTGAAACCATATTTCAAACGCTGCTGTTATCTTCTTGTCTAAACTGCTTATCACCGACGTTTCGCCTCCGTAGAAGCCTGCAGTCAGCACAGATACCGTCAGAAATGACCTCCTACGAATTTATATGTAATTAGCTACCTGTCGCAGCTTTGTATCGGCAGCATTAAATATTTGTGGCTGGACAGTTTGTCTGGCGTAGCGGCAATAAATTACACACACAAACCTGTGTCGGGAATCAGTCTATCCATTAGTGAAAACCATACCTACATCCCTACAGAAATTCTTGAGATTAGCTGTCACATACAGACACAAAGAATGGCGGACACTAATTTATAAAATGTACAGCTACTAACATACATTTCTTTTCCAAGAAAGCTGTTCTCGTTTGTGGCAGTCTACATTTTATATCCTCTTCTGACGTCGACAGTTACCTGGCTGGCCAAATAGGAAAATAACGCTACTTTCAGCGTCGTATTAGGTAATCTGACTATCTCAACACCACTTGATTTAATTCGACCAACTTTGATGTATTTTTGTTCGTGATCACCCTTAATCGATTCAGTATCTATATTATTTCTTCCACTTACATTCTCTACCGTTCCCTAATGTTTCGTTTGAAATTTCGACTGATCTCGTTAATTTCCTAACTTTATGTAAATTTCAGCCAATTTAATTCGAATTTCACAAGTAATAAATTATGATCAGATTCCACATTTGCACCTGGAAATTCTTTGCAGTTGAAACTACGAGGAATGGAACTTTAATAATGGCAACTATTTATTTACAGCTCGTACAAAATAGATACCTGTTTCAAAGTTTTACTGACCTTCAAAGTAGTCACCAACATTGTATGTAACCCGTTACTAGCGATGTGGAAGTCGTAGGATACTCTTAGCTGTGCCATTTGTGTTGACAGTTCGAGCGGCGCGGTCTATTGTCCGACGAATTTATAGCAGTTCTGAAGCGAATGCCGTGAAGTGTTTCCTTCAGTTTAGAAATCGAGCTGAACCTACGAGGGTGGATGGCCTTGGTGGGCGTGCGACTTGACGGCCTCCAACAAAGTCCGGTGGAGAAAGGAAGCGCCATGGGTGATGTCATCAGGGTGCTGGTAGGTTGAGAATGGCGTCCGACCCGGGTATCTATGGTATACCGGTAGGCATCCCAGTTGGCATGGGAGTAATCATAGACGTGTCTCGGGGTTAGGTCTGGGTGGTGGGCAGAGTGAGGGCGAGGTCCTCCTGATAGGGTGAGCAGGACAGGAAAGTGGTTACTACCTATAGGGCCAACGACATCCGCAGTAATGCGCCCAAGGAGGTTGGGGTAGACAAGGATTACGTCAGGAGTGGTATTGCACTCTGGGCGGGTATGTTGAGGGAGAGAGAGGAGGTCACTTTGGAGGGTGGCAATAAACCGATGCCATAGCCGTAACTGTGTGGGTGTGTGGCTGTGGATGTTGAGGTCGGCGGCAATCATGTAGGAGGAGAAGGTGCAGTCTATGTGGGCGAGGAAATCATAGGGGATCGGGGTATTAGGGTTAATATAAATGGTGGCACAAGTGACAGTGAGACCAGGGAAGAAGAAACTGAAGATCAGGTGTTTGGTAGGATCATTGAAGAGAGGTTGAGGTCGAACAGGGAGATGGTGGAGGTGGCCAATGGCAACTCAGCCACGCGCAACAGGAAGGGGATTGTCGACGTGGTGAAGTGTATATGGGGAGGTGCTAATCATGTGAGTAGGCCAGAGAAAGGTTTCATAGAGGATGAAGTCATCCACTCGGTGGTGGGAGAGGGTGTGGAGTAGGAGATGTTTGTAAGTGAACAGAATATGGTGTTGCTGTCATTCCATAGTAGGAGGCTAGAAGAGGGTGTCACGGTGGGAGAAGGTAAAGTGGGTGACATTGTGGGAGTAAGTGGCACAGGCGTTGAGGTGAAAGATGGATCTGGTGGCAAGGGAGATCTGGTGCAGGGTATGGGGGCGCTGGAAAGGATGGATGTTTTGAAGGATAGTGGTTACAAAGCGAATTAACGTCCTCAGTTATAGGGAGCGGGCGAAGGGTGTTGCCGGGCTGGGTGGGGTCATTGACAGGGCGGACAGGAATGGTAAGCTCATGAGAGACGGTGGAGGTATGGATTTGCATTTCTGCGAGTACATGGGTGGGGCAAGTTGCCGGTGTTACAGGAAGGGGGGGGGGAGGTAGAAGTGGAACACTGGCGGAGGAAGTGGGACCCTGTGCTGTGGGGGCAGTTGGGAGGATCATGGCAGTCTAGGGTGAGGTGGGCATTGTACACTCCTGGAAATGGAAAAAAGAACACATTGACACCGGTGTGTCAGACCCACCATACTTGCTCCGGACACTGCGAGAGGGCTGTACAAGCAATGATCACACGCACGGCACAGCGGACACACCAGGAACCGCGGTGTTGGCCGTCGAATGGCGCTAGTTGCGCAGCATTTGTGCACCGCCGCCGTCTGTCAGCCAGTTTGCCGTGGCATACGGAGCTCCATCGCAGTCTTTAACACTGGTAGCATGCCGCGACAGCGTGGACGTGAACCGTATGTGCAGTTGACGGACTTTGAGCGAGGGCGTATAGTGGGCATGCGGGAGGCCGGGTGGACGTACCGCCGAATTGCTCAACACGTGGGGCGTGGGGTCTCCACAGTACATCGATGTTGTCGCCAGTGGTCGGCGGAAGGTGCACGTGCCCGTCGACCTGGGACCGGACCGCAGCGACGCACGGATGCACGCCAAGACCGTAGCATCCTACGCAGTGCCGTAGGGGACCGCACCGCCACTTCCCAGCAAATTAGGGACACTGTTGCTCCTGGGGTATCGGCGAGGACCATTCGCAACCGTCTCCATGAAGCTGGGCTACGGTCCCGCACATCGTTAGGCCGTCTTCCGCTCACGCCCCAACATCGTGCAGCCCGCCTCCAGTGGTGTCGCGACAGGCGTGAATGGAGGGACGAATGGAGACGTGTCGTCTTCAGCGATGAGAGTCGCTTCTGCCTTGGTGCCAATGATGGTCGTATGCGTGTTTGGCGCCGTGCAGGTGAGCGCCACAATCAGGACTGCATACGACCGAGGCACACAGGGCCAACACCCGGCATCATGGTGTGGGGAGCAATCTCCTACACTGGCCGTACACCACTGGTGATCGTCGAGGGGACACTGAATAGTGCACGGTACATCCAAACCGTCATCGAACCCATCGTTCTACCATTCCTAGACCGGCAAGGGAACTTGCTGTTCCAACAGGACAATGCACGTCCGCATGTATCCCGTGCCACCCAACGTGCTCTAGAAGGTGTAAGTCAACTACCCTGGCCAGCAAGATCTCCGGATCTGTCCCCCATTGAGCATGTTTGGGACTGGATGAAGCGTCGTCTCACGCGGTCTGCACGTCCAGCACGAACGCTGGTCCAACTGAGGCGCCAGGTGGAAATGGCATGGCAAGCCGTTCCACAGGACTACATCCAGCATCTCTACGATCGTCTCCATGGGAGAATAGCAGCCTGCATTGCTGCGAAAGGTGGATATACACTGTACTAGTGCCGACATTGTGCATGCTCTGTTGCCTGTGTCTATGTGCCTGTGGTTCTGTCAGTGTGATCATGTGATGTATCTGACCCCAGGAATGTGTCAATAAAGTTTCCCCTTCCTGGGACAATGAATTCACGGTGTTCTTATTTCAATTTCCAGGAGTGTATTTTAAACAACGCTGACACCAGTAGGATTGGGGCTGGGAAAGGGAGGGGTCGACTTTCTATCTACGATGGTTGACGAGGGCTTCCTCTTTGAGTCGGTCATTGATAGAGAGGGCGGATTCACTGAAGACCCTCATCAAGAAGGTAGGGCATTCGGCATTGTTAATACGACATGCCGAGCGGATCTCCAGGCCAGGATGGGCGTTGAGCTCCGCCAACACCTCAGCCTCCATGATCACCACACTAACCTTGGTGATCATGGCGGTGAGGGTCAGTGGGCGGTGAGGCGGTTGGGGCTGGATAGAGGAGGAAGTGGGCTGGGCAGGGGTGAGGGTGGCCTTGGGACCAAAGTGGATAATTGGGATATGGGCACGGACATCAGTGTGGAGGGTAGGGCTGGTGGATTTGAGGAGGATGGAGTCACGTCACAGAACAAGGAGGAAGATGGGGCTTCCAGGAGGTGGGTGTCGGGGTGGGAGAGGATGCAGTTGTGGGTAGGTGGAGAAGAAGTGGTAGAAGAAGCTGGAGAGGGCGGGGTGAGATCCATGAGATCTTCGGGTGGGGGGAGGGAGAGGGGCAAGGGTTTTCTTGGAGCTTGTAGATTGGGTGGGGGTGGTGTTGGGGCGTTTCTTGGGAGCAGGGTGGGAAGTGGATTGGGGTAGGGGAGTTACAGGCAGGTGGCGGGATGTGGAAGGCCCTGTTCCTGTAGCTGGTGGTTATGGTGGCCGCGGTGTCGGTGGCAGGGAAGCTGCAGCATGTTCTGCGGCCCTACATTCCACAACCTGCACTGGGGTTTCGGACACAGGCAGGGGAAGGAGGAAGAGGAGGGAAGGTAACAGTCCGTGTAGAGGGACCAGGTGTGGCTGTAGGGGTGGAAGGGAGAGTGAACGGAGTGGGGGTAGGTATGGACATGAGGGGTGGGATGGACACGGGATGGTTAGCCAGTGCACACCACGTAATGGTGGTAGCTGAAGCAGAGCGAGAAGTGTCGCCAACACAGGTGGTTTAATCGTATATGGTAGAAGAGACTGAAACGACGAAAGACGAAGATGAAGACTAACACGAAGACATAGGAGGATCCCACGGAGGAATGGCTGCTGCTGGGCTGTGACGGCGGGAGGGGAGCCGGGGCCCCGCCCTGCTCCTGCGCCGGCGGAGGACGGTTATCAGGTGCGGGCTGGTGGAGACGGTGGTGGCGGCGGCGGCAGCAGCAGCGAGCAGCAGGTGACGGCTACACGGCTACCAGGCGGCGGCGGCGGCGGGCTCCGGGAGACGCGCGACCTGGCAGCGGCGGCAACGAACTCCGGGAGGCGAGGACTTGGCGGCGGGCAGCAGGCAGCAGTGACGGAAGGACGACAGCACCGGCTGGGGTCCTTCCAAATCGACGATACACCCTGAGTGTAGCCCAGGCAGTGCAATTCGTCGATTCGGAACTGAGGGAATCCAACCCTAGAATGACCTCGAGAAACTTCGTATGTGACATTTGTTTACCTTCAGAGAGAGTTCGAAAGTGGGAAGGCGTCCTGTGACAGTGCTAGATCCTGCTCTTAGCAAAGCATCACGAGCGAAAAATGAGTCTTTGTTAGGGTAGGAACCGCAGTTATTCTGAGTCGTCCGCACTGCGCCATCGTCAGTGGCAGGGGCGGCCGGAAGTATAGGTTTAGGAAGCTGTGTTTTCCCGACTGGCCAGCTCTTTAGCTACAGAATACTCTCAGTAGATGCCTCTGGACTAGACTGGAGGTGACTGGTCGGTTTTCTTTTTCGTCTTGAGACATCGTGTTCGGGTGAGTTACTGAGCACTACGATTGTAAGACGTATATTTCTTCAGGAGAACCTTATGTAGGTGGCTGGATGTCACGGGCGCTGTGGGAGAGTGGGACGCTGTTCCAATATTATTATTACCTCTCCCTACGTTCCCCTCAGCAGCAACTATTCACTTGTAGATCGGCAGGAGGCTACTCTCCTGTACTTTAGTGATAGCTTCCTGTCATATTATTATTACCCCCCACCCGCCCCCCCCCCTATCCTCTCCATATGAGGGCTATTGAATAAACTGACTGGAGCAACTCTCCAGTGCCAGGTCAATAGCGAAAATATTCACTCCACGTGTATTGACGAAACTGGATGGAGCTATTGTCTAGTGATTGATCAATGGCAACTCAAATTGTTTATATATACAATATTCCACACTGTGTACAAAATACAGGCTTTTGTCCTTCTTATCTGTTAGCCCAGCACAGACTGAAGCTCCCTCACAAGCTGAGGAGAGGAAGGGATGTGGGGTAGTAGGGGTGCTGTGAACTGGGTCTCCGTACCTTAAGGTGAACACACAAAATCTGATATTCCCACCAATGAATTACCATTTTCCGCCATTTTTCTAAATTTCCCGCCAAAATTTCAATTTTCTGCAGTTTTATGGGGAGGGCGTAGGAAGGGGAATGTATGATCCTCCTGGTCCAGAAGACCAAGCGAATTTTCCGACATTTTTTCTCCGGTCGCCATATTGGATTACGTAATGGGAGCGGACAGGGAAGAGAGTGACGGGAGGGGGCTGGCAGTTCCCTGACGGGGAACCACTTGCTGGCTGGGGAAAACCCATGACACCATCTAGGGGTTGTGGTAGTGAATTGATCAATTTAATTCATTTGTATAATCGCTCTGATATCAATTTTATATCTAAATTGCACCCAAGCCGAATTGCCCCACATTTATGACACGTAATTGGTGGTCATCCGCCGGATAGGGACGTTGAGCTTGTTGGCCCCCTTCGAGATATTTGCGAGGAGTAGGCTATGTGCCAGCACTGGGTTTCACAGTCTTCCTTCTGTCATGATAATCACCATGATTACCATCATCGTCATCCAGCACAAACATTACGCTACACTCCACTCTCAGAAACGCACATGCACACAATACATACATGTAGTATTGCAAATATTGGAATTGATCATTTTATAAGTAAATAAACAAAAAATAAAATAACGGTGGCGAGCATTCCTATGTAGGGCTTGGGAGCGTCCGTAGCATAAACATCAGGGAGCTTTAGACGAAGGGTAAAACTTGGTAACCGAGAATGCTGAAATAAACACAGATGGGAAACCACGTCCTGCCTGCACTAAACCCTTAGCACACTGCGTGTTAAAATCATCATTGAGCCGTCTGTGGACTCGACGCCTTGCATCATTTGAAGGCAGGTAAAGCCGCAACTCCTCGTACCACAATAGTCGACTACAGTCAGTTACTCCAATTTACTTGTTGTTTGCCCCATTAAAGGCGTGCAGATCCACGTTACGCAATGAGCAATGAGCCATTGCAAGGTTCCTCCGATGTTCGTTCGGAAGCTAGTCGAGATGGGAATGTATTCATTGAGACCAACAATTACATTCGAATGCGCACCCTACTGCATTTGAAAATGCATGAATTATGACGCCGGCCCCTGTCGGTTTACATCTTTTCAGGATCACTGTTCTTACACCGTGTTGCATGACTGCGAGGAGTACACCATTCGCTGTAGAAACGTTGGACAGTCAATGTTCATACAGGAACAAATCCTGCAACTTCATGCATGGTGTCGCCAAGAGAAGGACCAAATATGAAACCGCCATTGTGCCATTCTGTGTGCCCATCATACTGCAGCGATTCCACGTAGTCTATCAGTGTACACACACACACACACACAAACACACACACACACACACACACACACTGCCATGAATTTCGGTAGTGCTGGAGGGTCACCTGATATGGATGGTGGTTATCGCTGAGCAAACGGTTCCATTCATCTCCACTTTTACATTACTGTTACAGCCTTCCAAACGGCCGGGTTTCGAAATAACCGATTTTCGATTTGTTATTTTCTGTTATTTCCAGTTATAATTACAGACTTCGAACAAAGATAGAAAACATTTAATAAAGTTGAAGGAGTATGATATCTCAGTCGATATGGGATTGAGGCTATAGCAGAAATAGGTCTCATTGTCTCCAGCAAAGGTGGCGACGGTGAAGAAGACGGGCACTGGGACGGCGAGAGCGAAGGTTGGTGACCTTGCTGCACCATCACTTTTGGATGGTATCAGTTTTTCATCCTGGAGCAACGGCAAATTTAAGGGTTGAGTTTTTATCCTACGTTTATACCACGTAGTTATTTATAGGTATATCAATCAAATTTATCTTCTCTGCCAAGGGATGTTTGGGATGGTTTCTCCTTATATGCTGTGAAATGTTGTGCCTCCTCCCACTTTTATTCTATTGAAGCTATTGGAGCACTGTACTTCATCGCTACCACAAACGAAGTCTGAGGGCGACAGCGAGAAACCAAGGCATGGACCTGTGTGGGCAGTCTTGCACGTTGCACGTACACGTGTACCGTCTAATAGGCCACGCCACATGACAACAGATACAGTAATGTCTCAGCAGTGATGTACCGATCCCTGTGTCGTGTTTGTTACTACTCTACAACAGTTTACTTTGTTATTAAAATGAAGCTGTTCTCTTTTCCCATTTTCTAGAACCACCCAATATACCAAAGAAATTGAAATTGTACGATTAACCATTATCAAACAACGATTTACTTAAGAACCCTGTTCCTTCTTATAACCGAGACTAAACAAATACCGAAAAATACCGGCTATTCAAAACTAAAATACCGGTATCGGTTTTAAGCCCTACGTTCTTCCAACTCGTATCACCTGACCCCCTAGCACCAGTTAGACGTCACCTGCAGCGCGGCTTAGCTACCAGTGTGATCTTATAAGGGGGTGACCACTGAGACTTTTCCGGTGAGCTTATACTGACGTTCTCCGACTAATATTTTCTTTGAACCTTTGTGATTATGCATTGATTTCTAGCTGTTCTCTTTCAATTTCGTAAATGTTTGCATTCACGAATTTTTAACACGACTGGATGATAAATACAGATTCAGAGTTAGTGAAAGCAGTTTAGGCACGTTGTTAATCTGCGAGCGCGTCATTACAGAAAACATGTAGCATTTTACATTGGCTGTTTAGGGAGTATTCTAGGTTCCACAGCATCCTCTTGGCTCTTACCAGGATCAGCTATTTAGTGAGCAGGAGCCATTCCGAGGCTTATGGCCCTTGTCTGGTCTGGTCTGGACTGGTGTGTGTGTGTGTGTGTGTGTGTGTGTGTGTGTGTGAAGACTGGCTGCCGGAACGCTCGAGTGCGGCCGTTAACTGCAGCTTAATGGCGCGTAAAAACTGGACCCGCGCAACTGCTTGCCGCGCGCCGCGCCGCCGTTAGCCGTGTAGGGGATTTAGAGCCGAGCTCGGCTGACGGCTCGACGGCCGAGACATCGCTCCCTGCAGTCTCCAGAGCTGCCGCTCCCTTAGCAGAAAACAGCACAGCCTCAGTATTTACGGAAGACGGGAAAGTTTTAGGGGTGCAGAAGTAAAGCATTGAAAATACGTGTTCGAACTTCTTGTATTAACCACCACAGAAATGTAACATCGTCCGTTCCTAATGATCTCAATGTTGGATGGGTTGTAAAATTTTAACCTCGTTTTTTGAGAACGCGTCCCATAACTTTTCGTCTGACCGTGCGTTCCTACCCAACTAATACTAATAGCCACAGGTTCAGAATAGGCAACACAATCGAGTTTAATGGACGTCCTAGAGAAACTGAGTATTGTTTAGAAATAAATGTTGAATGAAAGAGAACAATTCGACAGAGAAAGGTGTCGATAGACTGTTATAAAATGTTGTAGTACGAATGTAGTACATAAGAGCGCATGACACAAGTGCAATAAGCAGAAGGTGAAACTGTCACAGAAAGATTACGAGAAAAAAATAGCTGGGCTTCTGCACGAATGTGAGACTGGCGGTAAGCTTTGTGTTGATTAACTGTGAATGAGAGATTCTTGGACGTTACATGACGTGACTGCATGAGGCAGTTCTATAGACTGTTAAAAATGACGAAATGTTACAGACTTTGTTGTGAAGTTATTTTCACAGAAACAAATGAGACTGATGAAACAAAACGAATAAATCATAAATACGTTGTGACTGTGGAAAATGCCTCCGGAGACCACGAGTCCATTATTGCAAAGTACTTAAAATATAGCCCTAAACAAAGTTACACAGTTTTGTCAAAAAATGGTTCAAATGGCTCTGAGCACTATGGGACTTAACTTCTGAGGTCATCAGTTCCCTAGAACGTAGAACTACTTAAACCCAACTAACCTAAGGACATCACAAACACCCATGCCCGAGGCAGGATTCGAACCTGCGACCATAGCGGTGGCGCGGTTCCAGACTGTAGCGCCCAGAACCGCTCAGCCACTCTGGTTTTGAAACTGTCACCGAAGAAAGGGAGGCGCAGGAGATGCAAGAGACAAAATTTGAAGAGTTTAAAATTCAGAAGATTCTCGACGCAGAAGCATAAGATTATCAAAGAACGAAGACATTCCAGTCCCACCACCATTTTATATCATGTGGCGGATGGTGGGGAGTATCTTGTACCACTACTAGTCATTTCCTTTCCTGTTCCATTCACAAACTGAGCGTGAGAAAAACGAATGTCTATATAGCTCCATACGAGCCTTAATTTCACATATCTTTTCTTCGATGCCCCAACGCAAAATGTACACTGGCGGCAGTAGAATCGTTCTTCAGTCAGTTTCAAATGCAAGTTCTCAAAGTTTTCGCAATGGTGTTCGGCATTAAGGAAGTTATCTTCACTCCAGGAATTCCCATTTGTCTTCACGTTGCATCTCTGTAATATTGATGTTTAGACTGAAACTATCGACAACAAACATAACAACCCGTCTCTTAACTGCCTTGGTGTATTCCTTTAATCCGACATGGTGGGGGTCCCGAACACTCTGGCAGCGCTCAAGAAGGGTTCACGCTAGTATGTGTAGTCTCCTTTGTACAAGAACTACACTTTCACAATAAACTGGAGTCGACCATTCGCCTTTCCTGCTACAATTCTTGTGTGTTCGTTCCATTCCATATCACTTTGCGAAGTTACGTCTCGATATCTAATCGATGGGACTATGTCAAGCGTTTTTCCTAATCGTTTACATTAACTTACATTTTTCTAGACTAGAGCGAGCTGACATTCATCAAAACAGCCTAGAAATTTTGTCTAAGTTTTCTTGTATCATTCTACAGTCACTCATGTTCGACACCTTCCAGTACATCACAGCATCATCAGCAAAGAGCCGCAGGTTGCTGCTCACCCTATCCCGCAGGTCACTTACACGTATAGAAAATAAGAAGGGTCCTGTCACCTTTACCCGGGACATCGCCGACAGTACCCTTGTTGCTGGTGGACTCTCACCGTCGAGGGCAACATGCTGGATTGTATTACTTAAGAAGTCTTCGAACCACTGTCATAACTAGGAACCATTCCACATGCTCGTACCCTCGTTAACAATCTGCAATGGGGCACCGTATCATACTTAAGTTCGTATTGAAAAGATTTGTCTATACTTTTTCACGTCCACATTCCTGTTTTATGTAAATGTGGATGTGCATGTGTGCTTGTGTGTGGCATACGCAACGGCAAAAGCGTGACTAGTTATCCGAAGATCAGGGAAAAACAACTTCTTAGCAGTGAAGTTTTCTGACGAGACGGCAGAGCACGTGTAATGGCAGCGTGGCAGCAGATAGTCATTCAAAAACATTTTAAAGCTATTTCAAGCATACGAGATCAGTATTCCGTGGTTATTTAGGCATTTAGCCTGTTGAAGTCCGTGTATCATCAAAATAATGTATTATTACACTATCTGAATTCTCTTATTCACACAATAATTATTACTGCGGATATCAGCATCTGCTCAGATATCTACAAATGAGCTAGTCAAAAATTTAACGACATCGTGGATCTATGACAGTCTAAACTCTAATCTTTCTTCCTGTAGACCAATACCAGTCCACATCTCATTCACATTTAAAACACAGGTTCGCAAATTTACTTGCTCAGGGCTTTTTGATAATGTCTTCGTCGTCGCCGTCATTGTCGTTGTCGTCGTCATCTTCTTGGGTCCTAAGACTAGTCTGTTGCAGCTCTGCACCAACATATAGTAGAGCTGCATTTCCTCAAGAAATATAATGACTGCAGTTTTCTCTTGCTTTGAGCTGTTCCCAGTACCAACATAGCAACGCCATATTGGCCAATGTTATAAAACCAGGTCAGTCATTCATTAAAACTGTTGACCCTGCAACTACAGTAAAGGTTGCTGCTCCTTTTCAGGACCTCCATGTCTGGCCTGTCCACAAACACCTTTCTGATCATCCAAAAAGAGGTTTTATGTTAGCTACAGTAAAATTTACTGTTAAAATAAATGTACTCGGTGGTGCTCTCCTATAGTAACACAACAAACGTGATCAATGTTGCGAAAATGGTAAACGCTTTCACGTTTAGAAATAGCGTCTAACATACTGATTTTTGACTGCAAATCTTTTCATTGTGGAAAGTAGAAAGTTATGACGTTGTAAGAGTTACGTCCGTTCGAAAATAACATACGAATTCCTCGTTCAGGCTATGAAGGCCCAAGGGATGTCTATCGGCCGCCGTCTCACATTTGCTCAAAAATGGTTCAAATGGTTCTGAGCACTATGGGACTTAACATCTGTGGTCATCAGTCCCCTAGAACTTAGAACTACTTAAACCTAACTAACCTAAGGACATCACACACATCAATGCCCGAGGCAGGATTCTAACCTGCGACCGTAGCGGTAGAGCGGTTCCTGGCTTTTTTTATTTTTTTTATTGAAAAATTTCAGTTTTTGCAAAATCTGTACAAATCAGTGGCGGTACACTTAGGTCAAAACAATGAAATGAAGTGATTGCTTCCTTTGCTCAAAAGAATGAAGACAAAGGTAGTCATAAATTACAGTGAGAATGTGGGGATGCTGAAAATGAGTCGTTCGACGTGAACACCGTCAGTGGTAAAGAATTTTAATTTTCGTGAACAGTAGAAAGATAGAAGATTGTTCATATAATGTTGTCGACTATGTAGGAGAAACTGGAAGGCGGAATGTACTTCTGTCAATTTTGATAAAAATATGTTGCAGAAGCTATGTATTTGTAGCGAGCCATGCAGTGTCCAGAGATACCGGTGGAGATGAAAGCTGCTGCCTTTTTTTTACGAACTCGGGAGCTTTGCCTTTCGCGGGCAAGTGCTCTACCAACTTTTTTTTATTTGTATTTTGATTTGTTTGTAATTGATTCTTTTTGTGTCTTATTTGTTGTTGTTTTTTTAAGGGAGGTAGGAGAAACAGAAACCTTTATTATTCACAAAATAAACATAGTACGTACTTACACATTATAACTGTCCTGGAAGGAATCTCGCTGTCGTCCTACCATTCTGCATGAAATAACAACAAAGTCAAAGTGGGGCCACCTCCGACACCCGAAAGAAAAGTATTTATAGATATGAAAACAAAATAGAAGTACATCCCATTGCTAGCGTTAGTTTTTCCTAGGTCGCACACTCGCATAGTTGTCCTTAGCTGATCACTTTACTTGGTCGGTATCACAACGACAGCACCGCCGCTCATCTTTGCGCACCCGGCACACCCCAAGTATATGGCGGGGCCGCAAAAACCGTTACTAGGAAATTGGCATACCAATCTTTGCACTTTTCTAGCCGTAACAGTTTTGTGTGTCCATCTTGCAAGTATTGCCAGTAATCCAGTACGTTCAGTACGTTCAGACGTGTGTCACTATAGATGTAATGGACCGTCATACCTGTGATCCACGCCACTGCGTTTGTCTTATGACGCGAAAAATACGTTTCCTCTGAAAAAATACTATGTCAGAAGAGATTGCTGTATAGATAGTGCGCCGCATGAACGCTATTATCTTCCTTGCGAGAGTCCAGACAGCCAATGCCTCGCCGCAGACCAGTCGATGGTCGTCCGTATCCAGCACGCCGCACTGCTGACACATGGGTGTATTGCTTATTTTTTATCATTTGTAGGGTATTTTCGGTTGACGACAATGTACCATGTTGATCTGACTGTTGTAGGTAGGTGGGGGTGGTGGACCGTGCGCCACACCACGTGCCAATTAACAGCTGGATGTTTCCGTTCCACCCTACTCCGGGCGAACTGTCGAAGAAGCAGATGGTTGACGTCCTTCGATGTCGACTGTCGGGTCGTCGGTAAACGCTCTCGAACGCAACTGCGTTCCACGATGAGCGTGCGCACATACATTAACGGGGGGCGATATATGGCCAACACTGACTGGAGGAAGATGCGATGTTGGTACTAGTTCTTCGATGATCTTTCCCATAAGCGACTGATTCCTGTTGCACGACAGTTTGAGTATAGTATTGTTATACATGGCACGCGCCTTCTCGTGCACGTTCACTAAACCAACGATCCCTCTCGCACTGGGAGGGTAAGCGTGTTGTACTGTACCTTAAAGAGCTGTCTCAGGCATGCATAGTACCCAAAAGCCGCCTGAATCCCCATAGCCATCGTGGGCGTCAAGGGGAGAAGGTGTATCAGGTGGTACATCATGGGCACGAGATAAAGGTTGACGAGTAACACTCGTTACAGCATATCCATTGACCGTAGGGCATTTAGTCGTACTGCCGTGCGGACTCTGAGTAACAGCCTTCTGTAGTTGTCCGCAGCCGTTCCCGCTGTCTCCTTATGACAGGTGATACTCAAACAGCGGAGGGTTTCCACCGCAGGTAACGGTCCTTCCGTTCCTGGTTCTAGTCCACGCCCCACATGCATGAATTGTGACTTTGGGTAGTTGACCTCACTTCCAGCTGCCATCCCATACGTCTGTAGCCAATCCGGTGCTGTTTGAGTCTCCCTCTCATTCCGTACGAGGAAGACAATGTCATCCGCGTATGCTCTGCATTTGAGTGATAGATGCCGCAGGGAGTTCCTGGTGAGACGGCGGCGAGGGCCTGCGAGGCACGGTTTTAAGGCGATCGCATAAAGGAAGATCGACAAGGGGCAACCCTGTCTGACTCATCTTAAGGTCTTAAAATACTCAGTTCTCCCTCCGTTGACCACCATCGCTGATCTGGTGCCGTGCAACAGCCGCATCACAGCATTGGTCAATAATGGCGAGACACCCATCCTGTTCATCACCGCCGCGAGGTACACATGATCCACGCGATCGAAAGCATGATCGAAATCTACAGCAACCATCGGCCACCCGGAGGCGGCATGCAGCCGCGAGGGCGACGACGTCACGATAGTCTCCCAAGGCTGTGCGGTAAAATTCCAAAGGCAATCCGTCTGGACCTGGGGACTTGTTGCAGGCACCTCGTGTAATCGCTTCCTCCAGCGTAATTTCAGATAACCCGACCGCTTCCCCGTTCACACTCGTCGCGTCTGGGATCTCTTCGAGGACATTCCCCAGCTCCCTCTGACCCTCCCCGTTGCTCGCACAGAATCTGCTAAAATGATCCGTGAACGCCTGTGCTACGCCCCTATATGTTGTAGAACGACGGCCATCGCCGAGATCGATCTCATGTATTAACGTCCTTCGTCTTCTTCGTCTTTCCTTTATCACCTAATGTATCGAGGGAACCTCGTTGGGCAGGCAATGCTGCGACCTGGCGCTTATCATCGTACCTGCCATCTTCTGCGTCGCAAGTTGTACCAGCTTCGCCTTGACTCGGTGGACGGACGTCTGACGTTCTCGTGTAGGTGGTTGAGCTAACAGTTCCCGGAGAGCAGTAAAGTAAAACTCTGTGGTCGTGCGCTGCCATTGAGAAACCTCCTTCCCGTAACCTATTAACGTCCTGTGTAAAGCTGGCTTCGCGCACTTGATCCACCACTGCAGGACAGAACCGAAAGAATTTCGTCGACGGAGGCAGCTATGCCACGCGTCCTCCACCACGCGTCGGCATTCTGCATCAGGGTGGGAGACGTTCCTCTTCCAATTACCCCTCCGTCTCCATACCTGCCGTCTAGCAAGGTTAACCATACAAATACGAGTATATGCCTCGTGATCTGTAACCGCTGTCGGCCATATTTCTGCGTCCACCGTCGACATTCCTAACGCCCTTGAAACGTAGATCCGATCCAAACGGCTCGCGGAGTGGCTAGTAAAAAATGTATATCCTGGTTGGTTGTGATACTTCAGGTCCCATGTATCGACTAATTCCACCACGTTGACCAGCTCCCTAAGTTCTTGGCTAGTAGTATAGTTAGGATGCTGGTCCTTTCTGTCGAGCACACAATTAAAATCTCCGCCGAGTTTGCAAGCATCGTATCGTCCCTGGAACAACGGCGTATGGGCGTAAAAATCTGCTCTGTCCCTTCTCTTATCTGAGCCTGACGGTGCATACATGTTGATCAAACGTATTTCACCTATGGTCACGGCTATACCACGAGCAGAAGGCAAATACTCTACTTCGTCTGCACGTATCCATTCCTTTAATAGTATCGCTGTGCCAACGCCTCTCTCGTCACACGGGGAACAGTAAATGTCGTAACCGTAAAAGTCCGAGGGGGGAAGTACCCGAACTTCTTGTAATAGTGCTACGTCTAAATCTGCAGCCCTTATCATGTCACTGAGCATCTTGACTTTTACCGGCGTCCCAATGCTATCGATGTTAACAGACCCTGTCCGATAAGCTTGCTGCATGACTGTCAACATAGATAGGTCACCGTACGGTCACTGATTCTTCCGTACACAGACTGCTTTCCTACTACCGTCCCCCGCCGTCCCCTCATATGGTCTGCCGTTATTCCGTGCACTCTTCCCGTCTTACACCGGGAGAGTGTGTGGGAGCAGTTCCTCCGGCAAAATCTGTTCCCCACGGGGGTGGGTCTTCTGACCAGTCCCCTCGCGTCCCATCGGTGTCGTGCGTTGTAGGCGCCGGAGCCTCCTCAATAGCCTGTTGCCGTCGATCGAACTCCTTCGCTGTGTCTGGAGCATCGTCAGCGGTAGGTCGTGTTGCCGTCCCGCTGGCCACCGTTGCATCCACCCTAGGCAGTTCTTCTGTATCCATGGTCGTCTGCTCTGTACCCGAAAACGTCTCAGAATTTCCTGCTAGATCAGGTTGGTCGTTCTCCACCGCAAGGCGACGCTTCTTCCGGCGGTTTGGTGATCGCCGTTTTCGTTTCCGGGCTTCAGAATCAGAGGTCAGCATGGTCTCCAGTTGTTCGTGGGGGACGTCGGAATCGTGTGTCGTCGTATTATCGATGTCTGCAAGTGCCTTATCTGAAGGGGCTGCAAGCGGCACCGAAAAGAGGGCGTCCTGTGACTGCTGCAAGCGGCCCAGCGCAACGTCGTCCTTCCGTGGGCACCACGATCTGCCTCAGTCTGTTTGTTCTGGTACGCTTCTGTCTCGCGGCTCACGTCATCGCGTAATGCGGCGACGTAAGTCATGGGGAGCACAGTCGGTTGCGGTGGGAGGGGTGGATCATCCTGTGGCAGCTGTAACAACCTTCGTTGAGTACACTCAGAACGGACGTGTCCCTACTTCCCACACCCAGAGCACGTCCTTGGTTGTCCGTCGTAGATGACAATCGCCCTACAACCGGCAATGTACAAGTATGACGGAACGTGTTTTCGGAGTTCGATCCTTATTTGTCTGACGCCATTGAGGACAGGATACGTCTTGAAACTCGCCCATTTTTCAGCCACGTGTGGTAGGACCGTTCCGTAAGAACGCAGGGCGTCTGTCACCAATTCTTTCGGCACTTCGAATGGAAGCTCAAAGACGCGGATCATTCGGATGCCCATGTCGGCGTGTTCAACTGTTGCTGCTCCAACATTCCTCTCCGAATGACAGAAACAAAGTCCTTGTCGGTGTCGGAGTAGTAGTGCGTCACATGCCGCTTCATTTATGAGCTTGACATAGACCACGCTGCTTACTACAGATAAATCTATTCCTACTAGAACGTCAGGTTCGATTTTCACCTCGTCCCGTAAACAACGTTCGATCTCGTAAGCCTTCGGTCGAGCATATTCGTTAACAAAACTAAATTTCAGTGTCGATTTCCGGAACGACAACGCCATGATTCGTTCTATGTGTAGCGCGGCACACCGCTACACACTTAACGTAAACACCTCTCGCGCAGACGTGCGGCAGAGACGTAACCACCGTCCGAACCGCTGCGCCGCTGAAGGCTGACTGACTGAAGCGCCTAGAACCGCTCGGCCACCCCGGCCGGCTCTCACATGTACCTCACGCAGTCATGCGGATGTTGTGTGGGGGAGTACGTGGTCAGCAGACGGCTCTCCCGCCCGTTCCGCCAACTTTTCAGACAGTGGAACCGCTACTACTCGGTCAAACAGCTCCTCAAATGTCGTCATGAGGCTGAGTGAATCTCCGTTCCAGTCCTCTCACCAAGGAAAAAATTCTAGACGGTGCCAGGGATCGAACCCGGATCCTCCACCTGTCAGCCATCTATGGTGACCCATAAGCTATGGATCCGGACAAAAATTAGTTACGCCGTCATTCATTATTTATTTCGCGTCAGGAATACAATATACGAAATTGGAAGATATAGAGATTAACATTTAAAAGATGCACCGGGAAAAATATATGCCTGTTCAACAATTCATCGCGAAGTCCTAATTTTACGAGATTCGTGAGACAGTAAAAATAACAGCAGCCATAAAAATGAACATAGAAAAGAACTGCTATTTTAAGCAAAAAAGTAACGTTATGTAGGTGTACTTGATGTTCTAATTACCATCAGATCTGACATGATGATAAAGTGCCTGTGTTCCTTTACAGTCGAGAGTTCCGTGATACAAAATAATAACGGAAAATATAAGTACGTAAGGGACGAAAAAAACAAAGACAGAAAGCAATGCTGCTTCGTAACACAAAACGAAGCAACAATAAATGCAGTCCTATTCATTTCCTTAATTTCCAGCGGAACGAAGCTGAGGTAAGCCGCGTCTTTAATTACGATTCTAGGGTGGTTACAAAAATCGCGAAATTCTGTGACATGAAGTACTTCAGCTTCCTCATTAGATGTAGAACAATTGTTTGGAAGCTATACAGCAGTTCCACCGTTCCAGTAAAAGTAAGCCAATGGCGTGTTTTTTATACACATTAATCCAAAGACGCTTAACATTACGTGAGAATAAACAGTGCAGCGGTATTGTATAAATAATTCTTGCTTTGAATTCATAGCTGAAGAAGTACTAGCAGATGTACATAAATGGTTTTAATGCAAAAGAAATACCTAAATGAATATTATCATCGAATGGACGCAAACGACTAAAAATTCCTTCTGGGCTGACTTTCTACCATATTGTATTTCTTGGTGCTGCAGCTGTATTTTCGGCGGTGAATACCTAACTGGAATTCCAGAGCTAAAATACTCCTCGAATAAATATAAAAAATGACGCAATCTTGTGTCCCTGGTCATAAAAGAACACTCATTTCTAACAACAACGGGAAACTTGGGAAAATGCATGATGACGCAGTGCTGTCTTGTAAATTAGCTATTCACAACCGGTTTCGGTCATAAAATATTTTCACAGTACTGTACAAAGGAACTAAAGAAACGAGGAATCCATGAACATCGAAACAAAACACAATTTCCAAACAAAAACTAAATTGGAAACTTCAAAACTTGCAAAAACATTTTTACAGGTACAACATTGCATGATAATCTTATCTTGGATGTAAACGGAGGACATGGTTGTCTCAAAAACGTATGAAACAGTTAACATAGGTGTTGAGTAATATCGCAATAACTCACAAGGGAAGGCCACGACGTTTGGAACGCGGATTTACTGTAAACTTCGTACACTCGTAGTACTCCATGAGGACAACAAAATGTGTAAGCAGTGGCACGTACTTCTCAGGCGTTGTTGAAAAAATCGCAAGATAATTTCGGTCGTCAAATATATATGGCTGTGCGTGGCCATTTTTACAATGAAGCAACGGCAGCCGAGTGTTTAGCGTTCAAGCTCCGTAATCACTGGATCGCTAGATCGAGTCCCGTTCGTCAGTTGTATTTATTTCTAACACAGTCATTTTTTTTTACTATTTATATTACAATTGATATAATGGGAAAATACGTGTAACCGGATGACATTTAATTAAATTTACAATGTTTCTTCAAAATTGTTCGTATTTAATCGAAAGAGAACGAGAAATTGCTTTCGGTGAAGACGCTATTAAAATGCACTCGATACTGCATGACCAATTATCAGCGGTGATATTTAAGAAAATGCTGCGTTCTACATGGTTTGCTTCCAAATTATCGGCTGAAAGAGAGGTTTTTGAAAATGTTAACGTGGTTTGTTTTTCCACGGAAAACCTCAAAAGACCTTGCGTATGCGGAAACATAGCATTTAATCAATGTAGCTAGTGCCGTTTAACTTTATGTTTTCCATGTTTTTACGAAAAATACCATCGTGCAACTTGTACTCTTAATGTCGAAAGCGACGATTAATTGTACATCTTTCGAAAGCCGTTAGTACCGGTCAAAACCTGCTGGTAACAAGTAGTTTCGGGCTCCTTCCAGGTATAAGGGATTTCTCAAATTACGGACAATCATACATTTCTAGTATCACTTTATGCGTTTAGTCGTTTACTAGTCGATAGTTGAGAATATTATATCATTTGTGATAATAAAAATTTGTAGACTGCCAAATAACATTGTAAATTTAATAAAATTTCATCCGGTTACATGTATTTTTCCCATTATATCAATTGTAATATAAATAGTAAAGAAAGTGACTGTGTTAGAAATAAAAAAAAACTGACGAACGGGACTCGATCCAGCGAATAAGAGGCTTTGGACGCTAAGCACTCGGCTGCCGCCGCTTCGTGGTAAAAATGGGCACGCACAGGTATATACGTATATGTCGACCGAAATTGTCTTGCGATTTTCTCAATAACGCTTGAGAAGTACGCGCTACTGCTTACACGTTTTCTTGTCCTCATGGAGTACTACGAGTGTACGAAGTTTGAAGTAAACCAGCATTCCAAACGTCGTGGCCTTCCCTTGTCAGTCAGCAGCAAGTCACTATTAGCAGTCCAACACACAAATACGATCCACGAAGACAAAAAAATGGTTCAAATGGCTCTGAGCACTATGGGACTTAACATCTATGGTCATCAGTCCCCTAGAACTTAGAACTACTTAAACCTAACTAACCTAAGGACAGCACACAACACCCAGCCATCACGAGGCAGAGAAAATCCCTGACCCCGCCGGGAATCGAACCCGGGAACCCGGGCGTGGGAAGCGAGAACGCTACCGCACGGCCACGAGATGCGGGCCACGAAGACACAAAGCTAAGTCAAAGGTCGTACAACCAAAGATGATACATGTATAATGTAAGATGCATCATAATGTCTAATTTAAGAACTATAAAAAATGAATAACAACTTTCATTTATTTATTCGTTCACAAGCACGATGAGAGATACCAAAGGTCTAAATACAGCCAAGCAACTACTTGGAAATAAATTACATTCAAGTGCGTCAGCAGCATAATAAACAGAATAAAACTTCCATATCAAGCCATAAAATATTTACATACACACCTGCACTGAAAAAATAATCATAAACCTTTATACATTCTTGTAGAAAAGAAAGAAAAAAAATCAAAAATATGAGTAAGGTCTATATATGAGGCCTTCTTTGCGAACGATGGAGGTGGAGCAGTGGTTAGCACACTAGTATTCTGGAGGACGACAGTTCATTCCCGTGTCCGGCAATCCTGATTTAGGTTTCCACTGATTTCCCTAAATCTCTTCAGGCAAATGCAGGAATGTTTCCTTTGCGACTATACTACGTACAATACAGGCTTTGTCTTACGAGGATAACACGGCAAGTATTTCTCATGGACTTCGCTCAGTGGAAGAGGAGTCAAAAATAAGTGAACACTTGTATCGGCTTGTCCGTAGATATTTGACCGTTTTGAAAGAAAGACGGTCAAAGTTTTTCAGCTTTTTCGTAGGTAGTCCACTTTATGTCCCTTTTACCGCACAATATCCTCTGACGAAACACTGGCTCAGTGGTTAGCGTCGTAGGTTGCTAATTTTTCTCACCGTGTTCGAAATCCAATTATAGTTTTTGTTCATTTTATTTGTATTCTTTTCATTTATCCGTCTATATCGGTTACTACACGCATGTTTCTTATCAAGTTAGATGATACAAGGACGTTATATTAACCGTAAAATTACAACCTGATTTCAGAATTAGTCCCACACATTTATTAAATAATATATGTGTATAATATGTTGAGGGGTTACAACCACTATGCCACTGTTTCATTAGATGATATCGCGCGGTAAAAGGCAAATAAAGTACCTTGAAAATACCTCGAAAACTTTGACCATGTTTTTTTAATTTTTATTTTTATTTATTTTTTCTTCTTCAGCAACGACTGAATATCTACGGATAATCCGAGACACGTGTTCGCGTGTTTTGACTCGCCTTCCACTGAGCGAAGTTTCTGGGAAATCGGATTATGGCACTTGCCGTGTTCTCGTCGTTAGCCAATTGTACATCCAAAAGTATGCACCAGAGCTAATAGATTACCAGATGAGAAAAGATAAACATAAAATTGATTATCAACTTAACACGTATGTGGGGGAGGGAGGTTGGGCACAGGCATCTAGTACTAGAAACAATACTAAAAGTGATTGCGGATGCATACATATGCATAGCTGTCAGCTCTAAGAAAAACTAATAAACAGTTAAGCCCACATAGTACGTGCTAAAATAAATATGAAGGGTAATAATTTGAAAATGTCACAAATGATGGAACGGAAACTCGTACAGGGTAAAAAGACAAGCGTCCTAATGTACCTACACACAATAGTCAGACGATAGTGAAAACATCATTAAAATTATTCAACAGGAGACAGAGCTCAACATATGTAGTCCATGTACATAACTGAATCTATAGATCCAATATGCCGAAAGAATCAGAGTATATACATCAACACAATATGATTGTTTCCAAGACGAATCGGAATTTTTCACTGTAGCACAAAATCCAAGGCATAATGGGAAGGATAAGAGACAAGAACAGGAACGTTGCAGTTGTTAGGTACCTTCATATAAGAGTTCAAAAATTGTCAAAATAGTCTTACAGCCTTCTGTACAATGACCTGAGAAGAAAGTCTGCAAGCGCCAATGTAGGAGGACATGCCAATAGTACTGAGGTGATAAAACAATTATTTACAAATCCACGGACGCAGTATACTTCCAGAATGAATTTTCACTCTACTTCAAAGCGTACCCTCATTTGAAACTTCTTGGCAGATTAAATCTGCCGTACCGGGACTCGAAAATGGGGCCTTTAATCTGCCAACAAATTTCAAATCAGCGTTCACTTCGCTGCAGTGAAAATTCTTTCCGGAAACCCTGTCTCCTTTCTTGCAAAAGCGCTAGTCGCGCAAGATATGGGGGCGATTTCTGTGAATTACTGGTGGAAGTCTCTTACCTTTGGCGGAAGGAAAGCTGTGAGGGAGGACAGTGAGCAGTTCTTGGATAGTTTCGTCAGCAGAGCAGTTGCCCCCGAAAGGCAAAGGCACCACGTTCGAGTCCCGGTCCGCCACAAGATGATGATTATGGTGATAGTGGTGGTGGTGTTTGGTACGGCACTTAACGGCATGGTTATCAGCGACCGTACAAATTCCCGATCTTTTCACAGTCCAGTATCGCCATTTCCGGTATGATGATGAAATGATGGAGACAACAGAAACACCCAGTGCCCGGGTGTAGAATATACCCGACCCGGCTGAGAATCGAATCCGGGACCCCGTCATCTACCGGCAGCAACTCTAACCAGTAGCCGGCCGCTGTGGAAGAGCGGTTCTAGGCGCTTCAGTCTGGAACCGCGCGACCGCTACGGTCGCAGGTTCGCATCCTCGGACATGGATGTGTGTGATGACCTTAGGTTACTTAGGTTTAAGGAGTTCTAATTTCTAGGGGACTGTTGACCTCAGATGTTGAGTCCCATAGTGCTCAGAGCCATTTGAGCTAACCAGTCTACCACGAGCTGCGGACTAACCTACACGAAAGTTACAATGTAGCATATACATCATGCCAGTTTGACGACTTCAACAATCGGAAGACGGCTCTAATGACCAACAGCGTACTTCAGAGCTATTGAGCGCATTTCCACGTCTGTGCTGATGCTACGTGCTTGAACTCAATATAAACTACAACAGTAATGATGTTCCTAACCTGTGAAATATATACTATGAAATGCACAGGCAGAAATAAAACTGTGACAGGTCTTGTCACAATCCTTCTATATTTAAAATAAAAAGAAGGTCAAGGTTGGCCGTAATATTGTTTTATTGATAGCAGAATCGACTTTTGATCACATAATGATCATCTTCAGTGCTGCAAGTTGTGGTGTACAAATTAAACTCAGACACTTGTATCAAGTTATCAATAAACAAAACTGAGAAGCGATCACAATAAGTGAACTATGTGATCGTAAGTCGGTTCTGCTATCAATAAAACATCAATATTACGGCCAACGCTGACCTTGCTTTTAATTTAACATATATGATGGTTGTGCACACAGCACTTCATGGAGTCGCCAATCTTCTATATATTTAATAGCGTGTGTCTGGGTGTGCAGCCGAGTAATTGCTTCCATTTTATGTACAATATTTGGGCGACCGACCCACCCGTCTTTTTCGGGTGCTGCGCGTTTTGCTGTTACATGTACCCGCTGGCTGGATCCCAACCAGACTGTGAGCTGTTGTTGGTCTTGCACCGCTATTAATAGCTGAGCTTGACTCCTAACTCTTTAGTTGTTCAGAGCTCGCGCTGAACGTGCTGGAAACGCAGATTGTTTCAGCGTTCCTTTGCTCTGGCGGATGTGATGACCCGCGAGATTTGATAAATTGAATGGCAGACCCCAAGCGTTATTTACATTGAAACCTCTGTCACTATTTTTTAGATTTCCTGACATCTTTATTTCAATAGACCGCTTAAATTGTCGTTTGCACCACGATACTGGCTCTGAGCACTATGCGACTTAACTTCTGATGTCATCAGTCGCCTAGAACTTAGAACTAATTAACCCTAATTAACCTAAGGTCATCACAAACATCCATGCCCGATGCAGGAATCGAACCTGCGACCGTAGCGGTCGCTCGGTTCCAGACTGTAGCGCCTAGAACCACACGGCCACTCCGGCCTGACTACGATACTGATATCATCGTATTTCATTTCATGATTGCATTGCTTGGCTGTTATAGCCGGGTGTGTCGCTGATGTTACCATCTTTCCTCGACTGTTATGATAGTCTGCCCCCACATAAGACATGCCACATTCGCATGGAATGCAATAAACACCCGGCTTTCGGATTCCATGTCGCCGTAGGAGTCTACCCATCTTTTAGGAAATAAGAGATGCACAAGGCGAATGTTCATAATATAACATTATTGGGACGTAGTGATATATCATTTAAGTAAAATTGGTACTTTTAACAAATTATTGCTTTTACTAGAATGAGATTTTCACTCAGCAGCGGAGTGTGCGCTGATATGAAACTTCCTGGCAGATTAAAACTGTGTACCCGACCGAGACTCGAACTCGGGATCTTTGCCTTTCCCGGGCAAGTGCTCTACCATCTGAGCTACCGAAGCATGACTGACGCCCGGTCTCACAGCCTTACTTCTGCCAGTATCTCGTCTCCTACCTTCCAAACTTTACAGAAGCTCTCCTGCGAACCTTGCAGAACTAGCACTCCTGAAAGAAAGGATATTGCAGAGACATGGCTTAGCCACAGCCTGGGGGATGTTTCCAGAGTTTGGAAGGTAGGAGACGAGATAGTGGCAGAAGTAAGGCTGTGAGACCGGGCGTGAGTCGTGCTTCGGTAGCTCAGATGGTAGAGCACTTGCCCGCGAAAGGCAAAGGTCCCGAGTTCGAGTCTCGGTCGGGCACACAGTTTTAATCTGCCAGGAAGTTTCATATCAGCGCACACTCCGCTGCAGAGTGAAAATCTCATTCTGGAAACATCCAGAACGTTACTGCTTTTACTAATTTTGCACAAGGCGAATAAGCAATTCTTGGCTTCTGAGCCGAGACGGCTCGCTCCAAGTCGATTTCCGCGTAAATGATAATCTTTGGTGGGCTCTCAAACGACGAAGCTACTTGGCACTTAGCAGAAGCAAGGTGAGCTGGGTCGCAGAGACAAAGTTGGTTGGCAGTCGGTGGAGTGGAGACAAACCCGCACAAGACAGATCAGAAAGGCGCGTACTTGGCCATGCATTGCGGAGTTCGCAGCCGTGTTCTGGTGTGGATCTGGCAGTGAATTGGAATAATTGTTGTTATTATTGTGCTGCCGTGGATTTGTCTCTCGTTGTCTTCCGCACAAGTGTCTTAGCTTCTTTGCGTCTTTTCCGATAGTTGTTTTTGGGCAGACTTTAAGGTGAAGATTCCTACTATTTTGAAACCGGGATATTATACGTTGATATACTCTTACTCCATGATTTATGGTCGCTTGTGACTGGGTGGTGGTTGTACACCGATATATTTATAAATATATGGTTCAAATGGCTCTGAGCACTATGGGGTTATCAGTCCCCTAGTACTTAGAACTACTTAAACCTAACTAACCTAAGGACATCACACACATCAATTCCCGAGGCAGGATTCGAACCTGCGACCGCGGCTGTCGCGCGATTCCAGACCGCAGCGCCTAGAACCGCTCGGCCACCTCGGCCGGCTTATAAATATATATTTGGTGTATTATTGCTTATTAGGTCTCGTATGCGAGCAACATGAGTGTCTTTTTTAGGGACCTTTGCCTTACGTAAGGAAGTACCGGTTGATGTTCCGGGCGTGTTATTTTGCCTACGTGTGTTGGTGAGAGCCGGGCAAACTGTAAGGAAGAGGCATATTTGCCACTCCTCCACTTATTGAAACCTTGCTGAATGTCAGTTTGTAGTTTTAAGGTTTGTTATTTTGAATTCCTGATTACTAAAAAAGATACTTAGTTGGAATTGCCATTCATGCTTTGCTGTTCCCTTTGTTTAAGATATGTTGTTGTTTTGTGTTGATTAGTCGATGCATGCCTCTTCAGTGCCTAAACTGAAAACGCACTTGTACTTAGGCCGATTTGTTTGGCATCCATGTTAGATCTGCCGTAAGCATCATGCGCGAAATGTTGTTTCAGCTTCACTATAGAGGGACAGTAGCTGTGAAATGTGTATTTTCGCTTCTTGCGGATTATTTGGGCTACTGTTCGTAATGAAAATTTGCACATTGGCCGTTGAGTGCATCAACTGAGTACGTGGCATTTGTACTGCTGCTGGTACATCTGTGTGTTCCTCAGGTGTGCCTGCCATACTTGGCTGTCTGTCTGGCCTAGAGGGGGCCTTACAGCAAACACGGCTGCCGGAGTGATCGGTTCGTTACACCTGCGCCTTGACATCCGGACAGACAAGTCACACATTGCAACTGTCAAACGGTCTGTGAAACGCTGGCAGCGAGTCCCCATGCTGTAATTAAAGTCTTATGGTTCTAAGTTGCTGCGTCTACAGAGAAGTTGAGTTCCATTAAATTTGAAATATTGGCTAACTGTCTGATCCGGGTGATCATGTTAATTGTATTTTATTTTCTCATTAAATGTGCCATGGCTTTTGAAACCCTTGGGAAATTAGCAGTGGTGACAAAAGAATTTTGTCGTAATCTTTCACTCGCTACATATCTGGTACTCTTATATAGGTAATGTTGTATTCTGTTGTATCGTACAGAAGAAGAAAGAGTAAGTGAGCGTCACTGACGATTTCAGAGCTGTGATTTTCTATTGTTAAGATAAAACAAATTTCAAGTTCTTAGCTTAAATCCAAGTTGTGTAAGGAGTTCGTGCTTCTGTCTGTAGCTTAAAGAAGAGTCTCTAGTTCATTATGTTTATGTTTTTAAAATCTCAGCTATTACCAAGTTTATCGCAACTAATTATTAGGGGCCTTTAAAATTGTTTCAGTTCTTTAATGTGTCATATTTATTTGCGCAATTTGTTTGTTGGCGTAATAAAGTTGTATTTGTATTTTTGGTAAAAGGGTGAATGTCGTTGCGAAGAAAACTGTTGGCGTCCAATCCTTCTATTTTCGTTCTTTTCCTCAGTTGTTTTGGGTGTGAATTTCCCGTATCAGTAGGGGTGGCAGTAAATTTACTAAAATATCGGCACCCTTCACATCCACCAGAAGTGGAAAATGCTGATAGAATATGCGTTTCACGGAATAACACTGAGAACCCTGAAAAACAAGAGAGCATCAATGGGTGTAGGGAGCGTCTGCTATAAATAGCGGCGCGAGACTAGTAATGTATAGCTGGAGTTCGGGCAGCGAGTACACGTAATAGCGAATTTCGCACCACCTTAAGAAGACAGCTGGGTCGGTCGTCCAAGTATTGTGCATAAACTGGCAACAGTAACTCGGGAGAAGGCCCTGAACCACGTCGTTAATCTATCACGCCGATAAAATCTGGGGGGATCACAACTCTTTGGCCTGTCTCAGTGGAGAGAAGAGAGCAGAGCGACAACGGGCCTAACAGGGCGAGACGGAGGCGGCCCCCGGCTTCCTTTGGCGCGCCCTGCAGGATCAGCAGCGGCAGCGGCGGCGGCAGCCTTTGGAGGCCTCCCTTGCCCTCCGCCTGCCTTTCCCTTTCCCTTCCAACCTCGTCAACGCCGCCGGGATCGGCACGCTCCCCAGGGAGCTAGACGTACGTGACCTGCCGCGGGCACGTGGCCGTCTGGAGCGAGCCGACGCGTGGCCTGCGATGGGACGGGAAGGGAAAGGAAAGCGAAGGAGACGACGAAGCGCAGCCGACGCCGACTCGCGCAACCGTCACTCCCAATACTGAGTTCAGCTACGAAGTATACGTACATTACAGTCACATCTGCAAGGCCCCGGATTGTATGCGGCGGGGGGGCGCATTTGGCGCTTCACACCATATCCTCATTCCGTCCATATCCTCATAATGAAGTTACTGTTCGCTGATATTTTCCTAGAACTGAAAAATTCGGTAAAACTCCTCAGAAAGAAACTAAGCACGATCAAATGGACAGGGACAAACATGAGAAATAGTCTTGCCGTTCGCCGTTTCTACTCTACGAGGGGGGACCCAAAAGTAACGAGAATTGGCCTGCGGTGTGAGGGAGAGAGGGAGAACCCATTGTTCGACTAGGTGTCCGTTACGGTCACACCACCTAAGTCAGTGTCACTGTGAGTGCATCGGTTCGCCCGTGAGAGTTTTTTTAGTAATACAACTTTTCCCATTTCGGTGAAAACGTGATAGCAGATCGTCGAGAACAACACACGGGAGTGAAATTTGGTTTCCTGTTGAGGAAATTGGCCGCGGAAACTATTTTAATGCTTAAGACTACTTATGGGGATGTTGCCCTGAGGGAAACCAGAGTCAACGAGTTGTTTTCACGTTTCAAAAATGGAGAAATGTCAATCGAAGACCACCCCGTTCCGGGCGCCCCTCAACGTCAAGATGTGACGAAATCTTCGACAATATCAATGCCCTCGTTCGTGAAGAGCGTCGCCGAATCATTGATCAACTCTGTGAGACGTTTGGAACATCATGGAGTTCAGTTCACAGGATTTTTTCCGAAGATTTGCACATGAGAAGGGTTGCAGCCAAATCTGTCCCTCGCCTTCTTACAGACGAGCAAATGTTTTGAGTTTCACAATCAGCTCAAATAGGACCCTGAATTTTTTTCAAGGCGATTACTGGTGATGAATCATTGTGCTACGGACACGACCGCGAAAACAAGCAGCAATCAAGCCTGTGGACCACAAGTGTCTCTCCTCGTCCCAAAGAAAGCTCGCCAAGTGAAGTCAAACATGAAGACAATGCTCATTTGTCTCTTCGATTCCAGAGGTGTTGTGCACGCCGACTTCGTTCCCCCGGGTCGAACTGACTCTCAACCAGGAGCCCTACAATAAGGTTTTGAAAAGATTGAGGGAGAGTATCCGGAAGAAAAGAGCAGATCTTTGGCGCACAGGAGATTGGTTCATCCATCATGACAACGCGCTGGCCCACACAGTCTCTCTATAAAGTGGTTTTTCACCAAAAACGGCATGACACCGATTGTCCAACCCACTCTGTCCCCCGCCCTATCCACCGGATCTAGCTCCTGTGTTTTCTTATTGTTTCTCAGACTCGAAAGTGACGTGAAAGGATAGAATTTTGCGACTGTGGAGGAAGTAAAACAAAAATCGCTGGAAGGCGTAAGGAACATCCCGATAAATGAATTTAAAAACTGTTTTGAATAATGGAAGGATCGTTTGAAGAAGTGCGTTTTGGTCAATGGAAAATACTTTGACGGTGATCAAAATTTGGTACCCAATTATTAAGAAATAAAGAAGTTATGATTAATTTCCCGTTTTTTTGGGGCGCTCCTCGTAATTTTGAAGCATTCTCTGAAGGTGGTAGTTTTACTACAAATTTTGCCACATGTCTTATGAAGATTTCATACCGCTAAAATACTGAATTCGCGCCTTCGAATATCAAAAGAAGAATATTAGCGCCACAAAAAGCGACAGAAATCTTTCTGGTTTACTAAATTTTCACAGACAATTGATATAGTGCAGTGTCATTTTTCGTGGATTCAGTAACATCAGGGTGCCCTGCATTCACGATAGCGTCGCAAGGAAAATACCCGGAAAATTTCCTAACAACATGCGTTACCTGAGGACACCAAGTTCAATATAAGTGAAGGACATTTCTTAAAATATTAAGAAATGTCTTTTATGTTATTAGAGGAGGCGACAGAGGGCAAAAATTCTAAGGCAGGTAGACGTTGCGCGTTCCTGGTACTCGCAGAGGTCAGTGCAGGACAGGAAATATATCAATGAAGATTTAGACTTAATGTAGACTTAATTCTTCCAATACCAAGTAGCTTATCGGGCGACAGATTTCCTCCAGCGAACGCTATCAGTGGCCATGTTTCCATCTGCCTCACGGTTTACGTCCATGCATGGAAAATCCTTTTTCAAAACTTCGTTTCCAGGTGTTGAGATGTCCTCTACTTCTCTATCCATCCGTTGGTTTCCACAACAGTGCTGATTTCCGAATTGTTCGATCTTTCATCCGTAGAACATGCCCCGCAAGCTTCACTTTTCTTTCAGCAACATCTTCATCTACATCTACGTGTCTACTGTGCAATTCACGCATAAGTGCCTGGCACAGGGTTCTTAGAACCACCTTTAGACTAATTCTATAACGTTGCACTCTCTAACACCGCATGGTAAAAATGAACATTGAACTATTTCTGTACGAGCTCTGATTTCTCCCTTTTTATTATGGTGATTATTTCTCCATCTGTAGGCTGGTGACGGTAAAATACTTCCTCACTCCGAGGAGAATGCTGGTGACTGAAATTTGGTAAAAATATCTCCCCACAACGAAAAATGCCTTTGTTTTAATGATGATCACGCCAACGCTCTTATCATATCCGTGATACTCTCTCCCCTATTTCGCGACGGTACGAAACAAGTTCCCTTACTTGCACTATTTCTTATTCTCTGTTAATCCTGTCTGTAAGGATCCAATATCGCAAAGCAATTCTCTGACGACGAATAAGCGCCTTGTACGTCATCTTGGATTTCCTTTCTCCAACATTATGTTTGTGATCGTTCCAGTTGTAATCCCAAAGTATTTAGTTGATTTCACAGCCTTTTGATTTGCGTTCTTTACCGTATAACCTTACCAGATTTCTTTACGTACTCACGTGGATGATCTCAGACTTTTCTTTATTCAGACAGGTACCAACTACACACCACGCGTATGATGTCTAAATTATTTTGCAGTTCGTTTTGATCTTCTGATAACTTCATTGAACGCTAAACGGTTGCACAATATGCAAACAGTCTAAGAGAGCTGCTCAGATTGTTTCCTAAAATGTTTATATAGCTTAGGAACAGCAGAGGTCCCACAACGCTTCCTTGGGGAACGCCAGATATGATTTCTGTTTTATTCGATCACTATGTACTGTGATCTTTATGACGAGAAACCTCGAATCCAGTTAGACAACTGAACCGATACTTTGTAGGCATGCAATTTGATTACAAGTCTATTGTGAGGAACTGTGTTAACAGAAGGCTGCGTAGACCTCTCTTTCTCAGCACTATTTTTGTAACGTGGTCGCGAAAACTGATCTTTAAAATTCGCCTAAAGCATTGTTGTTGGATAGTTTTGAACTTGTGTGCTGATATCACTGTAATTTTTCAGGTCTCATATACGTACATGGCCATCGGTAAGGTGCTAAGAAGTACAGCCAAAGCTTTGTGAAAATTCAATATCAATGCCATAGGGATATCCTTCTTTGGAAGAGTGCAACAGCTTTCGTAATTATGCTGCTGATAACTGCATCTACATCTCGCTGTTTCAGATAAGGTTAAAAAATGGTTCAAATGGCTCTAAGCACTGTGGGACTTAACATCTGAAGTCATCAGTCCCCTACACTTAGAACTATTTAAACCTAACTAACCTAAGGACATCACACACTTCCATGCCCGTGGCATGATTTGAACCTGCGACCGTAGCAGCAGCGCGGTTCCGGACTGAAGCGCCTAGAACCGCTCGGTCACAGTGGCCGTCTTTCCCATAAGTTGCCGAAATATGGATATTGGCCAGTGTTGTAACATCTTGTCTTGCTCTATAATTTGAGTAGATATATTACCAATTCTTATACGCTTTGTGTTTCTCTTACCACCATTTAGTTTTAACCCTACAGAACTGGCCATTTCATGAACTTCGGAGTCATTAGCTGCAAACATTGTGGCATTTCTGTCACAAGAACGATGTAATCAGCAATGTTATAAAAGGGACGAAAACGACGCCAACCGACGTGTTTATTTATAAAGGCTCGTAAACCGAAAGTTTAATTTTCCCATTTCCCATTCAGTTAAAATATAAAAAGATTTAATAGACAATTACAAAACTTGTGTGACAGCTACTCTTTGTAACTAGCAAACAATCCTTGGAACTGCGTTTTCTTATCTAGTAATTCTCTGTTTTAGCATCATTGCTGATCCTCGGCATGACACCTAAATAAATAGGACGCTGTTAACCTTGATCTTTGAGTATCCTGCAGTAATTGTACCCGAAAATTGCCAGCAGATCGAAATTTGTCACAGTACGGCCTACCGAGTGAGGTAGTGCAGTGGTTAGCACACTGGACTCGCATTCAGGAGGACAACGGTTGAAACCCGCGTCCGGCCATCCTGGTTTAGGTTTTCCATGATTTCCCTAAATCACTTTAGGCAAATACCGGGATGGAAAGGGCACAGCCGGCTTCCTTCCCCATCCTTCCCTATCCCGATGGGACCGATGACCTCATTATTGCCTGACTACGCCATCACGATTAGTGAGCAGCACGTATCAGTACGAAACCAAAATGCTTGTCCTCTGGGAAACATACATTCATACCTGACAGGTTGGTGAGCACACAGTGCTGTAACGATTTGCAAAGATCCCGTTACTGAAACTATTTTGAGACCCAAAATTAGGAAGAAATCATTATTCCCACAGGAAATAACGGAACTGCTGTGTTACTGTTGCATATATCGTTGTTAGTGGGAAAGAATATCTCGAGATTCGATGACATGACCTGCTGTCATTAAGATTTGGAAAGGCATAAAAATGATCATGAAACAGAAGATCAAGCTCCCTTAATATTCAGTAGACGCATTTTCTACTTTTTTGTTATTATTATTATTATTATTACCATCGATTTTTCCTGTTTGTGAGTTGTATAAACATTATGCATACATCGACAAGTGAGCAATGAGAATGAAAAGAATTGTTGGCAACCTAATTTTTCATCGTAGCTAATATAAGGAAATTAGACAATTACGTACCTTGCCGCTAGGAGCAGTTCGATTTCACCTGAAACAGAAGAGTACTTTATGTTAGTATAGGTGATTCAGAACACTTTAGAGTACGTTGCAAATTAGACAGGATCCAGTATGACTTTCACTCTGCAGCAAGTGCTTATTGCTGAGAAATTTCCTGCCTAGAATATTACTTTATCGTAGAAGTGCTCTTGATCCGGACCTTCCATTGATTATAGTTGATTTTTAGTGGCACATGGAAGATCTGAGGCTATTCGTCAGATGTGCACGGGTAGCTCGGTTGATTGCCGTGCAGTGGAAGCCACTATAGTCAGTTCCCACCTCCGCACACAGTTTTAATCTGGGCAAAATTTGTATGAAACTTCAAAAACATTTCAGATTACACGCTACAAAATCTTTACGCTGAAAGACTCCTTACAGATGAAACTATACTTCTCATCCTGACAAAAGCGCTACAGGAATGTCTGCGCCGTGAAGCTGTGTTCGTCTCTGAAGAGCACATTGTTTCAACCTGATATTGTTCGAGAATAAACGAGCAAGTCACACACACACACACACACACACACACACACACACACACACACACACACACACACACACACACACACTATTCTGAAGACACGATCTTTGATAGGCGATTAACAAAGAGACAAACTATAAGGTCTGCAGACAATTGTCTTACATACATCACTAGACGTCCTAGTGCAATTAAGGTCAGATATAAATCCAGTTCTCTAGTGGTGGGTTTTGTTTGAGCTTTTATTGATTTCCTACCACACCGCGGAACCCTCGAAATACCCTAAAATGCCAGTACGGCACATTCACCGCTGCAGAGAGCTTATCTGGTCGCCATCAATGTGTCAGAGGATTTTACACTTTAGACTGCGTCTTCGTAATATTTTATAATCTTCACGTAGTAACCATATGCAGACAGTCGTTTCTCCCTCGCTCTGTTTACGAGTGAAACAGGAGAGGGAATGACTAGTAGTGGTACAGAGTACACCTCGCTACGCACCGGAGGATGACATGCGGAGGATGTATGTAGATGTACATAAAGTATGGGAATGAAGCTGGGTGACGTCTTTAACTGCCACCAATATTTCGACAGGTGTACGTCATGTGAATTTCAAAGCGCAAATGAAGAAAGGAAGTGCTATGCAAGGAAATTTAAAGCATCGGTATGTGGAGTACGAGCTGTATCGTAGTCTAGGAGTTGTCAAAAACCGTAAGTACCAACAATCCTTCTCAAACTCCCTCAGAACTGTTTTCCTCTACACTCTTCGCAGCTGGATCATCGATGTTACGAGCAGTTAACACACGTACCTTCTTTAATTTTGCAAATTTGATCCCCTAAACGGTTGTTCATACACACTTGCGAGAAGACGTGCCTCGACGATCTACTAATGCGTCGCCAGGACGGGGGTTTTCTGCCACTGATGTCGAAAGTGAGCCCCAGTCTTTACGATGACGGGCTGATGCGACGGAGATGGATTTTTCAAAAAAGATAAAAAGCCTTCATTGTAACCCCCTCCTTTCCTGTTCTGGTAGATCGTATTGAGGTCTTTATTGAGAGGAACCAACGTCTGAAGTGGTAGAGTTTCTTGGAGGCTTCTTAATTTTAGGTTAAAAGTAGTGGTAGCATTAGCTTCTCCTTTTTTGTTGGCTTTAGTAATCTATATTCAGGAATGTGAGAAAAAATTAAAACAAAAAGTGGTAGAGCGCTAGCTTTGTATGTGAAAGGCCATGGGCTCGATCCTTGGCAACTCCAAAATATTTTTAGCATATTCCACTCAACGCTGAATACCATAGACTTGAAAAGTTAAATACCAACAAAAGGAAATGCAGCAGAACCAGCCGACAACGCCACAAGCCTATAAGCAATTTGATACTGCAGAGATGACTTTGGTCATTCACACAAATACTAAAACAATTAAACAAAGGGAGTAGCTTCTTTGAATAGCAATCAAAACGTCGTCGGTATCGCGTTCGAACCCCGCCACTGCTTAAATTTGTACTAAATATTGTAATAATGGCGACCGAATACTTGTGGCATAAGAAGTCAACGGGCCTTTGAAAGAGGGCGTTGGAACAGAGTGTGGTTCGGGGCACTCTGTTGCCCTAGTCCCACATTGGGGTCTCCAGGAGGGGGCTGCCAAGGAGGGGGTGACAGTGAGAAAAAGATCGAATAGCCAACGAAAGGGTGATGTTCTACGAGTCGGGGAGCGGAATGCAGACTTTTGAACGTGCAGGGAAGCTAGAAATCGTAAAGGGAACTGCTAGGGCTAAATCAAGATTGAGTGGGTATGAGTGAAGTGAAATGGAAAGAAGACAAGGATTTCTGGTCAGGTGAGTATAGGCTAAGATCAACAGCAGTATAAAACTGAATCACGTGAGTAGGATTCTTTATGAATTAGAAGGTAAGACAGGCAGTGAGTTACCGAGAATTGTTCAGTGATAGGGTTCCTCTTGTCAGAAGCGACAGCAAACCGACGCCGACGACAATAGTTCAGGTATACATGCCAACGCCGCAAGCATAAGATGAAGAGAGAGAAAACGTATACGAGGAAATAGAAACGGTGATTCAGTACGTAAAGGGAGGTGAAAATCTAACAGTCATTGGAGACTGGATTGTGGTTGTTGGGTAAGGAGTAGAAGAAAAGGTTACGGGAGAATATGGGCTTGCTGATAGGAAAGGGAGGGGAAAAAGACTAATTTTCTTCTGCAACAAACTTCAGGTGGTTATAGTGAACACTCTGCTCAAGAACAGGAGGTGGTGGTATACTTGGAAAAGGCAGGGATGTATGGGAAGACTTCACTCAGATTTCATCACGGTCCAGAAGAGATTCCGAAATCAGATATGTGATTGTGCGGCGTACCCAGGAGCAGATATAGGCTCAGATCACAGTTTATTACTTAAGTTTAAGAGAATAGTCAAGAAGAATCAATGCGCAAAGAAGTGGAATACGGAAGTACTAAGCAATGAAGAGCTACACTTGAAGTTGTCTGAGACTATAGTTACTGCGATAATGTATGGTTCAGTAGGCTTTACATTTGGAGAGGATTCAACATCTCTAAAAAGGGAAGTCATAGAAGTTGGAAATACAAACACAGGTACAGAGAGGGTAACTGCGTGGAAACCACGGCGAACGAAATAATTCACCTGATCGAAGGCAGTAATTATAAAAATGTTCAGAGAATTCCAGGAATACAGAAATACAAGTCACTTAGGAATGAAACAAACAGGATGTGCAGGAAACCCAAGGCGAAATGGCTGCAAGAAAAAGTGAAGAAATCGAAAAATAAATGATATCGGAAAAACTGTCTCAGCATATAGAAAATTCAACACAATCTTCGTAAAATTAAGAGCAAGAGCGGTAATTTTAAGAGCGCAATGGGAATTCCACTATTAAATTTAGAGGAGAGATCGGATAGGTGGAAAGAGTACACTGAAGGCCTCTGTGAAGCGGAAGACTTGTTTGATGACGTTAAATGGATGTAGCTATAGAACAGATAGGGGGCCAGTATTAGAAACGGAATTTAAAAGAGCTTAGAACGCCTTAAGGCAACGCAAGACGGAAGGCTATATTAAGATTCCATCGGAATTTCTAAAGCTAGTGGAGGAATTGGCAACAAAGGGACTATTCACGGCGGTGTGTAGAATGTATGAGACTGTCGATATTCCATTAGACTTTCGGAAAAATTTCATCCACACAATTACCAAGATGGCAAGAGCCGACAAGTGCGAGAATTATAGTAGAATTTGCTTAACAGCTGAGTATCTGAGTTGCTGACAAGGATAACATTGAGAAGATGGAAATGAACATTGAGTATGTGTTACATGACGATCAGTTTTGCTTTAGGGCAGGTAAAGTCACTAGAGAGGCGGTTCTGGCGTTGCGGTTATTAATGAAAGCAAGACTGGAGAAAAATCGAGACATGTTCATAGGATTTGTTGACCTGGAAAAAGCGTTCGACAGTGTAAAATGGTGCAAGATGTTCGACATTCTGGGAAAAAACAGCGGTAAGTTATAGGGTAAGACGGGTAACATAAAAAATGTACAAGAACGAAGAGCTAACAATAAGAATGGAAGACCAAGAAGTAACTGCTCAGATTAAGAAGGGTGTGAGAAAAGTATGTAGGCTTTCACCCCTACTGTTCAGTCTATACATTTAAGAAGGAATGACAGAAATAAAGTGTCAAGAGCAGTATTAAAATTCAAGCTGGAGGTATACCAGTGATAAGATTCGCTGGTGACAGTGCTGTCTGCGGCGGAAATGGAGACCTACTAGATCTCCTGAATGAAACGAACAGCCTGATGACTACGGAATATGGACTGAAAGTAAATCGAAGAAAGACGGAAGAAATGAGAACCAGCGGATATCGGAACAGCGAAAAACATCACGATTGACGGTCACGAAGCAGATGAAGTCTGCTACCTAGGCAGCAAAATAACTCATGACGGACGGAGCAAGGAGGACATCAAAAGCAGACGCACTGGCAACAACTGCATTCCTGGCCAAGAGGATTCTACAAGTGTCCCACTAGTAGCCTAAATTTTAGGGTCAAATTTCTGAGAATGTACGTGTGGAGCACAGCATTCAATGGTAGTGACACATGGACAGTTGAAAAAACGAGCAGAAGGGAATACAAGAATCTGAGATACGGTTCTGCAGAAGAATGTTGAAAATGAGATGCACTGATACGGAAAGGATTGAGGAGGTTCTGCGCAGAACTGGTGAGGAAAGGAAATTTCGTAAGACGCTGAGAAGAGAAAGGGCTATGTGAACGAAGACACGAAGTTCAAAAATGGTTCAAATGGCTCTGAGCACTGTGGGACTTAATTTCTGAGGTCATCAGTCCCCTAGAACTTAGAACTACTTAAACCTAACTAACCTAAGGACATCACAGACATCCATGCCCGAGGCAGGATTCGAACCTGCGACCGTAGCGGTCGCGCGGTTCCAAAGGCGCGAAGTACTCCATCACACCATGCCGGATGGTGACAACTATAATTTTGTAGATACAAGTCAGTGTAAGTTGTCTTCATATAAAATGCATGTCCCAACGTATCCTCAACGTTCCTCCTTACGAAAACTAGGAACGGAAGTTCGACATCTTTTTCTACCTCCATTGTGAAGCAAATATTTGGGTGGACTGAACACAGATGTTCTAAAGAGTATTTTATATTGACTCTTACATTGTGGCAAACAACAAAAGTATCGTCTACGTATATATTTACTCTGGTCAAGCAATACTCTCCCCTTATATTTTTTTTCCTTCCACCACCGCTACCACCACCGCCGCTACACTTCCCTCATTTTCAAATCAACTGCTTTTTGACGTCTCACGGTGTATCTTATCAAGTTATTCTTTTTGTATTGTGTCGTAGAGCTTATTTATTCATTCATCCAGCTATCGCACATATCCATCCACTCTCCAGCATTCGTCTGCAACACCAAACTTTAGTTCGTTGGTTGGTTTATATGGAGGGACCAAGCAGCGAGATTATGGGCCCCATCGGATTAGGGAATGGTGGGTAAGGAAGTCGGCATACCCTTTCAAAGGAACCACGCCGGCATTTGCCTGAAGTGATGTAGGGAAATTAAGGAAAACCTAAATCAGTATGGCCGGACGCGGGTTTGTACCGTCGTCCTCCCAAATGGGAGTCCAGTGTGGCAACCACTGCGTCACATCGCTCGGTACCAAATTTTGTAAGATATTATTCTGTATTGCTGATGTCCTACATAATTCTATATTATAGACCAAAACATCCAGGAATAAACTTCCCAAATCTTAAATTTATATTTCAGGTAAATTTATGTTGTTGAGAAAAGCTTTTAGATTTTGCCTCCTCCTCTGTAGTCGTCTGTTATTTTTCAGCCCAAATAGCTAACTGCTGGACAATTTTCAGTGTCTTTCTTCTTTCGTAATCTAATACCCTGAGAATCACCTGACTTAATTCAACTACAGACACTAGCCTTGTTGATATTTGTAGATGTGCATATTATAACCTATTTTCAAGTAACTATTCATTCCATTGACTAGTATTCAGTCCATTTACTAGGCCTTCCAAGTCGTTTGCTGTCTGTGACAGAATTACAGTGACATGGACGCATGTAAAAATATTAATTTTTTCTGTTTTAATCTTAATCTAGCTCTCTTTCAGAATTATACTTAGCTCCCGTTACCGTTTGATCACAGCAAAAATTAAAAAACGACTGATAGGATACATACCTGCATCACTTCCTTGTAAATTACTGCTTCGTTTTCGTGTTAGGCTCCTCAGACTGCGTGCTGGACTTTATTACAAGATACACTGCCAGCCATTAAAACTGTTACAATGCAAGGGCGCGCTGAAAAGTAATGCATACCAATTTTTTTATTGTGTTCTCAGTATCGTTTGAGATATTACATGCCATGCACATTACTCGGTCGCATTTCCCGATTAGCTGAAGAGAGCTGAAACCTTCGGACGCTAGAAGGCTCCTGATTGTAGTGTGTAACATGGCGGTATGTAACGTTATTATTATAACAGAGCGTGAGAAACAGTATAGTGTAATCGACTTTCGAATTCGAAAGAGTTCGTCCATACATGGAACACCAAACCACACACGAGCGCCGGCCGCGGTGGCCGTGAGGTTCTGGCGCTGCAGCCGGAACCGCGGGGCTGCTACGGTCGCAGGTTCGAATACTGCCTCGGGCATGGGTGTGTGTGATGTCCTTAGGTTAGTTAGGTTTAAGTAGTTCTAAGTTCTAGGGGACTTATGACCGAAGATGTTGAGTCCCATAGTGCTCAGCGCCATTTGAACCACACACGAGCGCTACGGCGTCTGCAACAATGCGACGCTTTCGGTTGAACGTCATCGATCATCCTTCACAGAGTCCTGACTTGGCCCCATACGATTTTTCTGTTTACAGAATTTGAAGAACACCTTCGAGGACTTCACTTTCATAGTGGTGGAGCGATGCAAGCAGTGGTGAAATTATGGCCCCGTCGACAAAGTCAAACATTTCACAGTGGCAGTATCAACAAACTCGTCTCTCATTGGAAGAAATGTGTTCGTCTCCAAGGTGAAAATGTTGAGAAGAAAATGTAAACTTGAAGAAAACAGATGTGGAGCGTTAGTCAAGTTTGTTATTTTTAATGAGCTTTAAGGGTTTTTACATAAAAGTTTCGGAGTCATTGTTATCAGCACGCCTTCATGCTTACTGTGCATATATTGTATACCTGAAAGAACGCGTTAATAAATTTGTAGGTGATATTGGGTTAGACAAGCAGCATAATAAACTAAACAGAGTTGCCATTTCTGGCAGAAGATTGGGCATCGGGTAGAACTTTGCTTGGTTGACAGATACGAGTGTTTCGTAACGTACTGGACCAACTCTATGCTGCGGACTGCTAGCGAGGAGAAAACGGCACATACCTTAACCCGGTTTTCCACAAACTTCGCTCCGTGGAAGAGGAGTCAAACTAAGCGAACAAGTGTCTCCCCTTATCCGAAGATACCCGACCGTTACTGATAAAATAACCGCCAAAGTTTTTGACGTAATTTAGATGCCTTTTAGCGTGCGAAAAGCTCTGCGAAAGTGGTGGCGCAGTGACTTGCATCGCAGCCTCTCACATTTAAGTCCCGTGTTCGAAACGCGATTATTGTTTTTATTTGTTTATTTATTTTTATTTATCAACCCAAGTCCGTAGAACATACTACACGAATGTTTTTTATCAAGTTATCGGATACAAGGGCGTTACGTTAATTGTAAAATTACAACTGGATTTCACAATAAGTGTCATACATTTATATTTGTTATGGTATTTTCAGGGGTTACAGTCTTTTCAAAATACCATATTGTTATATTTCATTCTTATATTAGTTGTTAACCCTTATATTTTATTCTTATGTCTATTCTTCAGAAACATTTGGTGCATCCCCTTGATGGTACCGATCGTAGAAACAATCGAAACGTAGAAATTGCGGAAAATACGACCACTGCACGAAGGCAGATTTGCCACAGGAACCCTTCTTCGTACGAATCTCAGTCGGCAAAGAATCTTCGTTCATACTGCCGAAGATTTCACGAGTTGTCAATTTCGCGGCAAAACATGCATAACGGGTCACTTTTCTGAAAGATGGCGCTTGCAGTTGACAGAAACAAGATACACCACAGGAACTGCACCGAAAACAATTTCAAATAAATATTTCATTCAATTATTGTCTTTTATTTTCAACCGATTCACCATACAGTTAGTAGACGAATAAGGACAGAGTTATTTCGCTATACACTGGAAAACATTCCTTTAGTTATCTTCTGTGGTGACGGATAGATAAACGAAAAATAAAAATAATGAAAATAGTAGTTGTGTTTCAAACACAGGGTGCAAAAACGAGCAGCCGTGACACTATGCACTGTGCTGCTTACTAGCAAAAAGGCAAATAAAGTACCTCGCAAACTTCAATAGCCGTTTTCTCAGAAAGGGCCATACATCTAAGGATAAGTTGACACGTGTACGCTTATTTTGACCCGTCTTCCACTGAGCGAAGTTTCTGCGATATTGGGTTGTGGAATTTGCCGTGTTCTCCTCGTAAGCGACAGAGCCCAGGTTCGATTCCCGGCAGGGCTCGAGATTTTCTCCGCTCAGAGACTGGTTGTTGTGTTGCCCTTACGTTCGTGCCGCGGGTGGTAGCCGCGCGGTATTAGGCGTCTCGTTACGGTTCGCACGGCTCCCCCAGCCGTGGGTTCGAGTCCTCCCTCGGGCATGGGTGTGTGCGTTGTCCTTAGCGTAAGTTAACTGAAGTTAGATTAAGTAGTGTGTAAGCTTAGAGACCAATGACCTCAACAGTTTGGTCCCACAGGACTTATCTCAAATTTCCAGTTTTTCCTTATGTTCGTATCGTCATTTATTGACATTACACAATGAGATGACTGAAAGGGTACTGCCCGAAAGCCAGTCTATTGGAAAAAAGAAACCTCTGTGCCTGAGTTTGTAAACATTAGTGACTGGTGTGCGGTGGCGTGCCAGTCTCTCACCACTGCTTCACCATGTGTTTTCAGTGGGTGAGAGGCCTGGAGAAACGGCTGCCAACGTAACAGTCCAATCTAGTCGTCTTGAGATAGGAGAAGACACGACGAGCGGCAAGCGCTCTGCATTACCTTGTTGAAAGATTTCGCGAAGACAGCAATGATAGTCAACTGCCATAACACGTGAGAAATGGCACGGCCGATGTCCAAACGAACTATACGAACTAGAGGTGATCGTATTGTGTACACAATGGCAGTCCATACCATCATACCTGGCGCTGAGAACAAATTTGGCAATCTTTGTTCTCTACGGAGCCTGCAGACACGGATAAGACTGTTGTGGTACGTACACACAATCCGGACTCATCATCAGAACAGACGCTAATGTGTCCAGTGTAGTCGTTGAGCCGCTCTCTGCTGTGCATGAAGGGAAGCTGTAGCAGCGGTAGCCGTACTTTCCGGAGCGGCGCTACGGGCGCCGTCCGTGTGGACAGTTCTATTGCCACAAATAAGCCAATTTCCAGATTCAAGCTACATGGCATGTCTGTAATTACCTGCATGGGTAAGGAAACATATCTGGCCCCCAAGGCGCTAGTCGCCCAGATCCACATGATATTGAGTACGCTCCTGTAGTTTGTACCAGCTCCTTTTTCGGATGGCAGTCATGGGATCGTGACCAAAGCAAGCAGAAATTTTTTGGAATCATTACTCACACTGATAAGACACAATCATGTCACTTTCGGGTACCGATTCGTGGCCGTAGACGTTTCTCCATTTTACACTAGGCATGACAGGATGATCCTGCGAACCAACGCTATACATAATCCCTATATACGCAAATAAAAGCACCCTCAGCACAAAGCCATTTTGTTGCCAAGTGATCTGGCAGGTAGTTCATTATTGTGGGAGTAATAATCAAAAAATCTTGGGGTGGGGGTTGGAATACGGTGTAGGGAAAGAAGAAAGGGTTACGGGTGTTATGATCTTGGTACTAGGGATGAGACAGGAGAAACTCTAGTTCAGTTCTGCAAAAAATATCACTTAGTAATAGCGAATACTTTGTTCCAGAACCACAAGAGAATGAGGTATACTTGAGAGGCCTGGAGATGCAGAAAGATTCTAGCTAGATTATATTATGACCAGGCAGAGATTCCGAAATCAGATACTGGATTCTAAAGTCTACCCAGGAACAGATATAGACTCAGATCACAAGTTAGTGATGATGAAGAGTAGGCTGCTTTTCAAGAGACAAGTCAGGTACAATTAATGCGCGAAGAGCTGGGATACTAATGAAGAGATACGTTTGAAATACTCTGAGGCTATAAATGCTGCGAGAATGAGTAGCTCATCAGACAATTCAATAGAAGAGGAATGGGCATCTCTAAAAGGGCGATCACAGAAGTTGGAGAATAGAACGCAGGTACAGGGAAGGCAACTGCGAAAAATCCGTGAGTAATAAAAGAAATATTTCAGTTGATCGACGAAAGAAGGAAGCACAAAAATTTCCAGAGGAATTGAGGAATACAGACAAACAAGTCACGCAGAAGTGAAATAGATAGAATGTACGGGGAAGCTAAGGCGAAGCGGTTGCAAGAAAAGTGAGAAGAAGTCGAAAGACAAAGGACTGTTGGAAGGACTGACTCAGTATACAGAAGAGTCAAAACAACCTTCGGTGAAATTAAAAGAAAAAGCGGTAACATTAAGAATGCAATGCAGAGGAGAGAGCGGATTGGTGTAAAGAGTACATTTAGGGCCTCTATGCCTGGAAGGGCTTATATCATGACATGATTGTAGAAGAAACCGGAGTCGATATGGAAGAGAAAGAGAATCCAATACTAGAATCAGAATTTAGAAGAGCTTTCAACGACTTAATGTCAAATAAGGTAGTAGGGATGGATATCATAACATAGGAATTTATAAAATTAATGGGTAGATTGGCAACAAAACGTTTTATTTACCTTAGTGTGTAAAATGTGTGAAAATGTCGATATTACATCATACTTCGGATAAAACATCAACTACACATCTCTGAAGACTGCAAGAGACGACAAGTGCGAGAATTATCGTACAATCAGTTTTGCAGATCACGCATCCTAAGTTGCTGACAAGAATAACATACAGAATAAGAGAAAAGAAAATTGAGAATATGTTAGATGACGATCAGTTTGGTTTTAGGAAAGATAACGACACCACAGAGGCAGTTCTGATGTTGTGCTTGATAACGGAAGCAAGACTGAAAAAAAATCAACAATACATCATGGGATTTTTCGACCTGGAAAAAGTGTTCGAGAACGTCAAATGGTGCAAGATCTTCGAAAACCTTAGAAAAATGTGGGTAACCTGTAGAGAAAGACGGGTGATATACAATATGTACAAAAGCCAAGAGGGGAAAAAGTGTGGAAGATCAAGAACGAAGCGCACGGATTATATCTGGTCTAAGACAGAACTACATCAATGTTAAGATTCGTTGAAGCTGTTGCTATCCTCAGTGAAAGTGAAGAAGAATTACAGGATATGTTACATTGACTGAACAGTCCAACGAGTACGGAACATGAAGAGTAAATCGAGAAAGAAAAGACGAACGTAATGAGAAGCCTCAGAAATAAGAATACAGAGAAATTTAATACGTTACTGGTAATCACTTAGGAGATGAAGGTAAGGAATTCTGCTACCTAGGCAGCACAGTAACAACAGCGGAAGGAGCAAGGAGGACATAGAAAGAACACTAGCTATGGAGAAAGGAACACAGTATTGTGTGGTAGTGAGATAAGGAATGTGGGGAAAAATGGTACAGGAGAGAAAATGTGTGTGATGCCTAAGGGACCAAACTGCTGAGGTCATCGGTCCCTAGACTTACACAGTATTTAAACTAACTTATGCTAAGAACAACACACACACCCATGACCGAGGGAGGACTCGACCCTCCGGCGGGAGGAGTGGAGCAGTTCTTGACAAGGCGCCTGAAACTGCGTGGCAGCAGAAGAGAATAGAAGCATTTCAGATGTGGTGATACAGAAGAATGTTGATAATTGGGTGGGCTGATAAGAAAAGAATAAGGAGGTTCTCAGCAGAATCGCCTAGGAAAGGCAAATATGGAAAACAAGAACGAAAGCGGTGATAGGACATCTGTTAAGACATCAGGGAATGAATTCCACGGTAGCAAACGGGACTGTAAAGGCTGAAGACGGAGACTGGGACACCTCCAGCAAATAAATGAGGACGTAGGCTGCAAGTGCTACTCGTAGATAAAAAGGTTGGCACAAGACAGGAATCAGTGGCGGGTCGCATCAAACGATTCAGTAGGCCGATGACTTTAAAAAAGAAAAAAAAATGAAAAATTCAGAGGAAATGTAACACATGTGTCACAGTAAAGAGCGCCCAAACGGTCCTATCAATACAGAGTGTACGACCCTCTGGCAGTAACTGAGGTGTTTATTCTCGCACGCAAATGATCATGAAGATGACGAACGGCATCCTGCTATACATTGTACCAACCATCTTGCACCTTTTGCACCTTTTGCATCTTTTGTCACAGTCTGGCAACGGTTCTTGAAGACTCTGGAGGCTGAGTAATTTCTCGCGTCATCATGTCCCATACGTGTCCAGCTCGCGAGAGATCTGGTGATACTTCTGGCCAGAGCATTTGTAGTACTTCTGGAAGAGCAAGTTGGATCGTAGCAGCCGTATCTGCATCTACATTCTGATGCTGAAAAAGCACATCATCTTTCTGCGGGATAAATGCCAGTGGAACAGGGATAATCTTTCTTTTCAGAGACACGAAATGCGACGGTGAGCTGTAAATGATGTCCCTCGACACCATGGAACCTGTGATCGAACCTTTGTTGGTTGGTTTAAAAGAGGGGGGAAAGGGACCAAACTACGAGGTCATCGGTCCCTTGTTCCTAATAAAACAAGGCCACAAGTGTGAGAATAAAATAGACGAGACATATAACACAAAACGGAAAGAAAGGAAAAACCACAAGAACGAAAGAAGGGCAACGAACACTAAAACTAACAAAAGAGGACAAGACAACAACAAGGGGATGCAAGAAACAGAAGAGAGTGAAACAAGGAAGCAGATTATAGTGGCTGGCCGACCACGAAAATAAAAAGGAAAAGCCAGCCACCCTGCAACACATTAAAACCTTGACCCTAAAAACACTAGAGTGGAGGACACAGAGGGACGAAGGACTGGCGCTAAAACTCAGATCGCATGATAAAACCCACCTTCACGGATGAAACTTAAAACCAAGTCAGCCGATGAGGAGTTGTCTGCTAAAATCAATGATAACGAGTCCGGCAACCGAAGATGAAGTCGCAGGGCAGCCAAAGAAGGGCACAGCAGAAGAATATGGGCCGCTGTCAAACGGGCGCCACATCGACACTGAGGTAGGCGCAGGAGGTACCCGTGGGTCGCCCGTGCATGGCCAGTGCGGATCCTGCTGAGAACCACAGAGTCCCTGCGGGACGCCCTCATCGAGGACTTCCACACATTCGTTGTCCCCTTAGTGGCTCGCAGTTTGTTGTGCGTACTGAGATTTTGCCATTCTCTCTCCCAAAGCTGAAAAACCTTGCGGCACAGTAACGAACACAGGTCATTTGCGGGGATGCCCATCTCTAGGAGTGGTTTCCGCGTAGCCTGTTTGGCTAGCCTGTCAGCAAGTTCATTTCCTGGGATTCCGACGTGACCAGGGGTCCACTGAACGACTGGATCGTTCCAGGGCATAGATGGACTCCCGGATGGACTATACCAAAGGATGACGAGGGTAACACTGGTCGATAGTTTCCATGCTGCCCAAGGAGTCAGTACATAAAAGAAAAGACTCTCCAGGGCATGAATGGAGATACTGAAGTGCACGAGAAATAGCCACCAGCTCTGCAGTGAATACATTGCCACCATTGGGTCGTGGGCACATGGACACCTGGTTTAAACGTGGATCACTCGCATACAGACGGAACCTACCCTCATCACTTACGACAAAAGAGTGACATTCCGCTTTGTAGTCGAGTCTTTCAACACACCAGAGTGGCCACTCTTGGCGGTCTCGTGGTGTCAATGACAGCCTGGCCAGATCCACAATGTGTACTTAATCCTAGTGCAAGCAGCCGGATCGCAAGGGTGACACAAATGGTGCCACATGTGCCCGTATACCTTCTGCTGGATGGCGTTCGGTCGCTCACCGCTGCTTGCATAATGCGTCCATCTTGACATTCGTTAGTATAGTGCGCGCAAAATGCCGTGGCCGCTATGTGCACATTCGGACGGAAAAGCGTGGGGAGAGCGGCAGTGTGTGTGTGTGTGTGTGTGTGTGTGTGTGTGTGTGTGTGTGTGTGTATGTGTGTGTGTGTGGTGGCGGAGGGGGGAGGGGTGGTCGAACTGAAGCCTACAGTCATATTTTTGGTGATATTAAACGTCGCCCTCAAAGCCCACACTTGCATGGTGACCATTCAAAAAGATCTGTCACTTTCTGTTTGGTTAGTATGTAAAAACAATTCCGCCGAAAATGCAGCGATTTATCTTCTCGTGGTTTGTTAGCCATTTGGAACTTTCAATCACGAGTGAGGAATTTTGAGTAAAACTTACACATCCATCGTGTTTTCATGTCCAAAACTCAGCGGACTTCACATAGTCTCAAAAAAAAAAAGTTCAAATGTGTGTGCAATCTTATGGCACTTAACTGCTAAGGTCATCAGTCCCTAAGCTTACACACTACTTAACCTAAATCATCCTAAGGACAAACACACACACCCATGCCCGAGGGAGGACTCGAACCTCCGCCGGGACCAGCCGCAAAGCCCGTGACTGCAGCGCCCTAGACCGCTCGGCTAATCCCCGCGCTCACATAGTCTCACCTCACTAACATGTTGTGCAGACGCAATTACGAGAGAATTCTGAAACAGCGGTTTATTGAGTTTATTAAGTAAGGAACAGGAAAAGTAAGGTCAGCAGTTTATGTAAAAGCACATCCTCGGTACAAAAGAAACGACGTGTAATGACTTCACTTATGTTGTTCCAAAACCCATAGCATTTCTCGTTTCACTAGGTGTCGATAGCCCTTCAAATGACATTCTTTTATCAGGAAAGTCTGTAGTTAGTGGAATAACACGGTAGATAATGAAGTTTTGCGTTATAACCATACGGCGAAAATACTCACCTCTTTCTGTGCTGTCATTTGCCAAAATCTCATTTCGATATCTCAAACCTTTTATGAAATATGAGGGATTTTGAGGATATTTCACTCTAGCCTTATCGCTGGCGCAAATGAATGCGCTAAACCAGATCACGTTTCTCGAGATTAGTGACAGACAGGGACCTCAAGCCAAGCACAAAGAAAAATTCAGTATAATAGCTAAATTTCAGACGCAGCAAAATGTCATGTAATATGCACCTGACGCAAAATCATAGCGACCCCTACTTCTTATTGAAACTTTTTTTCGAATTTTGGGCTGTGGTTTCTTCAACGTAACTATCATAAAAACTATGACCATTAACGAAATGAAGGACACATCATAATGAACCTCTCATACAAAGCTACAAGTAAAGCGAAAATTAAATTTTTTACCTGCTACTTTCTGTACAATCGTTTGAGAAAGATTGCAGAGCGTACGCGTCGATTCTGTCATCGCTGACCGACCGAAAGGTGGCAAACATTTGTCGGCCGTCCCTTCTGAACGAACGAATGAACTCGCCCAGCTCTTTGGACGAAAACTGGTCGCTGCGCATCGGCCACCGTATCCTGGGCGACCTGTACCTCGCGGTCGTCGAAAGCTGATCTACGGGTAACGGAATATTTCCCAGCCCACTGTTGAAAACAGCGATATATCACCGATCCACTGTGCACAACATGAGCTATTTGGAAACCTTACATATCTGAATGGAGTCGCTCTGTTTGCCTGCAGAAAGCTGGATGGGCGTATGAGCGGACTGATGCTCATGTTGGGCACAATAGATCTGTGGTGTGTCACTGTTCCCGACAGTGATCTGGGAATATTCAGCCAACCATAAACCAGCTTCTCGAAGTCCGGAGTATGTACTTGTCGGCGAGGCATGATTTTACCCTAGAGTGAATGTTGCAAACACTGTTCACCGCTAATCTCAGCACAGTTACTACTTGTAGAGTCAAAATAGAGGGAGCACAGACAGGCCTCCTGAGCGCTGTCTGATGGCAGATGACCGTGACAAATAAATCACTAATACTACATCTTTTTCAACAAGTCCTTGACGTTGTCGCATATCTTTTCCGGCAGTATAGAAATTTGTGTGGTTGCATTGAAATGCCGGTCACTTGCACAATCAACCGCGTAGTACGTTTCATGCCAGTTTGTTTGTCGCATAGTACCTTGTGTGATGTTACGATTTTAATGGCCTGCAACTTGGTGAGTAATAAGAAATACACGTCGGAAGAAACCTCGGGAATGTGTACAGCAGACAACACGAGCAGGAAGGCGCGGGCATGTTTCATTTCTTTAATTAAATTCGCCCCGTTTTGTGTGGCGGCCGCCCCCGCAGCAACCACGTGGCGGCCGCTAATTACGTAGCGCGGCAAGTTGGGCGCCGTGCAGCGGCGCGCTGCGGGTAGCCGCGTAATCGGCGCAGCCTCGCGCCACGCCGCCTCCTGAGGAGCCGGCCTCGTGATTAGCTCCTGGGCGCCAGGTGGCGCCAACAAGGCCCGCGCTAATGGCCGCCGCACCCTTACCGTTTGTCACGCCCTCCCCACCCCCGTACACTTCCTTACACCTTAACTCGCTAAGTGGGTCGTCCTTAGCATCTAAGAAGCCCACGATAATAACAACGGGCTTTGTACAACCGATTCGACTCTGTAATCCGCAGACTCTTCGTACAACCTGTGGTGCGATCCAGGTGTGACTGTTTGCAATTGAGATCTTGTCAGTATCTGTTAACACAATTGATCTCATTAGCACATGAGTAACAAAAGCTATACGGCAGTGCTTTTCACGTAAGACGTGCTGAACCGGCAACAGGGTAGACATACTCCGGCCACTGCATACGCAACGGCCCGTTCTCTTGACTGGTCTTAGTGGCGTGTCAGAACGACGTCCGAGAAAATCGTTGGACTGCAGATTGGCGTGTCAGCACCACCTGACCACTCAGCTATGTCCAAACTCCAGTTTAAACCTTACAAAGAAATGGTAGAGCATCCACTCAGCAATTCAGATACTGAAATTCTTCAGGCTGGAACCAACCCGTAAATTTCCTTTTTTAATTATGTGTACTAGTTACTCACGTGCTACAGAGAGTTTTCTTCTCTTTTCGTGTTCGTATGATGTGCTGAGCTCAGCACAAAGCTCTGAGGAAGACCGTTTGCAATAGTGGCCGAAACGTCGGATAATTTTATATATTGACAATGCAGTCAGCAGCCTAAAAGAATTTTATTGACAGTAACTAATTCATAGGAAAACTTTGGAAATTTGTGGTAAGTTCCCATGGGACCAAACTGTTGAGGTCATAGGACCCTAGGCTTACACACTACTTAATCTAACTTAGATTCACTCGCACCAAGGACAACACACACACACATGCCCGAGGGAGGACTCGGACCTGCCACGGAGGGAGCCGCGCGAACCGTGGCAACGTTCCCCTAGACCGCACGGTTACCCCGCGTGGCTAACTAATTCAAATTTAGGAGGATCGTATTAGAGAATTTAATGGATTTGCTTTGTCTGAATGAAGCAAGTTGATCGTAAAAATGTCCACTATGGAAAGACGGTAGTTACTGTTATTCTGAAGAAGGTTGGGTTATCCCAACTGAAACCTAGGTAAATTCTAGGCAAACAGTGCAACTGAGGCTGCAAATTATTAAAATTGAAACTATCAGAAAGTTTCAATAGTTAACCGAACAAAATAAATTTGCATAATATTGCAAACATTGTACATCCTAGAATTTTGGCTTGAAGTTCAACATAGAGAATGTAATCAAGCAACTGTGTACTCACAGTTTTCCTTGCACGTAGCAGCCACCGTGTTGTCAGTACAAACTAGGGAGTGTCCCGCTTGGTTACGTGTCTGGCGACAGCCAGTATCTGGATATTGTTTTCGTATACAACATTCTTACACTTATACTAGCGGCAACACAGATTGCCCAACAAACGAAAAATTGAAAGAAGTATTTTGTTCTGAAAATAATTTCTAGATTTCGGACAAAATTGCTTTCAAAACAAAGACCTACAGTAGACGGCTGCTACTTTTATATAATGTACTTTTCATGGTGATTCAGTGGATGACATCTACTAGACAGAGTCAACGCTTTACACATTGGGTATAGATAGTGTGACTTTACGTACAATATCTTCTGAGAAAGATAGTTCTGAAACCGTAGCCGGCTGAAGTGGCCGTGCGGTTCTAGGCGCTGCAGTCTGGAACCACGAGACCGCTACGGTCGCAGGTTCGAATCCTGCCTAGGGCATGGATGTGCCTGATGTCCTTAGGTTAGTTAGGTTTAACTAGTTCTAAGTTCTAGGGGACTAATGACCTCAGAAATTGAGTCCCATAGTGCTCAGAGCCATTTGACCTTTGGTTTTTGAAACCGTACTTGGCAACAGGTTGGCTATTATATCTAATCCACTGAAGCTCTGAAAATTATGTCTTTAGTCAATGTGGGCTGAAAATTCGTCCTGTATTTTTCACTGTTTTCGTTTTCCTACGAAAAAAAAAATCTTTTAGCAGAATTCCTCAGAAAATTGTACTACGACACATTAATGACTGAAAATATGTAAAACAGCTTAAGATCCACGTTTCTCTTCTTCCAAAATCAGAAATTACGGAAAGAGCTAAATATGCTGAACTGAGGTGATAGAGAATTTGGTTAATATATTTCTATCAATTGATATAGTCAGCAATATTTAAATCCAACATGTTTACTTTATTTTTCTCTATCCATTAGTTCCTGTACACAAACTTGATTTATCGTTGCTAGTGTACAATGTGTGAAAGAAAGAACTCCTTAAAAAATTAGATTTAGTATTAAACCATTTCTACTTTCTCTGTGAATTTTATTCAAAAATCGTGTTATAAAATCACAGCCGGCCGCAGTGGCCGAGCTGTTCTTGGCGCTTAAGTCTGGAACCGCGCGACCGCTACGGTCACAGCTTCGAATCCTGCCCCGGGCATGGATGTGTGTGATGTCCTTTGGGTTAAAAAGATCTAAGTTCTAAGGGATTGATGACCTCAGATGCTAAGTCCCATAGTGCTCAGAGCCATTTGAACCATTTTATAAAATTTCATTTCCTAGTACAAGATGTATTTATAGTGCGTCATAGGATACCCGAAAGAAATTTTGGATGAAATCTCGGAACATTAATGCAAGAAGACCATTTTATCAGACCACAAGGGGAAAAAATGTGGCCTTCACATAATCTGATGTTCATTCTACGTACGTAGGAAACTGATACACAAACGACTGCGGTACAAATGGTTCAAATGGCTCTGAGCACTATGGGACTTAACAGCTGTGGTCATCAGTCCCCTAGAACTTAGAACTACTTAAACCTACCTAACCTAAGGACATCACACACATCCATGCCCGAGGCAGGATTCGAACCTGCGACCGTAGCAGTCGCGCGGATCCGGACTGCGCGCGTAGAACCGCGAGACCACCGCGGCCGGCATTGCGGCACAAGTAAAGTGAAAGTTGTGTCAGTGTTGTCAACAAATTGTCAAAAGCGTTTCGGAAGCGCCGTCTTTTGTACGGGAGCCGCAGACAAGCGCAGTGTTGCGTTTCCACGAGGCTGTTTTCCCCTTCGGCGGACACGGGCGCGCCCTGCAACGTTCAACTGTGCGGCGCTCTGTTGTTTGCGTCGCGGCGACTGCTCGTGACACAGCGCCGGCCCCCGGCCTGTTTGTGCGCCGTGTCAGCGGCCAGCGCTCGTAAAGCGGCGGCAGCGCAGCCGTCAGGAAACGCATCTGCAGTCGGATTGCGGCAATAAATTCGGCAATCAATTGCGGCCGCTGCGCCGATTTGTGCCGAATGGCGCGGCGCTTCCTGTCGTACACAGAGGCGATTCTACAGGCTGCTGGCCACCGCCCGTCCCGTCTGCAGCGGCGGACAGCCACGCACACCAACAAAGTTTCTCATGTCACTCTGGCCAACAACCACTCGAATTTCACTGCCCTGCCCCAGTAATTTTTGGCTGAAAGTTTACAGGGCGCAGTTGCATTAATAGGTCACCGCCTATGTTCGATGTCAACTTGCAGTAACTATTCAGAGACGGCATGTGGCAGCACTAGCAGTGGAGGATATGTCAAACGTGTCCAGTGAAGCGGAAAACAGTTGAGTCATCGTCGAAATGTGGAAACGGGCAGATTTATGTGACGTCAAAAGTCATATCGCCAACAATTTTACATTTCATATCAACACCTTTACCACGAACAAAGACCCAAGTATTATCATCATGAGAGAGTTTACAAGACCTACGGGTCCTAACACACAGTGGTTGGTCAATAAAGAAATTTGTCGATGTTTCTCCAACACCACGAACTTGAGACATACTGACCATGAACGTTCGATAACAGAGAACATCACGAGGAGGTATCTGCTCCAAAGACGTTGCAGTAGACTCAGTAGTAGTATCAATACGAATTATTGCAACCGTCAACCAACATTGACCGACTGGATTATCAGTAACATAAAAAGTAAAATCAAAACGACCTCCCCGAAATACAGTCTGTCCTTTCAACACATCAACCAAAACGGACGAACTGACGTTCATGTTATACTCGGTCTCAAAAAATGGTTCAAATGGCTCTGAGCACTATGCGACAACCTCTGAGGTCATCAGTCGCCTAGAACTTAGAACTAATTAAACCTAACTATCCTAAGGCCATCACACACATCCACGCCCGAGGCAGGATTCGAACCTATGACCGTAGCAGTCACGCGGTTCCGGACTGAGGTGCCTAGAACCGCACGGCCACCGCGGCCGGCTATACTCGGTCTCCACATCCAAAATAGACTTGTAAAAAGGAAGGCCTCCATCGCAAGGCACGAAGTATCCTGCGACGAGGCATGCTGCCAACTGTGCATCAGCTACCGGCTGTTAGGTCAGTGTGAATGACCCATCCCAAACTTTCCAGTTACTGATATCTTGACCGGCCTTGGTGGCCGAGCGGTTCTAGGCGCTACAGTCTGGAACCGCGCGACCGCTACGGTCGCAGGTTCGAATCCTGCCTCGGGCATGGATGTTTGTGATGTCCTTAGGTTAGGTAGATTTAAGTAGTTCTAAGTTCTAGGGGACTTATGACCTCAGCAGTTGAGTCCCATAGTGCTCAGAGCCATTTGAACCATTTAGAACTGATATCTTGATAAATCTCGTGACCTCAGACCCCTGGTTGGTAGTCTTCCCGCAGCTTTGGCTGACTGCCAGCTGCGGTCCGCGTCGCTCCTAGAGCTCCTTAGCGGGATAAGCGCACTCCCGCTGCTCTAAATTTTTCTAAGTCCGTGACCTTGGGTGACGTGTCGTCTATAAATAGCGTGTTTCGGGTCAATAGAGGAAGAAGTTTCGAAAACGCTAATTTGTGAACTCTTCGCTTTCCTCCGTGGTTAAAGTATACCGTGCAATTCGAAACTGGGGCCGAGGCAACTGTGGTGCAACACGGGCCATGGACGATAGGCGTAAGTGACGGCTACGGAGAATAGACGTACAACTGTTGAGCAACTGGCCGTCCAGATGAACCAAGGGGCTACCAATAGTGTCTCCTCAACAACCACACTGCTTATGGACCGCCGCAGCAGGCGCCTCGTTCGTGCAACCATGCTGACTGCTGTTAACCGGAGACAAACGCAACTGGAGGCACACTAAGTGGCGATAGATAGTCTTTTCAGATGAATCACATCTCATGTCCCATCGAACAGATGGCCATTGGCGTGTACGGCTTGAAACACCTGACAGCAAACACCTTGCAACATCATCGGAAGTGTCCAGGCCGGGGAAGGGAGGCTATGGTCTGGGACTGTTTTCGTGACATTCTCTGGGTTATCTCGTTATTGTGGGAGGCACAGTGGATGACCACAAGTGTCCATGTGTCCTTGGGAACCACGTCCTCCCCCTACATGTAGTTTGTTATTCCTCGGCACGACGGCATCTTCTAGCAGGACAATGCACCCTGCCACACAGTTCGTAGTGCACGTGCGTGGTTTGAAGAGCACCAGGATGAGTTTACCTTACTCCACTGGCCATCAACCTCCGGATTTAAGAATAATCGAAAATCTGTGAGATGACGTACACTGAGCTGTCCGTGGCATGGATCCTCAGCTGGGAAATCTAAGGCAGGTGGCCACGGCTATGGACTCAGCATGGCTCCACATCCCTGTCGTTAATTTCCCGCTCTCACTGACTCTCTTCTTGCACGTCTCACAGCGATCCGCACTGCAAAATGCGGTTAATCAAGTTTCTGATAGGTCGTTACGTTAATGTGACTGGACAGTGTATAACATTCATAAACGTAGAACTCTCCAGTCTATCGAAGAGGTCGAACTTTGTATCCGTTGGTAGCGTTGACTTTGAGACTTGTCAAAGAGCCTTCTACTAATTTTCTGATAGACTACCAGGCCCTTGTCTTGTGTGCAGACATCAGAGGTCGACGTAAGAAAGTGGTACTTCACTACTGACGATGTACACTCCTTAACCATCGCGTAATGCATAGCGCGGAAAGATTTACGAATACAGCAAAAGTGAAGATTATCTGTGACTACACTAGCTGGCAGATAGTCACCTCCGTGCATTACCGTAATTACTGTTCAGTCTGTTTAGCTGTGTAGGTGCAAGTTCTTCGCTTCTGGTGTTTCCGTTTACAAGTCTAAATATGCACCGGTGAGCCGAAACCTGTTAAGTGGCGTTTATCCACGCAATACAACAGCAATACTGTGTGGTATTGGCACAAGATATCTATGCACAGGCCACGCAGTTCCGGCATATTAAGAGCGGGGCACGGATCTGGAGCCAGATAGCGTCCCACCTGTGTTACGTAATACCACAGTCCAACATAACAGTCACGACACTCCGTCTCTCTCTCTCTCTCACTCTATTTCTTTCTTTTTTTTTTTAACCACTGCCATTGCAGCGCACGAAGCAGGCAGGAAGCTATACTGTTGAGTTGAGCGAGCTCTTGTGAAAGCGAAAGGGTATCGTAATTGTTTATAGTGGCCTCAGAATGATTTTTACAAACGGAAGCGTCTGTTGCACAATAAAATTGCTGCAACATCAACAAGAACACTACATTTGTCTTTTTTAGGTATCGTGACGCGTCTAGGACGTGTGAACCACAACTTTACAGAAGAGTTTATTTACGGTTTTCTTGTAACTTACAGACTTTTACTGGAAAATGTCAAAAAGAAAAAAATTGCTAGCGAACAGCAGAAGACCGGACCTTTTGCAAAAAGGTGTCGTATATCTATTCAAAAACGTGAAGTTTCCTTCGCTATAATTTCAGTCAAATCAGTGGAACAGAAGAAATGTATATTCAATACAGTACCTACTTTATTTAACGTAGCAGGTAAGCTACCAAAACTGCAGCTGAAGGAAAAATCACATAGACGTGACAATAAAGGAACGAAAGCAATAAAATTGTTTCCCAACACAGAAGAAACCAGCCCGAATTGTTGCTACGTCTGAGCTACAACCGGCGAGAATCCTCAACACATTCGCTTTCGAAGCGACAGTAACTTTATTGACAAAAATATTCATGTATTCGAAAGCCGTGTGAACTACAAGACTGTGCGAAACATGAGGCCCCCTACAAAGTTGTTGCGTGTCAAGGAAAGTGCCTGTCGTAATAAGAATAGACAACAAAAGAAACATAGTCTTCTCGTGCATTGAAAGTCGGTTTATATTCCCTTGTTTTCAGCAATCATACACGTACCGAAAGTGTTTCTTGATCACTAAGCTGTAGCTTATGTCACTTAATCAGGTAGATGCGGCTGTTTTTACATGTATTTCATGATCATCCACATCTCTTGATAATATACTAATGCTTGGAACGTTAAAATGTAGTAAATATTTCGCTAATTAACTAGAAAAATAAGTTTAAAAAAAGCAGTTTTTACGGCTGCGTTCTTGCCGCTTGGGGCGATAGTGTCGCACTAGCTGTCACACAGTAAAAATTTTCACAGCATTGAGTGTCGTGACAGTGTATGTCAGACTGTGTTCATACTCAGTCGAATTAGGTGGACCAGGCATCAACATCATTATTATGCTCCCTCAAACCAATGTAATCTTGTGACAATTCCAAGTTACCCTGCTGGAAGATGCCATCGGCGCCGCGGAAGACATCGAATGCGAAGGGATGCAGGTGCTCCGCAATTGCTGTCATGATGACATAGGTGTCATGGAAATCCTGTAGAATGTCATCAATAAAGTAATACTGTCTTCACCTTCCTAGATCTGTTGCACGGTACGTGTTTCGATCAGTCCACAGTAACTGAAACTAACTCCGATTTCACTGGAAAATAAGACACAAATGTGAAGTGATCCTGTCACTTTTATAGAGTTCACGCGCAGTTCTGAGTGACTTGGCAAGCTGCCACCTTGCTGCAAGACAAACAATGAAATAATAAATATATCAAGATACAGTGGAAACTAGACAAGAATGCTTCTACTATCTAGGAAAAGCAAGAACTGATGAACGAAGATAAATTAAGATAAGGAGAAATGTTTGCCCTTAGTTTCGAGACACAATTATAGAAACAGGGGGATTACAATGAAACTTCCCTCACTGCCATTGGTGAAATCCCAATGCCGGATGTTTGTTGTGAAAACGGTGTGACTGCATGATAACAACCAATATAGCTGCCGCAATAGTCATGGCACATGCTAACGAATCCGGACAGAATTCACACAAGTCGGCTCCTAAGATAATTCAGGACACCGCTTGTTTACCAAAATGGCGGTAACTTCCGTTCTGTTTCCATCTGTGATGTGAAGACATCCGCGATCTGCATCCGGAAATAGCAGTCGGAGTACGGTATATAAAGGTCTCCGCAACCAACGTGACAGGACGTTGAAGTGGAACTCTTGCTGCTGTCTCAGGCCAGTGGGATAGCATAGACCCTTGAGACACAGGTTAGGGAAACCTGTCCTGGTGCCAGTTCTTCAAATGTGGGAGTAATTAATGCTCTTTAGCATTTTAATCGCTCCTACTAACATTCGAATGTAACATCCGCGAACTTCATGGATCTCCGCCATCTTGAATAATATCTACGTTAATTACATGGTGAATGCGAAAACTAGTTCACCCTTGTCAAGGCGCTGCAGTCATGGACTGTGAGGCTGGTCCCGGCGGAGGTTCGAGACCTCCCTCGGGCATGGGTGTGTATGTTTGTCCTTAGGATAATTTAGGTTAAGTAGTGTGTAACATTAGGGACTGATGACCTTAGCAGTTAAGTCCCATAAGATTTCACACGCACTTGAACATTTGAACACCCTTGTCAACAGATGGTCTTCCATGAAAGCAAGACATTGGTAGGATTAGCTGAGTGGAGAAAATGAATCTTATTGTATAAAATTATTAATTTAGTTTAACGATTTTTAATTAATTGGCGGCCAATTTCGCTATTATTATGAATTAAATCGAGATTTTCCAGACAACTCCGCTCTCTATCTTTATGATGAGGATAGGACTGGATAGCCACTGTGACTTCGCCACATGTGTTGTATCCCCCTAAAGAGTCTCCGTTTTACACAATAACTGCCTATTCTTGTTTATTCAAGGCTTGCTGCCGTGGGATGGTATGTCTGCAACCGTTCAGTACTGAATAAGTTTTTATTTTCCCCGTCGCAGATGCACTGATACAAAATTAGGTTGTAGTGGTTAACCAGCTCCAGCCTGACACATTCACTCTTATTTTTTATTTATTCTTTTTATTTACACATCTAGTTCCGTAGGACAAAATTGAAAAGCAAATCTCCAAGGTCATGGAACGTGTCAGTACATACATAAATGTAATAATAGAGAAAATAGAATGTTTATGAACCCAGAAAAGGTCACGCCATAAGTTTAAGTAAGTGCAATCAACAATATAACGTAGGAATCAGCTTAATTTTTCAAGGAACTCCTCAACAGAATAGGAGGAGTGGCCATTGAGGAAATTCTTCGATTTGAAAGCGCGTGGATTACTCGTAAGATTTTTGAATTCTTGTGGTAGCTTATTGAAAATGAATGCAGCAGTATACTGCATACCTCTCTTCACATAAGTTAAAGAAGTACGATCCAGCTGCTGATTGGATTTCTGCTTAGTATTAACAGAGTGAAAGCTGGTAACTCTTATGAATAATCTGATATTGTTAACAAGAAACGATAGTGTAGAATATATACATTTAGAGGTCAGTGTCAGAATACCCAGACTAGCGAACAGGGGTCGACAAGTAGTTCGCGAACTTATACCACTTATTGCCCGAACTGCCCGTTCCTGAGCCAAAAATATCTTTTGAGAATGGGAAAAGAAACCCCAAAATACAGGGTGATTCAAAAAGAATACCACAACTTTAGGAATTTAAAACACTGCAACGACAAAAGGCAGAGCTAAGCACTATGTGTCGGCGAATTAAGGGAACTATAAAGTTTCATTTAGTATGAACGTGACTCGCCTAAGATGAACGTTTTCTGTGCCATTTCAGCCAATAAAGTTTTTGGTCCCTTTTTCTTCGAAGGTGCTACTGTAACTGGACTACAGTATCTGGAGATGTTAGAGAATTGGCTGTTCCCTCAGCTCGAACAAGAAGCACAACAATTCATATTTCAGCAGGATGGAGCGCCACCACATTGGCACTTATCTGTCCGTAACTACCTGAACGTCAACTACCCGAGGCGATTGATCGGCCGCCAGGCAGCCCGTGACAGGGCACTTCATCACTGGCCTCCAAGAAGCCCTGATCTTACACCCTGCGATTTTTTCTTATGGGGGTATGTTAAGGATATGGTGTTTCGGCCACCTCTCCCAGCCACCATTGATGATTTGAAACGAGAAATAACAGCAGCTATCCAAACTGTTACGCCTGATATGCTGCAGAGAGTGTGGAACGAGTTGGAGTATCGGGTTGATATTGCTCGTGTGTCTGGAGGGGGCCATATTGAACATCTCTGAACTTGTTTTTGAGTGAAAAAAAACTTTTTAAATACTCTTTGTAATGATGTATAACAGAAGGTTATACTATGTTTCTTTCATTAAATACACATTTTTAAAGTTGTGGTATTCTTTTTGAATCACCCTGTATAATACCATACGACATAAGCGAATGAAAACAAGCAAAGTAGATTGATTTTTGTGTCGGACGGCCACTTACTTCAGATACCATTCGAATGGTAAAAATGGCAGCATTAAGTCTTTGAACAAGATCCTGAACGTCAGCTTTCCACGACAGTTTACTATTTATCTGAATACCTAGAAATTTGAACTGTTCAGTTTCGTTATTCATATGCCCATTCTGTGAAATTAAAATGTCGGGTTTCGTTGAATTGTGTGTTAGAAGCTGTAAAAACTGAGTCCTACTCCGATTTAGCGTTAGTTTATTGTCTGCAAGCCATGAACTTATGTCATGAACTGCACTATTTGAAACAGAACCAATGTTGCACAAGACATCCTTTATCACCAAACTAGTGTCATCAGTAAAGAGAAATATTTTAGAATTACTTGTAATACTAAGGGGCCTATCATTTATATAAATAAGGAATAGGAGTGGCCCCAACATTGCTCCCTGCGCTATCCTCCGCCACCTTCACCCCCACTCCAACCCGCCCCCCCCACCCCATTTGACCGTACCCCACGCAGACCCCAAATCAAAGCCATTTTCAACACTGTGAATAATGACCTTTTCCTGTCTATTGTTAAAGTAAGAGGTGAAACAATTGTGACTTACTCCCCATATTCCATAATGGTCCAACATATGGAACAATATTTTGTGATCGACACAGTATCTCACATAGGAAAGAGAATATAGCATTTTCAGTTGTTAAACGACTTCTAAAGACGAACTGCACATTTGATAGCAAATTATGTGACACAAAATGATCAAACGACAGTGCAGCGTTTTCAATAACTTTACCAAACACTTATGAAATAGAAATAAGTCTAAAATTGCCTGTGTTATCCCTTTCTCCTTTTTTATAAAGCGGCTTTACTACTGAGTACTTTCATCGTCCAGGAAACCGACCACTCTTAAAGGTAATATTACAAATATGGCTAAGTACAAGGCTAACATCTGCAGCAAAGTACTTGAATATTCTGCTAGGCACCCTTCTGAAAACCATACACTTAAAATTACAAAGTATGTGTTACAATAACGTGTACATGCAGGATTTCTATCCATGTTGTCGGTAGTCGTATGTTTATAGACATACACTGCCATTAACACTAATTATTCACACAATATGGTGCCAAACTTCACGAACAGCTCTGTATTGCCAAGTACACGGTGGGCAACAAGTTCCCTCATTGGTCTCAGCCTGTGTGTCTGTTACTGACTGACGTAACCAACCGACAAATTCTGTACAACTAACGCGCTTACGGTGCGCGCATACGTAATCGTTTGGGACACTTGTTCGACATGTAACAGCAAAATGTGCACGCCTCTTGATGATACATATTATTGGTAACATGCTCTTTTGTAACGCAGCGCTATATAATGATATATTACCGGCGCATTTTATGTAATACTTTTACCTACAATTATTACGTACATAATGCACAGATAAGGTTTGGCTTCACAACGAGGCCTTCGCTCCACCAATGATAATCCCATCGGATGACGCTCAGTATGGTGCTGTGTAATGTTTATTTAATGCGTTACTGTGGATTTGGTACCAGAAGTTACACTAATCTAACTTGTAAAGCTGTGACTGTTTTATGGCTTCCGCCTTATTATATTTCTACACAGTTTGCAGCTAATATACAATAAAGAACAGCATATCTTAGGTTTTGACTCTCAGTATGCAAGGTAGTAATGCTTGGTACTATACACTGCTACAAAAATACAGGGTTGTATTCAGAAGGGCGCACTATGTGTTCCACTCTTGGCTTTGTATGTTCCATTTGGACACTACGTTATATTGTAAAAAAATTGTTAAGATTTCCTGTGATGTAAAACTAATATTTTCATTTGGATGCTACGTTATTTTGTAAAACAGAACTTTCAACATTTTTTATAATGTAAAATTTATATTTCTTTACCTCTCAAATATCTCATCAGTAAATGACAATGGTTGCAGCAAAACCATAGAAAACCAATAAGCATCCGCAAGCGCATGCACGTATGTATGAGTGTGACACCTACAAAGGTGTCCTGTGTCCAGTTTTATTGTGTCAGTGAGTTGCAACAGACATATGTTAAGATGAATGAGGGTACGTGTTGCCCATTGTACGCTTGGCGGTACAGAAGCTGCTTGTTGCCTTTTTGCACCAGTTATATGAATAATTACGGATAATTGCAAGGTATGTCTAGAAGCATATGAGTTCCAGTAATGTGGATATACATGCTGTATGTAAGCGTTATTGTAAGGCATGTGCATTGTAATTTTAGGTGTGTGTGGTTTGAGAATGGCTGTGTCATCTCGAAACCGATAACCACTACTGCTGAATTTTATATGAATGCACCTTAGACGGACGAAATGAAAAATTATGTAATTTCCTCAACTGCTTTTTCTCTTATCTGTAAATGATTCATAATATTACAAGAAGGGGAACAAAAAATTTAAGTGATTGTATCGAATACTACTCACATGAATAAAATCATCTTAATCTTCTTACACTTGCAGCCTCGTCATGTGGTTATATCCTCAAGATTTTGGTTAAGCATTTCTCGGCCATCGTAAAGTGATAACTGCCTGTCGTGTGGTTGTTAACGTTGGCATTACACAGTGTGTTACAGACTTATGTTTCAAATATTTGTGAGACTGTAAAGGATGCAATTCGAAAGATGTTGCAATACAGAACCTATAGCCGGAATTGTAAAACAACATTTCCACGGCACTTCCAATGCATTCAGTAGGCATTCAGTAGGCTGACGACAACTAATCGTCGATACATAATTTTCAGTTACAAACCATATTTTATGTGATTCTCTTTAAGATACCACACTCCATTCTGGTAGTACGAAAAGCTGTAGCTATGCACTCAATAAGCTCAGCTTCGGTTCCTTGTGATATTGAGCAAGCAGGGGACTTTACATAATTCAAGAGGTAAAAGTGAAGAGCGATGAGGTAAGGGGTGCTCGCAACCAGAGGACTGGGTTCCCATTCCAGTTACACTCCACCTGAAGGTGTCTGCGAGATATACCCTGGCTCGACGATCAGTGTGCGCTAGAACACAGTCCTGCTTCAAACCAGAAAATAGTGCACAACTGCAAGGGCAGTCCTCCAGAAGTTCAAGAAGGCATTCTCCAGAATGTTCAACTACCACGCATCAACCAAGTGATTTGCTAAGGTGTGTGGTCCAACGAAGTGATCACCAAGAACTCCAATGCAAATATTTACAGAAAATCTCCTTTGGTAACTTCTAGTACGAGTAGGTCATTGGTGACTCTTGTGAGTGTTAAAACCGCCCTCCTTATGAAAGCTGGCTCATCAGTAAACAGGACGAGGTCTGGGAATTGGGGACAGCAGCACATTGGCAAAAGAACCACTGTGAGAATTGTTGTCGTGGTACAAACTCATGCTGTCCGTAGTGTAAACTGGTTGACCATGGAATGGACATAAGTGTGCACCGCCTAAAACCCGCCAGGCACTCATGTGATCTACGCGCATTCCGTGAGCATTGTATCAGCTGACACGGTTCCTCTCTCCTTCAGTTGACCATCGACATTGGTGAATGAGGTGACTGATGGGATGCCAGATAGCCCTCTGTTTGGGTACCTTCCAACACAATACACTGACTCACGTAGACTATCTCTGCGTTTACTGCATATCGCCAGCGAACGGAAGGGGCGGACGGAAGGACGACAACCAACGACCCAATGGGACATTAACACTGCAGTGTGCAGAGGGCTTCCTTCAGACTGGTGGTGTTCTGTGATGTGGTATTTTTCGTACCACTCATTCGAACCATCGTGAACATGAACCAGAATGTTTGTTTGAACAGTCTCGGAGATCACACCGCCTAAAACCCGCCAGGCACTCATGTGATCTACGCGCATTCCGTGAGCATTGTATCAGCTGACACGGTTCCTCTCTCCTTCAGTTGACCATCGACATTGGTGAATGAGGTGACTGATGGGATGCCAGATAGCCCTCTGTTTGGGTACCTTCCAACACAATACACTGACTCACGTAGACTATCTCTGCGTTTACTGCATATCGCCAGCGAACGGAAGGGGCGGACGGAAGGACGACAACCAACGACCCAATGGGACATTAACACTGCAGTGTGCAGAGGGCTTTCTTCAGACTGGTGGTGTTCTGTGATGTGGTATTTTTCGTACCACTCATTCGAACCATCGTGAACATGAACCAGAATGTTTGTTTGAACAGTCTCGGAGATCACACCGCCTAAAACCCGCCAGGCACTCATGTGATCTACGCGCATTCCGTGAGCATTGTATCAGCTGACACGGTTCCTCTCTCCTTCAGTTGACCATCGACATTGGTGAATGAGGTGACTGATGGGATGCCAGATAGCCCTCTGTTTGGGTACCTTCCAACACAATACACTGACTCACGTAGACTATCTCTGCGTTTACTGCATATCGCCAGCGAACGGAATGGGCGGACGGAAGGACGACAACCAACGACCCAATGGGACATTAACACTGCAGTGTGCAGAGGGCTTTCTTCAGACTGGTGGTGTTCTGTGATGTGGTATTTTTCGTACCACTCATTCGAACCATCGTGAACATGAACCAGAATGTTTGTTTGAACAGTCTCGGAGATCACACCGCCTAAAACCCGCCAGGCACTCATTTGATCTACGCGCATTCCGTGAGCATTGTATCAGCTGACACGGTTCCTCTCTCCTTCAGTTGACCATCGACATTGGTGAATGAGGTGACTGATGGGATGCCAGATAGCCCTCTGTTTGGGTACCTTCCAACACAATACACTGACTCACGTAGACTATCTCTGCGTTTACTGCATATCGCCAGCGAACGGAAGGGGCGGACGGAAGGACGACAACCAACGACCCAATGGGACATTAACACTGCAGTGTGCAGAGGGCTTTCTTCAGACTGGTGGTGTTCTGTGATGTGGTATTTTTCGTACCACTCATTCGAACCATCGTGAACATGAACCAGAATGTTTGTTTGAACAGTCTCGGAGATCACATTTTCCTTTTTTTTTCTTTTTTAAATATATCTTCATGGTTTGGCTAATATCCAGGCACGCTTCAATATATTCACTGGCACCTTTAAACCACCCGATCTTGATCCCATAGAAAATGACAGACTATATGAAACGGCGGGTTATACATTGTAATTACCCTCCTCGCAATTTGTTGGTCCTACGATATCTGATCATCAATGACTGGTTTCAGCTGAGTCTATCATACCTGAATGAAACTGTCGACTCTCTTCTTCCCCGAATCGATGCTATTATCTAAGCTAAAGGCGGTGTTATACGGTATTAGCGAGAAGTCTCCTACGGAATGACTACATTTGTTGCCTAGTGTGCTTATGTTATTGTGGCGATACAGACGCGAACTGCAGCACTCCGTTGTATTAAGAACAGACGATATTTCATCTATCAGACGCGATCTCTTGCAATGCGAAATAGAGAAAGAATAAGAACGGTTAGAGCGCTGCATATATTATTTCATTAAATAAGCAGTTTCAGTGTCCGCCCCCGGTAGCTGAGGTTCTTCTCATTCCATCAATGGTGGCGAAGACGATCATGTCCACCTTAACAAACTTTTGTGGAAAGGGAAATGTTTTGGAGTGCCGGTGAAGACAGCGGTTTTGGATCCAAGCAATGAAGGAATGGGACTACCGGACATCGAGTCTGAAGCGATGGCATCGTATGTCAAAGGAACATGAAGCCTAATATGTAACGATCCAGAGTGCATAACAGCAAAACTATACGATGTTGTCAGGCCACAAAGTGTAGAACCGCCGATAAATATACAAAAAATAAGTTTTAAACTAAAACATAATAGGGAGTATTATCTTGAACTAAGCTATCTCAAGAAAAACTTTTAAACTCCAAAACCGTTACAGCAAAGGTGATTTCAGCTGAAAGACGGAAACATGAAAGGAAAAATAACATTGAAACTAAATATGCTGGAATAGAATGGAATGTGGTCCGGAAAAACATCAGTAGTGATGTTCTTTCGTCTGAGGTGAAAACCGCGTGGTACAACGTAGTCAATAACATCGTCAGCACTAATGAGCGTCTCTTTGCCATCGGTTTAAGTGACACTAACCTATGCAGCAAATGCAACCTCGTTGATAGTGTGCCTCATCGTTACACATGTGAATATTTGGATTATCAACTGGAGGTGGACCAGGGAGAAAATTGCTCAAGTAACAAGAACTCCAACAAACAATGTACCGACTAACATTTTCTTCAGACCAGAAGAAAGTTACTACCCTCAGGCAAAAAATAACGCAGTGATTTGGTTAATGGGAAAATATAGAAGTTACATTTTTGACAATATTGGGAACGATGAACATATTGAATACAAGATGTATATGGAAAATGAATTCGAGAAGACACTTAAGTATCACAATCACAATAAGAAATATGGTAAGATGCTCCGAATTGTCTTCAACAGAATGGGTATAAGTTAGGAAGTGGATTCCTCTTGGAGAGGGTATGGGTTGTGTCACGTTCCCGAACCTAACCTCACCTGCAAGTCACACATGAAAAATAAATCTGTAGTACAGCAGATACGATAATATGACGGCAAACACCTGCCGTCTGTTATAAAGGAGATATTGAACTATCTAAGGATGCGTTTAGGAGGCTGGAACTGACACAAAACAACAGGGCAGTGAAGGACTTTGCGATGTCGCTGTTCGGGACTGCTCTTCTGTCCACGTAATTTACCCTGGAAGGAACACACATCAAGGATTTACTGGATGATTAATTTGGGTCTGGGAAATGATGATGAGGAACCTCAGGCTGCAGTAGAAGAAAATGAGCATGCTGAACTGCTACCAGTTGAAGGTGACAGTGAACGTGCTAAATGTGAGCTACTGCTAAAGACTCTATAGACTGAATATCAATCCTCATTCTATGAACGCTGTAATTTATGACTGCAGTTATCTGTCACCTTATTTATGTCATTTCATTGCAAGCTAGCCATTTTGTTACTGTTTTTGTGGAATAAAAAAAGAAAGTGTTGAGAAAAAACGTGGTCAGCGCGACAGAATGTCAAATCTAAGGGCCCGGATTCGATTCCCGGTTGGGTCGGAGATTTTCCCCGCTCAGGGACTGAGTGTTGTGTTGTCCTAATCATCATCATTTCGTCCCCATCGACGCGCAAGTCGCCGAAGTGGCGTCACATCGACAGACTTGCACCCGGCGAACGGTCTACCCGACGGGAGGCCCTAGTCACACGACATTTACGTTTTAGTAGTTTCAGTTTCTGTTTCCATATGTGGATGCCACGAATAGTGTAATATGTACCAGTAAGTTTCTTTAAAGGAGTTGCTTTCGAATTATCATGTGCATTGTCGCTTATTTTGGCCCTCAGGGTGGAAGAAACGCTGACGGATCGACCGCAGCGCCGCTACTTGTGCGTGTGCGCAGCTCACCAGTGGCTTAAGCCACGCGACGTCCGCTCTAACTGCGGACCGTTGCCTTAAATCGCGGCAGATCCCTCCAAATTGCCGCCGACTTAGGGAAGCGAGCGGGCACATGAAAACTGCTGCTAATTAATGTTAATGGCCCGGGGCCGTAATGGGCAGGCTGCAGCAGAGATAAAACGCGACGCGGCGCAGTGACACGCCAGGGAGGTCCGCAAGCTGCTGTCTCCAGCATGCGCGCCGACAAGCACCAGCCGCCAGTCCAGCGCGGTGTGGTGCACCCGACGCTCGATACCTGCGTCTGTGTCTGTACGTGCTACAGTGGCGCCCCTTCTGTCGGAATTCCCGACAGAGCAGACGCCACTGAAACATATACATTTCTGTAAGAAGGCGACGGCTCTTTGTTGTTTGTTTCAGTGCGGATGCACTTCTGTCCTTCGAACTTCTGTGGGCGTAGGGACACACATACTTACTTTATGTAAACGCAATGGAAATGAATTTTTAGTGTAGCTAGGTATCTAAACGTCAAACAGTAGGTAACAATCCGTCAAGTATCTGTCCTAAACTTATATGGTATATATACTTCCACCATACAGCCAAAGTCCGTGCAAACAGGACGCTACATCAATCTTTACTCACTAAGTTTAGACTTGAAAAGAATATTTATTCGAACACTTAACTAAACAATGCATATCGTGTAGGAACAAAATCCCCACGTACTATTGCAAATAGAGAGCCCCTCACTATCATGTGTTCCACAAAACATCTCACTGATATAGCGGAACACTGCGCATTGTGCTCAGAAATCAGTAGTCTCCAGAACATCAGGTGAATACTTGTCTTTCTCCACCTATATTCTTAACCCATATAAACAACAGAATGTTCATTACTAATGGTTTGCAATGGTAGCATACGATTAATTCCGTCAACTCTTTATGAGATGTTTGAGCATAGATATGACGAGGCCTGTAGCAACAACTGTGAACAAGACGGAGGCGTGGAAGGATTTAGCTATGTTAGGTAAGGTAATAAATGAAATGGACATGGGTTGAACCAAATAATTCAGAGAATACGCGCGTTGGCACAAACACACACACACACACACACACACACACACATTAGTTTCATAACAGTGCAGATGATTAACAAAGCTTACATCCGTTCTCAATGTAGTTATCTCCAATAGAGTTATGAAACTGCATGGTCTCAGTAAAAGTGAGTAAACTATTAAAATTTCCTAGTAGGCTAACTGAAACTTTCACCACGCCGAAGGATACCATTGAAAATTCTGTTGGCAAAGTGATCGCACGACAGCTGTAAGAATACTTAGAGCACACGACTGAAGTAACGTACGGTATAAATCGGCTGTAAGACACCGTGGCAGGTTATATAAAACAACTGACGTAGAATCCTCATCATTGTAGAAACTTCGAATCAGCTCGCATCGACAAATAATGAGCAGAAAAGACTAGAACTATCTCCCAAACCATAGTCCAGGAACCCCATCCAGACAGAGAGTTGAAAAAACTCATTCGAAACCCTATCGTATGGTGGTTTCACACCCATGAACGTTTTGCCTTGGCTGACCGTCCAGCAGACAGAAAATTATCGCTGGAGACACACAGACATCGCACAAAGAGCTCTTTCGACTAATCGAAGATTAAGCGTGCAAAGCATTGCAAAGGTTAACTCGCCGTTTAAGAAACCCGAAAATATTTTGGGCAAAAGACGAAAGTGCAAATGAACGGGCAACTACCAAGTTTTTAGTTGGTAGAAAAAGAGTACAAAAGAGTAACTTTAATATTCAACTGCGTAAGAACCAGAAGTAACCGAGTGTGTTTAACCTGAGGATACTGGCCCTCGGCCTTGACCCGTTACGAAATAATAGGTCTTTAACTAAGCCCTAAGTTTTTGTTGGGTTGAATGATAATATTTTGCATGAGAACGAATTTGGCATCAAAGAATAGCAATAATCCTCGTCATGGTATTTTATATCGGTTTTCGATGTGTTACTGGGTTCGTGATTTCTTTGACATCATTGGTCGAAATAGGCTGACGGTTTCGACAGGTTAAAAATTTTTCAACATGAAATCCAGATGCTTTGTACGTGATTGGTACAAAGACTGATTTTTAACCTACAACAAATACAAAGTTTATAAACACTTTTGGATAGCTGAAACACAGTAATTATACAGAGTGAAATAGTGTTTCTGCCTGAGGTTTGGAATACTAAATGGTTCAAATGGCTCTGAGCACTATGGGACTTAACATCTGAGGTCATCAGTCCCCTAGAACTTAGAACTACTTAAACCTAACTAACCTAAGGACATCACACACATCCATGTCCGAGGCAGGATTCGAAGCTGTGACCGTAGCGGTCGCGCGGTTCCAGACTGAAGCGTCTAGAACCGCTCGGCCACTCCGGCCATCTTGGAATACTACATTGACTTGTAAAGACCCTATTGTTTTCCTGTAAAATTCACCAGTTACGTAAGGAAATTTTTTGCAAGATCCCAACAAGATATTATTAAGCAAATAATATCGAATTACGACTCCTACTTAGCGAGCTCAGGTATTTAAATTTGCTTTAAGAAAGAGCCTGCATTAGCACCGCGATAACAGAGTCTGGGTTCCATTAAGGAGGCACTTATTGTGCCAAACAATTATCTCATTAGCATTTCGTGTGTACTTGACAAAGCGTTTGTCAAACTGCAGTTTTACGATTAATGATAGTAATCAAGCAGAGAGGTAAGTATGCCAATACAACCGAAAGACGATGTCCACTTCAAAAACGTGTGTTATAAGAAAGACAATATTTCAGATTAACAGAAAACTATATGAACAGAACGAGCAATATCTCTTTTTGATCATTATTAGTAAACCTTTAGGATCCTTTCAAGGACATCGAAACATCCGGAGAACTACATCATAATTAGAGGTTGAAGGCGATCGTGTTTCCATGCGCCGTCTGATAATTCGTCTCCATCAGTATCCGCGAAATTGAAGTGCCAGTGTCGCATTAATTTCAAATTCAAACTCGGCGTTCCAAACTCGGAGTTTATTTGGCGGAAAACTGAAAATACTTCATCTCAGAATGGGTAAAATTGGCGGTAGATCGATATAATCTGCTACTATTTTCTTATGATTGCTGTGTTTCTTAGAGTGACATTTCGTTATTGCAGATTTTGTGTTTAATATTTAGAATATTCTGTCTGAAAGTTAGAAAATTTTTCTAATGTAATTAAAATACTTTAATAATAAAATATGTAAATTTTATCTCGCCAACTCCGTCGCACATCTGCGCTGTACGAAGCACTGGGCTTTGTAGGGAGACATTGTATCTGAGTCTTAAGTCTACAGCTGCATGAAACGCAGTTTCTTCGGGCTGCTCGTGACGCATTCTTGTCCTACATGACAATGCTTTCCATATTCTGAGCGGTGGTAGTCCTGAGTGAAACAAGGAAAAAATGCCCAGTAAACCTGGGCTCTTACGTGCATACCTTACGAACTATGAGCACTTGTTCACCTTCCCTAGTGTGAAATACATCTCTTCGACAGAGCAAGTGTTTCTTAACTAGATCTTTTTGCTTCGAATGATGGTTCCTCTCGTATCCCTAGATACTGACCATTCCTCCTGAGTCACCCTGCAGGAGAATAATAGCGAACAGGCTGAGCCGCTACACAGTGTTGACGTCTTGACGATTAACGCAGAACTTTAGGGAACAGTAGGTCGATATCTGCATTAAATAAATGAGACCTACATTATGACATGTTTTGTTTATTCATAATTAACTCATTTAAAGCAGAACTCAAATGAAAATTTATACATGGATGAATAAATATTTGTAATGTGTGCAACAAATATTACTAATTGCGATACTTGTTAATGTATGCACTGATGTAATGCATTTTGTGCTGCCAAATCCCTGACTTAGAAATTTTATAGTTACTAAACTAATAGCTAAAATGACAAACATGCCTGTTAACCATTTCACTTCATTTGTTTATTAAATAAAACTGCATAAAAACAAAACCAAGAATTTCCATTGCAAAAAAGTTGACTGAAAATTAGTTTCTTATTAAAATGATAACATAGTAAAAATCAATTTTAAATTACTGATATATTTAGCTGTAAAACTTTGATTTGTATCCAAATCTTTGTTTTCGGTGTCAACACTGAGGAGGAGCAAAACAGTTCAAAGAAGTTCTTAGGGAAAACTCATGACGAGCGTTCGCAATTTAGAGATGTAGTAAAAAAAATGTTTGTCTGCAAAAGCGTACGAGATAGATGAATTTTGTTTAACTTTTTTCTGCCACGTGTAAAGTAATAAGAATAGAAGTTTTTCTAAACTTGAATAAAATGCAATGCTAACTATAAGACAACAACAGATATTGTAAATAATGACACTACAAAAATGTGGTAGTCATTCTTCTCGAAACAGGAAAAACATTTGCTAGTACGTTTTGCGGTATGTAGCTGCAGCAGGAAGCGATAGGCTATATATAATCTTTATCGAATCTTATTGGGTTATTAGTATGGCTCCGTGAATAAATGCAGGAGAATAAAATGGAAAGGTCTCGTGTTTGGGCATAGGACTGGTTCTGTTAGCTACTGTATCTTTCACTTTTGGCAATGTTTCGTTTATGCGAAATATTCCTTGTTCCACCGTAGTTCGGTATCGAAGCTAAAATGGTTGGATACTTTCAAAGATCGGAGGAAGGAAAGGGCGTACTACTTCCAACCTACAACTACATTCATACTCCGTAGACGACTGTGAAGTGTGTCGTATTGAGACGCCCTTCCTACAACTTCCACTGTCTTATCTCAGGTAGACACTCCAATGTCATGCTCTTTATACTCATGAAGTAATAAGTGCTATCGTCAGGGGATGTCAAATTGATTCCATATTTTCAGATTTTCAGAATGGTTTCGACACCGTTCCTCACAAGCGTCTACTAACCAAACTGCGTGCCTACGGAGTATCGCCTCAGTTGTGCGACTGTATTCGTGATTTCCCGTCAGAAAGATCACAATTCGTAGTGAACTTATTTGAGGCTTTTTGAAAGCAATCGAGTAAAACAGAAGTAACATCCTGCGTTCCCCAAGGCAGTGTTATAGGCCCTCTATTGTTACTGACCTATATTAACGACATAGGAGACAATCTGAGTAGCCGTCTTTGATTATTTGCAGTTGATGCTGTCATTTACCATCTTGTGAAGTCATCAGATGATCAAAACGACTTGCAAAATGATTTAGATAAGATGTCTGTATGGTGCGAAAAGTAGCAATTGACCCTGAATAAGGAAAAGTGTGAAGTTATTCACATGAGCACTAACAGAAATCAGCTGAATTTCGATTACGCGATAAGTCACACAAATCTGAAGGCTGTAAATACAACTAAATATAGTTACAAATAGAATTACAAATAACCTAAATTGGAGCGATCACATAGATAATATTGTTGGTAGAGCAAACCAAAGACTACGATTCATTGGCAGAAATCTTAGAATGTGCAGCAGGTCTACTAAAGAGACTGCTTACACCGCGCTTTCCGCCCTATTCTGGAGTATTGCTGTGCAGTGTGGGGTTCGCATCAGGTGGGACTGACGGATGACTTCGAAAATGTACAAAGAAGGGCAGCTCGTTTTGTATTATCGTGAAATAGGGGAGATAGTGTCACACACATGATACGTGAACTGGAGTGGCAATCATTAAAACAAAGACGTTTTTCGTTGCAACGGCATCTTCTCATGAAATTTAAATCACCAGTTTTCTCCTCCAATGGTTCAAATGGTTCAAATGGCTCTGAGCACTATGCGACTTAACTTCTGAGGTCATCAGTCGCCTAGAACTTAGAACTAATTAAACCTATCTAACCTAAGGACATCACACACATCCATGCCCGAGGCAGGATTCGAACCTGCGACCGTAGTGGTCGCTCGGTTCCAGACTGTAGCGCCTAGAACCGCACGGCCACTCCGGCCGGCTCTCCTCCAATTGCGAAAACATTCTGTTGGCACCCACCAACATAAGTAGAAATGATCATCACGATAGAATAAGAAAAATCAGGCCTCGCACGGAAAAATTTAAGTGCTCGTTTTTCCCACGTGCCGTGCGAGAGTGGAACGGTAGAGAGACAGCTTGAAGGTGGTTCATTAAACCCTCTGCCAGGCACTTTATTGTGAATAGCAGAGTAATCACGTAGATGTAGATGCAGATGTAGAACTGACGGCTGTGTGTTCCGACAGGTGGACCCGCCGGTATAAAGGAGATGGGAATACTGTGTTGTCAGTAGAGAAGCCGTAACAGTAGAGTGGGTAGATCAGAAGTTCTCAGTAAATTCAAATGTAGATTAGTCTTTGAATGCCACATAACAAATCCATGAAGGACGTTTCAGCCCTTCTAAAAATACGCAAGTATATTGTTGTTGATGTGACTGGAAAATGGAAATGCGAAGGAAAACCCACAACTGAAACAAGACCAGGCAGGCCCCACGTACTGACTGGTAGGCAACGTCGACCATTGCGGAGAAGGCAATTGTCTGCATAAGCACGGCTGTACACCCTGTCATAAAGCAGAGTCGTGAGGCAGGGTTTCGTGGACATCAAAATACCTGAAATGGACTGGTCTGTCCACAGTCCCGATCTGAACCCAATGAAATACCTTTGGTATGAGTCATGACATAGACTTCGCTCCAGACACCAGCGTCCAGCACCGCTACCCTCTCTGGTTTCGGCTCTTGAGAAGAATGGGCTGCCATTGCTCCACAGGCATTCAGACACTTCACTGAAAGTGTCCATAGCAGAGTTCATCATAAAGACGACGGGTGGAGACAGCCCATATCAGTGTCCATTGCTAAGTGTCCGGATACTTTTGATCAACTGCTGTGTTATGATGTCTTTCTGTTCGATTTGAATATGGAGCGTGGTAGGAACGATTGCTTAAATGCCTCGGTGCGTGCTGTAATTTAATATTAGCTATGTGCTCACTACTGGAGCACTTACTAGTACTACAGTAGTACTTACTAGATTCTTCGATTAATGTTGGCCCTTGAAATGACAGTGCTATATCCAGGTGTCTCGCAGTTCATTTCGATTTTCTATCGTTTTTATTACACTGTCCTAAGTATTGGTCAGTATCCCCTGATGGTCCAGTAAGATGTCCGCCACCCGACTGACCTACCACTGAACTTATTTGAGACTTTTTGAAGTTGTCAATATTACACTTCTGAACATTTTAGGTAAGTTATCAATCTTTGCCTCATCATGAAATTTTGCGAAGATCTGAGGGAATATTTATTCAGTCCTTTCGTGTTAGTACTGCATTAGAGACAACTGAGCAATGTGTGAAAAGTCTGTTTCCTATAAATATTTATTGCCTCGTCATTACTATAAAAATGAATAGCAAGTGTCCCAACTCATCTCAGCGGCGTTAACTCTTACATGCATAACTGACACTCCATCGAAGACATATTGCGCATGGGTGAATGTGTTGCTCTTAGCGTAAGTTAGTTTAAGTAGTGTGTAAGTCTAGGGACCGATGACCTCACCAGTTTGGTCCCTTAGAAATTCCCACAAATTTCATTTTTTAACATGTTGCTCTCTCCTTACCAATAAACCCTCATGCAACCACAAATTTCATTTGATAGCCCGTATGACATTTTGGTAGTTTCGTTAGAAAGCACTGGTGTGCAGGGCCATATTTACATTTCACACGGCCAGAGAAGATCCGTGACAGAGAAAGCACGCCCGGCGGTGCTAGTTCACGCGTCTAGCAGAACGAATCACGTGCCGCGATTTTGTTTACATATATCGGCAATACCTCAGTGATCCTGCAGACACAGCGAACTAAAGTTTTCATTCAGTAGTGACGGCAGTATTTTGAGCTCCGCTGTATAAAGCTGGATACATTGCTGCCATATTTCCTGTTAGTGATATCTCGTTGCACTAAGGAAAGGACTGCAGTGCTGTACCCGGCCTTCTGGCACGATAACTGCTTTACACACAGGGTTACATTCCTGAAGATAGGCATGAGAGGTGGAAGCACGTGTCTGCTGTGGCCAGCACCTCGTCTGCGCGCCACACGGAGCGTGGGTGGGTAGCGACGCGCAGCAGCAGCAGCAGCGGCATCTGCCGTTGACACCTGCCGCCCCGCGGACGTTGCTGTCAGCCAGAATGGCGCCGCAGTATCCGACACGCAAAACACGCACCGCGCTGCAGCTGTATCGACTGGACACACACACACACACACGCACAGCTGCTCAGTTCTACATCTGCATCTACATCTACGTGATTATTCTGCTATTCACAATAAAGTGCCTGGCAGAGGGTTTAATGAACCACCTTCAAGCTGTCTCTCTACCGTTCCACTCTCGCACGGCACGTGGGAAAAACGAGCACTTAAATTTTTCCGTGCGAGGCCTGATTTTTCTTATTCTATCGTGATGATCATTTCTACTTATGTTGGTGGGTGCCAACAGAATGTTTTCGCAATTGGAGGAGAGCCGGCCGGAGTGGCCGTGCGGTTCTAGGCGCTACAGTCTGGAACCGAGCGACCACTACGGTCGCAGGTTCGAATCCTGCCTCGGGCATGGATGTGTGTGATGTCCTTAGGTTAGATAGGTTTAATTAGTTCTAAGTTCTAGGCGACTGATGACCTCAGAAGTTAAGTCGCATAGTGCTCAGAGCCATTTGAACCATTTGAACCATTGGAGGAGAAAACTGGTGATTTAAATTTCATGAGAAGATGCCGTTGCAACGAAAAACGTCTTTGTTTTAATGATTGCCACTCCAATTCACGTATCATGTGTGTGACATTATCTCCCCTATTTCACGATAATACAAAACGAGCTGCCCTTCTTTGTACATTTTCGAAGTCATCCGTCAGTCCCACCTGATGCGAATCCCACACTGCACAGCAATACTCCAGAATAGGGCGGAAAGCGCGGTGTAAGCAGTCCTGAAATTCCATCGGTCAATATTTCCCCCTAGTCTGTGTACTGGTACCTGCCTGATAGCCTCTGTCGAGGAAGCCGTCGCAGCAGCATTGCGAGTTCTTTGGTTACCTACTTGCCCTACATACCTACTTGCTGTAAAATTAAACAGATGCCGTAGTTACTCCAACAGGGTCACAAACTTTCCTGACATTTATGACGATTGTGGTTCGCTGAAGATGGAACAAGTGCCGCAAGTGATGCACTTCTCAAGCGGTTTGGGAAAGCAGGGGTCGAAATTTTACGAATCGTTTTAATGTCGTCTGGCAGCCAGCCACTGACAGCAGAGTAAGCGCAAACCGCTTAAGCCAGCAGTACACAAGTCTACTCGTTCAGGTCTCGTCACATATTTTCCTTTTTCCTACTTTTAAAACCTTCCACCATTCACATCTATCTCCACTGCGAGTCATGTCTCTTCGATAATCAAAAACAGTAATAACAACAATAATAGTAATGACAATTGTACTGATACAGCCTAGTTGAGGGACAATTAGGCTATAATTAGGAACTATGACTAAACGAACATTTATTAATCAAGACATTCATGGCCGTATGATTCGAATAAAATATGATTTATTTGTATTGCATATTATTCAAAAGAAAACAGTTGTGACTCCTATGTTGGAATGGGACGACATTGTCTGCTCCCCTATCTGCTGTGCTGCAGACGATTCATCTCGATACCAGTGCATAACCAACCAGGACGCTCGTTTTTTACTTTACATACAACATGTGTTTGATATAGTTTAGAATTGGAGCTGCTACTAGGACCTTAAACGACGATTGAGGAATCATCACATGAATGTTTCGAGGATCATAAGTTAAAAAAAAGCTCGTACGGGGTCCGCCGTCATAGCTCGTTGCAGTAATGCTGGTGCTAGACAGGTGGCGCTATTCTATGGTATCCAACCGGATCCTAAAATCTTAAACTTCAATTTCTCACAAACGTTGAAGAATTGCATTCCACTAAAGCATCATTTGTGTCTCGCAGGTATGTAGTTCAAAAGTGTGAAAGACGAATCCGTGGGGTGTATGTCCCCGTTGTCAGAGGACAGCCTCAGGTTTCAAAAACGCATCTTATATGATGGGGGAATCGTATGATCCAGGGATTACCATGATTTCCCCAATAATGTCAGACATTGTGGAAGATAGCGGAAGTGATAGTGTATCACACAATGTAGCTGAATAGTTACTGGCGGGTTCTACTGCTAAATATTAAAAATTTATGGGTTAGAACAAATATTCCAAACTAGAAATTAATTTGACTCATTAGCGGCTCGCGTATCAACAACAGTGTTCCGACGTGTGCAACCATTGCAAAGCAACAGTAACTTTGTCCCCATGTTAGGGTTCAAGGAACACCATCTGCGGAAATGACAGATAAATATCTGAAATTCCGTGTCGCCAACCCGCTCCTCATCCAGCTCACCTCACTAACCCTCACCCCGCCTGCAGCTGTCTGCTCGACCGTCTCCTCTGCCCTTTGATGGTCACAGCCAACTGCGAGTTACGTCTGCATATTTGCCGAGGCCAAAAGATATTAACGTCGTAGAGGGGTAACGCTCATTGTCAAGCACAAAGTTGCTGGACATTTCCGGTGAAATGCACTTCGTTCTTCTTCATTATATCTTATTTTTTATTCATCGCATGTTAGGCTAAGACTTATTATTGATTATAGTTCTTTCCATATTATGTTTGGTTTCACAATGCTCTCGCGTAGTTCGTGTTTGTAAATCTGTGTTTTCTGTTTCCATCTTTACTACATCTCCGACAGAAGATACTAGAATCCATACTTTATTAATGTAATTGTTTAACGTCAGAGCTCAACCCGAAAGAGCTAGTAATAAGTACTTCTCTATTTACAACCTCTATATCAAACATCGTAATCCAGCTATGTATGCTGAATGAAGATTAACACGGTCTGGTGCTTTTTGTTATTGAAAATATACTATATTTTACTATTTGACAGCAGTGACGTGGGGGGGATTTTAGGCTATTTTACACGACCCTTTTAATACTGCCAAGTAAGCTGCTATAGAATACTAAGATACTTTACGATGATCTGAATATTGCAAATGGTTGCAAGTCTGCAGTACAACAAATTTGTATCAAGATGTCTAATATGAAGAAGTGCTCATACCTAATAACCTTTTAAGGCCCGCGTTTTAGAGACCATGGACAGGTCTTCATAACACTGAATACTGAACATTCCTCCTGAGAAACCCTGTATTTCTAACTAAATTACACGCTCCACTGTATTTCCTTACAAGGTGGATATGTGAGAGATTAAAATTTGCGGCATACGGGGGTTCGGAGAAGGACTTTCTGCTTCACAAGAGCAACCATTTTGGTCACCGGAATATCTGAGGACCCAAATGTCGTTTCGTCTTCCTCCTCTTACTTCCCAGCAATCGTAGGTAGTTTTCCAGTAAGGAATACGACCAAGGGAGGAAAGGATGGGACGGAGGACTACGGCTTACCGAGTTACAAGGAACGTGTATCACTTTAATTTATTGCATTCCCATGAAGTTATTTGAGATGTAGAGGCTAAATCAGGTGAGGTGCAGCGACATGAAACGTTATTTGTGAAAGTCGTCCAAAACTGGTGGACTTGCAACGTATTGGATACGACTTTATTGCAGGGAATGCCGCGGTCCACCAACATACTCGACAACGCTGCGCATGCCCCGTGGGAGCGCCCCTATCTGTAGTGTTTGGCAGTGTCTGGAGGAAACATCAGTAAAAAATGAAAATTTGATTTGCGCTTGGAATTGTGCTCAGGAAATCTGAGGGTTGATGGGACTGATCTTCAAAAGGAATTAATCCGGATTCGAGACAAATCTTCATTTGTCACGACATATTCTTTGCATCGTATCACCATTCCTGAGCGTCAGTATATTGCGATCATTTCATGGTAATCCGTATGCGCTACGTCTTGTTAATGCGCCAAAACAGCTCTCTTGAACACGTAAATCATAGCTGTGATAATTATATTAGTACACATAAATCACATCAGTTATGAAGACGCTACAAAAAAATCACTAGGATAGTAAATTCAGGAAACGGCCTTTTTGACGTCGCATTCACTTGCTGCAGTTAACGTCAACGATTATACTTCGCGATATCTATGTCCTGCAGCTGGGTCTTTATTTTCTCTCTCATTGTATCACTGATTGGGTGACAAATCTTTTTTTTTTTTGCGCAATGGTGTTCAAAAAACGTTCAAATGTGTGTGAAATTTTATGGGACTTCACTGCTAAGGTCACCAGTCCCTAAGCTACACACTACTTAACCTAAATCATCCTAAGAACAAACACACACACACACACCCATGCCCGAGGGAGGACTCGAACCTCCGCCGAGACCAGCCGCATAGTCCATGACTGCAGCGTCTGAGACCGCTCGGCTAATCCCACGCGGCGCAGTGGTGTTAACCACGTTCCTTCATTCATATCTTTCGACACCTGGCCACTTATTTTTTTCAGTCAGTGAAGTTTTTGTAATATCTTCTTATATACATCACTAGTACATTCAGTGTTTTCACTACATCCCCCGTGTCCAATGTAACGCAAAACTGAAAACTGCGACACCAATGTTTTTCTTATTCCTCTATTACGGTGCAGAGTGAGGCTGAAGTAGGAATGCAGCAGGCAGTTTCAATTGCAAGTTTGTAATAGTTATTCTGCGACGAAGAGGCGTGCAGAAGATAGACTAGCATGAAGAGTTGCATCAAGTCGGTCTTCGGACTAAAAGCAATGACAGCACAGATGGCTGCACCATTACCGTCATACAAACAACACACAGCCAGGGCAAAAGCGACACAAACGCAAGGATGCGTGCTGGTGCCAGTTTCATAGAGACTCGCCACCTGCACGAGCTGCACCAGCGCCACGCGTGGCACCGACGATGGAGAAATCACCTTCGTCTCGGCCAATTGTCAGCCGAGTACAACACGCCAACGACCGGACGACAACGGACAGAAGCAACTCGGAAGATATAAGAGCAGCTCTCGCCCACTTGGTTATACACTCCTGGAAATTGAAATAAGAACGCCGTGAATTCATTGTCCCAGGAAGGGGAAACTTTATTGACACATTCCTGGGGTCAGATACATCACATGATCACACTGACAGAACCAAAGGCACATAGACACAGGCAACAGAGCATGCACAATGTCGGCACTAGTACAGTGTATATCTACCTTTCGCAGCAATGCAGGCTGCTATTCTCCCATGGAGACGATCGTAGAGATGCTGGATGTAGTCCTGTGGAACGGCTTGCCATGCCATTTCCACCTGGCGCCTCAGTTGGACCAGCGTTCGTGCTGGACGTGCAGACCGCGTGAGACGACGCTTCATCCAGTCCCAAACATGCTCAATGGGGGACAGATCCGGAGATCTTGCTGGCCAGGGTAGTTGACTTACACCTTCTAGAGCACGTTGGGTGGCACGGGATACATGCGGACGTGCATTGTCCTGTTGGAACAGCAAGTTCCTTTGCCGGTCTAGGAATGGTAGAACGATGGGTTCGATGACGGTTTGGATGTACCGTGCACTATTCAGTGTCCCCTCGACGATCACCAGTGGTGTACGGCCAGTGTAGGAGATCGCTCCCCACACCATGATGCCGGGTGTTGGCCCTGTGTGCCTCGGTCGTATGCAGTCCTGATTGTGGCGCTCACCTGCACGGCGCCAAACACGTATACGACCATCATTGGCACCAAGGCAGAAGCGACTCTCATCGCTGAAGACGACACGTCTCCATTCGTCCCTCCATTCACGCCTGTCGCGACGCCACTGGAGGCGGGCTGCACGATGTTGGGGCGTGAGCGGAAGACGGCCTAACGGTGTGCGGGACCGTAGCCCAGCTTCATGGAGACGGTTGCGAATGGTCCTCGCCGATACCCCAGGAGCAACAGTGTCCCTAATTTGCTGGGAAGTGGCGGTGCGGTCCCCTACGGCACTGCGTAGGATCCTACGGTCTTGGCGTGCATCCGTGCGTCGCTGCGGTCCGGTCCCAGGTCGACGGGCACGTGCACCTTCCGCCGACCACTGGCGACAACATCGATGTACTGTGGAGACCTCACGCCCCACGTGTTGAGCAATTCGGCGGTACGTCCACCCGGCCTCCCGCATGCCCACTATACGCCCTCGCTCAAAGTCCGTCAACTGCACATACGGTTCACGTCCACGCTGTCGCGGCATGCTACCAGTGTTAAAGACTGCGATGGAGCTCCGTATGCCACGGCAAACTGGCTGACACTGACGGCGGCGGTGCACAAATGCTGCGCAGCTAGCGCCATTCGACGGCCAACACCGCGGTTCCTGTTGTGTCCGCTGTGCCGTGCGTGTGATCATTGCTTGTACAGCCCTCTCGCAGTGTCCGGAGCAAGTATGGTGGGTCTGACACACCGGTGTCAATGTGTTCTTTTTTCCATTTCCAGGAGTGTAGATCATCGTCCAGGGCTGACTAAAACAGGGAACGTCATTTAGTGAACTTTTAGAAGTGAACAGACAGTCGTTTTAAATTGCATTTGCTGTGTATTGTGAAGTTTAGCCACGATTATTTGCACTTAGCCATTGAGGGCCATTTTTTGTGTTATATTACATGCAGTGTTGCAGACTTCATTATTCGACAAGTCACAAAGATAAGTAAACCTTTCTTTGACTCATTTGTGTGACTTTGTTTCTGATTTGTTGGAGTGTTGTAGAACCTTCGTTCTCCTATCCTGTTACCTGACCCTGGGGCATAGGTGTATAATAGTGGCAGGAAGGAATTGTCTTAGCGGTGTACTGCACCAGAAGCCGTTTCACGGACTCACAAACTAGGCCTGCCGTAACAACAGTGGCAACTCAGCCTCCCCCGCAGTAGCGACGAGGCCTTTACAAAACTGGTGACGAGGGTCTACAAAACATTGGAACCGGGTCGTGGATCGCCTTCAATTTCAAGTCTAATTATATGTCAGTTCTATTAGTTTATTGGCACAAGAGGCGTAGTATTTCACTGTACCTTTTCCGATTATTCTGAAGATTAATCCAGTAAGTCGTGACTGATTGATGGCCGTTGCCACTGCAGGTAGGGACTCTTTTTATTTTGTCTTGCGCCGACTTTTACAATGCGTTGCAGTTAGAAAACTTGGCTGCGAGCGGAGAATTCATCACTGTTATGGCGACAGCTGCGTCCCTCGTCCGACGCCGCCATAAATCTTAACGACAAAGCACACAGCGCACGACTATTTCGCGGGACAAGAAATACAGCCAGCGGGCACAGCCTGGAGTGTGGCTGGAAACAAAAACCTGCGAGCACACACTACTGAGACCAGGAAAGAACGTACCGTAATTGCTTGTCACAACAGTCCCATTCTAAGCGGCGGAAAGCGTCTGCTCTGAGGAAAGGAAACGTTCGAAGGACAGAATGTTCGCAGGAGGAATAATGACAAAGAGGAGACAATGTTGAGGTGGATTAGTGAAAAGCGTAGGTCGTATTACATTACGAAATGTAACCATCAGTCCAATATTGTTATCTCTATTCACGGCAATGTCCAAATTGCTTTTTATCCAACTTTCATACTGTTACTTATTGTCATGACGAGTATGCAGATTAAATTTGACTGCTACTGCTGTCTTTCAATCTTCACGCAATAGCTTCTCGTTGCGACATCACCGCCGTTTGGAAGAAACTGAGGCAATGAGCCTAGCTTCACGTCAGTAACGTCTCTCGACGTTTTTGTTGTATTTCTTTTACTGACAAACACTATTGATATGTCTGTTCCAATACCTGTAATTCTTCTAAGTTTTAAATATGATTTCAAGAAGTTATTTTATAAGACGAGAGCATTTTGCTACTAACTCTGTTTTCACCTGTCACAACACGCAACTGTTTTCAGTTGTTTTTTTTTTTCTGATGGAGACATCCTTAGTCGGTTTTCAAACCAGGTCAAGTTAAATGTTGTTGCAACTCGTTGACTGTGTTACACAAATCATATTCTTGTAAGATTGCTGGCTCACAGCCATGTTTAAAATTGTTGTTTCAACCCGTTAGGTAGCTTCATCGAGTTTTGTCTCAGTAGATTATTCGTGTCAGCGATCATAAAACATTTTTAAATCGTAAAAATTTTCTACATGGACTAAAAAGTACGGAAAATGCTCATGTTGGCACTTCCAAGCATGCAGTATTTTGATTCGTATCACTCGCATGTTGATTTAACTTGCCGCTCCGATGTCTTCCTTTAATTGGACCTGATGAAGATCTCAGACAAACAGTACTCAAGAATGGGTCGCACGTATGTTCTACACGCGTCTTCTTTGTACGTGAGCTACACTTCCTAAGACTCTACCAATGAACCGAATGAACTCGCCTTCTCTACTATTGTCCTTAAGTACTAGTTCCATTCCATACAGCTTTGCAACGTTATGCCTAGATGTTTAATCGCGTTGTCTGTGTAAAGCAGCAAACTACTAATTCAGTATACGAGGTTTATGGGATTGTTTTTGCTAGTCGTTTGCATTAAGTACTGGAAACTTGTAGCGCTGCGACTGAACTGTTGATGCATCCAGGAAGAACTGCTGGTACTGGCAACCTGAGGCGCTAGGACTGAACTGTTGATGCGTCCGGATAGAACTGCTGGTACTGACAACTTGTAGCACTGGGTCTGCATTGTTGATGCATTCAGATGGAACTGTTGGTACTGGCAACTTTTAGCGCTCGGACTGAACCGTTGATGCGTCTGGATGGAACTGCTGGTACTCCCAACTTGCGGAGTAGTTCGCAACTGACTTAGCGTAATCGCAATTATGAGAGAGCAAACTGAGCTCGTCTTGTCACACGGTAAGCACCAAAGTGCTTTGTCTCGTTGTTGGGTGTCGTTGCCTATCGTGTTGTATAGGCCTGTGCTTATGTGAGTAGGATGGTTCAAATGGCTCTGAGCACTATGGGACTCAACTGCTGAGGTCATTAATCCCCTAGAACTTAGAACTAGTTAAACCTAACTAACCTAAGGACATCACAAACATCCATGCCCGAGGCAGGATTCGAACCTGCGACCGTAGCGGTCGTGCGGTTCCAGACTGCAGCGCCTTTAACCGCACGGCCACTTCGGCCGGCTGTGACTAGGATGGTCCTCATGCTGTTGTAGAGAGCGTCACCCTCTTAACAGTCTAGCCAACGAATAGTCGGTTCACTATGGGAGCACTATGGGACTTAACTTCTAAGGTCATCAGTCCCCTAGAACTCAGAACTACTTAAACCTAACTAACCTAAGGACATCACACACACCCATGCCCGAGGCAGGATTCGAACCTGCGACCGTAGCGGCCGTGCGGTTCAAGACTGTAGCGCCTAGAACCGCTCGGCCATCCCGGCCGGCCCTGCTGGTGTGCGGATGAATCGATCACCAAGAGGATACATCTTCACGTCTCAGACTAACATACTGGAAACACGAATTACACTGAGAACGTGTAAGGATCGTAGGACAAATTAGATGCGCTTCATATTTTTAGCTTTTACGTTTTAAAACAAAATAACAAATGGTCATGAGAGACACCGGAACTGCATAATTTTTTAAAAACATTTATTGTAACGGTCTCAGTTGCAATTAGTCACAGTTGATAACTACTTTCAGTCAGTTTAATGCTCATCTTCGGATGTGATTAATCACACAATCTGAAAAGTAAAATATCTTTTAAAATTTACAAATTACCATTTGAACTTATTTACTTACTTAGATTTTAATTAATTAAAACAGTGTAGTAGTATTCATTTAGACACAAGAAGCATGTTATCGAAATGTGTCTACGCTTAAATAACTACTTCAGATTGCTTACATCAGTGGAACAGGAGATAATTCTGCCCTATCTGTTGTCATGGTGGCAGAATCTACGAATGTAATTTGGAAGAACTTAAAATAGAAACACACATTATTGGCAATATTAATACGATGCAAATTCCAACTCTTTCAGACGACTTCTGAAACCCCTATTTTGCAATATTTTCGTTTATTTAAAAGTAAAACACGCTATTAATATCAGGGATGTGTCAAAACTAATTTCCTCTCCTTTTTTTATACCTAGTGAAGAAGGGAACCCTTCTAAACATATCAGAAGTAAAAAAAGATGCTCTAATGAGCGGCTCTGGGTTTTTCTCCTCCCCAATTTCGTTTTCCAGGTACAGGCTGCAGCGCGCCTGATTACAATACGGCGTCGTTTAAGCTGGAGCGCTCCAGATAAGAGCACGGCGCGTCTCGGCTGGAGAAGGTGCTCCCCGGGGACGGATGCTGGGCCCGCCGCCGGCGCCGTGTCCTCGGAGCCAAGTTTGCTCTTTGATGCGCCGCTCCGCCCAGCTCATACCAGGGGGCCGGCACTTCCCGGCGGCGGCAGGAAGCATCAAATAAGTAAGTCCCGACAAGTTCCGTACGCAACACCGCCGGCGAAGTTGCCCCATAAACTCGACATTTTATGAGGCTGTTTTAAGGCCCGTGGGAGTAACAGCCCTGAGAAGAATCAACAGCGCATTCATATTTGCTTAAAATTCAACAAAGGCACAGTGAGTCACTTTGTTGCAGCCCTTCCAGGGGTTCTCGAATTTCTCGGCCTCTAAAGTGATTTTTTGAAACCCTTGATTTTGTGTGTCAATGGCAATACCCTACCTTACTTTCCGTTCTGTTTCTGGTGTTTCATACACTACTGTGAGACAATAAAGAGCTCATTTTATTAGGAATTCTCCCTTACTCCTCCCTACAGTGCTGCTATGTATCATTTGAGCTCGATGACAATGAGATCCCAACGTTTTTAATGATTTGCAGATTGTAATCGGCAGTGTTTCAATTTCAATGTCTTACTCCTCATTACGTACTGCCTGCAGATGTATATAATTACTGATTATTGCATCCCATTTTCTATAACCCTCTTGACATTTTAGGCACATAACTTGCTCACCCCGCTACATCCATTTGATCGACCGTTCGAGGACACAGTTCGTTAAGGTAATTGGTCTCCCACCAGGGAATGAGCAGGGGCAGAATATTAGAAAGTCTACGTCTACATCTAAATCTACGTAGATATTCGGTAAGCCACCATACGGTGCGTGGCGGAGGGTACCCTGCACTCATTTCCACTCTTGTTCCATTCGCAAATACAGCAAAGGAAAAAGACTGTACGCCTCCATAAGAGCCGTAATTTCTCATATCTTCGTGATCCTTACGCGCGATGTATATCGGCGGCAGTAGAATCGTTCGGCAATCAGATTCAAATGTCGGTTCTTTAAATTTTCTCAGAAGTGTTTCTCGAAAATAAAGTTGCCTTCCGTCCAGGGATTCCCATTTGAGTTCCCGAAACATGTCAGTGACACTTACGTGATATTCGAACCTACCGATAACAAATCTAGCAGCCCGCCACCGCATTGCTTCGATGTTTTCCTTCTATCCGACCTGGTGCGAATCCCAAACACTTGATCAGTACTAAGAACAGGTCGCACCAGCGCTCTATACGAGGTCTCCTTTACAGATGAATCACTCTTTCCTAAAATTCTCCCAATAAACCGAAGTCGACCTTCGCCTTCCCTACGACAGTTCCCACAAGCTCATTCCACCTCATATCTCTTTGCAACGTTAAGCCCAGATATTCAAACAACTGACTGTGTCAACCGCGACACTAGTAGTACTGTATCCGAACATTGCAGGTTTGTTCTTCCTACAAATCAGCATTAATTTACATTTTTCAGCATTTAGAGCTAGCTGCCATTCATCACGCCATCTAGAAATTTTGTCTAAGTCGTCTTGTATCTTCCAACAGTCACTCATCTTCGACACCTTACCGTGCACCACAGCATCATCAGCAGACAACCGCAAATTGCTGCCCACACTGTCTGCCAAATCATTTATGTATAGAGGGAACAACAGTGGTCCTGTCACACTTCCCTGGGGCACCCCTGTCTCTAATGAATACTCGCCGTCGAGAACAACATACTGGGTTGTATAATTTAAGAAGTCTTCGAGCCACTCACATATCTATGAACTTATTCCATATGCTCGTACCTTCCTTAAGAGCCAGCAATGGGACACCATGTCAAATGCTTTCCGGAAATATAGAAATTTGGATTCTGTCTGTTGCCCTTCATCCATGGTTCTCAGTATATCGTCTGAGAAAAGGACAAGCTGAGTTTCACGATGATTTCTAAAAGCGTACTGATTCGTGGACATAAGGTTCTCAGTCTCAAGGAAGTTTATTATATTCGAATTGAGAATATTTCTGTCGTCCATATGAGGGTATGTTTGTACGGTTCTCCTGTGTGAGAGATTTCTTGAACGTGAAATTTTAAACTTCGGTTTTCGTTTTGCTGTCTTCAACTGCCACCCTAGACTGGTCAACAAGGGATTGAATGGATGCCTTAAACCCGCTTAGTGATTTTACATACGACCAGAATTTTCTCGGGTTCTCTCTCAGATCTCCTGCTAAGGTGCGACGGTGGCAGTTGTCATATGCTTCGCGTATAGATCTTTTCTTAGATCTCTACTGACTTTCGCTTGCCGTCATTTGTGCGTCCACTTTTGAACCTAGACTGCAGCAGCCTCTGCTTCCTCAGCAAGCGCCGAATTTCGTTATTAAACCTTGGTGGGTCTTTTCCGTCCTTTCTCCAGTTATTAGGCTCGTAATTCTCCAGACCATGATGTACAATCTTCTTAAACTTTGCCCATAATTCCTTCCTATCCATCTTACTGGAAATAGGTGATACCAATTCACTGAGTGAGCTGTTAATGTCTGCCTATCTGCTCTATCCAGCAGAAACACTCTCCTAGCCTTCTTGACTGATTTATTAACTTCGTAATCATAATTGCAATAATGATATCATGATTGCTAATCCCCGATTCTGTGCTGATACTGTCGACAAGATCTAGCCTATTTGTAGCTACATGGTACTAGGTATTTCCATTGGGTGTGGGCTGTCGAGCTAGCTGCTCAAGACAGTTTTTAGAAAACTGTGTTCAAAAATATTTCGCATGACTCTCTGTACCCCCGCAATAACTTCATAGACATCCCAGTCTATACTGTCACAACGGAATCAGGTGTCCAGTAAAAACATCCAACAAGTAACCTAGTTTCACCTACATCTGTTATACGCGAGCAGATGACTTGACTCTCACACTCAACATAGATCTCAATAGAGATAATATTTTAATCAACTGCAATGAACACTCCCCCCTCCAATGGCCTCTAATCTGTCTTTCCGATATACGTTCCACGACTCGCTAAATATCTCAGAGCTTCCCACTTCGGGTTTCAGCATGCTCTCGGTCCCAAGAATAATTTGAGCACTCGAACTTCCCTGGAGGGCAGTAAATTCGGGAACTTTATTATGAATACTTCGACGGTTAACTGATAGAAATGTGACAGTCGAAGTGTCTTTATTCTGAGCGCCGTTTGACTTCTCTTGCTGTGAATCGACTGGCGAATGTTCATCAGAGCACCTCAAACTTCCGCCTAGCCTAAAAATCCCTCATGTGCACCTCACAAGTACTCTGCTTCCCGCATAGCTGCTTCCTTTGTGTAGTGTACCCCTGACCTATCAAGGGGAGTCCTATAAATCCCCACACGATAGCGCAAATATAGAAATCTGCAGGCAAGACGGTCACAGAGTCGACGAAGCCCTTGGCTGAGGCCCTCCAATTGGCTCCAAAGGACACCAGCCATTCTGGGAACGATGCTGCAAATTGCGAGCTCTGCTTGCACTCGGTGCACGAGGCCAGCAGTTCTCAGCATTTCCTCCAGCCGCCCGTACGAAATGAAGATCGCCTCATAACCCCTGCAACTGGTGTCGTTGATGCTGACGTGATCGTCAACTTGCAGACGACTGCACCCTGCACGTTCGATAGTCAGAGGTAAGGCCGCCTGCACATCTCGGATGAGGCCCCCTACAGATATACCGAGTGCACACTGGCTTTCTTTCCAGTCCTGAACGCTATCTGCCTAAGGGACCCCATAACGCGCCTAACATTGGAGCTCCAATAACCAGTAAACCCTTCCCCCCTGTGTCTGCTCGGACCCTGCTGAAGGAGCGGTCACTTGTCCACTCATAGGGTGAACAGGTGAGGCCAAACGGCTGGTCTCCACATTAGCTCTCTGCCTCGAGCGACGCGAACCCATTACCATCCGCCATTCACCCTGCTGTGAAGGCGGATCCACTGCGTCGGAAGCACCACGAGGTGCCTCTGAAGCAGAGCCAATGGGGAAAACAAGTGACACCTGAGGTGTGCCATGCGATGCGCCAGATCCTCCCCCATCGCTACACCCCGAGCCAAAAGCCATAAGGCTATTGACCTTAGCCAACAGCACGTTCAGCTGTTCGCCAACTACGGCTACCTCCTCCTGCGTCCACACGCAAACAACTTACCCATCCTTGCAAGACTAACTGAAGAGATAAACTATAAAAGCAGAGCATCCTAGATATGTGACTTGCTAATCTCCTGCTGTGTTAAAGAGCTACGTAGCTGGCTGTTCAGAGAGCAACAATTGCACTAAAGATTGAATGAATTTACGCTTACAAAAACGCGAAATTAACCCGCTTAAACAGACAAATACGAACGAAATATAATAAATATACTATGTGGAAAACATAGAAAACGATAAATACTTAACATGGCGCTCTGTAGACCCACTAGTATTACAGCAGAGAGCTGGAGCCTGCGATTAGGGTTCATGACCTAAGAGCTGCACAATTTAATTATGATGGAATAAAAATACTTGAGTAGCTGAAATGATCTGTAAACAACGGGTTAAAAATCTGACGCTTTTGGAGGATTGGGACAGATGCAGAGGTTTCACCTTTATTTATATCAGTGCGGCAAGTCGCACACACACTTTACAGATTCCCATTCAGTTTCGTTGGTGCTGCTATTTATTTAAGTTATCATCATAAAATAAGGGAAAGGCAACCACTTACCTAAAGAGAAGTAGCTGCCACAGTGAGAGTGGGCGTTTCGGGTCTGTGTGTTTTTGTGTCTGTAAGGGTGCTCTTATTAGTAAAGAAACAAATACTCGAAAGCTAGTGTTAACTGTTTTCTGTGCGCTACGTATCATTCCTCAATAGGTAAGTGGTTGCCTTGGCGTTATTTTACGTATTTTTCCAACCAGGAATTTCCGTTGTCATTATACATTATAGAGCTTACTTTTTCGAGATCTGTAATAACCACATGCATTTATATGCATTTCTGTATTAAATAAATTCCATTTTCATCCTATTTCTTGAATTGTACGTTCGTTATCTGAACCGGACCAGCCTTTCTTAAATTCACGGAACTTGTGATCTAGGTGTACATTTGCTATTTGTATTTACTAAGCATACCACCAATAGAAAAATTTTGTTTACTGAGAAAAACAAGAAACGTGACATCCCTTATTGTGTTCTGGTTGCGATTCTAAAATTCATATAATAGTATTCAACAGTGCATTCCTTAATGTATGTGACCGACTGCGACAGCCTGCGCCATCTCATATTTGTATAAATGAGAATGCCAGTAATAGTCGTGACGGTATCAGGCTGTGGTACATCTCGCAATCGATTTTGGAGGGCATTAGACAGCAATTATCTTTTGAACTATGAGGTCCCTTCAACACAAAACAAACTTCGCTCATAAACCTCACAGGAATAACCATACGGATTTAACGACAAGGACAGAAGCAAGAATAAAGGACAAGCGATTTGGCATTAAAGACAAATGAAGAGTGAGGAATATGAGTGGTGTAAATGGCAAAGAAGAATAATTAGATAGAGAAGTACCTACGAAAGAAATAAGTGTTCTTGTAATTATTGTAGCAAAAAAGGAATTACGAGGGCCAAAAGAGACTGATAGATACACAACGATTTATTGCGGAATTTCACGGGAGAGAGAGAGAGAGAGAGAGAGAGAGAGAGAGAGAGAGAGAGATGAAGCGTGGGCAGCAATATTAATTCATGCTGAGACTAAAAGTACAGATAGGAAAATTAACTTTAATAGCTGGATATGCTCCAGGAGAACGCAAAAGTGAAGAGTAAGAACGATTTTATGAAGTTATTCAATCCATATTAGATAATATCTGCAAAACGAGGAGCAGCTGGCCGAGGCAGACGCAGCAACAGGGAAGTAAACTATTTTGAGACTTTTACTTCCTAATCAGGAGCGAATTTTACAATATCATACGTGTGCTTTAATAGTTTAGTTTCTCGAGTTTCTGCGAGTTAATTTTATACCTAATAGCCACAGTTCTTGCATTTTCGTTTGCATCGGAAAGTAAACCGATTTTGTGACATATTACAAGTTCCTAATCAGGAGCGAATTATTTATTTTCACCTGAGTGCTTCGGTAGTTAGGTTTTTGAATATCTGTATATTAATCTATTAGATACAGTTCTTGCATTTTCGTCAGTGTCTACAGTAGAGATCCGCTGCACGCGCCGATAGTCCGTTTAACTGGATAGTTTAGTTTTCCACGGTCTTTAGTATGAACAGGGACTGTGATTGTTGTGCGCGGATGCGAGCCGAGTTGGTGACACTTCGCTCTCTGCTCCAGTCTGTGATTGTTTCGGTTACATAGTCAGAGGCTGCAGTGGTTGGGTACCACTTAGTGCGCCGGCCGTGGGGATCCAACGGACATCCAGCACGTCTGAGTCCTCCAATCGGTGCTCACCGGTGGCCAGCCCAGTTACTGCCCGCACTGAGGTTGACCCCTCACCTGTGGTTGAGTGGAAGGTCGCCCTGGGGGGTAACAAGCAGCGAAAGACTTACCAGGCGGCCGCACGTAAGGCTCCCATCAGTCTGACAAACAGGTTCCAAGTGCTGTCTATAGCTGACACTGAGCTAGATGCCGTTGCCTATCCTGTTTCAGAGGAAACCTCTCAGCCTGCAGGATCTGGACAATCACAGAGGGTGGGATTATTGAGAGTTGGGAGCTCCAACGTTAGGGACGTTATGGGCCCGTTAGGGACATGACTATCAAGAAGGGGAAGAAAACCAATGTGCACTCCATTTGCATATTGGGTGAGTCATTCCAGATGTGTAACGGGTCCCCCTGAATGCCTTGAAGAGAACAGAATGCAGCCAAATGGCCAACTTCAGGTGGTGGCTCAGGTTGGCACCAATGATGTGTGCCACTTTGGATCAGAAGAGATTCTCTCTGGCTTCGAGTGGCTAACGGAAGTGGTAAAGGCTGCCAGTACTGCTTGTGAGATGAAAGGAGAGCTGACCATCTGCGGCATATTCGACAGGACCGATTGCAGACCTCTGGTACTGAGCCGAGTGGAGGGTCTGAATCAGAGGCTCAGACAGTTCCGCGACAGTGTAGGCCACAGATTCCTCGACTTGTGCCAAAGGGTGGTTGGGTTTTGGGTTCCGCTGAATAGGTCAAGGGTCCACTATATGCAAGAGGTGGCTACACGGGTAGCAGGCACGGTGTGGCGTGGAATAGGCTTTTTTTTTTTTTTGTTAGAGGGTCCCGTAAAAACCCAAAAAGGGCTTCACTCACAAAGGGTGCAGGCCAAACACAGGAAGAAAGTAGATCTAGGAACCATTGGTATAACAGTTGTAAATTGTCGTAGCTGAGTTGGAGTAGTACCAGAGCTCCCAGTGCTAATAGAAAGCACTGATGCTCAAATAGTTACAGGCACTGAAAGCTGGCTGAAGCCGGAGATAAGCTCAGCCGAAGTTTTAGCGAAGAACCAAAAGACGTTCTGAAAGAACAGCCTAAACACGGTTGGCGGTGGCATGTTTATTGTTGTTGGAAATAGTTTATCCTGTCGGCAGATGATGGTTGAAGTGATTCCTATAGCAAAAACCTACTAATACCAGTATTGCTGGCTCCTGTTTCGATCAGAACCCAGGTAGAATCTTCCTACAAGTCGGTCAGGGCCCCGAAGATGACGCAGTAAAACGCTGAAACTGGTAGCCAAATAAAATAAGTTTTGGAAACTAGATGGCTGAAGGGTGTTCAATCTGACATCATGTATCGAACAGTCGAGTCGTGCAACCATCTATAAATAGCTGGACATAAAACAGACTTGTCTACATAGCCGCTGCTTCAATTTAGACAACTTCCCATTACCCTCGTCTTAGATGGCAGCCTCCTGTGCTTGCCAACAATTTTCTATGGTGGACTGCAGCTCGTTGTCTGTCCTACGATGTTGTTTTCACAGCCAGTGGTTCATGAGAACGAAGAGAGAAAATCAGAGGGAGACTACTCCGGGCTGTGCGGTATGTGATAAAATACCCCCATCGAAAAAGCTGCAGAAGTGTTCTTATTTTACCACTGCAATGTACGGCCGAGAAGCTATGAAGAAGGAACTGCATGACAGTTACGTTATGTGGGGTTGCATGAAATCAGACAAATCTTCCGGCAGGCACCCATACTTAGCGGCAGTCTCTATTTTCTAGGCATCTTTACACGGTCACTCTGCGCTCAGAAATGAGAAGACCGACGTGATGCTATCCACGGGCATGCTAAAAAGACTGCCCAACACATCTGCCCAAATCTTCATCGGGTTATCGCTGTGGTTTCCGTTTCGCGACGGATCGTTCCTTACTTTCCGAATATTCTTCGTAAGTTGATACGTTGTAGTTTGAAAATATACTTTGTTTTTGCAGCCTTATATTTATTCCGTGAGTACAAAATATTGTCCTCAATACGTTCTGCGAAACACAGCGCATTAACTCAGCCTAGTCCTACCACTCCTCAACTTCATGACGAAGAATGTGTCAGAGGGTTGGAAATCAAAACATTTCCAGGAGCCGATCTCTTTAAACTATTTAGTTATGAAATGCGAATTGCATAAAGGTAGAAACTTAAGGAGATGGGATCTGGATCAACTGAAACCACCAGAGGTTGTTGATAAATTCAGGAAATTAGTAGGCATAAGAAATACGTTAGAAGATAAATGTGATGCTTTGAGAGATGCAATAATGGGGAGGGAGACGGTCAAATAACGAAAAAGACAAAGTTTTGTAGGGATGTTTGGATAAAACACATTCTAAATTTAAATGATGACAGAAGAAACTGTAGAAATGTAGCAAATGAAGCTGTGCAATAGGAAATAGAGAAGTAAAGAAATGACATTGGTCTTGTAGCAAAGTAGAAATGATTAGAAGAGAAATGCAAAACTGTGGATTTTTGAAAGAATATAGGAAATATTGATACTGAACATAGGAAAACACAGGGTGTTTCAAAAATGAACGGTATATTTGAAACGGCAATAAAAACTAAACGAGCAGCGATAGAAATACACCGTTTGTTGCAATATGCTTGGGACAACAGTACATTTTCAGGCAGACAAACTTTCGAAATTGCAGTAGTTACAATTTTCAACAACAGATGGCGCTGCAAGTGATGTGAAAGATATAGAAGACAATGCAGTCTGTGGGTGCGCCATTCTGTACGTCGTCTTTCTGCTGTAAGCGTGTGCTGTTCACAACGTGCAAGTGTGCTGTAGACAACATGGTTTATTCCTTAGAACAGAGGATTTTTCTGGTGTTGGAATTCCACCGCCTAGAACAGTGTTGTTGCAACAAGACGAAGTTTTCAACGGAGGTTTAATGTAACCAAAGGACCGAAAAGCGATACAATAAAGGATCTGTTTGAAAAATTTCAACGGACTGGGAACGTGACGGATGAACGTGCTGGAAAGGTAGGGCGACCGCGTACGGCAACCACAGAGGGCAACGCGCAGCTAGTGCAGCAGGTGATACAACAGCGGCCTCGGGTTTCCGTTCGCCGTGTTGCAGCTGCGGTCCAAATGACGCCAACGTCCACGTATCGTCTCATGCGCCAGAGTTTACACCTCTATCCATACAAAATTCAAACGCGGCAACCCCTCAGCGCCGCTACCATTGCTGCACAAGAGACATTCGCTAACGATGTAGTGCGCAGGATTGATGACGGCGATATGCATGTGGGTAGCATTTGGTTTACTGACGAAGCTTATTTTTACCTGGACGGCTTCGTCAATAAACAGAACTGGCGCATATGGGGAACCGAAAAGCCCCATGTTGCAGTCCCATCGTCCCTGCATCCTCAAAAAGTACTGGTCTGGGCCGCCATTTCTTCCAAAGGAATCATTGGCCCATTTTTCAGATCCGAAACGATTACTGCATCACGCTATCTGGACATTCTTCGTGAATTTGTGGCGGTACAAACTGCCTTAGACGACACTGCGAACACCTCGTGGTTTATGCAAGATGGTGCCCGGCCACATCGCACGGCCGACGTCTTTAATTTCCTGAGTGAATATCTCGATGATCGTGTGATTGCTTTGGACTATCCGAAACATACAGGAGGCGGCGTGGATTGGCCTCCCTATTCGCCAGACATGAACCCCTGTGACTTCTTTCTGTGGGGACACTTGAAAGACCAGGTGTACCGCCAGAATCCAGAAACAATTGAACAGCTGAAGCAGTACATCTCATCTGCATGTGAAGCCATTCCGCCAGACACGTTGTCAAAGGTTTCGGGTAATTTCATTCAGAGACTACGCCATATTATTGCTACGCATGGTGGATATGTGGAAAATATCGTACTATAGAGTTTCCCAGACCGCAGCGCCATCTGTTGTTGAAAATTGTAACTACTGTAATTTCGAAAGTTTGTCTGCCTGAAAATGTACTGTTGTCCCAAGCATATTGCAACAAACGGTGTATTTCTATCGCTGCTCGTTTAGTTTTTATTGCCGTTTCAAATATACCGGTCATTTTTGAAACACCCTGTAAATATACCTTTGGTAGAAAACAGAAGTTGTATGAACATCAAGGGTTCAGATGACAAGTCTATACAGAGCAAAAAAGGCCAAGTTGAAACGTGGATGAAATGTATTGAATGGCCGTTGTTGCTGTGTTGTTCAATATGAAGTGCAGCTCTCCACGCCAGTCTGCACTGTGCACCCTTCTTTACATCAGAAAAACTACTACAACATACATCCATCTAAAGCTGATTGCTGTACTCTTCAAATGGCCTCCCTCTGCAATTTTTACCTTCCTCCTCATTTCCATAACCCCTCCACCCCCGCCCCACAAACACGCTTCCCTCCAATACCTCATTCACAATTTTTGATGCCTCGGAATGTGCCCTACGAACCAATTTCTTTTTTCACTATCGTTGTCTCATAAATGTCTTCTTCCGAATTTGATTCAATTCTTCCTCATTAGTTGGAAAAAATGGGCAATTTGTGGTAGATCTTATGGGACCAAAGTGCTGATGTCATCGGTCCCTAAGCATACTCACTACGTAACCTAACTTTAAACTAACTTACGCTAAGGACAACACGCACACACCCATGCCCAAGGGAGAACTCGAACCTCCGACGGGGTAGCCGCGCGAATCGTGCAGGACGCCCAAGACCCCGGGACTACAACGCGCGGCTTCTCTTCAGTTACACGATTCTTCTTTTCCTATTATCATGGACTAGGCCATAGGCTTGTTCGTTTTTTAAGTGTCCAGCCATCTTTTTCTTGGTCTTCCTATGTATCGTGTGACTAGGAAGCCCAAGACAAAGATAGCCAGATAATTAGAACACAGAACAGGGCTATGGCCTAGTCCATAATGACAGAAGAAGAAGACCGCGTAAGCGATTTATCATGTGATCTTCAGTATTCTTATGTAGCACCACAACTTCTGTACTCATTTTTTTGAACTGGTTCTAGTCCATGTTTCACTTCCGCACAAGTCTACGTTACTAGGCCTTGTATTTTTAGCTGTTTGATCCTCTGCTACCTTCAGTATTTTATCTTTCAGGGTTACCCATTCGTTCTCTATTGTATTCTCTTCCTCAATTCTCTTCTCTTCTCTTCTCTTCTCTTGAGTCAAACATTGCCTAATTCTTGTCTCAATAATCGCTGGTTGTTTCACCTTACCCATGTCGCATTTCCTTAATTTTCTGCTTTTTGGAAATTTCTAAAGTTTTAACACACAGTTCATACCCACATTGCCTCTCAAAATTTCTGACACTTTAACATACGCTTTTAGAATCCTGCCTAACAGTTATGTATTTCATGTGAAGCCTCTTAGTTGCTCCGATTGCTTCCTCGTATACGCCCTTCCTGACGTGAGTGGCAGCAATAATTGTACTTCTTGCAAAATTTGACCCAACCTGTATCTCTTTCATCCTTTCTCCCCAGGCCACATCTTTCTACCATATTTCCATCTCTTCCTTTCTCTACCTTCGAATTTTCTTTTCCTTTCTGGGAATAATCTTTCTGATCTCAAAATACATTTTTCAATCTCTTCATCATATGCGGAGCTAGTTGGCGTATAAAATTACACTACTGTGGTGTGTTGTGTCTGGTGTGATCGTGTCTATCTTGTCTGCGATAATATATTCATTATTCTCAATATAGAAACTTAGCTGCATTGATAATTTCTTATTCATTATTAGACCCATTCCTGCGTTACCGTTATTTGATTTTGTCTCTACAATACCGTATTTACCTGAACACGAGTCCCTTCTTCCTGCCATGGATTTTCACTGATTTCCACTGTATCTAATTTGAACTTATCCATTTCCCTTTTCAAATTTTCTACCCTGCCTTTTTGCTTAAGGGATGTAACATTATTTGTTACTACCCATAGTATGCCAGTTCTATTTTTCCTTATGTCATCGTCGTGAGGACAACCCTCACGGAGATCCATATGGGGGACTATCTTACTTCCAGAATATTTTACCCAAGAGCATTTCATCATTGTTTAATCACACAGATGAGCTGCATGTCATCGGAAAAAATAAATGCTGTAGTAAATGTTGTACTGAGCTGTTCTCAGTGTCAGTACATAATGCCATATTGACTAACGTTGCAAGATTAGAAGACAGTATAAAAAGAGGAGAAAGTTTATGAATATAAGAAGGGAGATACGATACTGGGAGAAGAATTTGACGGAGCACAGAGAACGAAGTCGAAACAAGGTACTTGAGTAAACGAAATGTTTCAGAATTACTGAGCTCCAACGTAGAACAAGTCACGCCAAAAATTTTCCACCTGTCATGCGGGTTACACTAGATGGACGAAATATCGTCATACTTAAAAAATAAATGTAACAACGCCAGGACCACAGCAAACATGCCACGACAACCATCACTTTAATAAATTACAGCCGCAAAACACTCAAACGAATTACTTGCTGAGGAATTAAAAGAATAGGTGGACGTGGAAATTCAGCATGGGGCCCAGGAACAGGTATGAATATGCCAGAAAATACTGACGTTACTACTTGTATCTGTAGACAGACTGCACAAAGGCAATCTTACGATTACAGAATTTGTAGGTTTATAGATAACTTTCGATAATACACTCTTTCAAATTGTGATGGTAGCAGGGATAAAATTTAGGGGACAAAAATCTGTCTACAAATTATACAGAAACCAACAGCGGTTATAGGAATTGAAGGACATGGAAGGGAATCAGCAGTTGAGAAAGAAGTGAGACTGAGTTGTGGGCTGTACCTCACATTAAAAGTGCACATTGAGCAAACAGTAAGAGAAAAGACAATTGGAAAGGGAATTGAAGTTTTTGTTTATAATCGCTGAAGTCTAAGGTTTACAGATCATATTGTGGATTTTTCACAGACGGAAATAGACTTTGGAGATCCATTGGATGGATTGGGTCAGGTCTTAAATAAAAGTTACAAAATGAAAAATCAACAGAACTAAAGCAATGGTAATGGAGTGTAATCGAATCAAGTGAAGTGATTATGAGGAAATAGTACGAAACGAGGTACTATAAATACCAGACATTATTTAGAAATTGGCAAGTAAAATGACGTAGACAGAACTGACATTGGAATACAATGTACACTGGAGACAGCAAGAACAGAGGAATATGTAATAAATTGATATAAACTTTTGTGTGAGAAAGTCTCTTCCGTAAGTCACTTAAGAGAAGCCTCATGTGGGAACAAGACGCTGACGATAGGCAGTACAGGCAAGACGAAATTAACTCTTAACACGTGGTTCTACATAAGAATCCTGAAAATTAGATGGTAGATTGGCTAACTAATGAAGAGATACTGTACTGAGTCGGAGAGAAGCGAGTTTTATGGGACAATTTGACTGCAAGTAGTGGTAAGTTGGTAGGATATGAGCTGAGACATCAAGGAATAGTTAATTTCGTAATGGACACAACGTCTAAGGTAAGTGTGTTAGAAGAGAGCAGGATTTTATTACAGTAAACAATGTTGATTAGTTATGCAGAAATGAAGAGACATGAACAGGATGTAAACCTCCTCACTCACCGGAGGAAAACTTCTCACTCTTCTTTTTATTGGGTATTTTCTTAGTTTATTTTTGCTGCTATCAGACTCAATCATGGGAGGTTTATGTAGAGATCACGTTTCGTTCCGTAGTTAACCTGATCATGTGCCTAATACGAATACGTGTGTCTCGGGCATTTCAAATGTTGATATTATTTAATTAAAGAATGAGAAACGTCATTTTAAAATGATAACAGTAAATGTCGAATTACTTGAGTTTATTGTTGCATATGTACGTAACACATTTCCCTAACAATGCCTACGCTCAACCGGTCTCGTTTATCAGTTATGTTTGTTTCTCACTCACACTGAAGCAAGAATTTCTACGTTGCACTTCAACATCAGTTAAACAGGTAATCACTGATCACGAAAGTCTTTTCATTTACGCTCTACTTACAATATGTTCATGACTATGACTATGATTCTCAAACACGACACCCGTATTAACCACAAATCTGCTAATTAACGCCGCACCTTATCGCAAAAGAACTGCAACACTTATCTTCTACAAACAGACGTAACAATTTTTAACTATTAATGTCAATTTCTACGAAATTCTGCATCCTACGTAGCCGCGACACGTCAGCGTGCGACCGCTCCGCACGGAAGCTCAGCACCAGCTCCTCTCCCTACGCCAGGATGGCGTGTGACCACTGGCGCTGAGGCGTTGTTCTCATTATACAGCAAAACAGTGCTTTCACAGAGAGAAGGCGCGCTCGGCTCCGAAAAGTTCCATAAGCCAGCGATTAAGTGAGTAGTAAAGTATCGATACGTTATGACGTCAAAGATAGCAGCACTCCTTACAAGGAAAGATTAACGTAGAAAGCCGCAGCAAACCAGTATTCGGATGTGAGACCACAACGAACTTGCCTCAAGTAATTATATTGCAGTTAAAACAACAGGTATGGCCGTCTTAAATGCGCCAGTGCTGTCCCCGAGTTCGGTCAATAAACAGTAGGACAGTGGAGAGAAAGACAGTGTGTGAGTGTGTGTGTGTGTGTGTGTGTGTGTGAGAGAGAGAGAGAGAGAGGGAAAGAGAGAGAGAGAGAGAGAGAGAGAGAGAGAGAGAGAGAGAGAGAGAGAGAGAGAAGGAGAGAGAGAGAGAGAGAGAGAGAGAGAGGGCGTGTGTGTGTCAATATTTTGCTGTCAGCATATTGCTTGCTAGGAACAGTAAAGTAAGGTAAAAATTTGAAAAGTCCATAGCGTTCTTGTGGTGTGTAAGTCATCGAGCTCAGAGACAATGGAAAAAGTGGGGAAACATAGAGCCGATCTTTGGTGTCACTGGGTCTCACAAAACTAGCAGAAGATTCCGTACTTCGGACATAAGCGTAGTAATCCCTTATGAGGCGTACACCGTCCTGTTAAGCAGGGGCGCAGGCCAGAACTACATTTCCGTGGCGCTGACAGACGATTTGGATGACACGCGATACACTAAGACACGAAGCTCCCGCTTCCGTGCTCTCTGGAAACACACATTTTGCTGCAGCACCGTTTTGCAGCACGCACTATTATTACCTACGCCAAGTTTACTGCCATTACATAAATTATGAAATAATCACGGATATGTGCATCCACTATGATGAAACTTTTGAAACGTATACAAAACACGATGAGACATTAATGGATCACGAAAACGTATTTCCAGATATCCTGTGCTCAGAATGTTAAAATATGCATAATAACGTATGATTTGCAAGGGAATGATCCATTCCGCCATGTCGAAACTGTGCCTGAAATCCCGAAATTTTTATGCGGGAAGAATACAACGAAAGAAGTGCGCTGTGAACGCTTCAGCTGGTTAGACACACTGTATGTTTTTCTTTTCTTTTCTTTTTTTTTGGAACTGTTGAAGTTCGTCGCTTTCGTTGCACGAAGAACCGCTTATGACAGCGTCCTGCCTAGTGTGCTATCGGCCACGACAAGACAGCGTACCGCAGCGCAGTTTTTATATCCGGAGCGACCCAAGTAAATTTGAAACATCCAAACCACACAAAAATGTCACGTATCATTAATGTTTTGAATAAGAAGCAGTTCGGATCGACACCTAAACTTTTGCATATGCAGTTCTTACAAAAGTGACTTGCAGACGAAAATAAATCAAGAGAAGGTTTGATGTTACATTACAAACCAATTTCATCAACCGTTATATTAACTTATTGAACCGAAACGTTTCTTACACATAACCATCTTATAACAGTTCCTGTACGACAGTTTTTGTGATAATTTTTGAATAATTTGCATTTTAGTAACACTGAAATGGTTCCTTGATCCTCACCCACAGTATTCACAATAAAGCGAATGTCACTTGAATGACAAAAAGATACATTTTCCTCACACCAGGCGCAGCTGACGAAAGAGAAATTAATGCCTTCAGGCACGTCGCAGTAATTACTAGTTTTAGACAGAATTGCGGGCGGGGAAGGAATGGTTCTGGACGCTGCTCTCCATATTGTGCTGCATACTGGGCATACTTAAAACAGTTCGTAAAACTTGCCAATGCAAACTAGTAAAGCACAAATAACTGAAATTTAAGAATGCTGTACTCCTGATAAACGTCAAATGACATGACCTCCTGAGGGACTGAGGCAACGTTATGCCCAGGCCAAGACTCCAACAAAGCAAAAAATTAATCTCTTCTAATGATAAGAAACTGTTGCAAACGAAACAATAAAACTTATTCGATCGTATTTTTCCATATATGGAAAGGTTGACTACAAGTTTTTTGTCACTATACAGTCATTTTTATTTTTTGTCCTATAATACTTTGAGGTCCTTGAAGACAGATATAAAGCTTTGGGAATACTAAACCACACATACCAATCCCTGCAAGCGCTGTATCTGAATGTGTCGCAGCATTAATTGTTCTCCAAACAGATTGCCTTTTGCGCCTCGAAAGAATAAAGTGCGGTTTTCTCGCATTTGTTTCACGAAATCTGACTGATCAGTGTTGGACACAGCAGATTTAAGGATTTTAGTCCCGGCATCTACGAATTTATGGCATCTCCCCTATACTTTTACCTGAAGTAAACTTGGTTGTTCTATGATTTCTTGAATCTACGTAACCAGAAGACATGTAATCAGCAATCTTCATCTGGGTTGCGATTCATAGGGCCTATTCTCGTAGATCTCCATCGCTAACAGTGCACTGCCTCCCCTGAGCAGCTCTACATGGTTTATATTTCAAGAAAACTCCGCTAAAGACCTGCTGATGACTTTATTTATTCAAGTTTAAGGGTTTATGTTTGCTATTAACGGGAGGTAACGGGACTTTGTGGGCACCCTGAACAGTAGATCTTTCGTATAGTTTTTCCTTTCCAGTTTCACTACTCTCGTTTAGGCATGTATTTATTACTTTGTGTAGGTCTTTCTTCCCCCCCTTGAACCATAGACCTTGTCATGTCGGGGAGGGTTGCGTGCCTCAGCGATACAGATAACCGCACCGTTGGTGCAACCGCAACGGAGGAGTATCTGTTGAGAGGCCAGACAAACGTGTGGATCCTGAACACAGGCAGCAGCCTTTTCAGTAGTTACAGTGTCAACAGTCTGGATGATTTACTGAACTGGCCTTGTAACATCAACCAAACCAGCATTGCTGTGCTGGAACTTCGAACGGCTGAAAGCAAGGGGAAACCACAGCCGTAATTTTTCCCGGGGGCATGCAGCTTTACTGTACGGTTAAATGATGATGGCGTCCTCTTGGGTAAAATATTCCGTAGGTAAAAAAGTCCCCCATTCGGAGTTCCGGACGTGGACTACTCATGAGGACGTTGTTTTCAGGAGAAACAAAACTGGCGTTCTACGGATCGGAGCATGGAATGTCAGATCCCTTAATTGGGCAGCTAGGTTAGAAAATTCAGAAAGGGAAATGGATAGGATAAAGACAGATATAGTGGGAATTAGTGAAGTTCAGTGGCAGGAGGAACAAGACTTTTGGTCAGGTGAATATAGGAATATAAGAACAAAATCAAATAGGGGTGATTCAGAAGCAGATTTAGTAATGAATAAAAACTGGAAACGCGGATAAGCTACTACGAACAGCATAGTGAACACATTATTGTAGCCAAGATACACACGAAGCACACGCCTGCCACAGTAGTATAAGTTTATATGCCAACTATTTCCGCAGATGATAAAGAGATTGAAGAAATGTATGATGACATAAATTATTCAGTTAGTTAAGGAAGACGAAAATTTAATTGGTGACTAGAATTGTATTGCAGAAAAAGGAAGAGAACGAAAAGTAGTTGGCGAATATGGACTGGGGGAAAGTAATGAAAATGGAAGCCGCCTTGTAGAATTTTCCACGGAGCGTAACTTAATCATAGCTAACACTTGGTTTAAGAACCATGAAAGAAGGGCGTATACTTGGAAGAGACCCAGAGACATCGGAAGATTTCGCAATGATTATGTACTGGTAAGACAGAGATTTAGGAAGCAGGCTTAAATTGTAAGACATTCCCAGGGGTAGATGTGGACTGTGACCTCAATCATTGGTTATAAAAATGAACTGTAGATTAAAACTGAAGAAACTGCAAAAAGGTAGGAATTTATGGAGATGGAATCTGTATAAACTGAAAGAACCAGAGATTACAGAGAGTTTCACATGGAGAATTAGGGAACGACTGGCAAGAAGAGGGGAAAGAAATACGGTAGAAGAAGAATGGATAGCTTAGAGAGATGAAATAGTGAGGGCAGAAGAGCATCAAGTGGGTAAAAGGAGGAGGGTTAGTAGAAATCATTGGGTAACAGAAGAGAGATTGAATTCAACCGATAAAAACATAAAATAGAAAAACGCATTAAATGAAGCAGGCGAAAAGAAATATAAACGTCTAAGACATGAGATCGACAAGAAGCGCAAAGTGGCTAAGCAAGGATGGCTAGAGGATAAATGTAAGGATGTAGAAGCATATTCCACTAGGGGTACGATAAATGACGCCCACAGGAAAATTAAAGAAACCTTTGGAGAAAAACGAATCACCTGTATTGATATCAAGAGCTCAGATGGAAAACCAGTCCTAAGTAAAAAAGGGAAAGGGTGGAAGGAGTATATAGAGGGTCTGTACAAGGGAGATGCACTTGAAGGCAATATTATGGAGGATGATGAGAAGGGAGATATGATACTGCGTGAAGAATTTGGCAAAGCACTGAATGGCTTAAATCGAAACAAGGCCTCGGGAGTAGACAACATCCCATTAGAGCTACTGACAGCCATGATAAAATTCTTCCATCTTGTGGGCAAGATGTATGAGACAGGCGAAATACCCTCAGACTCCAAGAAGAATATAATAACCCCGATTCCAAGGTAAGCAGGTGCTGGCAGGTGTGAAAATTACCGAACTATCAGTTTAATAAATCACTGTTCCAAAGTACTAACACAAATCTTTTACAGAAGAATGCAGAAACTGATAGAGGCCGTTGGGTTACGGAGGAATATATGAACACGCGAGGCAATACAGACCCTCATGAAGATATGTTACGGATAGACAAACCTACGTTTATAGCATTTATGGACTCAGTGAAAGCTTTTGGCAGTGTTGGCTGAAATACTCTCTTTCAAATTATAAAGGTGGTGAGGGTGAAATACTGGGAGCGAAAAGCTATTTACAGTTTTCAGCAGGTTACCATCCGTTAGGAACGTGGGTGCACTCAATGACTGTGATGTGACTTTTAAAAGATACAGTACAGCAATCAGTCGTCCTTTTCTTGCTGGTTTTATTCGACAAATCTAGATTTCGGCTAGTGCCTAGCTATTATCAATGCATCATTTCACAGTATCAATGCACGTTCTAGTACGTCAGTCCCCTGTCGTTCGGACGTCTGTGACAGCCGACTGCAGTGAGGGATTGTATGTGAATTACGGTCATTACTATACTTTTTGGAAACAGCAACCGAAAGTATTATTGGCCCTGCCACTTGTTACATTTTCCATGTCTAACATATTACATTATTCTAAGCGGTATATGAACACATCCGAAGGACAAACGTGTAAGTACCTGTCCTCCATGTTTGGATAATCCGCAGTTCTTTAGACAAATACCAGCTCTAACCTATTCGACCCTACACAGCTGCTCCAGGAATCTTCCAGGGCTTCTTCACGCCCGTCATTCTCTGGAATACCCAGTTCTCTGGTATTCATAGACGTTGTAAACTAATTGCAGCGCCTCCAGCTTTAATGTGCTGTCCTTGTACGTGGTAACAACTTACGTGTCACGATTTGTTGTTTTTGCAAGTTTTTGCTATGATCGTGTCTTATTACCCTTATGCATGCCGAACAGTATTAGAAACGGGTACGTGGATGATAGTGCCGTAAAGTTTCCAAAGTCTTGTACCGATATCCGGGAGCGAACCTAGTGGTCATATAGATGTAAGCATGTAGACGTTTGAGCATATGCCCTTGTTATGAAACCGCTACGGGAATCAAGTGTTCGGAATTTAACCCACTGATGGTGCTGATGCTGTAATGTTCATTAAAGCTTTTTTTATTTTTCAAATGTGCGTGCCTAGCGAAGACAAGAGATCCAGCAAATGACATAGTGGATTTTTACCAGAACTTCCGTAGTGAAACAAAGACTGGAAAATGGACAAAAGGGGTATCAAATTGACCAGCACGAGGTCGAGTTTTGCATGATAATCCAGGAAGTTAAGAAAAACATGATTAGTGGTTCGAGGGAAGATTCAAATATTTCACGAAGTGCTGCTGCTACCTATGTAAATGTTGTGTAAAAGTTTCATGGTTCAAAACTGGTTCAAATGGCTCTGAGCACTATGCGAATCCTGCCTCGGGCATGGATGTGTGTGATGTCCTTAGGTTAGTTAGGTGTAAGTTGTTCTAAGTTCTCGGGGACTGATGACCTTAGATGTTAAGTCCCGTAGTGCTCAGAGCCATTTTAACCATTTTTTTTTTTTGCAGGACGTCTGCCCAATGTATCCCACACGCACCCCATGAGATATGGGATTTAAGCCATGGGGGGGGGGGGGGGGGGGGGGCGGGAGACGGGCAGGCCAGCCCATTTGCAGAATATACTCTTGTTCGATATGATCCACAAAAACGAAGTCAGCACCGAATGCACCCCTGAAGAGATACATAACGTTAATCGGTGAATGTACAGCGTTCAAGGATTTGGAGGTCACTACTCCCATATTATGCGTTCCCAAACGGTAACACCGGGACTACAAAAATGCAAATGTTCGTCAATGTTCATGGGTGGATCACGGGTTCCCAACTCTCACCATATGCTTCGTCCAAAATCACTATTGAGTCATCGTGATCCAGTCCCGATTGACAGCACTTGGCACTATCGCAAAAGGTGTTGCCGATGTGCGAGTATCAACGAAACATAATGTACTGGTCGTCGGGCGAAGAGACCACACCCACGCAGTCGCAGTGCCACTGTAAAGCGTCAGATTGTGTGTGTCTTGTAGTCCTGTTAAATGTGGTTGCAGTTCCACCCGCTAATTAGCGTTCAAGTGATGCTATAGTTGACAATGGTCGACCACCTCCTCTACTTCGGGCAGCAGTTCCTGTGGTTCAGAATGTTACCCATGCACGTGAAACTATGCTATGAGCAATACCATAAACATGGGCTACACCCCACACACATTTCTTTCGTTTTCCAGTTTCCCGATGAACCTTCCCCACGTGAAGTGATCCAAATGTTGTCTGGAGAGAGAGAGAGAGAGAGAGAGAGAGAGAGAGAGAGAGAGAGAGTCATTTTTCATTCTTTCGGGGCCAGTCCCATTTGGCGCTACAGTCAGCTGACGTCACGTCAAGGGACGTCTAGCTTTCTGTGCACGACTCTGAGACCTCTGGCAACACGCCCCCCCCCCCTCCCTTCCCCGCACTTTCATTCATTTCCACCGAGTTGGTAACATCTGCCTCGTCTTTAAGTTTTGCAGAATAGTATCTTCTGCTATAGCTCTATATACTAAAGTTAAAACACAACTCCTCTACTCTGAGTCACATAGTAATGAAATATAGCCGTTTAGGAGCTGTGCACATCCTTTTGAGATTTTCCCTACGTCCGCGAGACTTGCACGACGGGAAAGCAGCAGGGCTGTTTGTGGGGACAGACGGAGCTTCAATATGGCTGTTCCTGCAGTGACGTAGAGCTGACTACAAAAGGCAACGCAGCCGTATTCAGACCTTTTTTCAGGCGCATTCTCTGCAAAAAGCGCAGATTGCAACGCATTGTTCGCGCTGCAGCGCCCGGAGCCAGCTTACGATCGCGTTCCACAGAGGCAGCCTTGCAGTTCCTGGAACAGCAGTCTCATTGTTATTGTACAACCACGACATCATGTTCTAATTACGCTCTTGCGTTAGTGTGAATTCAACGCCACGGTGCATTTTATCCATGAACTGGTTCAACTAGAGACACGTTGTATTGTCGTGCTATCGACAACGTCATTTTATTTCACAGTTCATGTCAAAAGACAGCAGACCTTCGTGTACATTTGGAGTCGTGGACTCTAAAATAGTCACACACAATGCCACATGTTTCAGTCGTGAACAGGCGACAGTAACGCATCTTATTTCACTGCCACGGTAATTATTTCGTTAAAGGGAAACATGAAAAGTCGCACCCTTAAAGCATTCCTAACGAACACGTTACCAGAATAACTCAACGCTAACATTGTTTAAAGACCACTCTTAGTTGGGATACGTAGCTCAGTTACTCTTTTAAGTTATAAAATATATACTCAGACGAATTAGGATTTTTACCATACGGCTGAGTTTCATAAGCTGTGTATTATTTTCGATTCAACGCAAACGGAAATATTTGCAAGTTAGTCAATATGCGCAATGCGACTGAAAGCGCGTAGTCATGAATTTTCACTGCAACAGTATTTAGTTTAGTGATTTAAACATCTTTTACGATCGTTTGCAAATTACACGAACACTTTGTATTTTTAGTAATGATTGAAATGTGGAATTAACCTTCACGAAATGAAAAAAATGTCTTTTATCATCTGTTATGTACGTGGCACTATAACCATGAATTTCTTACCCATTTGTGTTTTTCCTCTCCCGTAGGGCATCGCCACACTCGTCTGCTCCATTATCTGGATCTATTGGGAAGTTGTTCTCCGCCTGGTCGTACTCTCTTCCCTGTTTACAGTGTGGATTCAATGCTGATGCCCAATTATTCCCCAGTTACCATAAACGTTAAAAGAGATACACCATCTCTCAGTTTCGCCAGAATTGGCAGTGCGTCGTTTGGAAGGTAACAGCAAGTTTTTCGACAGGTACTCCAGGACGCATCACTCAGAATCTTACTGTGGCGCTACAGTCGTATTCAAATATTTTTCCGCATTTTTTCCAGATGAATATCTATTTAAGGACACCAAGTTCGTGTAATAAAACTAATACTTAATTTACTGAGATTTTATCGTCTGTGAAATGCAACGATGAGTGAACTTGGTAAGCATTATCGTTTGTAAAAATCAGTTATTTAAAAACACAATGTACCAATGTAAAACTGGACTGAGGTCTTTTGATTTGGATCATTTCTTCTGTCGCTGATTTAAAGTGAGTCTTATTTTCTAGCGTAGACTGAATGTACATTAAAAGTCTAAAACATATTTCTTCCATCACGACCACGTTATTTAAAAAACCTTTTCATTTCAAATCAGAACAAAAGTTAAATTTGTGTTAAGAATTTTAAATTCTGCTTTGTACATAGTTGCTATTTGCTTATTACATTCAACAGAACATCCAGTCATTTATTTTTCACGAAGTCCAATCACAATTCTGAGTACAATTATTCCGAAAGGAATCTTCATTTGTTTTCACGGTCATGCAAAGTACAAAACTAATTGTTCCCAAGCTGTGGACAGAGGTATTTTTCAATTTTTAAATAAATGAAAGTTAACAATATTATTATTATTCTTGGCTTTTTATGAAGGCTGCTGACAACCAAATCTGAGATATAACATGGCCCCACTTTTCTTATAACATTACCGGCAAAGACAGAGTTTCAATAAATAATTTACGTGATAGTTGATGCTTTTGTCGGGTTCGGAATATAACGTTGATTTACGAAATTACAGACGGTAATGTTATAGAGTGCTGAACCAGTCGACGTCATTGATAACTGGGCCGGCCGGAGTCGCCGAGCGGTTCTAGGCGCTACTGTCTGGAACCGCGCGACTGCTACGGTCGTAGGTTCGAATCCTGCCTCAGGCATGGATGTTGTGTTGTTCTTAGGTTAGTTAGGTTTAAGTAGTTCTCAGTTCTAGGGGACTGATGACCTCAGCAGTTAAGTCTGATAGTGCTCAGAGCCACGTTTTTGGTAGTTGGAACAGTGGTAATTCTCATATAATTATGTTTCTAAAATAACTCGCTGCCTGCTAATCAAGAAAAATCGGTAAAGATTCTCACATTTCAATAGACGACAGCCAGGAAGGACAAGGTATTTTAAGAATTTTGTAGAGTTAAATGTTTACATAAATTACCATTACGTAATGTTAGTGTTATAATGATAATGGAAAGACATACGTTTCCTATTATGTCTATCACATTTGTCTCGTGTTGTGGCTCCAGTACTAACAACCAACGGTTGCTGCAGCGAGTACGACTTTCTAATGGCGCGGAAGCTACTGACGGAATGTGACTTATCCATCACTCGATTTTCCCATAGCTGCTACTGAAACATATTAGAGCATTAAGCACAAATGTTTACATATTAATAACAGTGCGATTGACTACGATTCCTCTCCACTTTTCGATAATCTTTCCAGCTCGATGTATGATACCGTCAGTACTGCAGACAATGTGTTACAGATATTCCACTTTTTGCCATGACACGTTTATGTTCTGCTACTTTTTGAAGCCAACTATGCTCACTTACTCCTCTCTACTGCTGGCACGAGTTTCTAATAAACTTTCTCGCCACCTACTCTTTGCTGTGCCTCTAATTTCGTATTTATCTAACTGATTAATTCTTGTGTGACGCAGAATTTCGGTACTTGTTTTTATGTTGTTTCCGAATTTCACAATTCTCTGCATTTGTTCTGAATCCAACTTATGTGCAGAGAATCAAAGTACGTCGAGGAACCCTTTCAACAGGTTTTCTTCCTAACTTTCAGTTTGACGGGTTAAGTTATCATGGTCATCTGTCACACAGTCACTTCTATTCTCGTTGCGAAATATTATTCGCTCGTCATTATGTCTTGTACGTAAGTTAAGTCGAGCTATGTGTTAAGACAAAAGTAAAGAGCGAGTGTAGGAATGTGATCAAAGTAATCCTACAGACACTCACGACTAAGTCGTCCACCTGTTGCTGATGCGTAAGACTGATAAAATGTGTTAATAGAAGCAGTGAATTCCGTGTCTGGGTGCGGTGAAGTACTCCTCTCCGTGGCTCTCAGCGCTGTCAGCTGCGGTCGACAGCCCACCGAGCAGAGTTCTTACACAAGGGGTGGCCAAGATTTCGGCTCGCGGGCCATGTCCACGTCAGGGTGTCAAAGCGCTCGGCCTCGCTTCACATTTCCCCCACCGCCACACCAAGCTGTCTGAGCGCTAGGAGGAGGAGGAGGGGAAAACAGCGAACGCGCAGCATTTTAACAGCCGAACAGTCGTACTACAGATGCCATGATTTTATATTTCTCATTCCTCAACACAGTGCACAAAAAAATAAGTTTTCAAGATTTATTAATTTATTTTGGCACGATGAAGACATAATGTAACAATTTTGGTCTGGTATGAACTGTCGGAATACGGACAGAATTTCGCACTCAGTTTCCCATGTAATCGTGACTTATTTAGTACCATAATCGAATAAGCCTGGGTGCGGTGCGGGGTGGTGGTGGGGTGAGTGGACTGCTGTAGCCTGTTGTGGGTTTGTGAACCACTGAGGGCTACAGTGGGGACGAAGCCTCTCCGTCGTTTCTAGGTCCCCTGTTCCATACAGTACATTACAAAATCGTAATCGAAAAAAGATCTTTCACATAAATATGTCGATCGAAATACTGTAGCACTTTTGCAACATCATTCTAGAGACTTGGAAAATCTACCTGCGAAAAGGAATGTAGACGTCCTGGACAATTTCAACGTAAGAAGATTTGTAATTAATACCGTAATTACCTTGTAGGTCACCCATCTACCTCATAACAGGCAGAGGAGCGCTTTCAGGTGAACGGCAAATTGTCTTGAAAACAGTTCGAAAACATGTAAAGTTGACAGTCTCCTAAAAACTTTTATAAAACTATCGTTGTAATTGTTGCAACGTCACAATGAATTCTTCAGAGCTCAAGCATTCTTTATCGCCAGTGAACTTAGGGCACTGGATTCTATTTGTCAGAATGTGTACCTTCTACAACGAGATTTTCCTTTTAAATGAATCCCCATCAAATCAGAAAGAAGTTAGCTTGCAATGCCTTACTGTGGGCAGCGTATAGTCACGTCCACTTAAAATGCGAAGTCTGCAATCCATTCCGGATGTTCTAATTTTCGTTCCTGCACTCCTTTCTCTCTTCATAAATTCAAAAATAGCGAGATTTAAATTGAAAAATCGTTGCAGGCATGCCCTTTGACTTAACCAACGCAGTTAGCATTAAAATATGAAATCTCCATATTCTTCACTCATTTCCATTCAAAGCTGCTGCAAATGAAAATGGAATAATGGATGCAATTTCAGAAATTTTACTATTCGTACCATCAATGTCTTCAAGTGCTCCATAACTCCAAATCTAGAACAAAGTGCTTCTTGATGTACAGAAAAATTTATCGCGTCTGACGATTGTTGTAATTTTTTCCTGTTTCGTTGTGATATGAAAGTTTAAATTCTTTCTTCATAGTATTGCAATGTCGTTTAACAGCAAATACGCAGTACCCATCGCTTAGGGGACTTCAGAATTCTGAACCCTTTCTTCTGTGTTTCCCATTCATTGTTAAAAGATTATCGTAAATCACTAGACTGCCTCTTTTTGTGCAAACAGCTGCTGGACCTGTTAACGTTTCATACCACGAACAAATAGTGGAAGGCGAACAGCGCTGACACCACAACTCCGCTGAACACAGAGAGTTGTGCCAACCGCCAAATGCCGCACCGCAGTAATAAAGGGAATGTCGCGCAGTTCCGAGTAATTACGAGAAAGACCGAGCAATGCCGAGTGACAGGTCGTTCCTTGGCCAGCACGCAGCCCGCACACGCTGCACGCGTGAAGTTTGGCACGCCACGGAAACCCCTGTTATACGCCATAGAGCAAACGTGTGCAGCCGCGCCCGCCTGCTGACGCATTCTCAGCGAATGGTGAAGTCGCTGCGGCTGAACGTCCCTGTATCTTTCTCGAAGAAACGAAGGAATGTTGGGATTTTACCGTCCCGTCAACAACGACGTTAATAGAGGCAGAGCACAAACGCAGACTGAGGAAAAATCGGAAAGGAATTTGTCCGTGATCTTTTAAGGGAAACATTCCTGGCACTTGCTTTAAGCAGTACCCCTTCACTTGTTTATCGTCGGGCATTTGCTGCTCTATGTGCACAAATGAAGGAAGCCACATTTATTTACACTGATGGCTCAAAAACATCGTTTGGTGTAGGGATTGCCTATATTGTTGGCGACACCCCAAATCGATTTCGGCTTCCCGACCAGTGTTCGGTTTATACTGCGGAGCTTTACGCTGTTCTCCAGGCTGTCCAATACATCCGTCGCCATCAGCGGATACAGTATGTTATCTGTTCAGATTCTCTCAGCTCTCTCCTCAGTCTCCAAGCTCTCTACCCTGTCCACCCTCTGATCCACCGGATTCAGGACTGCCTTCACTTACTCGACTTGGGGGGGGCGTCTCGGTGGCGTTCCTCTGAATCCCAGGACACGTTGGTATCTGTGGAAATGAGGCGGTCGATATAGCGGCCAAGGCTGCATTCTTCAGCCAGCTATTCGCATGATTCCCTTCGCCGATCTACGGAGTATTTTATGTCGTCGTGTTGCTCTTTTATGGCACGCACATTGGTCGACACTTCCCAATAATAAATTGCGGGACGTGAAAGCTGTTCCCTGTGCTTGGACCTCTTCCTCCCGAACGCGTCGTCGGGAGGAGGTAATTCTAACTAGACTCCGGATAGGGCACTGTCTTTTTAGCCATCGTCATCTTTTAAGTGGCGATCCTCCCCTACTCTGTCCCCACTGCTCTCACCTGTGGACGGTGAGACACCTTTTACTTGAGTGCCCCTATTTTACTCCGTTACGCGCCCGTCTACAGTTGTCGCCTGATATATCTTCCGTTTTAGCAGATGACACGCTCAGTCGATCGCGTTCTCGAGTTTATTAATGCCAGTGAGATGACGTCAGTCATTTGAAGCTCTTTTTGGGGACAACCAACCCCCTTCTATAGTGGTTTTTTAAGCTTTCCTTCTGTTTTTAGTTTCTCCAATTTTTTGAGTTTCGTTCCCATTGCTGCTGGTTTCCAGTTTGGTTTTTTTACCTTTTCCTAAGTCACAAACCGGGCGCTAATGACCGTAGCAATTTTGCGCCCTAAAACCATATAAAAAACGAGAAAGCGACATTGGCGGCGGTAAACACGCAGATCCAGCGCCGAGCATACCAACGCCCGCCCCAGCAGCTGTGACCACCACAGCGCCAGCATCATCTACATCTACATCTACATCTATACTCCGCGAGCCACCTTACGGTGTGTGGCGGAGGGTACTTATTGTACCACTATCTGATCCCCCCTTCCCTGTTCCATTCACGAATTGTGCGTGGGAAGAACGACTGCTTGTAAGTCTCCGTATTTGCTCTAATTTCTCGGATCTTTTCGTTGTGATCATTACGCGAGATATATGTGGGCGGTAGTAATATGTTGCCCATCTCTTCCCGGAATGTGCTCTCTCGTAATTTCGATAATAAACCTCTCCGTATTGCGTAACGCCTTTCTTGAAGTGTCCGCCACTGGAGCTTGTTCAGCATCTCCGTAACGCTCTCGCGCTGACTAAATGTCCCCATGACGAATCGCGCTGCTTTTCGCTGGATCATGTCTATCTCTTCTATTAATCCAACCTGGTAAGGGTCCCATACTGATGAGCAATACTCAAGAATCGGACGAACAAGCGTTTTGTAAGCTACTTCTTTCGTCGATGAGTCACATTTTCTTAGAATTCTTCCTATGAATCTCAACCTGGCGCCTGCTTTTCCCACTATTTGTGTTATGTGATCATTCCACTTCAGATCGCTCCGTATAGTAACTCCTAAGTAATTTACGGTCGTTACCGCTTCCAATGATTTACCACCTATGGCATAATCGTACTGGAATGGATTTCTGCCCCTATGTATGCGCATTATATTACATTTATCTACGTTTAGGGAAAGCTGCCAGCTGTCGCACCATGCATTAATCCTCTGCAGGTCCTCCTGGAGTACGTACGAGTCTTCTGATGTTGCTACTTTCTTGTAGACAACCGTGTCATCTGCAAATAGCCTCACGGAGCTACCGATGTTGTCAACTAAGTCATTTATGTATATTGTAAACAATAAAGGTCCTATCACGCTTCCCTGCGGTACTCCCGAAATTACCTCTACATCTGCAGATTTTGAACCGTTAAGAATGACATGTTGTGTTCTTTCTTCTAGGAAATCCTGAATCCAATCACAAACCTGGTCCGATATTCCGTAAGCTCGTATTTTTTTCACTAAACGTAAGTGCGGAACCGTATCAAATGCCTTCCTGAAGTCCAGGAATACGGCATCAATCTGCTCGCCAGTGTCTACGGCACTGTGAATTTCTTGGGCAAATAGGGCGAGCTGAGTTTCACATGATCTCTGTTTGCGGAATCCATGTTGGTTATGATGAAGGAGATTTGTATTATCTAAGAACGTCATAATACGAGAACACAAAACATGTTCCATTATTCTACAACAGATTGACGTAAGCGAAATAGGCCTATAATTATTCGCATCTGATTTATGACCCTTCTTGAAAATGGGAACGACCTGCGCTTTCTTCCAGTCGCTAGGTACTTTACGTTCTTCCAGCGATCTACGATAAATTGCTGATAGAAAGGGGGCAAGTTCTTTAGCATAATCACTGTAGAATCTTAAGGGTATCTCGTCTGGTCCGGATGCTTTTCCGCTACTAAGTGATAGCAGTTGTTTTTCAATTCCGATATCGTTTATTTCAATATTTTCCATTTTGGCGTCCGTGCGACGGCTGAAGTCAGGGACCGTGTTACGATTTTCCGCAGTGAAACAGTTTCGGAACACTGAATTCAGTATTTCTGCCTTTCTTCGGTCGTCCTCTGTTTCGGTGCCATCGTGGTCAACGAGTGACTGAATAGGGGATTTAGATCCGCTTACCGATTTTACATATGACCAAAACTTTTTAGGGTTCTTGTTTAGATTGTTTGCCAATGTTTTATGTTCGAATTCGTTGAATGCTTCTCTCATTGCTCTCTTTACGCTCTTTTTCGCTTCGTTCAGCTTTTCCTTATCAGCTATGATTCGACTACTCTGTTTCCGTCTGGTCCTTTCCGTTTTGTCCAGCACGATCTTTCGGCGTGCCCTAAGAGCTGGGCTGCTTGTAACGCTTGTCAGAGGGAAAGCCACTTCACCTACATGTGTCATTCGCCAAAGGCTACTCAGGATATGGACATGGACGTAAAGTATACCCCTCCAATGCCTGTGACTTCTCCCTGGTTGTTTATCGAGTTAAGTGTTTCTCGCCAAGTGCTCAGGCTAAGACAGAGGTGCTGCAGTCACGTTACTGAATTCTCAAAAGTATGTGAGTTCGGCTTGTCGCCATTGACGTCGGTCACTCAGAAGCTGGTCAGCTATAATAAACGGAACATTGCACTGTTGGGACAATTTACAGAATCGACGTCTTACAAGACAGCAGTTCGTTCCATTACGTTTTGATGGTTGCCGATGCCTGTGTTGAGAACTTGTTTGAGATGGACGCGTTTCCGGCATTTCCGTTTTTCTATCATCAAAGCATTTCACCCTTTGTCCGACCAGGTACCGAATTCTGTATTGGAAACCCTACGTGAGGAGTTTTCGGACTTTTTTTCAGACGATATTGGGCGGGCTGGTAATTTTTCTTCTTATATTTCTTTGAAATCCACGGTTCGGCCTCGCCTTTGTGATGGGCGTGCTTTTCCAGTCGCCCTGAAAAATCAAGTAAAAGCAAAATTGGACAGACTTCAATCTCTACGCGTGGTGCAACCTGATATGTCTAGTAAATCTTCGTCTCTGTTGGTTATAGTTCGGCATCCGCCTGGGAAACTTCGCCTCTGTGGCGACTTCAGTGCTACTGTCAGCGCGCAGTCTTTCAATTGATTTGTCTGAAGTGTATCTGCAGGTGCCTGTGGACGAAGTGTCTCGGCGAGTTCTGGTTTTGTGTACATCTTTTCGTCTCTATCACTTTTTGCGTATTCCTTTTGGTGTAGCTGGCGTCCTTGCTATTTTCCAACGATTTTAGAGTAACTGACTATGCCTGTCGCGGGTTGCATTAATTATCTGGATGATACTGTTGTCAAGAGCTTCTTCAGGGCCGTTCACCTGAAAAATTTGTGCGCTTTGGTTTCTGTGTTACAGTCCACAGGCTTACGGTGAAACATTGCGAAATCTGTCTTTTTAGCCTTCTGTTGTTTATTTGGGATTTGAGGTCTCGCTGAATAAATTTCGCCCTCTGTCAGATCACATCTCCGCTGTTGCGTCTATGACTTGCCCCTCGTCCACGAAGGAGCTTCAGGCCTTCCTGGAAAATATAGCCCACTACCATAAAATCTTGCAGTTGACAGCCGTATTAGCCCACCAGTTGCTTGTCTTGTTAAGGTAGACTGTACCTTTATGCTGGAGCCCGGATTATGAATGTGGTTTTCAAATGCTCTCTCTGGACCAGCGCTTAGTTTTGGCGACTGGCACAACGCCGCCTCGGCGCGGTCCTGGTGCACCGATATACTGGCGGTCTCTGAGCCTCTAAATCTCTCACTCTGACCCAGTAGCGTTACTTTCAGGTGGGAAAATAGGTTCCTGCCATACTCTATGCTCTTTGAAAATTTCATGCTATTCTTGTATAGCTCCAAGTTTCATGTTGTCACTGGTCATAGATTCTTGATTTAGTTGTTTAGCTCTCACATTCACTTGGCTGACAAGACAGCATAGCCCCCACGATGCTGTGCGCCGTTCATGTCTCGCCACAATTACGAAATCCATTGTCGATCAATGTCTAAACAAGCCAATGCGAAAGCGTTGTTTCATCTTCCTGTGGGTCCTGATCCCGACTTTGATAGCGAATAATTGCTTTGCTTCCGTCTTGATACTGAAACGTTGGCTGCGGTCGTAGGTTTCCCAATTATGAGCTTCTAATATTCAGGACAGCGCAGCAGCTGTCGTTGCCGCCGACGCTGTTCTCCGCCACGTGGTTCAGTTTGTTCAACTGTCTACGGATCCCTGCCCAACTAGTTTTCCTTACCGTCTTGCCTCTCTTATTTTGACAGTGTTTTGATTTCATCCGTGGAAGAACTTGTTCGATATTAATTATTCCCGCTGCTTTACAGCGCAAGGTTCAATGCACACCCCAACAGAGCCATTGGGGACTTTCGTGTACTAAATTGTTTGCTAAGAGACATGGTTTTTGGCCAGGGATTGACAGTAAAGTTGTCCGTTTTTTCGGAGCTTGTAAACAGTGTTCCCAACAACAGACACCTCCTAGGGTGTCTCTCTTCCCCTGGACCACTCTACGCCAGCCATGGGGACGCAGTCATGTAGACTTCGCTGTTCCCTTCTTGAATTCCTATTGGCTCTTGGTTGTAGATGCATTTTCCCGGTTTCCTTACTGTTGTGGGTTGGCAGGAGAGCCAACACCGGGTATGAAAGGAAGCCGAAAGGCACGCGTTTTAGCTCACGCAGGCTGGCGTGAGGTCTGGAACAGGATAAGGAAATTAGACTTTAGAGAAACGGACGTAGCTGGTGGAATACTTATCTTTAATCCATTAATGATGAGCGTCGCTCTTGACGGTACATGATTACAGTATGAATAGTAACTGGTAATGGCGCCTTGCTAGGTCGTAGCAAATGACGTAGCTGAAGGCTATGCTAACTATCGTCTCGGCAAATGAGAGCGTATTTTGTCAGTGAACCATCGGTAGCAAAGTCGGTTGTACAACTGGGGCGAGTGCTAGGAAGTCTCTCTAGACCAGCCGTGTGGCGGCGCTCGGTCTGCAATCACTGATAGTGGCGACACGCGGGTCCGACGTACACTAACGGACCGCGGGCGATTTAAAGGCTACCACCTAGCAAGTATGGTGTCTGGCGGTGACACCACACTTACATTCGCCAAAGCGATTCGATGTCGGTTGATGTCACAATTCGTACGCTTTCGAGGGTTTCTCCTATTGGGGGATTGGGGGGGGGGGGGGGTTGCCTTGTACCTTCGTTTCCGATAATGGGCTCCAGTTCGTTTTTGTCACCTTTCAATTGTTTTGTCCCGTCATGGCATTGGTCATGTTATGACACCACCATTACACCCTCAATCAAACGGTGAGGCAGAAAGACCAGTGCGTACATTCAAGTCCCAAATGGAAAAGTTTATTGTGGATTCTACTGCGGAAAACGCCCTTCTCCGTTTTCTGAGCACCTGTCGCTTCACACCTATGGAGGGTGGAGCTCGGTTCCGTTGCTTCACCACCAGCAGCCACACATGGGCCTCCACTTTCTGCTGCTCCCACGGCACATGCCGCGGTTGGGTTTGTCCAGCCGATGTGGGCGCGAGCGTTTTGTCACCGGGCGAAGGGGATACTGACTAGTGTTGTCTGCGGCCGCGGACGCCGTCATACAACAGACAGACTGGTGGCACGCCACTTCGGGCAGGCTGCACCACGCACGCCGTTTCACTGGTGCGGCCCTGTCACCGAGTCCGTCCTCCGCCTCGATCTGTCGTCGGCTACTGTGGAGGCGGCCCCCTCCCGCTGGCTGCCTCCTCCACGTGTGGCGCTGTGGGGCTCCAGCTTCCCGGCGCCGGGCGCTGGTCGCTGGTCTCTGGTCCGTCTCCCCCTCGGGTCCGTTGCCACGGTCTCCTGTTCCAGTCTGGCCACCTCCACACGCCCACGCCATCGTCGGCTATCGGTCCAGTCCCGTCTCCTCCGCACTGGAGCTGCCTGCTGATGACTATGCAGAGATGGCGACGGAACCCTCCTCTTCGGTGCTGTAGACGGGCGCCACGCAGGCTCACCGCCGTCGGGCGCGCCCGTGTCCCAGCGCGTTCCGGCCCTCTGACCCGATGCCCACCCGGCACATCGCCCCGTCCCCTCCGTTGGCACCGGTTGCCGCCGCTCCAGATCCGGTGGATGTATGTCTAGTCGGGCCACCGCCGTCTCCTCCGTCGTCTGGGCGCCCACTTCGCTCGAGGTATCCTGGTACTAGTGCGTGCGCGTGCATGGGAGTGTGTGTGTGAGTGTGAGTGCGAGTGCGGCGAATGTGGTGCCGCCGCGCGGCCGAGCGTGTGCACTTGAATCGGCCGTCAACTGTTTGAGTGCTGGTCGGTCACTGGAGGCTGTCTGTGGGAGTCTTGAGCGCGGTGCGGTCTCCTCCACAGCGTATGCTGGCGACACTTGCGTATATATGAGAGGAGCAGCGCTGACTGTCTCTATGTTCTTCCTGTTGTACTGCTCACATCAATTGTTCTGTGTCTTGTCACGTGTGGAGTCACGAGATTCTTCTTTCCGTTGTCGTTCAGAGGTTTATGAATAAATCCATATTTGTGTTTCTTGGGTCAGTTTCGTGTATTACTTGATCACTACATAATCTTGCAGGAGAAGGAAGGGAAAATGTATGGTGTTGGTGAGATTTAAGGAGTATGTATCTTCCAGCAGCATTCGTTTATAATAAAATTTTAAAATCCATTTCCCCTTAAGATTTCCTAAGTTCAGTGCCAACGTTTTATCCTAATTACCAACCAATCTCAATAAACGTTTTGCAGAGAGCACTCTTGATGTGTTTCCATTCCTCTATGCATTACTGTTATAAAAGAAGTAGTTTGTCTACTTTATCATCACATTTATGTGCCGATAATTAAAGATACTTTAAGTTTAAAACTTGTAAAAATACTGAAACCAATTTCGTAAAATTTCTCATATAATTAATGCACAGAACTGTTGAACAATGACTTGCGAATGTACCAAAAGATCAGGTATGTGACACTTGAGTTCTGGGTAACAAAACTTGGTTCTCAAAAATACCATTAATAATCATATCAAAAATTCAAAACTAAGAAACTAATAAAGTTCTGGACTTCAATGCTTAGGTATTGCTACATATTTACGTGAGAGACATGATTTTAAAATTCGATTGGAATTAGCAAAGCAGAAGAAAAGTTAAATTCTTGAGTAAAGTTTCCCCATTAAAAGAGCACGACCGATTTCCTCCCCATTCTTCCCTACTCCGAGCTTCCGCTGCGTCTCTGATGAAGTCAGTGGTGACGGTACGTTAAACCCTGAACTTATTTCCGCACAAATATGAGTCCACAGTGACACTGTCTCTTAGGGAAGGGCAATGTGTGAAATCTTCCGTAACGAGCACTTCAGTATAGCGATTTTTTAAACTGTCTTCTGACTGGTTAGATGCGTCCTGCCGTGAATTGCTCTTCGGTACTGCTCTCTCCGACTCAGTGTCGCAGTTGCAGACTGAGTTATTTGGTCGATAAATTCCAGCCCTTAAGGGTTCTGCCCTCTGCAGCTTCATGGAGGAATTTATTCCTTTGTGTATTAACATACATCGTCCTCCTTGCTTATGCTTCCCAAATGTTCTCGTCCTCGCCGATTCTGCAGAAAAGCTTCTCATTTGTTACCAGTCCACCTAATTTTCAACATCCTACCATCGCACATTATCACAAAGGCTTCCATTTCCTTTTCCGCTTTTCCTGCAGTACCATACAGTGCTGTAGTTCAAACGTACATTCTCAGAAATTTCTGCGCCGTATTAAGGCCGCGAAGTTTGATCCTAGCAGGCGTCTTTTCATCGGAATACCATCTTTGTCTGCGCTAGTCTGCAATTTACGTCATCCTTGCATCGCCAGTCAAATGCTTTGCTCGCAGTGTAGCAAAATTCCTTAATTTAGTCTTCTTCGCCTTCCTCAGTTTTGATAAATTTCATTTCGTCTTTCTTTACGTGTACTCCCAGTGCTCGTTAGACTGCTTGTTATATTCAACAAGCGCTGCAATTTGAAAGAGAGAGAGTGAGAGAGAAGAGAAAAGTCATAAGAGAATTTTATTTGAATCTTGATCCCATTACTGAACCTCTCTTTCATTTCCGTCATTACTTGTTTGATATACAAGGTGTATGACGTGAACACATACAGTTCAAACTACACGATACTAGAGCAAAAAAAAATTCAGGCGTACCTTCCGAGGTGTGAGGTTGAAAGGTGGCTACACTGAGCCACAGCGCCAGAGATTGTGTCAAAGAGTATTATTCAGCCGCCTCCACTGGCAGTTCTTGTCGAGATGTCGTGGTGGAGAGTGCTTATTGAGAAGTAGCAGTAGGCAGTGTTTGTTGAGATGTGGTAGTGGACAGTGCTTATTGAGAAGTAGCAGTAGGCAGTGTTTGTTGAGATGTCGTGGTGGAGAGTGTTGGTTGAGATGTGGTAGTGGAGAGTTCTTGTCGAGAAGTCGTCGTGGGGAGTGCTTATTGAGATGTAGCAGTAGCGAGTCGTAGTTGAGAAGTTGCGGTAGTGAGTGCTTGTTCAGAACTTGTAGTATTGTTTTGATGGGCTAGACTCCAGATGGGGATGCTGTAATGATCAGAGTGTGCTTTTCGTCAATATATATGAAGGTAAAAAATTCCTTTTTTTTCATTATTTCAATGTCTTAAACAATAATGCCTCTTGGTCACAGGTTCAGTCAACAAAGCATCTGGCTCGTGTTCTTGTATTAGACTGTATTTCTGGTTTCTATGTGCAATTATAGTATTTCTGTTTATTTGTTTAATTACTTCAGTATAAATGGTATTCAAAATATCTTGTCGTATTGAGGAAGAACCGTGCCAGATGTGTACGTTGAATCGCACTTCCACACTCAGAACAGCGACACTTGTGCCTTGTTGTTTCGTAGCTTTCATAGTTGCTGGGGACTTAATTAATGAATTGTGTTAACGGAAATTTCGTTTCATTCTTTGTTGTTGTTCTATGCAGTCAGATCGCGTACAAATACTGGTCAGGGCCAACCGGTTACGAGACTGCCTAATCGGACAGTCAGCTACTAAAAATTAAAAAAATATTTGCATTCTAAAACAATTAGCCCCCATGCACGTGGCGACCGCTGCTTCGGATCGTCCCTTCGAATTCTTCTGATAGTAAAAATAGCAGACAGTAGTATTGTTGAAGTAATTTGTAGTTTAGTAATTGTAGTCTATATTGCATGTGTAGATTTGGTAACTGAACATTTATAGTTGTCTTGTCATTCTTTTAATGGTATATTGTCAGAAATTAATTTTTGATGCCTTGTATACAGGTCTGACAATTTTTGTGCAATTATGAAGATTTCAATTGTTCGTTAATCGTGTTTGAGGGAGCATTTCGTGTGAATGGTATTGTTGGTGATAAAGTGTCATTGTGTGTAATTTTCGTATAGTGACGAGTTTTGTACGTTTTGTAAATGATTACGCGATCGATGAAAAAGGCAAAAATGATGAATAGTGAGAATGACGAAGTTGTTAACATGGCGAACTCGCCGACACAGGAGAACAGTATGATGAATAATGAAGTTGAAAACAATTTAATAAGTCGGGAAAATAGTCCGGAACCAGTTCAAAATTTTTCGCAATCAAAAAATTTTCAGAATTCGAGATTAATGACAGAAGATTCTGGAATAGTATCGAACATAGATAGCTTTACAGTTATGACGAGGGAAGCTGGTTTTGTGGGAAATGTTAGGGGCGAAAGGAATTTCGAACCAGTCAATGTGGAGCAGTTTATGGGTGCAATATTAAATCTGGGATCACAGTTGGGATCTGAATTAAAAACAGTGGGATCACAGTTACGATCTGAATTTAAAACAGAGATGGGAACTTTGGCAACACGGTTAGACTCACAAATAAGAACAATTAAAACTGATATGGGAACAATGGAAACACGGTTAGGATCTGAATTAAAAACAGTGGCAACACGTTTAGAAACAGAGATGGAAACAATGGAAACACGGTTAGATTATCGAACAGGGACATGCTTCAAAAACATGAAAGATAAATTAAAGAAAGAAATTAGAGAAGAAGTACAACCGATTTTGAATGCTCACAATAATAGTTTAATTTCAATAGAAATTAGACAAGAGGAACAGGACAGAGAACAGGAAGAAAGAGATCGCGCGATAGTACAAAAATTTTCAGAGTTAAATTTACAACGTGCACACGATAAGGAAGAAATACTTGAAAGAATCGAGGAATTCGTACCAAATGACAGGATAAATAACTTAACGCAACAGTATGAACAGTTAACTACTAAATGTGACAATACCGAAACCCGAGTCGCGACACTTACGGAAGACATAAATAAACAGAAAGAAAAAATAGGTGACTCATCGGAAAGAGTTGAGGAGATTTCAGATAAATTGACAAGTCTTAGTTTAAATGGGGACAGAGATTCGGATGATACAGCTCCATTACCATTTGCAGAAACCGAAGAGTACCAGAACATAAATAAGCATGTTGAAAAACAGGGAAAATTTAATGAACGCGTTAATAGGGAATTTTAGGCGTTACGAAAGCAAGTCAAACAAATTGAAGGCGAAATCGTAGGAAAAGACAGCAGAAGAAATTTAGAATCACAGATAGCAGAGGGGTTTGAAGAAAATAATTTGTTTCATTTACGGGATGCAACAAGAGAGCGCCAGGCGCGCGAATTTGACAATAATCGACGTTCGGACTGGGACAGACGCGGTAGGTCTTTGTCGCCACGAGGAGAAAACTTTGGCTATAAACACTTCTTAACTGTTCGGAAATTTAAGATCTTTCGCAATTCTAAGAATGACATACATCCATGTTCATGGTTAGATCAATTTACGTACGAACTTCCGCCAAATTTGCCAATAAGTCACAAACTGGAATTTACGTGTGGCTGTTAAAGCCCTCAGGGGATTCACTACATTAAGTGAATATGTGCCGTAGCGTGCACATGGTCCCGAGTTGTAGTGGTGCTATTTCCCTTTTAGTTTTCTGCACTGCTGCCTACTCTTTTACTATTCTTTGTATCTATCAAAACAACTCTTCGACTATCAATCTATCTAGAGAGTCGGTAAAGATTAACCGGATATGACTATTTTACCCAAAAGAGATTTCGGAAATTACCGTTTGGACTTATTGTACCTTCAGCAGCATTCATTCGTAATTTAAACGAAATTTTACCTGTTTATCTTCGTGACAATATTACTTCATATGTTGACGATATTCTTATTGCTAAACGATCTTGGAGTGAGCATAACAAAATTTTGGATTCATTATTACGTATTTTTGCAAGAGTTGGCATTACAGTGAACTTGGAAAAATCTGAATTTGGTCGTTCTCAGGTGAAATTTCTTGGTCATATTATTTCTACAGACGGTATTCTCCTTGATCCAGAGAAGCTAGACGCTATTCGTAATTATGCTGTTCCTACTACAAAACGTGATGTTCGTAGTTTCCTTGGTGTCTGTAACTTTCTTAGACGATTTGTTAGATTGGACGATTTGGCCACACCTCGTTTACGTGAACTATCTGGAAAAAATTCTGATTGGTATTGGGATGAGGAAGCTCAATCAGAACTTGAACAACTTCGTGATGCTTTAGTTGCTGCTCCACTTCTTTCACACCCGGATTTATCTAAAGATTTTTGTTTGGCGACGGACTCATCATACAAAGGGGTAGGTGCACACTTATTTCAAGAGATAGAAGAAAGCGGCGTTGTAGTACAGAAAACTATTGCCGATCTGTTCTTGCCAAATGCAAATTATGTCAAAAGGCTAAGCCGCCAACTATTTCTCACAGAGCACTGTTGTTTCCTATCATTCCAGCGAAATTAAAGGTCATGGCTGCAGTCGATTTGTTCGATCCAGTGGTTCGTTCTACTAATGGTTTTGCGTACATTTTAGTAGCAGTGGAATTGACATCAAAATATGTGTGTTTTACACCTTTACGCAAAGCAACAGCTCGTTCAGCATCTAACGCTTTCATCAAACATTTTCTTAAAGAAGTAGGTCATGTTGATAAGGTTATATCAGATAATGGATCACAGTTTCGCTCTAAAATTTGGCTTCGTACTCTACGACGTCGTAAGATTAAACCAATTTTCATTTCACTTTTTCACCCTCAATCTAACGCTTCAGAGAGATGGATGAAGGAAATCAATAAATTCTGTCGACTTTACTGTCATCAGAATCATAGAACATGGGATCAGTATCTTCATATTTTTCAAAACATTCTGAATGAACTCCCTAATGATTCAACTTCTTTACCGCCTATATTGATATTAAAAAATAAAGAACCGACAAATCGCATTTCTGAAATCGTTCCTTTTCCGCCTTCACGGAAACTGCGGCATTCTGAAGTTGTCAATCTGGCTCTACAAAATATTGCATCTGCGGCTGCTAGAAGAGAGAAATCAGCTAATCCTCCTGGTCGTTTAAAAACCTTGTCAGTTGGTCAAAAGGTGTTAATTAAGTCTCACCGTTTGTCTCACAAAGGAAAAGGCTTGTGTCGCAAATTTTTTCTGCTTTATAACGGTCCATATAGAGTTCGCAAAATTATTCGTGATAACACTGTCGAAGTAGAAACTCTTAAATCTCGGCGCTCTGAGGGAGTACATCTTATATCGAACGTTAAAATTTTTGTGGAAGGACATACTTTTGAGAGCAAACGGTTACATGTAAACACGCAGAGAATACAAGGATACCGCGCCCTGTTCCGGCGGCGGCACATACTCAAAGCAACAGTCAAGTCTGCGCGGCGCACAAGGCAGTCGTTGACCGCAAACAATTACTTCCTACGTCACGCGTACCTACAGCTGATCGAGCGCTCAGTGCGAATGCACTGACAGCCATAAACAAATACAAAGTGCAATTTCTCCGAATAAATTCAGTATAAAGCTATAGTGACTTGATAAATTATGTTATTAACGTTCAGTATTTTTCAGGACACGGTTGTATAAAATATTTAAGAACTTCAGGAAAATTCTGTGTGTGTCCGACGTTGAGAGGACTTTCTATCGAGAAAATTTCAGGAAGAATGTAATTTCGAGGAATAAAATAATAAACTAAAAAGGTAACTATTAATTGAGTTTCTTTTTCAGGTAACATATTTCCCCTTAGGTACGTACTTTAGACGTAATTTGCTGCTCGCGATTACGTGATTTATACTTTGTGTTAACTGATTTTGACCATGATTGATTAATGAACAGGGTTGTTACTTATGTAAATTATGCATCGCTTGGCTGCACTGCTGTTTTCACCGATATCATTTTTTTTTATTATGTGCCTGCTGTGCTTATTTATTTAAATTATAATTGTCACCTGATTAATTGTGCTGATGTGGTTAGGTATGTAAGTTATACTTTGTGATTTATCTGCTTGCGCCTTCATGTTTACTTATTAAGATTACATATGAACATTTATTTGCTTATGCTGAGATGATGCTAATGACCTGTTTATTATGTAAGATACGTATTTGCTGCTTTGCGTATGGGTTGCATATTTATACATTTCTGTTTGTTGACATAACTACTCTTTAATTTGGTATATAGAAATGCTGATATACGGTGTACAAACTTGGAGCTTAGGTCACACTATGGTATTAATTATAGATTATTCGCTTGGCAGAGCCTCGTTGTAGGGATTGTGCTTGACATTCTGTTCTCTGCTGGTATATTTACTCGCTATTACATGTTTTGCTTACGCTCAGTGCCTCATATTTTTAAGATAAGAAAATGAACTGCTATAATTCGACGAACGACATTAGTACAAGGAACTTCATTGAAGTCACATGAGCTGGAGGTTTTATGGAAGCTGTATAAATTTATGCTAATCGGAAGGAAGCTAACGACATGACACCCAGCAATACCAACACTAGGTTTAGACCATTGACAGCTATTACACTACATTCTTCGTGAGCAATTGAAATAGCAAGTGACACTTGACACAAGAAATACTCCACATGTTTGCTTCTGTTTTGCCATGATTCTTGAAGTGGTGTACACACTGTGAAGTATTATGATCATTCACACTCCGTACTCGTACTTACTTACTGAAAGTTATTCAAACTAAAGGCTGTTAGAGGTCATGTATGCATTTCTTTTATTTAATGATGGACAAGGTAACCAAAATGTATTTTATAATTCATAATGAGTAGAAGATTTGGGTCAGATGGATTACACAGAGGTTGTGTGTGGACATTGTGTCTTCGGATTGTATGGGATGATGAATTGAAGTTTGCACTAGGATTTTATCTGTACTTGTTCGAGGAGACTGACTAGAGGAAGGAGTTGTTATAGAAGTGAAATGATATTGGCGATAGGGTTTATATGTATCGACGTGTTGAAGAGGTATTATTGAGGTATTGAGATTGTGTGAAGTTGATGATTATTGGAGTTTTGGTGGACAAGAGGTAAGGTAAATGATATTGACGATAAGGTTTCTATGTATCGACTTAAGAGGTATTATTGAAGTATTAAGATTATGTGATGATAATGGTTATTGGAGTTTTGGTGGATAAGAGGTGAAGTAAGTGAGGAGCATTTTTTGTTTTTTTGTTTGTTGGTCTATATGGAACAAGGAGGATGAAGATGGCAGACTAGAACACTCAAGTAGAAGGAAGATAGTCTACACACACACTTTGATAAATCACTAAGCAGTATATACTTTTTTTGGAGAGAGAAAGTATTTGCATATCCTGGCACACTGACAGTTGTTCAGCAACAGTACATTTGATTTGGCTTGGCAAACATTGCTCTTGACATGATGACTATGACGTTGACTAACTATTATTGACTGTTATACATTGCTACCACTACTACTTGATACACAAGTTGAACATAAAATTTTGGACCGAACTGCATTTACACTGTTAACACTATTCAATTACACAGTAGCACTTAATGTGGATGAAAGATGAGTGAGTGTGTTTTGTGGATTTCCCCTTCCTAATCCCAAATAATTGGTACCGATCTATCTCCTAAATATTATTTTACTTGTTTTTTGTGGCTTGCACTGACACCCATAAATATTATAGGTTTACTGATATTTGTGTATTTGTAATATTCAATATGACAATTATCTGATATTATTTGTGAGTTTATTATAATTTGTATAGTGTAAGAGCATTGATAATAATTTTGTAAAAGCAATTGTGTGTGCCTTCAAATTGTTGTTCGTGCTTGCACCTATTCAACATTGCTGGGTGCCACTGATGGACTGCTTCTACTGAAATGATGTCACTTGTTGGTGTCTGCACCTGCTCAACATTACTGGGTGCCACTGATGGACTGCTTCTACTGAAATGATGTCACTTGTTGGTGTCTGCATCTGTTAAACATTACTGGGTGCCACTGATGGAACTGCTTCTACTGAAATGATGTCATTTGTTGGTGTCTGCACCTGTCAACATTACTGGGTGCCACTAATTGAACTGCTTCTACTGAAATGATGTCAGTTGTTGGTGTCTGCATCTGTTCAACATTACTGGTTGCCACTGATGGACTGCATCTATTGAAATAATGTCACTTGTTGGTGTCTGCACCTGCTCAACATTACTGTGTGCCACTGATGGACTGCTTCTACTGAAATGATGTCACTTGTTGGTGTCTGCACCTGCTCAATATTACTGGGTGCCACTGATGGAACTGCTTCTACTGAAATGATGTCACTTGTTGCTGTCTGCACCTGCTCAACATTGCTGGGTGCCATTAATGGAACTGTTTCTACTGAAATAATGTCACTCGTTGGTGTCTGCACCTGTTGACCATTGCCGGGTGCTACTGCTGGAACTGTCAACTACTTGTTTATTGAACTATGGAAAGCATTTTATGTGAATATTTGTATAAACTGATTTTTTTGTGTATTTACTGTTTGTGAAGTGTTATGAAACACTTACCTACACCTATTTGACGTTGCTGGTGCCATTGATTGAATGGTACTGGTGTAAACTATTATGTAAAATCGTATGTATAAATGCATTTGTATTCCTTACTGTATTTTATATATTAGGTTATGGAATGATCAGTGCAAAGACAAAATTTATTTAGTGAAGTGATATTTACTTATTAATATTATCTTTTATTTTTGTCTGTTATTTTTTTGGACGAATTTGGTGGTATTTTCACCACCAATGCTGGCAAAAATACCATCAAATTCTGGCCCGTGGAGGAGGGCATATGAAAGGTGGCTACACTGAGCCACAGCGCCAGAGATTGCGCCAAAGAGTATTATTCAGCCGCTTCCACTGGCAGTTCTTGTCGAGATGTCGTGGTGGAGAGTGCTTATTGAGAAGTAGCAGTAGGCAGTGTTTGTTGAGATGTGGTAGTGGACAGTGCTTATTGAGAAGTAGCAGTAGGCAGTGTTTGTTGAGATGTCGTGGTGGAGAGTGTTGGTTGAGATGTGGTAGTGGAGAGTTCTTGTCGAGAAGTCGTCGTGGGGAGTGCTTATTGAGATGTAGCAGTAGCGAGTCGTAGTTGAGAAGTTGCGGTAGTGAGTGCTTGTTCAGAACTTGTAGTATTGTTTTGATGGGCTAGACTCCAGATGGGGATGCTGTAATGATCAGAGTGTGCTTTTCGTCAATATATATGAAGGTAAAAAATTCCTTTTTTTTCATTATTTCAATGTCTTAAACAATAATGCCTCTTGGTCACAGGTTCAGTCAACAAAGCATCTGGCTCGTGTTCTTGTATTAGACTGTATTTCTGGTTTCTATGTGCAATTATAGTATTTCTGTTTATTTTTTTAATTACTTCAGTATAAATGGTATTTAAAATATCTTGTCGTATTGAGGAAGAACCGTTCCAGATGTGTACGTTGAATCACACTTCCACACTCAGAACAGCGACACTTGTGTCTTGTTGTTTCGTAGCTTTCGAGACTGCGTAATCGGACAGTCAGCTACTAAAAATTAAAAAAATATTTGCATTCTAAAATAATTAGCCATCATGCAAGGTGTACTTAATCTTCACTACTGTGAAGCTCATCTCTTCTACTGAACAAGTTCTCATACCTCTTAAGGTATGCCCTTTAGAGCCTTTGTTTACTGGACATTTTTTTCTTGTTTTAGTCAATATTACATCCTCGTAAAATACGAAAACAGAAGCTCTTGCATCTTACAAAGCATTGAAAATGAAGTGCTCATAGCTCTCAACGTATACTTTTTATTGAGACTCTTTTGCTTCGTGTTTCGTATTCTTTCAATTGTATGCGTTTACGTCATTAATTACGAAACACCCTGTACAGAATGAACGTTAGGAGCGACAGATTACATTCCTGTCTTACACAATTCCTTATCTGAGCAGTTCGTGTTTGGTCTTCCGCTCTTATTGTTCCGTCTTATTTCCTGTACATATTGTACATTACCGTTCTTTCGATATAGCTTACAATTTCGACATCTTGTACAGTTTACATTGTCTAACGCTTGTTCTCAGTCGACAGATCCTATGATGGTGTTTCATTAATAATTCATAAGTCTTATTTTCATTATCAAGTGCTACGTCTTGACTGACTGCCTGGTCCCTTTAGCTATCTTAATAAAGTCAGACTCATCGTCATGTAACAGATCGTCAATGTTTTTTACCTATTATTATGTATATTATCGTTGTCAGGAACTTGGATTCATGTCCGTTCTGAAATTGCGATACTTCACGCATTTACATGGGCTTCCTCTCTTCGGGCCTGTGTGATCGATTTCACAGAAAAAGCTTTCACAAAATCGTAGGACGCGCCGCCTGTCAGTGATAATGGAAATTTGTGTACAATAACTGATTGACGAACAGTAAAACGACAGCCCAAATTTTGATTTTTCTCTTAAAGTCATTCATCACTAAATACTATCACAGAATTTGTGTATCATGCTGTTGCCAATCCGCTGCAATGAAGTTACATGCAATCAATACTGTTTGTGTTGAAAACGATGCAAAGTAGCCTAAACTCTACTTAGCCCTAATGTCCAGTCTTGACCTCTGCCTCACGAGTATACCTAGTAGAGAGAAGGTCCCTTGTAGCATAAAATTTCATGTCACGCCTAGAAACAGAGGGGGTAGCAGCACTGATCCTATGTCGCTACCTCCATTCGAAGCGGAAGAATATAAAATATTCGAACATGGTGAAGCAGTCTGAAGAAGAGGATGCTCACCACAATAATCGAATGATGAAAATATATTCATATGACACATATAACGAGATTTAAGACTGGACTGAAAAATTTATGAAGCAGTATTCAAGCACGTTATCCTGAATACAAATTCTTGAACGTATTCCTTGTGTTTGGGAGTAACTTCAAGTTTATTTACTCGTGCTTCCTATTTGACGCTGTTACTGTAAGATAGCAGAATATGGTTGAACTAATGTGATTTGATAATGTAAGGATGAGCCACATATTACAACTTCTTAGAAGACTGGGGCATCAGCGGAAACGTTGGAGCGGTGTCAGGTAAATCTGGATGACTTCACTAAGTAAGAGTGACTGGCACGTCATTTCGAAACAAAGGAGCAATGGAAACATTGGAAACATGTGAACTCAACATGGTTGTAATCTAATGCGACAAAAAAAGGAAAACCAGGATAGTTAAAAAACTATTAATGAAAACCGACAAATATCCGAAGAAAACCTAACAATACTAATCAACAGAATTTAATTAACATACAAAATGTTACACAGTTAGGCCTTCACAAATTAAAAAGAACCATCATATTTCTTGTAAGCAACCACTTTATTTTCTAAGTATTGTATTTTAACTTTTCTTGCAATGTAAGAAACATAGCCAAATAACTTTTACACTTACAGAAAAAAACTAAGGTTATATAAAATGGTTATAACATGTAAAGCACAGATTAGCTTGAATTTATAGATCTTCACTAATTTCTCAGGTCTTTCTTCTCCAAAATTATATCCTAATTTTGATCAAACATGACTTTACGCGGAGGAGATTCTCTCGATGGATGCAGTGGTGGCTGACATTATTAAAGTAGTTGTAAGGATGGGTTAGTGATACGAATAAATTAATTATACGAATTTAAATAGAACTCTTTACTCGTCAACAGGGAAAATAAAACCCATTAAAACCCAGTTTTAGTCACTGGACCATTTTTTTTTTTAATACGCGAGTTTCTCTCAGTTCTTTCCAAAAATTGGAAAGACGCAACTATTATCAGACAATTACGATATTACAGCCAGTGTTGTTAAGAAGAATGATGCAATGACTACTGCATCGTTCTTCATAACAATACAGGTACTGCAAACTCGTAATTACCTATAGATAGCAGGTAGTGACTTTCAACTAAATTGGCCTCTCCTGTACGGGGATTATATACGGTCTGTATGAGTACAGGTTTTGACGCAGGAACGAGAACACATGGCAGTTTGGATATGGCCCTGAGTCGTGAAATGTTCAAATGTGTGTGAAATATTATGCGACTTAACTGCTAAGGTCATCAGTTTCTAAGCTTACGCACTACTTAACCTAAATTATCCTAAGAACAAACAAACACACCCATGCCCGAAGGAGGACTCGAACCTCTGCCGGGACCAGCTGAGTCGTGAACGGATAGCCAAAGCGCTTAAGGCAGCCACTTGCGTAAACCGGGAAATATGGGTTGAGGTCCCAGTCCGACACAAGTTTTCATTATTCCCTTGTACAGATAATGGTTGTTCGTTTCCGAAACTGCGAATACATTTAATTTATTATCGAACAGGGTGATGCCGAGTGCCGTTTGGGGTGACATGGTGTAGTGGATTGTGACCGCAAGTTGTACTCCGTCCCTGGAGCTTACTACCGAAATCTCCTATCGAACCTACAGGAAGCTGTGAAGATAATTCGTCTCGGGAAAATGTTCAGGGGGTATCTTCGCTCCAGGACAATGGTCCAGCTCTGTTCTGCTCAGGACACAGATACCTATGCAGCTTTTTGGGCTATCATATTTTGCGTCGACTCCGTATTCTCCAGAGCTTCCATCCAGTGACTTACTCTGCTTTCCTCAGACGGAGAAACCATTGCGTGGAAGGTATTTCCAGAATGGCGAAGAGCTAATCTGATTTTCGAGGTGTAACTTTTCCTGAATGCCAAAATGAAGACTCTAACAAACAATATTTCTATCAGCTGATCCATCCTTGGTGATAGTGTTAGCAAAAAGTGGTTCAAATGGCTCTAAGCACTATGGGACTTAACAACTGAGGTCATCAGTCCCCTAGATTTAGAACTAATTAAACCTAACTAACCTAAAGACATCACACACATCCATGCCCGAAGCAGGATTCGAACCTGCGTCCGTAGCAGCAGCACGGTTCCGGACTGAAGCGCCTAGAACCGCTCGGCTGCTGCGGCCGGCGATGGTGTTAGCCCTTCACCACATATTCATCCCTCAATGCTATTAATTTAACGCAAGTCTCATAATCACAGCTTGGTTTCAGGGACGTTATTACGGAAGCTTTCGAAAAAATTGTGTCCACCCAATCCCAAAGACAGCAAAGGCAGAAAAGCGCGAGAACTACCGCGCAGTCAGATTAGTAACTCACGCATCCAAGTTTATTCATCGGCCTTCGGGCCGTGCCCATTCAGCTATCTCAATAGTGAAATTTCAACTACGACGATATTAACGTAAGGCCAACACAACACCCAAGCCCCGAGCGAAGAAAATCTCCGACCCGGCCTGGAATCGAACCCAGGCTCCTTCGCTCGACAAATCGGGCGCTCAACGGACAGCTACCGAGGCGGACATGCTATGTGAGACTTACAGAAACTGGAAACACTTTGAAAGTAGTTGTCGGTCTAGAAAAAGCGTTTGGCGATGTACAGTGGTACAAGATGTCCGAAATGCTTCAAATGGCTCTAAACACTATGGGGCTTAACGTGTGAGGTCAGTATCCTAGACTTAGAACTACTTAAACCTAAGTAGCCTAAGGAGATCACACACACCCGTGCTCGAGGCAGGATTCGAACCTGCGACAATAGCAGCAGACTTAAGCGCCTAGAAACGCTCGGCCACAGCGGCCAGCGATGTCCGAAATTCTGAGAAAAATGTTAGTATGCTAGGGATAGACGAGAATTAAGCAATATGTGCAAGAACCAAGACGGAACAATACGTCTGGAAGACCAAGAAAAACGTGCTCAGATTAAAAGGGGTGTAAGAAACGGAGTCTTTCATTTCGTAGTGTTCAGCCTGTACGCAGAGAAGAAGCACTTACGAAAATAAGAGAATGAGATTAAAATTCACGATATCAGTGATAAGATTCGCTGAAGACATTGCTACCATTAGTTAATGTTATAAACGACTACTGGATCTGTTGACTGGCCTAGTGCGTACAGACTATGGATTCAGAGAGAACCATAGAAAAGTGAAAGTCACGAGCAGTACCACAAGTGAGATCGGTGATAAACTTAATATGAAACTGCAGATCTGAAAGTAGACGAAGTGAAGGAATTCAGCTATCTTAGGGGAAAAAAATAAAAAGGTGTACGAATCAAGGAGGACGTAAAAGTACACTAGCACAGAAAGCCGGCCAGGGTGGCCGACCGGTTCTAGGCGCTACAGTCTGGAACCACGCGACCGCTACGGTCGCAGGTTCGAATCCTGCCTCGAGCATGGGTGTGTGTGATGACCTTGGGTTACTTAGGTTTAAGTAGTTCTAAGTTGTAGGGGATTGATGAACTCAGAAGTTAAGTCCCACAGTGCTCAGAGCCATTTGAACGAACTAGCACAGAAAATAGCGTTTTTATGGCCAACATAAGAAATTTCCGAGAATGTACGTTTAGATCACAACATTGCATGAAGTCAATAATGGAGAATCGGAGCATTTGAGATGTGATGATACAGAAGACTGTTGCATTTGGACAAAACTGACAAGGAGGAGGAGACATGATGATGGAACATCTTAATAGAGTAACTTTCATTATATATAAAGGAGTTGGAGACGATAAAAACATTGGGGAAGACAGAGATTGGAGTATGTCCGACAAGTGACTGAGGGCATTCGGTGCAAGTGATACGCTGCGAAGGAGATGTTGACACAGGAGAGGAATTCGTGGCAACTCGCGAAAAACCAGTCAGGAAACAGATGACTGCTCAAAGTTTTGAACTGTATGACTACGCCTCTCACTTTTACGTAACTCCTTATAACAAGTTCACTTGTGCGGCCTTCTCTCCAGAATGAAGTACTGGGGTGCCGCATCGGTCTCAACTGGTTTGTCCGCTCGCGGCCTCAGACGCAGCACTTTCGTTTCTCGGCACGTTGCGCGAGCAGTGCGTGCCGCAGGCGCGGGCCCGTTCGATACGCGCTTCCGGCTGCGTTAACTTCGGCAGCGCGCAGAAACGAAGTTAAACTAACAAGTAGCGCGCAACGTGCCGGCGCACACCGAGGAGCGGACGGGCCGCCGCCGCCGCAGTCCGGACCTCGTGACCTGCCTGTGGCCGCAGCGCGCTGGCGGCGAAATACTGTGGAACGCGGCACAGCATGGCGCCGGCTGAGGAACGCACGAACTCTGCGATATTAGTACACCTGTCCGCGGGGGAAGCTACGGGTCCCGCGAGAGTAGTTACCGCAGATGACAGCCTTAATACGAATTCTCTGTGTTTTCCTGTTGTTGTTGTTGTTGTTGTTGTTGTTGTTGCGTCTTGGATCCGAAGAACTACTGACATAGCTGTCAATGCTCTACAACCCTATTCGTCTCTGCATAGTTACTGCAGTCCACCTGCACCTGGACGTGGTTACTGTATTCGAGTGGCGTTCCCTATCACAATTTTTGCCACAAATACTTCCCTCGATTTCTAAATTGACTATTCATTGGTACCTCAGGATATCTTGTCTCTTAGTCTACATCAGCCTCTCCCTCCACCTTACCGAATGTGGGAGAGGGTACTTCTGGCATCACTGTCTTCCCCACTACTCCTATTTTTTCTGTTCCATTCAAGAAATACATGTGGGAAGAATGATTGTCGCTGAATCCCCGTATGAATTTTCTCTAATTTTCTCGTCGTGACAATTTCTCGAGATGACGTTATTCAATCAGTATATTGAGCAAGCAGTGAAGGAAACAAAAGAAAAATTTGGTGTAGGTATTAAAATCCATGGAGAAGAAATAAAAACTTTGAGGTTCGCCGATGATATTGTAATTCTGTCAGAGACAGCAAAGTACTTGGAAGAGCAGTTGAACGGAATGGATAGTGTCTTGAAAGGAAGATATAAGATGAACATCAACAATAGCAAAACGAGGATAATGGAATGTAGTCGAATTAAGTCGGGTGATGCTAAGGGAATTAGATTAGGAAATGAGACACTTAAACTAGTACAGGAGTTTTGCTATTTGGAGAGCACAATAACTGATGATGGTCGAAGTAGAGAGGATATAAAATGTAGACTGGCAATGACAAGGAAGGAGTTTCTGAAGAAGAGGAATTTGTTAACATCGAGTATAGATTTAAGTGTCAGGAAGTTGTTTGTATGGAGTGTAGCCATGTATGGAAGTAAATGTTTTGGACAAGAAGAGAATAGAAGAAGCTTTCGAAATGTGGTGCTACAGAAGAATGCTGAAGATTAGATGGGTCGATCACATAACTAATGAGGAGGTATTGAATAGGATTGGGGAGAAGAGGAGTTTGTGGCACAACTTGACTAGAAGAAGGGATCGGTTGGTAGGACACATTCTGAGGCATCAAGGGATCACCAATGTAGTATTGGAGGGCAGCGTGGAGAGTAAAATCGTAGAAGGATACCAAGAGATGAATACACTAAGCAGAAGGATGTAGGTACGTAGGTTGCAGTAGGTACTGGGAGATGAAGAAGCTTGCACGGGATAGAGTAGCATGGAGAGCCGCATCAAACCAGTCTCAGGACTGAAGACCACAACAACATGTTGGAAAAAGTAAAACGTTGTCCGATTCTTCTTGGGACGAAAACTCTCGCAATTTCATTAGTAAATCTCTCCGTATGCAACGTCACACCACAATTTTTCAGCTGCTCCTTCTTTTAATTAAAGAAATGTGGATATGAATGTCGTAGTTTATTATTAAAATCTTTGTTCCCGAGGATCTCAGTAAAGAAAAGAGTGATCATTAGTTTCATCCACTTAAACCTCCATCCCCAGATCCGAATAAAAACACTCGGTGTGTACATCATAGAATAGTTAAGGCACTTAGTCTTTTCAGCATTAACATCCTTAAGCAAATGTTGAATTACAATCGTTTTCGCCGGCCGGGGTGGCCGAGCGGTTCAAGGCGCTACAATCTGGAACCGCGCGACTAAGTTCTAGGGGACTGATGACCTTAGAAGTTGAGTCCCATAGTGCTCAGAGCTATTTGAACAATAGTTTTACGTATGGGAAACATGCTGTGCAAGGATCGAATATGACACATGGTAAATCAGCCTTCCTGGCTATTGTGTAAAAGAGTTATCGGTATTAAATATAATGGCCTTATACAGGGTGGTCCCGAATTCATGGTACAAACTTTAATGGTAGGTGCAGGACATTGTAACAAGGATATATTGTATAGGAATGTATAGTCCCAGGTGACGCGGTGAGGCGTAAACAGGGGAAATAACGGCCGAAAGGAAAACGAAAGATTTTATTGAAATCGTTGTTGACAAGTGTCATGTTTACAGTAAGTGTTGAAATTGCGTCCACCATGAGCGATACATGCTTGACAGCGTCGGTGCAGCGATTGGCGTACACGTTCAAAGATGCCTGGTATTTCACGCACACCTGCAGCAGCTACAGATATGCGAGCAACGAGATCCTCATCTGAGTCAACTGGAGTCTCATAAACAAGACTCTTAAGATGTCCCCATAAAAAGTAATCGAGGCAAGAGAAATCAGGAGATCGGGGTGGCCAAGGGACTGGTCCACCACGCCCAATCCATCTAGCACCAAACGTGGCATTCAGGTAATTCCGTACAGCAGTGCTGAAGTGTGCTGGCGCTCCATCGTGCTGAAACCACATGCGGTTACGAATGGCGAGCGGAACATCTTGCAGCAGTTCTGGTAACACTTCTTGCAGAAAAATAAGATAGCTTTCGCCACAGAGTCGCGTGGGTAGTAAGTATGGCCCAATCAAAAAGTCGTTCACAATACCAGCCCACACATTAATACCGAAACGTTGTTGATACGCATGTGGACGCGTTGCATGTGGATTATCTGTTGCCCACACATGGGAATTGTGCGCATTAAAGACACCCTCGCGTGAAAATGTCGCTTCATCTGTAAATAGCACATGACCTACGAAATCCGGCTGCAACGCACATTGCTGCAACAACCACTGGCAGAAGTTCACGCGAAGAGGATAATCTGCCGGATTCAATGCTTGTACTTTTTGAAAATGGAAGGGGTGTAAGCGATTTTCATTTAACACTCTGCATACAGTCTGATGACTCACATGTACGTCACGCGCAACAGTTCTTGTGCTTGACTCGGGTCTATCAGCCACTATGTTCAAGATGCGTTCTTCCAGTCTTGGAGTGCGTACAGCTCTTAATCGACCAGCGTCATGTCTGTTGACGTCGAACGTACCTGTTTCACAAAGTTGACGATGTAACCGTTGAAAAATTCTATGATCCGGCATTCGTCGATTAGGATACTCCGCGCGATACATTCGTAACGCAGCTCTGGCGTTACCATTTGCACGGCCGTACATGTAATGCATGTCTGCTTTTTCTGCATACGTAAAGTCACCCATCGTCTACGGCAGCACAATTGTGAATGGCGCTTGTCCCTACTGCGATACATCATGTTCATCTACTGCCCTCTACCGGCAGTGACACCAACCGATCACTCCATTACTCTTTCCCCTGTTTACGCCTCACCGCGTCACCTGCGACTATACATTCCTATACAATAAATCCTTGTTACAATGTCCTGTACCTACCATTAAAGTTTGTACCATGAATTCGGGACCACCCTGTATAACTTCTGTGTCTGTTATTTAGCTATAATTATTGGTATTACCTGTAAAGGTCTTATCTAACTTCTGTTTCTGTTTTTACTTAATGTGACTTCTGTATAACCATGCCCTTTGATGTAACATCGATATAAATGCTTTATTCATTATTTACCATAATTAATGTAATTGAAATTAGTCTATGAATGTAATTTCAAAAGTAAGTTGCTGTAAAGGAAAGTAAAAGTTGAAACTTTATTAGTAACACTGGTTCATGCATAGGCAAAGTCAGTTTGTAATCATGTAAAGCTCGAAGGGAAGTCCCTCCGTAGCGGAACTAGCTAGGCAGCAATAGAAAAGGTGGACTTGGAGGTCGAAGTGCAAAGCTCCTTTGTGGCATGAGTTAGCCCGTGGCTAGCAAGCTAACGATGCGCATCTTGGGAACTGAAAGAGAGAGAAGAACTGCAAGATTATATAATACAGCCTTAGAGGCGGAAGTAATTTGGCTTGTTATTCACGGCATACTTTGATTATGCTCTTTTCTACGAAAATTCGACGCTAAGAAGAGAATTTTCGAAGCTTGTTACACAGGAAGAGCTGTGGATACTTTGCCGTTCATTTGAATAGCACAGAAGGTCGACGCTGCCTTCGTTTAGAAGTATCTGTTGAGCACTGGATAATTCCATCGATCATATATGTGGTTTCGTTTTCAATAATAAGTTGGTGGTATGTAAACGTTGTGTTGAGACACCGTATTTTATCCTTAGCCTTCTAAGATTAGACGGGGCCCTATTCCAAGTGCTACGATAAATCCGAGTATCCTAATTTACTGAACTCAAAAGCAATTATCGTCCTTGACATAGGTGGATCTGTAAAGTACATACGACCGCTACGGTCGCAGGTTCGAATCCTACCTCGGGCATGGATGTGTGTGACGTCCTTAGGTTAATTAGGTTTAAGTAGTTCTAAGTTCTAGGGGACTGATGACCTCCGCTGTTAAGTCCCATAGTGCTCAGAGCCATTTGAACCATCTTTTTGTAAACTACATAATTATTTACTGAGCATAAGTTTTGAAATATTCCACGTAGTTTTCGTAAATAGGCAGTTAAAGTTTCATCGAAGTACAAGTACTAAGAGAATATTTTAATTATTCACTTCAAAGATTCTTCTTATTGAAATACTAGTGTTTACAAATTCAAGTGTTACGTAGTTCACCGTGTCTCCCATATTATATTGTGACTAAAGTGTTCAGCCTCGATCTGAGTCTGCCGAAAGACCAGTTTCTGGGTCTCCATACAAGTAGCTGAACCATCTTTAAGTGCCATTTTACAAAACCAGCAATCACGAATGAGCAGCTGACTACAAATATTGAAACTATAGTAAACACAGGTATCACATGTTCTACTTGAGCTAAATAATGTCAGAAAGGGAATATTCCTTGAGAACTCAAATAATAATCAGAACAGAAAATACAACTACTTCGTAACTATTTCAACAGTAGTAATTACCTACTACTAAACTGACAACTGACCTCTTGTCCAGGTAAGCAGCTCTCCACCATTAGCAATAATCTACTTATCATTATCTTCTACTACTAGAGATAGTAAGAGTTATTGTGAGCCATTTGTTGCCTAATCGCAATAATGCTCCTCTTGCGCAGTTCAAGTCAAATCACTGGGACATTACTTGCTAAATGGAGCTGCTGTAGTGTATCTTACTCAAAACAGAAGTTCAGTATCAAGTACAGTCAACCCCAATAGTTAACTTTCTTTATGAAACATGCTAGTACTGAATATAACTTTGTCTAATTAGGCTGGCGACAGTTTCCTTTTACGTAATCACAGTTTACTTGATTGCTACTAGAAACTTGGTTCGATTCCCATTTATCTCTTACCGCTTCCTTTCAATAGAAATCCTTACGGAAACAAATTTAGTCCGATATCTTCCCTTTACACACCGTTACGGTCGCAAAATAAAAGTCTTTTCACAGGAATAACATAACATGCACATCACTAATTTAATAGCAGCCGGAAATGTCATAAGTGGCTTTTCAGTAGACAGTACTAATAGTTCTGTTAGGGGAAAAAGTGTTGTACGTTCAAAAATGGTTCAAATGGCTCTGAGCACTATGGGACTGAACTGCTGAGGTCATTAGTCCCCTAGAACTTAGAACTACTTAAACCTAACTAACCTAAGGACATCACAAACATCCATGCCCGAGGCAGGATTCGAACCTGCGACCGTAGTGGTCTTGCGGTTCCAGACTGCAGCGCCTTTAACCGCACGGCCACTTCGGCCGGCAGTGTTGTACGTGTCACTCAAAGTTAACAAGATCGAGGCTGCAAACAGACTTTCAAGTTTACAGAACACTTTTTCCATTCACACTGTATCATGTAATTACAGAATGTTCAGTTGGTAGGCTGTTTGAACTACGTGGCATCCGATTTCAAAATGACACCACAGGAGGGCAGACCTACTCCCAAGAAACATGTGCACGTTTACTAAAGCGCCTACTCACACAAGTCTTGTCTAACCTTTTTCTTCTTCTACCCCTGAATTTGCACCGAAATAATGAAATGCCGTAACTGGGTATTTCTTCAAAAGGTCAGATTTTAAATTAACCCTATCCTTTATTCTGCTGTATAAGCACAAGCAGTATGTCCCCGCATGGCGTAATCACAGTCGTTCTACAGTCAAAGTCATTCATTTAACGCGCATTTTAGTTTGCCACTGCTGATCGACAATTTACTGTTGGCTATTAATTATGCATGCTTTCGCCAGCTAGAAAATTAAACCTGATGGAATTATTCACTTGTAAACCCGATGGCACGCAGCGCGCACACCCTCGGGCCGCTTGTTGCAGTGGATCACGCTGGACCGACCAGCGAACGCGCGAAAGCAATCAGTGGGCGCGAAACCGCGCCTTGGTTGTAATACAGGGCAGTCCAGGGTCATCGATGCTCATCCGCAGAGCAAAGTTAAGAAAGGGCAGATTCGGCTTGGCAGATACAGGATCGATATCTGTACCCTTAGAATGGTCAGTTTCACACATTTTTTGTTTCTCAGATGTAAAGCTTCTAGTGCATTTTTGATGAAGCATACTTTAATAAAAATTTCCATGGCTATAATGTTAACGGTTAGCTACTATGATTGCTTGGATGGTATAGGGCAAAGAAAATTGCGACCACAGCAGAACCGCGCTCCTGACACCGAAGCCTGGCGTGGCCTAGGGGTGAAAGGTCCACATCAGTATGTGTGCGCCAGTTAACGTGTTAACGAGTCATTGTAGAGCTGAACTAAGTGAGAAGTGTCAGAACATAAAAAAAAAATCCTGAGAACGATTAGGGAACGGGTTCCCGGTTCTTTGATTAGTAGTGTGGCCGTCACTGATCGAGCCATCAAGATATCTAAATAATGATGTCCCCAACAAAGACGTAAGTTAGACAAGTCTTTTTAAAAAAATATTATAATGCTTTTATTTGGTCGTGCTTACTGATCGCGGGTGTACTTAACTACGGGTGCAGTTACACGGGGTAAGTAGGTAGGATGGTGTGAGAGCGTGTGTGAAAGGGAAAAAGATTACTTCACTTAATTACTGATTTACACCATTTAAAGACAAGATGACTGAGGTGTAAAAAAATCGTCGAAATATGTTCTAAAAGGAGTGCTAACCGCTAATACGAAATTTTATTGTTGAACGCATAAGTAAATCATTAAGTCTCAAACTCTTACACAGACAGTTCTGCACACATTATCCACGAACAGTGATTCGCATAACGCTCTACATCGAACAAGTGCTGCCTTATCATGAGCACCATTGCGGACTGCATTCAACTGGATGCTGGGCACGTCTGGTCCTCGCTTTAAGAACGTAAAGAACAAGTTAAGCCACACAGAACTGAAAAATGGGAAAATCTGTAGGATTTCTCACGCTTTTAGCCGTGTTTCGAATTCGATCATTACAATAATTACAAATTATTCTATACTCAATCTGATCCTAAGACTTGTGAATGCTGGAGTCATTAAGAAATAAATTATGGAAAACCCCCGAAAGAAGGAGCAGATGAGTCAGACCCCTGGTAAGGCACGGTTTTTGAATCAACAGTTTCCTGACTGATTTCATGCCCTCCCCCCCTCCCCCCCTTCCGAATTCAGCTCTCTTGCACCAGCCTTTTCGTCTCCAGTACTTGCAACCTACGTCCTCAGTTATTTGCTGACCGTATTCCTATCTCTGTCTTCCTCTACAGTTATTACCCACTACAGCTCTCTTTAGTACCTTGGAAGTAGTTCCCTGATGTCTTAACAGATCTCCTATCATCCTGTCCCTTCTCCTTGACAGTGTTTTCCACATATTTCTTTTCTCGGCGATTCTGCCGAGAGCCTCCATATTCCTTGCCGTATCAGTTCACCTTATTTTGAAAATTATTCAGTAACACTTCATTTCAAATGCCTCGATTCTTTTCTGTTCCGGTTTTCCAACGCTCCATAATTCATTACCATAGATTACCATAGAACACTGTGCTCCAAACTTACCTTCTTAGAAATTTCTTCCTGAAGTTAAGATCTATGTATGGTACTACCAGGCATCTCTTGGCCAGGAATGCCGATTTGGCCAGTGCTAGTCTGCTTTCTGTATTCCCTTTCTCCGTCCATCACATGTTACTTTACTGGCTAGGTAGCAGAATTCCTTAACTTCGTCTACTTCATGGTCCCCAATTCTGATGTTAAGTTCCTCTCTGTTCTCATTTGTGCTTCTTCTCGTTACCTTCGCCTTTCTCCGATTTACTCTCAAACCGTATTCCGTATTCATTAGACTGTTCATTCCATTCAGCAGATCCCGTAAGGTTTCTTCATTATCACTGATTATAGCAATGTTATCAACGAATCTTTTGTCATTGATATGCTTTCAGCGTGAATTTTAAGTCCTTTCCTTCATTTCCGTCATTACTTGTTCGACGTATTGAGCAGTAGGGGTGAAAGACTGCAGCCCTGTCTTCCACCCGTTTGAACTTGAGCCATTCGTTCTTAATTTCCAAGTTTTACTGGTCCCTATTGCATATCACTCGTCTTTCCCTATAGCTTACCCCTATTTTTCTCAGCATTTTGAATCTCTTTCACCATTTTAAAAAGTCGAACGCTTTTTGCAGGTCGATAAATCCTGTGAAAGTGTCCTGACTTTTTTCAGTCTTGCTTCCATTATCAAGCGCTAAGTCAGAACTGCATCTATGGTACCTTTGCCTTTCGTAAATCCATACCGACCGTTCTGTGACATATACTTAGTTTTCTTTTCCATTCTCCTATGTATCATTCTTCTCAGCAACTCAGATGCATGAGCTGTTAATCTGACTGTGCAATAATTCTGCAGAAGTTGGCTCTTGCAATCTCCGGAATTGTGTGAATTTTCCGAATATTTGAATCATCGGTCATTCGCTCTACACACCAACATGAATAATCGTTTTGTTGTTAATTCCCCCAATGATTTTAAAAATTCCAGTGGAATGTTATCTATCCTATCTGCGTTATTTGGTCTTAGGTTTTTCAAAAACTCTTTTACATTCAGGTTCTAATACTGAATCGCCAACCTCTTCCATGTCTAGTCCTGTTTCGTCTTCTATCACGTCATCAGACAAGTCTCCACTCCCCCTGTAGAACCCTTCAATGTACTCTTTCCATGTATCATCTCTCACCTCTGCATTTAGCAGTGCAGTTTTCATTAATGTTGCTTTTAATTTAACCGAAAACTGTTCTGACTTTTCTGCATGCTAAGTGAGTCTTTCCACGAATCATTTATACTTCGATTCTTCGCAATTATCGTAGTGCCATTTCGCTTTGACTTCCCTGTGCTTGGTTTTACGTATTCCATCTTTAAATCGTTAACTGGTACTGAAAGAAATAGAAGAGATTATGGCACGCAAAATTAAGACAGCACACACACAAAAAGTAGGATATTTGAATTAGTAGACATGAAGTGGTTAGTGTAATGGCAAACGCGATTTAAGTACAGAGTTTTCAGATATCTCATTCTCGTCCTTAGCTCCAGAACGCGCAGTGTGGTCCCTGTTAACAACAGTCTCATTAGAAACGAAGTGGACCCGTGAATGAGACGAGTCAGAGCACTGTGGATTGCGGGTTGCCGAGTTGCAGGTGCAACCGCGAAGTGAGACTGTCCGAGAGCCGGCGTAGCCGCCCTGTCCTCTCCTGAATATTCAGGGCGCGCACGCTCAAACCACAGAGGCGGCAACACCTGCCCGGCTCTCACTAGCGGCCGCGCTACACACCGCCCACTCTCCAAACACCAGGGCTTCTCACGTGGCTCGTGTACTCCGTATTTGTTAATACAACAGACAATATGACAAATTATTTAGCTCACAACTTTCAGATTGTCAAGCCAACGTATACTTATTGTGCTTCGGGTACGATTTCTTCCGGTTCTTTTACTACCTCGTGTCAAGATATTGAAAACCATATGTCAAACACACATCTCTGATCTGTTTCATGTACTCTGGTCACTTTACGTACCTATTTTTTTTATCTAAATAGCCCTATCCAATAGCAAGTTAATACCTCTTTGGTGTGATAAACTAACGATTACCAGATACATTTACCTGTAAAAGTATTTTCGTAGACCTATAAATTTATCTTCCTCGGTTTTCCAAGCGTCCACGTCTGACTCCGAAACACTGCTATACGAACAGCTTTAGAAAAAACATCAGTTACAACATAACAGCCCTTTTTTGCTGCGTAAAGCTTCCTTCACATGCGACGCTACTGCTTCCTTCATAATTTCGGACGTCACGTGTCAGCTTCCTTCCCAGATTCGAGAATTCGTTCACATTTTCTACATTTCCCACTTCTTGTGCTTCACTTATTTTCAACGCAAGTAAATCTGGCAACAGCTTGAATTGGTTTCAACACATCACATGGTGAGAAAATAATAAGTAGGGTGGAAAGTTTAATATCCTTTGGTATCCATATTAATTAGAATTCAACGTGGAAGAAGCATATTTTGAACTCCTAAAACAATTTATTTCAGCCACATTCGCATTTAGCATCATTTCAAGTCTTGGGGAGAGGCAAATCAGTAAGTTGCATATTTTCGTTTAATAACGTCCTGGAATAATGTTCTGGGGTAACTCATCTTTAAGAAAGTAAGTCTTTGTGCTTTAAGAATAATACTTGGTGCTCATCCACCATTATCTAGCAGACATCTGTTTAACGACTTGGACTTTCTGACTACAGCTTCACAGCAGATTTATTCCCTCATGAAGTCTGTTTTAAATAATTCACTACAGTTCACAAGGAACGATAAAGTACATAATTACAATACCAGAAGGAACAATGACATTCATTGCTCCACATTATCCCTCGCAGTACCAAAGGGGGGAAGGTACTTTGTGCCGACTTCTGAAAATATTTTAATCTAGCCCGTTATTTTACATTCCAAAATTTTGAAAGAAAAGGTATTGTCTCTAATGAATTCTTCTACTAGATTCAATAGATATTATAAATTTTACAGTTAAACTCAATCAGAAAATTTACCTCTTTGTAGTATGTCACTTTCCCCATTGAATTTCATATTCAGCTTCGCGACCTTACGCGTCAGTATCTCTTTAAAGACTATTTTGGGAGTAAAAGTCAACAACCATTAACAAAACCTGCGGCCTTAAATTGTGTTTATAATGAGAGTAAAGTGACCCAGCCCCCGCCCCCCTTTGTTAATAGATGTTATTGAAAATGCGATGGTGTTTCTTAGTGTGTGCTAAAAAGTATTCTCAATTTCAGGATACTACAAACACACCCGTACGTCTTTAAGAAGTATAATGTTAATGTAAGTCAATAACAGTTAACGAAACTTATATTTCTTCAATGTTGTTTAATTTAGGCATAATTACCCTTGGTAATTAGCGTCGTGGAAGATGTGGTGGTGTTGCTAGCATTAAGATTGATGTAGCATAAAAAGGGGTGGACAATCCTCCCTCAAAAATTTTTCGTCACTTATCCAGTGACGTAGAATGTTGAACAGACATCAAAGCAAAATGTGGAAACTAACAACTGAAAAAGTTTATCCTTGGCGATTTCACCTATCCCGTAGAGGAATTCCTATGTCTGTAATGTGTAAGAAGTGGTAGGTAAGAATTATTAGCTAACATTGACTCCAAACGGAACCATTGTGCACAGCGGCTGTATATGATTATAAGGAAGGATAGGAATACAGCAATCAGTCACAATTCCACAGCCTTTTTTTTTTTTTTTTTTTTTTTTTTTTTTTTTTTTACTCTTGCGTATCCATATTTCTGCTATAAATAGCCATCCTCAGTGATTTGAGTGAGTGATAATCCAACAAATTTGAAGCAGCACATGTTACCGCAAGACTGGTGTACTTCAATGCTGCACAGTGTGCTGATCTGACATTAAACGTAATGTGCAATGTTTTTGTGTTACGTAGCATTAAACTAGACCTTACTTTCTATTTTACTCTCTTGGGGCGCTCCTCACGCCGTGTTTACTTTCACGCAGCTTATATTCACGTTACTCAGGCCCCATCGCTATCTACGAATAATTGATATCTGGTAAACGTTGCATTCGCTTAATTTTTTAACGTTTAGGTGCTTACTTACGGGTATTTGAATAGTGTTTTCGTTCGTTACAGTTATGCGTGCTGTCTGTCAATCACGGTTGACCTTCCGTAGGTGCACCTATTAATGGGTCAGTTTTAGTCTACTTTGTAGTTCCAGGCCTTTCGTATTGTCTCTAGTCCGCCTCTACTTGGTTTCATTTAGACGCTAGGGCCCCGTCATGTCGTTGTCGTACGTCAGACACATTTTAAAGGTTTTAGTGTGGTCGCTTTTCCATAACCTCACTGATGAGCCATACATGTCCGATGTGCTGCCTTTTAACTTGGGCATGTACACTTTGTACTGATTTTAGGTGTGTTCATTGTTGTCTTCGTATTTTTTGATCAATCTTACTTCTGTATTGCAGGTAGCTTTTAATTGGTCTTATTGTTCAGACATGTAGTTTCTGTTTTAATTTACAGTTGCACCTGAAGATGGGGCAGAGTACTCGAAACCGGGTTGGGAAATAATTCAGTAATACAATTTTTTGTCCAATTATAGCGGAAGTTTCAACTACGAACAGTTTACTTAACAGCGAACAATTATTAGATTCTATCCGTGAAAAATAAATACTGGAATGTACTCTCTGAGTGTCGAAGGTGGGATTTCAATGCTGTGAAATGAAATGTTTTCTCATGCTTAATGAGTACCAATGAAAAAACATTGTGGAAGAAATGGAGGTGTTAACAGTCCTTGGAGAGTGATCCTGCCACCTGGCTGCGATAAATAACGACTACAAGGTATCGTTTTCTGCACACAGTCTCTTCCCCGAAGCGAAATTCTATTACTCACAAATGGTCTACTACCATCAAGCAGACAAGAGAAGGTGCCCCAAAGGGATAAGGTCTGAGCTTTGGGACCTGAGGCTCCTACAGTCAACATCCCCAAAACTCTCTGTGACCTGTGGCAGTGCAATTGCGAATAAATCGACTCAAGCTTAGACACAGACTTGGAGTAACGGTGCCACAATTTGAAACATTGATAACAACAGACTTCAATGGAAATTCGATGTTTTTAAATATATACAAAGAACCGAACTGAGTAAGGATCCTTCAGAACACCGAAGTGATCTTCATCATTTGAGACTGGAGTGCCTCAGTTGTGGCACTGTGTGTTCCCCAGGAAACTTGGATATGCAATATGGGGATATTGAGGGCAGACTGCAGGTGCTGCTACTGCGTTCAGAGCTGAGTGCTTTGGGGAAGCGAGAACCGCCCGAGGAAAGAGCAAAACTTCTCGTTGTTCTCGAAAACGCTGCAAGTTTGGCGTCGTTTCTGACACTCGTGGCTCCATTTTCTTTGAAAACGACGGATGAAAATTGAAACTGTCTATTGAAATACACCCTTTTTATGAAGTCAATCCAAAGTGGTCGTCCTTTCGTCCTTGTACTAGTCATTCTTCGCTATTGTGAAACACATCTGTTTTACAGAACACGTGCTCTTAGTTATTCATGTATCCATTTTAGAACCCATATTTACTAGACATTTTTGCGCTGATTTTTTGTTCCTCTCATACCCATGAATACTGAGAATTCCCTCTTTTTGTATTAAACTTTTAACCCTAAGGATGTGAAACACCGAAATACAGCTTTACGCAAATTGCAGCATTTTGTGGAATACAGCGTGTGTTTCCACCACTAGTCCATGTCTTCCCATGGAACAGATTAAAAAATAAAGGGAAAAGGAAAGAAATACAATATTTTCTTTAACTGCTGACTGTGAAAGTGTGAAATAAATTAAATAACTATTTCTAAAAGTGTTAGACTCGGTAGAAAACAATAATATAGAGGAAGAAGTATGAGTACACTTAGAAAGCCAGCAGGAATTGGCACTATAAAAATCAGACCAAGAAACGAAAAAGAATGTAAAATTTCCTTGCACGAAAGCCACTTGTTGTCGGCTGCTTAAAAAACTCATTTCCCTTGAAATATCTACGCAGCTTGACTTCTCCCTGGAGGCGTCCTGGAAGCAAAGTTACTTGTATTAACTTCCCGTGCACAACGGCCCGTGTATTTAGAGGACAAGTTTAGCTCGCGGCGAATGGGACCCGAGTGTAATGTGCAGAACACGAAGGAAGTTAAGCTGAGCGAGGACCGAAAACTCTGCGACGACGACGCCAAGACGACGGGAGAAGGAAGAGGAGGGTGATGGAGGGGGGGGGGGGGGGCGAGGCGTGATACGTACATGGTGTATGCTACGCACGTTACAAAAACTCCTCTGAACACATTAGGATGATCCGTTCATGATCGAATATCCAATAATTGACCTTGTTATCGCTGCATTTGGAACACGTGAAGTTGTCATACTTTCTTCAGTATATATGACTTAAACGACAGTAGCATTGTTATCACAAAAATTCCAAGAAATGGGTGTCTGACAAATGTTTAGATATTATTTTTATGAATGCCAAATTTTTGCGTCAAACATGGCTGCTGTAAACCTTTCCGGATGTGAGGTCGTGGTCCACCTGGATCGCGACCTCACATCCCGAGAGGTTTACCAGCAGTCACGTCATCCGGTCGTGAAAGCCTTCATTCTATTATTTGTCAAACATTTTATCTGACTGCCACAATTTAGTACATTTTAATGATCGAGAAGTAACTGATATTTGTACGAAGTTTCATTGACAGACATGTAAGTTTCAAAGAAAATTGTACCTAAAGCTATAAAGTTGGTACTTCCGGAACGTGCAGTTAAAGTCTTTGATGGAATCTTTCCAACCTTTCGTCGAAGTTAAAACTCGCCAGGTCCATAGTGTGATCGTTACGGATTTCTTTATCATGCAGCTTAAGTTGGAAGGTACTATTTTGAACTGTGGCCTCTTTTTTAATTTGTAGGGTACCTTTCTCAGCCTCCCGCACCTTCAATTCGTTAACTGACAGAAGCGCATTCTTCATGTTCATCCAATGGTCTATACCCATATCTGAAACTGAACACTGTATTCTTGACACCAGCTTTTAGGCTTTTGAGCATCACAAAACTATTTTAGGCACTTTTCCCACACGTAGTCATTGAGGCTTCCGCTGGGATTTTGAGTTTTCCCAAGAATGCTTTTACCAAGCAAGTTTTTTAGCTACGTTTCTCTAGATAAGCTTTAGACATCTCATATTGACAATGATGGGGGTTGTTAATGTCATGGGAGCCCTTTTGACAGAGAGAATGACCGGAGTCTTCTGCTTCCTATAAACTTATTCCTATTGTTAAACTACCTTTTTCTGCCCATGTTTACGATTTAAACGGATAAAATGTAACTATAAACACAATGAGATTATTCCCTAAAACCAAATAGTATTCCAAATCACTACAACGAGTAAAGCGAAAACAGAAGGCTGAACTGATGTACGCAGTCTCTCTCTCTCTCTCTCTCTCTCTCTCTTTGAGACATCTGTCTTCTGACTGGTTTGGTGCGGCGCGACAAGAATTCATCTCGTGTGTCAGAGCAGCACTTGCAACCTATATCCTCAATTACCCAGGCCAACGTAAATTTTTTTTAAATACTTTCTTTACTTTGTTAGCTGATCTTTTTACATTTTTATGAGCTGAATCCAAATCTAGCCTTAATTTTTTTGAGTCATCCATAATTTTCGAGCGATATGCTTTTTACTATATAGTATAAAAATCCTATGCTATACAGTAAACGGGGAAATTAATGAAACGCTTTGTTACAACATAAGCATGGTTTGTATTTACAGTAAGCTACTTAAAACAAAGATATGTGTTAATAGAGGTTTCACTTGTCAGCTGGAATTGGTTTGTACTTTCTTCTTCTTTTTTATTTGAAGCTTCTTGTGTGGATTTTTCTACGATGAATGGCTTGCTGAACTTCTCGGTGAAGTGACCAACAGTAGTCCCCCGTCATGTTGGTGTTCGAGCGGCCTTGGTAGCGTTTTTCAATCACTTTAATCTCCTGGTGAAAACGCTCTCCTTGCTCCTCACTAACATCTCCCATATTGTCCGGGAAGTAATCCAGGTGACCATTGAAAAAGTGAACTTTCAGGCTCATTAAACATCCAAAAGTTTTAAACTTCTTTAACATTGTTGCTATAACAGAAACATATTCTGGTTCTTTTTCATGTCCTAAGAACATTGTAACGACTTGCTTGAATCATACCTGTGCTTCTTTCTCATTTAAGGTCATTGTGGATTCAAAGTTAACATCAGTTTTCTAATGTCAGGTCCGACAAAGACGCCTTCGTTTAGTTTCGCTTCTGAAAATTATTGAAACTTTTGGCAGAGATACTTAAAACATGGTCCATCTTTAGGCAAAGCCCTTACGAACTGTTTCATTAGGCCAAACTTTATACGTGGAGGTGGTAGGAGTACCTTGTTTGGATCTACAAGGTTTTTGTGTAGAATGCTCTTTTTACCAGCTTTTAAAGATTACCTCACAGGCCAGTTCTTTCTGTTCCAGTGTTGATCTCTAGCCCAATTGTCACACAAGAAACATGGAAATTTGGTAATGCCACCATGCTGACCAAGGAGCATGCATGTTACTTTTAGATCGCCACATATCACCCTACCACGCGCAGAATATCCTGTTTAATTTTGCATTATTTCTAGTTTTTATAGCTTTCTTTCATATGTACAGAATGTCCAACGGGTACAGATGCCTACATGTTACCACTGTGTAATAAAACAGCCTTTAAACTAGTTTTGGATGAATCAATAAACAGCCTCCAGTCTTCCTTTTTGTATTCAATACCAAACTCATTCATCAGACCAGGAATGTCTGAGCAGTACACTAAATCACCTTCTTGTCGAAAGAACTTGGAAAATTGCTGCTCTCTCTTTCTATACATATATATACTGGTTCCAACTGCCAATAAGTTATTTTCTTTTAATCTAGAGCCAAGAAACTCAGCTTTTTCTTTCGTTAAGAGCAAATCCCTAACCAAATCGTTAAGCTCGGTCTGACAAACAATTTGGGCTCTAGTCATTCTGTATTACAATGAAATTCATTATCATCTGATTCACCTAAATCACACTGTAATTTAGAAAATACTTCTGTTGGAATAGAATTTAAATCAGCTGGTGGTTCAGGAACCGGCAAATCTGCACCATGCCCTACTGGTCGGATGGCGGACGGATGGTGAGGGTAGCCTACTACCTTCTTGTTTTTCGAATTATGACCAGTAATAGCAACACTACAAAGTAGCAAGTAGCATGATTTCTTGGCTCCCTCCATATCACAGAAACAGCAAATCTAAAGGCTTTTATCTCCTTTTTGGACCATTTTCTCGGATCTTCAACACGCAAAAATAACATACCTTACGCGGCCCCCAAGATTTATCTTGATCATCAAGCTTAGATCCAAAGTATGATAGATAAAACTTTTTCACAAAGTCTGTAATGTTTCTTTGGTGTTTTTTAAATCAAAAATTCACCACAAATATAATAAAAACTGTCAGCAGAGTTTTTACAACTACAATTAAACATTATACTGAGCAGATGTACAGGAAATGAGGAAGTCAGATTAGGTTGATACTAAACAAAACACCATCTGTTAACACAAAAATAGAATCGACCATTTTTTGCCAGCAGATATTTTTGAGCAGTGCTACCAACGTCATCTGCATTCATTACACCTCCTTTTTACATTATTTTAACTCTATAAAAGCTGTTAAATTCTTTAAAAAGTAGCTTGATTTAAAAAATTTAACTGTAAAATGTGAAGAAATGGTGGGTGATTCAGTTTTTAAAATATAATACTTGGATTTCCCACCCTAAAAATATAAAATAAGCAAAAATTTTTTCCATCGCCTGTGTTATTTGCTGGACGCATTCAAATCTTTGCCTTCCTCTACTGTTTGTACTCTCTACAGCTCCCTCTAGTACTATGGCAGTTATTCCGTGACGTCTTTATTGATGTCCTACCATCCCGTCTCTTCATCTCGTCATTGTTTCTCATACATCCCTATATTCGCCTATTCTCTGGAGAACCTCCTCATTCCTTACCTTATTAGTCCGCATAATTTTTAATATTCTTCTGTAGCGCCACATCACAAATGCTTCGATTCTCTTGTTTTCATATTTTCCCAACAGTCCACGTTTCACAACCATAGAATTCTGTGCGCCAAACGTATATTCTCAGAACTTTCTCTCTTGGCCAGGAATGCCCTTTTCGCCAGTGCTAGGCTGTTTTCATGTCCTCATCGCTCCGTCCGTCCGTCTAGGTTTATTTTGCTGCCTAAGTAGCACAATTCCTCTACTTTATCTACTAATCGATCATTAACTGATGTTAAGTTTTCGCTGCTCTCATTTTCGCTACTTCTCATTACTCTCGTTCTTTTCGATTTACTCTCAATCCGTATTCTGTACCCATTAGACTGTTCATTCCATTTAACAGATTCTGTAAGTCTTCTTCAGTTTCACTGAGGACAGCAACGTCATCAGCAAATCTTATCAATGACGTCCTTCCACCTTGAATTTTTATTTCACTCTTGAGCCTTTCCTTTATTTTCGTCATTGCTTCATCGATATGTCCACTGAATAGTAGGGGCGGAAAATTTCATACGTGTCTTACACCCTTTTTAATCCGAGTATTTAGTTCGGTGGTGTTCCACTCTTTTTATTCCGTCTCGGCCCTTGTACATACTGTATATAATGCGCCATTCCCTATAGCTTAATCTATTTTTCTCAGAATTTCGAACATCTTGCACATATTACATTGTCGAACACTTTTTCCAGGTCGACAACTCCTATGAATGTTTCTTCGTTTTTCTTCACTGTAGCTTCCATCATCAACCGCAACGTCAGAATTACCTCTCTTATGCCTTTACCTCTCCCAAAACCAAAATGATCGTCATCCCATAGATCCTAATGTTTTTTCCCATTCTTCTGTATATTATTCCTGTCAGCATCTTGGATGCATGAGCTGCAACTTAGCACAATAAATTTATCCTAAATCGCTATTTCGACGGATTTTCTTTTCCAGGACCCTTTAAACTGTCGTGCCTTTTACAGAAATTTTTCAGGAAAGGAATGAAATTTCACAAAAAATTAGAAAACTGAATAGTGCGGACGATTTCTAAACAAAGATTCAAGCTCAGGGAAGACTTGAAAGGAAAGCTTTGCTTAAAAGCAATGATGTAAATTTCTTATGGTTCGAAATTCTCCACCTAACAGTTGCAAGCCAAATTACTACAGTATAGAAACCTATGTCCAAATAAGCGGCCACCAACACTTACTAAGGCGACGAGGTGTACAACGTTTTTGATTGGCCTGAAAAGAATAACATTTCAGCTGCTGTCGAAAACTAATTACCGCACTTCTGAATCAGTGGGCTGAGCCAAATTGGTTTGGCTCCTCTAGCAGCGTGATAACGAATTTCGAGGATTTGAGAACTTCACACACGTTTCTGAAAAGAACTATTGTGTTCGAGATGGAAATCTATGATTATTCCTAACGCGTCATTCCTGTAAGGTGTCACACTGAATAAATTCGCAGTGACCATGGAATCTCTGTCGAGTGCGTCCGAAATGACTGGGTGAATGTGAGTATGCTAAGTCATTTACTCATAACTGTTATTACTTTTTAAGTCTTGACGCAACTACTGTTCTATGCCGTCGTTTATCGAGCCACCAGCTATGCTGTAAACGACCACATGAAGAGGACGGTTGAAGTAGTTAATACTTTCCATGGATGTTGTCATGGGACAACGATATACACATATACGGATGGCGGTAGATTCGTGTGCAGGAGGTATAAAGGGGCAGTGCATTGGCGGAGCTATCATTTGTACTCAAGTGATTCATATGAAAAGGTGCCCGACGTGATTCTGGTGGCACGACGGGAATTAACAGACCTTGAAAGCGAATGACAGTTGCATCTAGATGCACGGGCATGCCATTTCAGAAAGCGCCAGGGATGTCAATACTCAGAGATCCACAGTGTCAATAGTGTTTCAAGAATACCAAGTTCCAGGCATTACCTCTCATCACAGACAACGCAATAGCCGACGGTCGTCACTTAACGACCGAGAACAGCGGTGTTTGCGTAGAATTGTTAGTATTAACAGACAACCAACACTGCGTTACATAACCGCGTGTTTCTGTTAGGACGGTGTGGCGAGGCGTTAATGGGCTATGGTACTTCCCACGCGAGTACGTCTGCTAACAGCATGATATCGCTAACAGTGCCTCTCTTGCATTCGTGACCAAGTCGATTAGACCCTAGACGAGTGGAAAATCGTAACCTAGCCAGATGAGTCCAGATTTCTGGTGGTAAGATCTGATGGTAAGGTTCAAGAGTGGCGCAGACCCCACGAAGCCAAGGATCTAATCTCTCAACAAGGCGCCTTACGAACTGGTGGTGGCTCCGTAATGATGTGGGCTCTGTTTACATGGAACGGACTGGGTCTTCTGGTTAGGCTTGGCTACATAGAGACCATTTTCAGTCATTCATGGACTTCATGTTCCCAAACAGCGATGCAATTTTTTAATAACAATGTGACATACAATTGCAACGTTATGGACAAATCGAGCAAGTGATTAGTAGGGGGACAACAGGGGTGCTTGTGAAGTTTATAAGTGGGGTTTGCCTACATCAGGGGCAGGTATGCACTCAGGGGCAAATATATTGTTCTCCTTTGATTGACAGGTACTTAACCTATTGTTCTGCTAAAAGGATCCTTCCTTTTGATTGACAGGTGCGTAACCTATTGTTCCCCACCCTCTCCCACTACCCTCCCCCCTCAGGAAACCTCCAGTTCACCCCTCCTGCTCGCTGCTACAGGTACACTTTCAGGTCTGAGTTATTTCAATAGCCCCTATTAATCCTATCAGTTTGACTGACTGCTTTCTTAAACTCTTCAATTAATTAACTTCTCCCCCTCTGGTAAATGCCCTCCCCTCCCACAATCCCTCCCAGGAATTGGCAGGAAAAAGACTCAGTTGATTGGTCATTTGGAGGGAAACCGATTCCTGTGTATGGAATATTGTTTAAACAATTTAGACACTGTGTGTAATGTAGCTTATTTAAACAATTTAATGGATTCAAGGCAGTGTATGGAATATACAGAAATTGGTGGAGAGGAAGGCTCTCATAACAGGAAATTCAAGGGTAATTTGTTAGTTTATAAAAAATTCTGTTTGTGGGGGTTGGATTTGTCTTGCTCATCATTCTCTGCTGTTTGGAAACATGCAGGTCTTGTAAGAAGTAATTACATGGGGCAAACATGTTGCATAACCTAATGTTCAGCAGTGTACTCTGGGTGTCTTAACCTAATACTGTAGAACAAAAGGAAACTGGTGCTTTTCATTTATTATTTTAATGTTCGGCAGTTTGTCAGCACTTAACCTATTGTTCTGTTAAGTGATTTTCCATGTCACCCCCATTTCATAAACTATTGTACCGCCTTTAATACCTAATTAAGTAATTAGTTATGTCCTCCCACCATTTTTTGGTCCACTTTTTAGATTTCCCATGCTTTTGAACGCCATTTCTGGTACATTCTTCTTCGTCATCCACCCCCTTAAACTATTTACTGCGTTTTACATAAAAATTATGCAAATTAAGCTATTGTTCTGCACTTAACCTGCTCAATGAGTAGACTGCTCGTACTGTAGAGTGGAGTAATAAATTTTTGTCTGCACACACTGATGCACTAAAAGACTTGACAGTGCTGCCAGCGCCTTGTTTTCATACATACGTTTCCAAGACGCATCTGATCTCATTTTGTCTGATATACTTTTGTCTTGAATACCGACCTCTAAGTGCTGCATATTTTCTTTCCCACTATCTTACAATCACTAACGGAGGAAATCTGGAGGGTATAAGTGACGGTAAGACTGTGCCATCCTAATGCGAATTCCTGAATCCGCAGGTCTGCGTATTGGGGCTGTTCCCGACAGGCGGCTGGCTCAGCAGGAGGCGCTCTCTTCCTGCGGAGTGGGAGGGGAGGGAACGAGGGGAAGGAGTGGTTTAACAGACAGGGACTGCCTGCTGCCCGCTGCAGAAGGGGGCTCTTCCCGCGCACGTCCAGAACAGAAGATGCGCGCTCCTGCACATCGAGATCGCTCCGTCGCTTCTCGAAGCCCTAGCCAGACAACTCAATTAAGATTCACTATTCCTAAAAGAAATAAGGGGTGAACAGAGAACAGTCGAGGATTGCGACTGTGGCTCGTAATATAATGTGCTTCAAGAAACTTTTCTGATTAATTCATGATTATTGGCACAATATGAATGAAGTCATGGTTAGACGTTTCTCTACATCGTACGGTGCGCGACAGAGGGTATCCTGTACCACTATTGGGCATGTCCTTTCCTGATCCACTCGCAAATAGAGAAAGGGAAAACGACTGTCTACATGCTTCCGTATGAGCCCCAACTTCCCATATCTTCGTGGTCCTTACGCGAAGCGTATGTTGGCGGCATTAGAATCATTCAGCTGTCAGCTTCAAATGGCGGTTCTCCAAATGTTCTGCATACTGTTCTTGGAATCGCCTTCCCTCCAGGGATTCCCATTTGAGATCTCGAAGCATTTCCGTAAGACTTACGTCTTGTTCGAACCTACCAGTAACAAATCTAGCAGCCCGCCTCTGAACTGCTTCGATGTCTTCCTTCAGTCCGACCCGGTACGGATCCCAAAAACTCCAGCAGAATTCAAGAATAGGTCGCACCAGCGTCCTACATATTGTCTCCTTTGCAAATGAACCATTTTTTTCTAAAATTCCCCAAATAAACGAAAGTCGACCATAGAGAAGCAGCGCTATAGTATAGCATAGTTCGCAAGCATACGTTTAGGGGGGAGCGGGCAATTCATGAAGTAAAGCCATCATGGCCGCATTAACCCTTTCGCTGCTACAAAGACGTGCTCACTGCATTCCGCGCTGTGTGCGATTTTATCACTGCACTGCTCGCCTGTGCAGACAGATGGTGTTCTGACTGCTTTGACGCACTTATCATTCGATTTCACACAAACTATTTGGCCCACAAATTTGATTTTTACATATCTTCTTCACTGATACCTTCCCCCCATATATGACTTAATTTTGTTTCGATGTTCAACGCAGTTATTATGCAGCATTAAATGTAGTAAACTATCGCACGAAATTTTGAAGAGTTTGCAGAGGTAAAAGTCCATAGAGTATACTTTCCGTATGGTCGATTTTAGTTGCCACAATGTTCAGAATGAAATGTGGACAAGATACCTAAATTTCATATAAAATTTACTGTATAACAATATCTCATTTAATTTAAGTACCACATAGGTGTCGTATGTAATATTGAGAAATATTCCATCTTTCGCGACTGTAACAAAAGTTTTATTTACACCGGGCACGTTTGGCTTTATTTTAAAGCACTTGAGTCGATCAAAAGGTCGTAGACAAAATACATTAAACAAAACTGTGGACTTACAAAAACATTAGGACTTGAATATACCGCCTATCAGTGAAGTGCTCTGAGCTATGTCAAATATAATTTTTGTGTGTGGCACACACAAACAGCATTTATTTGCTAAAGCACTGATCAGCCAACACAAACGTTGAATATTGTGTTACCGCAGCACAAAACTACGGAAGGTGACTTGGCAATGGAGGAGACAAAATACTGTCCACTGAAGATGCTTCAAAAGAGAGAAACGCGTCTGGTCTAAATAAGTCGCTTATTACAGTTGCGGAAGAGGAATATATTTCAATACCATTGGTAAAACTGCGACTGTGGAACAAAAACAAGAAAGAGAACATGAGTACCATTGTGTATGTGCCATACCTTTCAAGCCAAACGCGTCCGGTGTAAATTCAACTTTTATTACAGTCGCGTAAGACGGAATATTTCTCAATATTACATACGACACCTATGTGGTACTTAAGTTAAATGAGATATTGTTATACAGTAAATTTTATATGAAATTTAGGTATCTTGTCCAGATTTCAAGAAATGGCTCTGAACACTATGGGACTTAACTGCTGTGGTCATCAGTCCCCTAGAACTTAGAACTACTTAAACCTAACTAACCTAAGGACATCACACACATCCATGCCCGAGGCAGGATTCGAACCTGCGACCGTAACGGTCGCGCTGTTCCAGACTGTAGCGCCTAGAACCGCCTGGCCACCCTGGCCGGCGTTGAACATCGAAACAAAATTTAGTCATTTATGGGGGGAAGGTATCAGTCAAGAAGATGTGTAAAAATCAAATTTTTGGGCCAAATGGTTTTTGTGAAATCGAATGATAAGTGTGTCAAAGCAGTGGGAACACCATGTGTCTACACAGGCGAGCAGTGCAGTGATGACACAATCGCGCACAGCGCGGAATGCGGGGAGCACGTGTCTGCAGCAGAGACAATGCACTAGAAATTTCAAAAAATTACATTCAAACGAATAAAATTCGTGAAGTTAGACACTGCGATATTATTTTCAAATTAAGAAAATATTAAACACTGTGCAAGGTTTGAACTCATAACCTTTTACTTAGTAAGTAAAACACCTTAACCGTTATGCTAACGCAGCTCGTCTTACAGAATAACTCCATGAGGATACTAACACTGTTGGTATGACTATGAATTACTCGCGCTTCGTCGAAGTACAATAGGAAATAAACAATTACCGCTGTTCTTTAGTGCGAAAAAGCGGTTCGTGAGATTGATACAAAAACTTTTCCTTGCTATAGTCTGAATTAGCAGCCTTATTGGTTGTTTGGTTTAATTAATTAATAGAATATGAAGCAACTGGCATAAAGAATGCTTTTTCCAAACTTTCTATAAAAGAAAGTCTGCTATCAAGACATTGCTTTTGTTCTATTACTTTATTTATGACTGAACGTTTCTAAAACTGAAGACACTCGTCCGTGCTATGCACTGCAGTCGAGATCTGGCAACGTCGTTCTCTGTTCATTGGCTGACTGTGTTTTGTGACGTCAGATGCGCAGAACGAACCTAAACTTGGCCGCCAACATAAATGACGCGCACTATAGTAATATTGTATCTGGACATTATATGTTTGATCTTTCTACTCATCCGCATTAACTTACATTTTCCCACATTTAGGGCTATCTGCTATTCATCACATCAGCTGAAAATTTTATCTAAGTCATCTTGTATCTTGCTACACTCAACTTCGACACCCTACCGTACACCACAGCATCATCAGCAAACAACTGCAAATTGCTGCTCACCCTGTCCGACAAATAATTTATGTATAGACTGAACAACAGCGGTCCTGTCACATTTCCCCAGGTCACTCATGTCGATACCTCTTTCTCTGATGAACACGCACCGCCGTGGACAACAAGTTCTATTACTTAAGAATTCTTCGAAGCATTCACATGTATGAGTACTTATTCCATAGGCTCATACCTTCTTTAACAGCCTGCAATGGGGCACCGTGTCAAATGCTTTCCGAAAATCTAGAAGTAAGGAATCTGTCTGCTGCCTTTCATTCATGGTACGCAGCACATCGTGTGAGAAAACGACAATCTGGGTTTCACACGACTGATGCTTTCTAAAACCACGGTGAAAACATAAGCCTCTGCATCTCAAGAAATTTTATTATATTCGAACAGAGTATGTTCAGGGGTTCTGCAGCAAACCGAAGTTACGGATAATGATCTGTACTTTTGCGGGTTCGTTTTTCCACCCTCTTATACAGAGGAGCCACCATCCCCTTTTTCCTTGTCGCTTGAGGCTTTGCGCTGGGCGAGATATCCGCGATGCATGCAAGCTAAGTAAGGCGATAAAATCGAACTGGGAGTCCATCCGAACCTGGTGATTCATTTTTTTTTTCAAATCTTTCAGTTGTTTCTCTACGGCGGGATGTTTATTACTATTTTATCCATTCGGGAGTTTGTCCGATGGTCAAATGACGGTCTGTTTGTACGATTCTCCTTCGAGAACGATTTATTGAACGAGAAATTAGAAAACTTAGGTTTTTGTTTTGCTATCCAACAGCCACACCAGACTTGTCAACAAGGGGTTGATCGGAAGCCTTAGATCCACTTAGTGATTTTACACAGAACAAGAATTTTCGAATTTCCTCGGGTTCTCTGTCAGATCTTCTGCTAAGGGGTGACGGTGGTGATTGTTGTATGCCTTGGGCTTAGATCTTTTCACACACTGACGAATCTCTACTGACCTTTGCTTGTCGTCAATTATGAGACTCTTTTGAACCGAGACTGCGACAGACTCTGCTTCATCAGCATCTTCCGAATTTCGTTATTAAACCATGGTGGGTCTTTTCCATCCTTCATCGGCGTACTAGGCACATAAATTTCCAGACCACGATTCACAATCTGCTTAAACTTTGCCCATAATTCTTCTATGTCTATTTTACTGGAACTAAATGACTTCAGTTCATTGTCTAAGTGAGACACTGACAACTGCTTATCTGCTCTGTCTGGCAGAAAGACTAACCTAGCCTTCTTGACTGATTTATTAAGTTTCGTAACCATAGCTGCTATGTAAGGTGTCAGGCAAATCCAACACCTTCCATGAAAACCCTGAACAGTATAGATCTTACAATAACATTAAAAGGACCACACCAGCTGCAAGTTTTAGCGTGAGACTTTTTCGCGTCTCTGTTACGTTGCAAACTTTAAAAACATTGCCCCACCTCGAAAAGTATAACGTTTCTCATTGGATAGACAGAATTTTTGTAGGTGGGGCTTAAGGTTAACATTGTGACCCTGATTGGTCAGATGAAAACACAGCCAGATAGTTTTTTTTAAACCAACATCGGTAAATTGTAGTAAGGCGAAGTTAGGAGAGAGTTGCTTCCGAGATGGCGAGGTGAGCGGAGCTGTGCTGTCCACCGCCCCCTGATGAACACCAACAAGGTAATGAACGCACGCGATGCCGCATAACAGCGCATAAAGCTTCACTCAGAACTGCAGAAGTCTCATCTGTTACACCCCGTTTTTGCGTAATACTAGTGTCGATCGTCAATTAAAGCTCATGGTGTTCACATTTGCCACTTGATATACAAAATCTGAAACGCGGTGATTTTTCTGATATATAGTTATTGAGAAGCCACATCAGCCACTGTAATTTACGACAAGTTAGATAAGTAATTAAAGATAATTGAGGGTCACTGTAGACCATTTTGATAGTTTTCTCTTTTGTGAAACTTAATTTAAACCTAGATTATAGATATGATATGGCATAGGTCATCCTTCGATCCATTGTAGAACTTGGAAACCCCTTCAGGGAATATTCGTTCACATTTTTGTTGAACGCAGTTGGTTTTTACCATACTGTGTTAAAACATTTCCTTTTATCAATAGTGCAATTTATAAACGATGTTTTGTGAGTAGAATAAAATTTCCAATGGTAAACTTAACTGATTTTTCAACGTTATTTTACCAGCTAACTAAAAATATGAAAGCCTTGAACCCCATCCACTAAATTTAGTTAGTATTAAGATTCTTTTACAGGGAGTGCAATGGAGCTGACGCTGAAATCATTAAGTATTTGGTTATATCATCGCTAGTCTCACTGAACTCTTCTGAATTCTACATGTCCTGTGTGGTCTGGCGTCTCCTTACCAGCAACAGGTCCCAGGTTCAAACTAGTCAATTCCCTAAAAAACACGCTCAGCGTCGTTGCGCGAAAGTGGTAGGAAGACACGATATAGAACAAACAGACACCACGCAGAATGTTAGAGCTATAATGACATTACAATCACTAGTCCCCGTATCTTTGCTGACATTGTCTGTAATGTCTGGCCTGTTTGTAGCTACAAGGTCTAAGATTTTTCCATTGCCTTTAGGCTGCCGAGCTAGCTGCTTATTTCGCACGACTCTCTGTCTTTACCCCACTTGCCACTCTCTCCTCCCTCGTTACCGGCATGAGTCCCCAGACATCCCAGCTATACTCGGTAGGTTAAATTCGTCTCCAACTACTAATGCCTGATCCGGATATTTACGCACTATTAGCCATTGACGTTCTTTGAATGACTACAGAAATGTCACAGCGGAATCGTGTCGACGATAAGAACATCCAACAATTAACTTGGTTTGACCTACTCCTGTTATGTGGAACCAGATAACTTCACTGTCGCACTCCACTTTGGCCTCAATACAGACAATGTGTTTTGTCAACTGCGAAGAACACTCCCACTCCTACGGTCTCTAACCTGTCTTCCCCATGTACGTTCCATGACTCTCTAAAGATCTCAGAGCTTTCGACTTCGGCCGAGCGGTTAAAGGCGCTACAGTCTGGAACCGCACGACCGCTACGGTCCAGGAGTGTATATCTCATCAGAAGTATTCATAACAAAGTTCCGAAATTACTGCCCTCCAGGGAAGCTCTCGCCTCGGGCATGGATGTGTGTGATGTCCTTAGGTTAGTTAGGTTTAAGTAGTTCTAAGTTCTAGGGGACTTATGACCACAGCAGTTGAGTCCTATGGTGCTCAGAGCCATTTGAACCATTTGAGCTTTCGACTTCGGATTTCAGCCAGCTCTCGGTACCAAGAATAATTTGAGAGCGAGAGCTTCCCTGGAGGGCAGTAATTTCGGAACTTTGTTATGAATACTTCTGATGAGATATACACTCCTGGAAATTGAAATAAGAACACCGTGAATTCATTGTCCCAGGAAGGGGAAACTTTATTGACACATTCCTGGGGTCAGATACATCACATGATCACACTGACAGAACCACAGGCACATAGACACAGGCAACAGAGCATGCACAATGTCGGCACTAGTACAGTGTATATCCACCTTTCGCAGCAATGCAGGCTGCTATTCTCCCATGGAGACGATCGAGAGATGCTGGATGTAGTCCTGTGGAACGGCAGTGTAGGAGATCGCTCCCCACACCATGATGCCGGGTGTTGGCCCTGTGTGCCTCGGTCGTATGCAGTCCTGATTGTGGCGCTCACCTGCACGGCGCCAAACACGCATACGACCATCATTGGCACCAAGGCAGAAGCGACTCTCATCGCTGAAGACGACACGTCTCCATTCGTCCCTCCATTCACGCCTGTCGCGACACCACTGGAGGCGGGCTGCACGATGTTGGGGCGTGAGCGGAAGACGGCCTAACGGCGTGCGGGACCGTAGCCCAGCTTCATGGAGACGGTTGCGAATGGTCCTCGGCGATACCCCAGGAGCAACAGTGTCTCTAATTTGCTGGGAAGTGGCGGTGCGGTCCCCTACGGCACTGCGTAGGATCCTACGGTCTTGGCGTGTATCCGTGCGTCGCTGCGGTCCGGTCCCAGGTCGACGGGCACGTGCACCTTCCGCCGACCACTGGCGACAACATCGATGTACTGTGGAGACCTCACGCCCCACGTGTTGAGCAATTCGGCGGTACGTCCACCCGGCCTCCCGCATGCCCACTATACGCCCTTGCTCAAAGTCCGTCAACTGCACATACGGTTCACGTCCACGCTGTCGCGGCATGCTACCAGTGTTAAAGACTGCGATGGAGCTCCGTATGCCACGGCAAACTGGCTGACACTGACGGCGGCGGTGCACAAATGCTGCGCAGCTAGCGCCATTCAACGGCCAACACCGCGGTTCCTGGTGTGTCCGCTGTGCCGTGCGTGTGATCATCGCTTGTACAGCCCTCTCGCAGTGTCCGGAGCAAGTATGGTGGGTCTGACACACCGGTGTCAATGTGTTCTTTTTTCCATTTCCAGGAGTGTATATACAGAATGTCTGTCCCAAGAATCGTCAGGCGCATTTCCTCTGGTGTTTCAGTATATAGTAACAATTTCGTTTTTGCAACGTATAGCTTGTGGCGTCACCTGTAAGCCTACCTAATGTATGATGTCATTTATTCAATTGATATGAATGTAATGTAAACCGAGAAAATAATGCCCGTAATATTACGAGTCATTCTGTTGAGTCTGATAATACTTTGTGATAAACATTGTACATATTTTCCTTTAATCTCAGAGATAAGGAATAGGATATTTCAATATGTTCCCCGAAAGCATGGAACTTCAAGTGTAATATATGGTACGTGATCAAAAGCATCCGGACAACTGCCTGAAGTCATGGACTGTGCGGCTGGTCCCGGGGGAGGTTCGAGCCCTCCCTCGGGCATGGGTGTATGTGTTTGTCCTTAGGATAATTTTGGTTAAGTAGCGTGTAAGGTTAGGGACTGATGACCTTAGCAGTTAAGTCCAATAAGATTTCACACACAACTGGCTGAAAATAACTTGGAAGTTCATGGCACCATCCAACGGTAATGCTGGAATTCAATATAGTGTTGGCCCACCATTAGCCTTGATAACAGCTTCCACTCACACAGGCATACGTTCAGTCAGGTGCTGGAAGGTTTATTGGGGGATTGCATCCAATTCTTCACGGAGTGCTACACTGAGGAGAGGTATCGATGTCAGTCGGTGAAGTCTGACACGAAGTCCGCGTTCTAAGACACTCCAAAGATGTGGTATAGGATACAGGTCAGGACTTTGTGCAGGCCAGTCTATTACAAGGATTTCAACAGCAGGAAGCAAGAAGATGCTTAAAACATCAATGTGCTGTGATAGTGTCACGCAAAACAACAACGGGTGCAAGCCTCCATGAAAAACACGACCACACCATAACACCGCCTCTGAATTTTACTGTTGGCACTACACACGCTGGCAGATGACGTTCACCGGGCGTTCGCCATACCCACGTACCCACGCCCTGCCATCGGATCGCCACATTGTGTACCGTGATTCCTCACTCCACACAACGTTTTCCCAATGTTCAATCGTCTAATGTTTACGCTCCTTACACCAAGCGAGGCGTCGTTTGGTATTTACCGGCGTGATGTGTGGCTTACGGGCAGCCGCTCGACCATGAAATTTAAGTTTTCTCACCTTACTCCTAACTTTCATAGTACTGGCAGTGGATCCTGATGCAGTTTGGAATTCCACATTACGATCTTCTTAAACTATCGGCGGTCTCTGTCAGTCAACAGACGAGGTCGGCCTGTACTCTTTTGTGCTGTAAGTGTCCCTTCACGTTTCCACTTAACTATCACATGGGAACAGTGGACCTAGGGATGTTTAGGAGTGTGGAAATCTTGCGTACAGACGTATGACACAAGTGACACCCGACCACCTGACCACGTTAGAAGTCCGTGAGTTCCGAGGAGCACCCCATTGTGCTCTCTGACGATGTCTAATGACTACTGAAGCCACTCGTATGGAGTGCCTGGCAGTAGGTGGCAGCACAATGCACCTAATATGAAAAACGTATGTTTTTTGGAGTGTCCGGATACTTTAGATCTCATAGTGTATATACACAGGAGCCATGTTGCTCGCCCCTATTTGTTCTCTGTTTTTCGCCTGTATGTTCTCTCTCGCATGTGGGTCGATGTATGTTTAACTCGCTGTATGAGCTTTAAAGTTAGAATATATTGTTAATTGAAAATATATTGCATTTCCTTTCAAAAATACTTCTCCCTCCACGTGAAATTTGTTTAAAGATAATAATAATATTGCTGTCGCTTGCCCATCTGGCTTCGAGTGTATCGGTGGTGCTGAGTCCGCCATTACGTGTACTAAAGAATATTTCAGTGTTTGCGAGCTTCATTCGCAAAGCAAAATAATCCTGAGGGTTTTTATGAATTTTTAAAGTCAGTTTTCAGTATTAAAGTTAGTTAATATTTTTGATTACGAAATTTATTCAGACATCTAACACCGCAATTCTTAGGTGAGACTTCACCTCTGGTTTCAAATTTTTGCAGTTGATTGAAAGTATTAAAACTTAACTCAGTCTTAAACAGATAAAGAAATTCTTTGCAATTATTTCAATAATAAACAGGTGTTTGTACCATTCTTTTCTCTGTGTAACATTAGTTTAATTTGCTGGGGAAAGAAATTATTTAATGCTCTATATTATTGCTGGGCTAGGTGCAGGTTACTTCACTTTGTCATTTGTTGAAAGAGAGTGTAAGATTTTCATTAATAATAAATAACTTTTTGCCTGTGTATTGAGATTACCTCACGCGAAGATTATTTAAGACACATTTACTCTCGCTCAAAATATCCTTGGCGTTCTAAAAACAATATTCAGAGTTTAAACTGTTACGTTACATTATCGTTGCTGTAGACTGCGACCGACGCCTGCGCGCCCACTTCAAACCACACGTAACAATCTGCACTGACTTGTATTAAACAACTAAATTAATTCTACACCATGACAACTACGCAGAAAGGAGGTAATGGAACTAGCCGGACTTAGCGCAGGCGAATAGTGTTCAACAAGTCGTCCATGAGGCGCGCCACTGCCGACTGAATTCGTTGGTTTTATTCCAGAAGGGAATTTCACGTGATAGACTGATGTGATATTCGTTTTATGGACACGCATAAACTACGAGAGTAAAACTCGAAGAGTAACCGGTACTCGAACGGTGAGAGCACTAGCCTCGCCCGCGGTAACCGCTAACGCCAAACTTGCAGCCCTACTGAGCCGATGCGGAACTGCCGTTCACACTTCGTGTTTTACTGTCCCTGTTAATGGATATCGATAAGAAAGAATACCACGCTAGCCTAATCTAGGTGGTCGGCCGCGGTGGCCGTGCGGTTCTAGGCACTGCAGTTCGGAACCGAGGGACTGCTACGGTCGCAGGTTCGAATCCTGCCTCGGCCTGGATGTGTGTGATGTCCTCAGTTTAGTTAGGTTTTAAGTAGTTCTAAGTTCTAGGGGACAGATGACCTAAGATGTTAAGTCCCATAGTGATCAGAACACGAGAGCCTAATCTAGGAGCACTCTATCGAGTGAGCACGTAAAAGTCCTCATTAAATATTATTTTGTTTGTAAGGGAAACAAACGGACGCTTCCGTGGACACTGGGCGTTGCATGGAAGACTTGAGCGCTGTTCGTTGCGAAAACGAAATAGTTGATTTATGCTGAAACAGCAGAAAGGTTTGTTCCCCTTCGTACTCCGCCCTGAATTTATTTTGCATGCATGATAGGAAACTTGTTTCATATGTAATTTTCTTAGTTTTTGTTGTCATTTCTCTGTCAGAGAATGAAATGTTACTTAATCCGTTGAGTTTTGTTAAGTGAACTCTAGTGTAGGAACGTACTTTGTTTCAATTGCTCTTTGGTGACAGTACCATCTGTTCGCTACATGTGCGATTTCTTGCATTGTACAGGGTGGTCCAGTAATCGTAACCAGGCCAAATATCTCACGAAATAAGTGTCAAACGAAAAAACTACTCGTCTAGCTTGAAGGGGGAAACCAGCTGGCGCTATGGTTGGCCCGCTAGATGGAGCTGCCATAGGTCAAACGGATACCAACTGCGTTTTTTAAAATAGGAACCCCCATTTTTATTACAAATTCGTGTAGTACGTAAATAAATATGAATGTTTTAGTTGGACCACGTTTTTCGCTTTGTGATAGATGGTGCTGTAATAGTCACAAACGTATAAGTACGTGGTATCACGTAATATTCCGCCAGTGCGGACGGTATTTGCTTCGTGATACATGAACCGTGTTAAAATGGACCGTTTACCAACTGCGGAAAAGGTCGATATCGTGTTTATGTATGGCTATTGTGATCAAAATGCCCAACGGGAGTGTGCTATGTATGCTGCTAGGTACCCTGGACCACATCATCCAAGCGTCCGGACCCTTCGCCGTATAGTTAAGTTATTTAAGGAAACAGGAAGTGTTCAGCCACATGTGAAACATCAACCACGATCTGCAACAAATGATGATGCCCAAGTAGGTGTTTTAGCTGCTGTCGCGGCTAATCCGCACATCAGTAGTAGACAAACTGCGCGAGATTCGGGAATCTCAAAAACGTCGGTGTACTGTTCTGCCACTGGGTACAAGAGAAATTACGGGACGATGACAGATTTTCTGCGCGCGTTCTATTTAGCGACGAAGCGTCATTCACCTACAGCGGTAACGTAAACCGGCATAATTGTCAACGGGAAGTCCGCGATGGCTGCGACAAGTGGAACATCAGCGACCTTGGCGGGTTAATGTATGGTGCGGCATTATGGGAGGAAGGATAATTGGCCCCCATTTTATCGAGGCAATCTAAATAGTGCAATGTATGCTGATTTACTACGTAATGTTCTGCCGATGTTACTACAAGATGTTTCACTGCATGACAGAATGGCGATGTACTTCCAACATGATGGATGTCCGGAACATAGCTCGCGTGCGGTTGAAGCGGTATTGAATAGCACATTTCATGACAGGTGGATTGGTCGTCGAAGCACCATACCACGGCCATCACGTTCACCGGATCTGACGTCCCCGGATTTCTTTCTGTGGGGAAATTTGAAGGATATTTGCTATCGTGATCCACCGATAACCCCTGACAACATGCGTCAGCGCATTGTGAATGCATGTGCGAACATTACGGAAGGTTAACTTCTCGCTGTTGAGAGGAATGTCGTTACGCATACTGCCAAATACATTGAGGTTGACGGACATCATTTTGAGCATTTATTGCATTAATGTGGTATTTACAGGTAATCACGCTGTAACAGCATGCGTCCTCAGAAATGATAAGTCCACAAAGGTGCATGTATCACACTGGAACAACCGAAATAAAATGTTCATACGTACCTATGTCCTGTGTTTTAATTTAAAGAACCTACCTGTTACCAACTGTTCATCCAAAATTGTGAGCCATATGTTTGTGAGTACTACAGAACCATCTATCACAAAGCGAAAAAAGTGGTCCCACTAAAACATTCATATTTCCTCACGTACTACAATATGTAATAAAAATGGGGGTCCCTGTTTAAAAAAAACGCAGTTGATACCCGTTTGACCCATGGCAGCGCCATCTAGCGGGCCAACCATAGCGTCATCTGGTTTCCCCCTTCAAGCTAGACAAGTTTCGTTCTTTGTAGTTTTTTCGTTTGACGCTTATTTCGTGAGATATTTGGCCCGGTCACGATCAATGGACCACCCTATATAAACATACTGACGTGTGCCAATTAATTTCGCTTCACGAGTGGTCTTCCCAGAAACATATTTGCATCTCTTGCCTCACCATTCGAAAGGACCATCGTAGACCTGTGCCCGTAGTATTCTAGTAAGTGCAAAGGACTGTGGATTCCTCTCTCCGCTACAATCTTTCGCAGAGAGGAAACTATTTTTCTTGTCCTTTTTTTTACAATTTTTGGTTTCGTAAACGTAAGTTCAGCCAACTCTGATCACGTACAATACTGCCTGTTGAAGCAGCCAGACATTTGTCAATGCGTCAAGGTTTTTGAGCTTGTAACAAACCAGTTTGTAAGTTGTCATGGCAGTTAGACGTTGTGCAATTACTCATTTATGTTGTTTTGACCTGGCATGCATGTGTTTTGCGAGTGTTTTCCGTACAAGAATTGAGCTATTTATACTGAAGCTATAGTCATGAAGTATATTATTAGGGCATGACAATTTAAATTAACTATTTTATTCAACCCCTACTATCTACAACATGGGTTCCCAAACTGGGGGGCGCGCCCCCCTGAGGGGGGGTGTGATGATGTTGCAAGGGAGGCGCGGGTGGAGTTAGCGGTATAAACCTGATATTTCTTTTTAATATCGATATTTTAATAAAAATCAATGTGCAGGTATTAATGATAGATTAGGGTGCTAAATGCTATCGTTTGGCGTCCCATTTCCCGCAATCCTATCTCAATAACCTATCCTAGAACATACAGCTTTTGAAGATCACGTTTAGAATGTCACGTTTAGAATGTCACACACAGAAACTCTCAAAATTACGAAGGCGATATGCGTTAATTCTAATATATCAGATTTGTAAACAACTTACTTCTGACAACTGCAAAACAGAAGAGTCAAGTATTAACTATTCCGTACATTTGTACACATGAACTGAACGTAATCATGTTATAACTTTTAGCCGTTGTTGTCTATGTTCATCAGAGTAATAATCACTTATACTGCGTAACTGCAAAAATGTCGTTTTATTACCCTGTCAACCCTCGGATCCCCATTTGATGCGATTACAGTGACTTTAATAGACTGTATACGCTTCAAATGAACTGGCGGGTTCGTAATTTGGACGCCAGGGTTATGCCCTTTGTCACCAGAAAAATGTGCACGACGTGAATGCGAAACTAGTACAAGTGTTCGTTCTGAGCAGAGTACTTCACGCCGTTCTGGAAACATTGTCATGACTGCTAACAATGAAACATAACCCAGCTAGGTAGACAATGAAGTCCATTAGTGAGGCTCTTTTTTTTTTTTTTTTTTTCGAGCGGTCAGTACTACAGCTCTTTCATTCGGATTACTTATCCGACAAAACAGTATTTTTCTTTTGCCTTTTTGAAATACGGCATAATTTCGTTTGAAATTAGTGTACATTCTTTTCTGCGACAATGGCTTCTTTTGGTACGAGTACAGAGATAACTGCTTGGCACTGTGTACAGTTTCCAGCGATGTGTGAGGTGTATCCATGACCTTACTTAATAACTGTGAAATTGGACAGCCAATTCATTGATGTTATTTCAAAACTTATAACGTTTCGTTTATAAGTAACGAAAGACAGGGCCACGAAAACGATTTTCGCATAAAACCCCAGGCTGCACTGCTCAGAACAGCACCGCAGAACAGGTAGCAAATTCTAGGGTGCCTGCGGGCTGTTTCCACCTTAATCCGGGAAAAGCCCGTTTCTCCCACCAAGAGCCCTGTTCGGCCACCAGGTCGCAGACAGACAGTGCACTGACTACCTGCGCTGCGGCTGGTCTTCCTCAAAGGCAGTCATCAGAGGTGCCGACAGACGACAGTAGCTTTCCTTTATATCAGTTGGTTGGTTCAAAAAAAATGGCTCCGAGCACTATGGGACTTAACATCCATGGTCATCAGTCCCCTAGAACTTAGAACTACTTAAACCTAACTAACCTAAGGACAGCACACAACACCCAGCCATCACGAGGCAGAGAAAATCCCTGACCCCGCCGGGAATCGAACCCGGGAACCCGGGCGTGGGAAGCGAGAACGCAACCGCAGTTGGTTGCTTGCAGTTGTTGACACATCTGATGTATTGGATTTTGATGAAATCGCGTTGAATCTTTCACAGTTGTGCCTCAGTAAAATCAGTGTTAGAGCGAAATTATACTGTTAACTTCTTGTTCTCTTTTTACTTCACCATGAGTGTCGTGAAAAACCGTAAATGTAATGACGATTATATCAAATCGGTTTTGCTTCAATACAAAAGAATGGTGTTGACCAGCCGCAATGTGTTATTTGCTATTAGGTATCGAGCAATGATTCCATGAGACCTTCTCGTGTGGAACGTCATTTGTGGGCAAAGCATGGTGCATTGAAAGAGAAGCCGAAGGAGTTTGTTGCTGCAAAATGTGATAACTTGAAACGAATGAAGTTGGACACTGCTGGATCCTTCGCTCAGACATCATAAAAGGTACTGGAAGCCTCATATGAGTGCGCTACTTATTTCAAGGACCAAGAAAAGTCATATTATCGGAGAGACACTAGTCAAACTCTGTTTCTTGAAAGCTGCTGATATTGTTCTTGGGTCAGAAAGTAAACAAAAACTACCACAAATACTGCTTGCTGACAATACTGTGAAACGTCGGATTGATGATATGGACGAAGACATACAAAATCAACTAGTTACGGCCATCAAACAATAGCAGTTTTTCGCAATACAATTAGACGAGAGTACCGATGTTGCGAATTGTTGCCAACTGCTAACTTTCGTTCGCTATATAGAAAATGGAGCAATTAAAGAAGAGTTGCTGTTTTGAGTTAATGACAACTTCAAAAGCAATTCATGTTATGGTAGCCGTCTCTGAATTCTTTTGTAAAAATGAGTTATCATGGCAGAAACTGATAGGTGTATGCACAGACGGCGCCCCATCAATGCTTGGATGTCGCTCAGGATTCGTGCAGATGGTCAGAGAAAAAAACCCTAGTGTTACTGCTATGCACTGTGTAATACACCGTCAAGCATTGGCAGCTAAGACGCTTCCAAAGGTACTCAATAATGTCTTGAAATTGTGCATCAAAATCGTGAATCATATTAAAAAGAGAGCGTTAAATTCCAGGTTATTTACGGCTCTTTGTGAAGACTTGGGAGCAGAGTATAAAACACTTTTATTTCATACAGAAGTACGCTGGCTCTCAAAAGGAAATATGCTAGGAAGATTATTTGAACTTCGAGACGAAGTGATGCAGTTTTTGGAAAATAACAAACAAACTGAATTGTATGTGGAATTTAGAAAGCCCGGTGTTCATGTTGCATTGGCTTATCTGTCAGATATTTTCGAATCTTTAAACACATTGAATTTGAAATTACAGGGTGGAGAGTCAAACATAATTTCTCATCGGGTTGCTATTAAAGCGTTTACTGATAAGTTGTAACTATGGAAACGTAAAATTTTAGCCTGTAATTATTCCTGCTTTCCCAGATTGTTTGGAATCCTGGAAGAAGCCCGATTTCAAAACGATTTTAAGGAAACTGATACTAAGAGTAAAATATTGAACCATTTGCAACACCTCATTGATGAATTCGAACAATACTTCCCTAACAGTTGTGATGATAAAATTTGTTATAGGTTAGCGACGGATCCATTTCACGTTGACGTGGATGTGTTGTCAGACAGACTTCAAGAGGAAGTCTTAGAAATAAAAAATGATTCTACAGCGAAGTATGACATTGAGAAGATGGATAAGCCTTTATTTTGGGTGAAATATCTCACGGTGTATGCCAGCACAGCAGAACAAGCACTGAAACTGTATTTACCATTTTCAAGCACTTGTTTGTGCGAAAGAGCATTTTCGCGGTAGTAGCGGTAAAAAATAAGCTTAGAAGCAAACTCAGTATTGCCAATGATTTACGTTGCGCAGTTTCTACTATTCAGCCAAGAATTCAAAATCTTGTAAAAAATATGCAAACTCATGCTTCACGTGGATTTATTTGTTTGTTTCTTGCCATATGTGTGTGGAAATAATATTTTTATAATAAATACGTCACATTATAAGAGAACTTGTTATTTTCCTCCTAACTATCCTTACATGTAGGTAATACTGTAAAATTATAAAAAAAATTTCGAAGAAACAATATAAAATAAACATAGTGAATCTGATTTAAATATAAATACTGCGTGTGATCCTTATGGATTCTGATGTTACGTGTGGTATGTTATTTCAACTAATAATAGTATTTCTTCTGGATGAAGACACAGCGAAAGTTTTTCCTAGATATGGCAAGCGAAGAGTAGTCCTAAACTCGTATACTGGTGAAGAAATGGTGTACAGCAAGGGAATGTAATCAAGGTAAGGAAATTGTTTTACTCATATTTTTTTAAGTTCTGTGTAGTCTGCAAAATTATTTCGTAAAATTTATTTTTATTTTTTGTCTGGTTCTGATATCTGGGCGTTTGTCGCCGTTCGGTAACTGTCGTCGTTGACATAAAAGTCAACCTATGCGCAATGACAATGGGGAGCGCTATAGGCGTACAAATCAGTGATGCTCGTTAACACCGTGACTGAGTGACTATTTTTGATAATGAGTGAAAGTAATAAGTTACACTCAAAATAATGGCCCACATCCACTAATCTGCAAAGGTCGCAAATATTTTTCCTTGTTTACCAAGGACTTTCTTTACTTTAGGAGTGGCTTATAATCACTAGACTAGACTGATGACGTAATAACTGCGAGTCGACACATTAACAGCCCACCATGTTACATGACGTCACCATCACAAATTTTTCAATAGTTTCTTGATAATTAATAAAAATCTCTATATTTTTTAGGGGGAGGTGGGGCACAGAAGTTTTCTTTTCGGCAGAAGGGGGCCGCGACAAACAAACGTTTGGGAACCTCTGATCTACAACGTTAGTGTAGTTATTAAAACAAGGTAGCAACAACACAGGACAGAACTTTCTGCGCTACTCGTCACTACTTTTATCATACACTGGTTTGCTCTTATCCACGGTCTGTGCTCAGCATACTTCATTCCACTGAACCGGTCCAATAGCATCGATGTCAACAGGCAATATGATTATTGATATTATTTCACCTTCAATTTTTATCCCAAACCTGAACCATTCTCTTATTATGTAATTGCTTCTTCCATGAAAAGATTGCACATTGGAGGAGAAGGAAAGCGTCGTTTGTCTAACTCCATTTTCAGTCCAAGCACCTGTCTGTTGGTCTTGCATTCTTGTAGTTCACTCATAGTTTTTGTCTTCCCGTAGAACATACATTGCCGGCCGAAGTGGCCGTGCGGTTAAAGGCGCTGCAGTCTGGAACCGCAAGACCGCTACGGTCGCAGGTTCGAATCCTGCCTCGGGCATGGATGTTTGTGATGTCCTTAGGTTAGTTAGGTTTAACTAGTTCTAAGTTCTAGGGCACTAATGACCTCAGCAGTTGAGTCCCATAGTGCTCAGAGCCATTTGAACCAACCAGAACATACATTTATTTTTCTACTTTATGTCCTTGGGTGCTTATTTAAGCTCGACAAATTCTATAAAAGTTTTGTTTATGTAGTGTTGCGGTAGAGCTGCACCTCTTGCATCTTTACCTTTCCAAAAGCACACACTGAACGCTGCAGGAGTGTTATCAGCAGTATCGTGCTTCACTCGATGGAGCTACAGGCGTGTCTTCCAGACACAGCATACGGTAAAATTAGTCATCACCCAGAACTAAGCTACTCAATGTCTTTTTTCATATAATATTTTGTGTGTTGCACCAATTACACATTTTTAACCGCCTGGACACTAAGGTCCATACACAAAATATCTTCTACAACTAGTCCTCGTAGTACACCCTTGTCTTCCTCTGACCAGATATGTGTAGGAGAAAAGGCTTCAAACTAAATACATAAGAAGTAGTGTCAGATGTAAGAACAGCTGTAAGAGAGAAAAAGTTATGACTGAGCAGCAGTAACACATCGAAGGCTTTATCCCCATTGTGTTTAAAGTTTTTAAAACCTTACGTGCCATTTGCTGTCTCCCGTGACCCTCATTCTCGACATTAGAAATAAATTTATCCCAGTGTTTTTGGTCCGAGACCCTCTGGGGTACCAGGAGCCGTGTGTGTTTTTCGAGAGTTGATAACCAGTTGCTGTGGCTGCACATTTCGGACATCGTAGCGCCTACTGGATAGGCATCCCATTTTACGTCCAACCATCACGGGATGTCGTCTATGTTGTCAAAACAAAGAGATACCGGCGACCACAACACAACACATCACGTGGTCTCCACCAACAGCCGCCAGGGACCGCTACCCGTTCGCGGAGCCTGCAAAACAGCTTCACAAGAGGTTGCAGCTAGCCTGGGAATTACTTTGCGACGCCAGGCACGTATTCGCAAATAGTTCCGGCACATACATCCGCCAATGGGCTTTATAAGGCGGCGCACTGACAGCAAAAATCAGTTCGACGCACCGCTCGTAAAGATACAGATTTCCTTTCGCGGTTATCTCCTTAGGCGATATGTTCCGATTATTTCAAGGCGCTGGAAAACTCCCCTTTCATGCTCTCCCGTTGGCTGCGTTATGTACACCCACTGTACGCCATGCAGGGGTCACGCTACTCATGCCTTCTTGGATGAGAGAAAGAAAACCATATTGAGGAAGAACATTGGGTAAATCATTACAAAGGATTATGGTATGATGATACAGCACAACACTCTAAAATCGAAATAATAGACGAGAAAGATCTGATGAAATACAGTCTGACGAAATAGCATTTGGCTGAATATCACTTAACATAAAAGCGACAGGAAGAGATGGTATTATTACTGAATTGCTAAAACATGACGGAATGACTTTATACTTACGACTGCCAAATCTCTTAAACGAATGCTGGGAAAAGAACGGTATTCCCAAAGACTGGAAGATTGCTAGAGTGATACCGCTTTCTTTAAAAAAAGTATTTAATAACCTAAGCAATAAATACAGAGGGATGAATTTGCCTGGCCAGGCATACAAGATATACGCTGGGATCTTAAACACAAGAGTTACAAACATAATGAAGGTAGTATTGCGTGAGGAACAAATGGGTTTTAGGAAAAAAGAATCCAAAGCTGATGCAGTTTTTATGTTACAGGAAACAATACAACAACACGTAGAGTATAACAGAGAAACGCCCTTTTCTTTTCTTGATTTTTTGAAAAGGTATGATAATGTCAGTAGATAATGACGTGTCGTGGATATTCGATGAACTTAATAAAAACGATAAGAAGTTTATATGAGAACACCACTATCACCCTAGATCTCAACGTAAAATGGCTAATGAGATACGAATTAACAAAGAAGTACGACATGGCAGCTCTCTCTCACCAACTTTGTTCAACATTTACATACACGAAATAACGAATATGCGGAAAACAGAACTTCAAAGAGGTACAGTATACACCTAGACAAGAGAACTTATAAACAACTCATGATGTGCTGACTATGCAGTAATCCTAGCAGATAAGGAAACGGACCTTCAGAAAGAGATTTATTTACCGAAAGTAATCAGTACGAAATTTGACATGGAGATCTCAACAGAAAGAACTAAAACAACTACCTTCATGTGGACGGAACGCGCCAGAACCGAAATAGTGATAGATCATAAGATTTTACAGCAAGCAAACCACTTCAGTTGCCTGGATGTGATGTGACATATGGCTACAGAGAAGATATGGAAACTAGGTTTAGTAAATTCAGTCGTATATGTGGAATAGTTATTAGAATCCTTAAAAGCAAAAGTAGGAAAGGTACTTAAATTCTGCAATACTGCCACAGTCCCCACACGATACGAGACCTGGGTGATTGCCAAAAAGCGAGAAAGCCTTATCCACGCACAAGAAATGCTATTCCTGAGAAATGTTAAAGACTGCACAATAGAAGAAACGCTGAGGAATCAAGATATTAGAGAAGAACTAGTATTGGTTTTGATTTATGCGCCGGCCGCGGTGGTCTAGCGGTTCTAGGCGCTCAGTCCGGAACCGCGCGACTGCTACGGTCGCAGGTTCGAATCCTGCCCCGGGCATGGATGTGTGTGATGTCCTTAGGTTAGTTAGGTTTAAATAGTTCTAAGTTCTAGGGGACTGATGACCACATATGTTAAGTCCCATAGCGCTCAGAGCCATTTTTTTGATTTATGTTTTGATGGTAATCAGCCACGTTCACAGAAAATGTTTGTGTCTTAGGAATTGCTCCAGTAACCTCACCGGCGGTTGTAAAAACCAGCAACGCAAAGACTGTGGTTACAGTCTGGTGTCTGATAATGCATTCGTCTGTTTATTAAATTCTTTCTGTTGTTTATCAACACCTCTATTTACAATGTATGTTTATATACTCAACGAGAAGATTAAGCATGGTTCTCATATTGCTGGGATCATGTGATGCATGTAAAATAAAACATTTCTATGACTACACCATATGCGAGGCTGTATGTTATCACAGCAAAAGAACTCAGTTGACCTTCCCTAAATTCTCGCCCTGTTTCCCTCGCTAAAATTCACCAAAAGTTATATGACGCTGGTTGGGGGCAAAAAGTAGTAAAACTCCACATAAGCACGGAGCTTCTTCGGTTAAGAGTAACTATCTTACATAGGGTAGTAAAGTGACTATTTGCAAGGCACATTTATTGTCGGATGAACAAGAGCTAGGAAATTTAGGTGCTAGTGAGGTGCAGAGGCTACTATTAGAAGGCTATTCCGGGTGTCATTCAAAGAAATTTACTTGAATTTTGGGCAACTTCTGTTTCCTCTTATTTCGGTTGACACGAAGAGAAGTCCTACCTGTGAAATAAATAAAATAGCAAATTTGCAGTCTGTCAGCGGTCATAACATCCAAATGTCCCAATGAATGATTATTGTCATTCACTTCCTGAAACAAACTAAATATGGAGAAAAAACATAGCATCCTGCGAATTAGAACTTCTCTTATAAGCTTATGATAATGACACATTGTAATAAAGAAATTGGGTTATATTCTTGGAATCACTGGGCGCTATGAATGTACCGTTGCTTGTATGATTACCTGAAATAACAGGTAAGGTACGTCAATTTACTCCAGAATTTCTCGACTGCTCATCTACGGTGAGTTTTACGTTACACAAATATTTACTGCTTCCAACTCTCCTGATATTTAGTGTGATAAAGCTAAAAGGCTTTCCTGCAGAGCAGGAAGGGAATGGAGTGACTGCGCCAATGTATTATGTCAGTAATGAGCACTGTTGACAAGGCCTGTCTTTTTGACGTCCATGTTAGCGGCGTGTTGTTACTCGTAACGATGATGGAAAGCCCGCGACCGGCTGAAAGAGTGGCCCGGATTGAGCCAATATTGACGCGGGGCAGGCAGACGATCGTGTAGCGCACATCGCCGCTGTGGGCGGCCGGACTCGTTATTTCTGCCAGCGAAGCTACTCGCGAAATTTGCGACTCTTTCGTTAGTCAAATACTCGTTTATTCCAGTTCATTTTGCCGTACAACAGCCAGATGGCAGTATAATGAGTCACAATCATTATACGTGTCCAGCAAAGAGGAAGTTAATGGACGGGCATTCTACTGTACAAAAAAGTTCGAGTAAACGCAACAACTTTTGTTCTCTCTACAAAGCGGCATGTCACTAAATTAACTCGCTTCGCTTTAGACTACATCAATAAACTGCTCCATTAAAAATGTTTAATGTCTGTACATTCGAACATGGCTGGTAACACATTAGTCAATGGTAACTGCGGACAAAAAATGGTTCTGAGCACTATGGGACTTAACATCTTAGGTCATCAGTCCCCTAGAACTTAGAACTACTTAAACCTAACTAACCTAAGGACAACACACATCCACGCCCGAGGCACGATTCGAACCTGCGACCGTAGCAGTCCCGCGGTTCCAGACTGCAGCGCCTAGAACCGCACGGCCACTGCGGCCGGCTAACTGCGGACAGTTAATAACCTCCCCATCGCACCCCCATCAAATTTAGCTATAAGTTGGCACAGTGGATAGGCCTTGGAAAACTGAACACGCATCAATCGAGAAAACAGGAAGAAGTTGTGTGGAATTATGAAAAAAAAAGCAAAATATACAAACTGAGTAGTCCATGCGCAAGATAGGCAACATCAAGGATAATGTAGGCTCAGGAGCGCCGTGGTCGCGTGGTTAGCGTGAGCAGCTGCGGAACGAGAGGTCCTTGGTTCGAATCTTCCCTCGAGTGGAAAGTTTAATTTTTTATTTTCAGACAGTTATTATCTGTCCGTCCGTCCGTCCGATGCGAGGTAACTGCGCCGTACGTATGGGGACGCTACACCTAAATGGAAAAATTTGAAAACGTTAAAAACATATGTTTTGACAGAGCACAGGGAAAACTGTGCGACTGTGAAACTGTTGCATTCATTTGTTGCAGTTTATGTGACAAACTCTTACGTTTTCATCACATTTTTGGGAGTGGTTATCACATCCACAAGAAAACCTAAATCAGGTAAGGTAGAAGAATCTTTTTACCCATTCGGGAAGTGTACAAGTTAGGTGGGTCGACAACATATTCCTGTCATGTGACGCACATGCCGTCACCAGTATCGTATAGAATACATCAGAAGTGTTTTCCTATGGAGGAATCGGTTGACCTATGACCTTGCGATGGAATGTTTTCGGTTCTCATTGGAGAGCCACGTCCTTTCGTCTACTAATAGCACGGTTTTGCAGTGCGCTCGCAAAACACAGATACTAAACTTATTGCAGTGAACAGAGACGTCAATGAACGAACGGACAGATCATAACTTTGCGAAAATAAAAGATTAAACTTTTCGCTCGAGGGAAAACTTGAACCAAGGATCTTTCGTTCCGCAGCTGCTCACGCTAACCATGGGACCACGGCGCTCCTGAGCTCACATTATCCTTGATGTAGTCTATCTTACCCATGGTATTTTCGGTTTGTATATTTTGCTTATTTTTTCATAGTTCCACACAACTTCTTCCTGTTTTATCGATTGATCTGTGTTCAGTTTTTCAAGGCCTATCCACTGTGCCAACTTATAACTAAATCTGAGGGGGGTGCGATGGGGAGGTTCCCTTGTGAGTAGGTGTCGTCATCTATCAGACCTCACGTTTTCCTTATGTTGTGTTATCATTTTCAGCTTGTCACTCGTATCATTAGGAAAGCAAAATGAATTCCCAGGTATTATTTGTGGCACAAATGATGATACACTGAAGTAATGAGCCACCACACTGAATGATTACTTAAAGTATCAGCAGCAATGCACAAAATAAACAACGCAGTTCATATTCTGTAAATTCTGAAACTCAAATCTTGACTTTTCGTTCAAAGTTAAATGTATTAGCATTCATTGGACGCTTTTACACCTTGGTCAAATGACACTGGGAAATATACGTCACCTCGGTTCCGAGAGTTCCGGAACCTGTACAGAAAACTGGAAGAGATATCAACACAAACATCATTTCCGCCCTCTTTATTGCCCATGAAAATAACACATTGCATGTTGTACCTCCATACAACGACACCTTCAGATGCGGTGGTCCAGATTGCTGCACACATCGGTACCTCTAATATCCAGCAGCACGTCCTCATGCATTATTGCATGTCTGTATTCGCCGTGGCATACTATCCACAAGTTCATCAAGGCACTGTTGGTCCAGACTTTCTCACTCCTCAACGGCGATTCAGCTTAGGTCCCTCAGAGTGGTTGGTGGGTCACGTCGTCTACAAACAGCCATTTTCAATCTATCCCAGGCGTGTTAGATACAGTTCATGTCTGGAGAACATGTTGGCCACTCTCGTCGAGCGATGTCGTTATCCTGTAGGAAGCCATTCACAAGATGTGCGCGATGGGGCCGTAAATAGTCATCCACGAAGATGAATGCCTCACCAATATGCTGCCGATATGGTTGCACTAACGGTCGGAGGATGGCACTCACGTATCCTACAGCCATTATGGCGCCTTCCATGACCACCAGTGGCGTACGTCGGCTACACATAATGCCACCCCTAAACAGCACGGAACCTCCACCTTGCCCGCATCTCGTGGTCGTGCGGTAGCGTTCTCGCTTCCCACGTCCGGGTCCCGGGTTCGATTCCCGGCGGGGTCAGGGATTTTCTCTGCCTCGTGATGGCTGGGTGTTGTGTGCTGTCCTTAGGTTAGTTAGGTTTAAGTAGTTCTAAGTTCTAGGGGACTTATGACCACAGCAGTTGAGTCCCATAGTGCTCAGAGCCATTTTTTGAACCTCCACCTTGCTGCACTCGCTGGACTGTGTCTAAGGTGTTCAGCCTGACCGGGTTGCCTCCAAACACATCTCCGACGATTTTCTGGTTGGAGACATATGCAACACTCATCGGTGAAGTGAACGTGATGCCAATCCTGAGCTGTCCATTCGGCATGATGGGCCCATCTGTACCGCACTGCATGGTGTCGTAGTTGCAACGATGGACCTCGCCATGGACGTCGAGTGTGAAGTTGCGCGTCATGCAGCCTATTGTGCGCAGTTTGAGTAGTAACACGACGTCCCTGTGGCTGCACGAAAAGCATTGTTCAACATCGTGGCGTTGCTGTCAGGGTTTCTCCGAGCATTAATCCATAGGTAGCGGTCATCCACTGCAGCAGTAGCTCTTGGGCGGCCTGAGCGAGGCATGTCATCGACAGTTCCTCTCTGTGTCTCCTCCACGTCCGAACAACATCGCTTTGGTTCACTCAGAGACACCTGGACACTTCCCTCGTTGAGAGCCCGTCCTGGCACAAAATAACAATGCGTACGCGATCGAACTGTGGTACTAACCGTCTAGGCATAGTTGAACTTCCTGGTGGAATGACTGGAACTGATCGTCTGTCGGACCCCCTGGGTCTAATATGCGCTTCTCATGCAAGCTTTTATACATCTTTGGGCGGCTTTGTGACATTCTGAACGATCAGAGGAACTGTGTCTGTGATACAATATCCACAGTCATCGTCTAACTCAAAGTCTATCTTCAGGAGTTCGGGAGCTGGGGTGGTTCAAAACTGTTTTTGATGTGTTTAGATGAGGGTCAAAAGCATTTCCTCACTGGCCACTTTCTCACTGTCGCTTTTGAGCCTTTTGTATGTGTAAGAATGGTTTAAAAGTCGAAACAGGCTTCTAGTGAACGTCAGCAGCATAAATGTTTAATTTGACAAAACGATGTTAGCTCTTGAGAAAATATTATTTAAAATATTCTTAGCACTTGTTGAACCCAACACAGACAAAAGAGAGCTTGTACGGTAGTAGGTTTATTGCAACAGGCGCTGTTTGTAGCCACAATTTTTAGCATACAAAACAAAATTTCTATCATGGAAAGCCTTGATATCGAGGTCGCAAAAGGCCAATGATCTTTACAGAAATTGGGCCCTGCATATTGTCTACCACACAACCGCAATATTGGCTGCTAATGGCAACAGGGGGCGGGACTGGAGGTATATACCGATAAGCAGAGCATGAGGCTATGGAGCGTAATTGAAGTGCTTAGTCGATGACTAACTCACAACAGTGCTAGTAGTGTTGATACAAAGTAGAGCAGTGGCAATGATAAACCAAGCAGACATTCCATTATATCTACAACAACAGTTGCAGAAATCGACATTTCGTCAGAAAGGAACACAAAGAAGTTTGCCGAGTCAGAAAGAAGTGGCAGATGAAATATTAGCATTTCTAAAGGATGAGTCAGTGGAATGTGTGGTGTCGTATACGCTCGACTGTGCGGACAATACACAAGAAGAGTACAACGACGACAATACGTGGTTAACAAACGAAAGCGACATTGTAACAGGTGTCGAGTCGGTAGTTCATCATCCATGTGGAACAGGGAGTTCAAAATCCCGCCTCCAGTGACACGTAGTACAGAACAATCTTTGTCCAAGGAGTCGGTGCTAAACATAATTACGTACTGGAAGATCATCCGTAGCATGGTAAAAAAAAAAATTATGAACCGATTTCGAATGAGTCCGCAGCAATATGAACATTTAGTGGATAAGAAAAACTACGGATATTCAAGGGAGGGGAAGGCGCACATGTTACATAAACTGGTTTTTGCGCATTTCAAGGATACTTCATACAATTTACAAGATAGTGACCCACTACGTTATGCACATCAAATTGCCGCGACGTAGATTACAATGATTTCAAGGGAACCACTGGATTGCTGCAAACTTCAGTCAATGCTACAGTACTGCAAAACGCAAGATAATGAAATTTTAAACAAAGCGTGGATCTGAAGACGCAGAGCCAACTGCGGAATCGACCAGCAAATTTGTAGAGGACATAAACGAACTTATCCCATCAGTCTGTAAGGAATTTGTTTTCAGTTACGACCAATAGGGAATTGAAGAGAGAATGCATATGAAAGCACTCCGGGAAATCAGAGGTACCAAGAGAATTGTATGAAGATCAACTAACACCAATGCCTTAATGTATTCGTATATAATTATGCCGACTGTTAACCCGGATGGTAAATTTTCTGGAAAGTTACTTATTGTGCTGCGCAAAGTTGGATGTGCTCTGCTCCCTACGATTCTTTCTCGCGTGCGTGTTCTTGTAAGGGCAGTAGTGAATACTTACGTCACAACAAGCAAGAATGGAAAATGTAAGTAAGAGAACTACAATTATGGTATGAGTATAGAGACACTATCCTTCCAGAAAAGTGTGCGATATTGCAGTTCATACCAGCTGGAACCACTCGACAAATTCAGCCTCTGGATGTCTGTTATTCCTGTGCCTATAAAACATATTATCGCACTATTTGCACCTACGCCTTACAGGATAACCAGCTTCATGATAAGCTCCACTACAGACTACTTCCCATTCGGTTGCATGCTATCATATTCCAACAGTTCTCATCAGCGCGTTATGCCAAAATGATTTTGTACGCATTCTTTAAGACTGGGTACCTTCCTGATTTGGCCACGCTCTTGATGGTGCAAACCTTTGTGATCACTGTGACGCGCCATTTTTCAGTCGGTGTTCAATGTTCAAGCTAATTGTTTGTTTTGAAAATTTCTTCAATTTCGACGACGTCCATTTTGTGAAGTGCAATATATACATTGAATAGCAGGTTGACTTCTGCAATCCTGGACACTCAATTTCTGTCGCCCTTCTAATGCATATGGTGAGTCATTAGCAGCTAATATGTTCCCTATGATAATACTTTCAAATGAGCCTTGTCAAAAAGTGAACTTGCAACGTCGCCCTCAAGGGGTTCCTTTTGAGAAGATTATATACAAACGGCCCAGTCACATTAATGCGACCACATATCAAAAGCCTGAACAAACACCTTTTGCAACGCATCCCGCTGCGAGACGTGTACGAAGAGTGTCATTGAGGTGCTGGAAGGTACACTGGTGTCCAAAATTAAAGCAAGAAATCATTATTTCCCCGTCCTGTGTTTAACTCACGATATAATAATACAAACTATCAAAAGATGTCCGTACGATCGTGTTCTGCTAGGAGGATGGCATTCCGGCCAGTGGGCAACCACGCCAACAATGACGTCATGGCACTTGTCGAAAAGGGTATGGTTGTTAGAGTAGTCCCACATCCACAATCGCTGTGTACTCAGTCACAGACGGTGCAGTATGGCACAGAGAAGACGCCTACCATACTCTCTGCGGTGGTGTGACAAAAGAAGAACGGAAGGAGGACAGTTGCAGACCGTTGTTAATCGATGGCTTAATGTGGATCGTTCTGTTGTTTCTTGGATGTGGCGACAGGTTGCAGAGACCGAAACTGTATACCAAAGACCAGGCCAGGGCCGGCCATGTGCGGCATCAGATTGAGATGACCGTTATTTGGCTGTAAATGCACGACGGCACCGCCTTAGTACTGCACAGCAACTGGCATCCGACCTCGCAGCATACACTGGACGTGTTGTATCGAGGCAAACAGTGTACAGAATCCTTCGGCAGAGAGGACGTTTGCACAGAAGACAACGTCTGGAGTGGAGTCGTCAACATACCTCCTGAACGGTTGAATATTGGGCCAATGTTCCTTTCACTGATGAGTCCCAGTTTGGTCTGGAGAGTGATTCCCGACGGATTCGTATCTGGAGGGAACGTGTAACACGATTTCGGGACCCAAACATTGTGGAAAGAGACAGATATCGAGGTGAATCCCTAACAGTATGGGCATGGATTATGTTGACCACTCGAACACCTCTTTATGAAATTGCACGGGTGAATCGGCACGGTTAAACTGCTATAAGGTATCGTGACGATATCTTGGGACCTCATGGGCGGTTGCTGCGAGGTGCTGTGGCTCATATTTCGTCTCGACGTACGATAATGCTCGACCTCATAGAGCACAGATAGCTGATGTTTTCCAAGAAAACAGAAGGTGTTACACGCATGCCGTGGCCTGCTCGCTTTCCAGATTTGAACCCCTTAGAGCATATTTGGGATGCACTAGGCAGACAGACTGCGTCGCGTCAGGATCCATCAACCACTCTCCAAGACTTATGAGCGGCTCTGCGGGAAGAATGGGCGTTATAGCTTCAACATGAGACTGATGACATTATTCACAGCATGTCAGTCATAGTCATATCTATGCTGCTGCCAGAGGTGGTCACGTCCAATATTAAATGGTTCAAATGGCTCTGAGCACTATGGGATTAACATCTATGGTCATCAGTCCCCGAGAACTTAGAACTACTTAAACCTAACTAACCTAAGGACATCACACAACACCCGGTCATCACGAGGCAGAGAAAATCCCTGACCCCGCCGGGAATCGAACCCGGGAACCCGGGCGCGGGAAGCGAGAACGCTACTGCACGACCACGAGCTGCGGACTACGTCCCATATTGAGCACATTAACCAGTTGTCTGAATATGTGTAACAATCCGTTAAGTTCGAAAAAAATAACATTTTTGTCTACCGATAAGCATGTTACGGTTGTTTACGTTTTGTATTCTTTACATTGTTTCAACTTTACTGTCAATTATTTATGCTGTTTTGTGTCAAAATAAGCTCCTCCTTGCAAAATTTCCGTTTGTTGCTTTAATTTTTGACACCAGTGTATTTTTTGTTTGCTTATCAATAACTGAGAACATTCTGTGGGTGAACAGGCCCACCTCTCTTGTTCGTTTTTGTAATGGCATGATTAGAGATTCTGCCTCTTCATTTTTATAGTAATTAATTTGTAGAGTAATTTCTATTTATGTATGTCCCAGTAGCAGCCAGGTACAAGAGTAGCGAGAGTATTGTCATTAATTCTGACCTTTGCGTATACTGGCAAGGGCGGCAGTACATTGAACACCATTGGCGTATAGTAAACGTTGCATGCTTGTATCTGGACGAGAATATTCACGTCGCACTAAGGTATATATGTTTACTGAAATGAGAATTATCAAGCAGCTGACACGGGCACCCTAAGTGTTGCAGTTAATCTTTTGATTTGTGTATTCTATTGGAAATTTGAGTGAGAAAGGCAGAGCAAGTTTAGAGCAAGTTCAATCTTTTAAATTATTGTGTTTTGCTATGTGAGGCACGCACGGACTTCTTATTAACTGTTTTACTTGAAAGGTTGCCCTAAATGGTAACCGTTTCTTGGCGTGTATGTTGGCCCGGCTAATTTTAAAGAGGTGGTTACTACCAGAAAAGTTGGTACGGGCTCAGCTGTTCACATGCTTTAATTCATACGTTAAATGAAAATATTCCAGTAAGCACCTCTTTACTTAAGAATTCTGATTTTAAAGCTCATAAGAAACTGAATATTTATTAGGTTTATGCATAATTTAATCACTATGGGACTTAACATCTGAGGTTATCAGTCCCCTAGACTTAGAACTACTTAAACCTAACTAACCTAAGGACATCACACATATCCATGCCAGAGGCAGGATTCGAACCTGCGACCGTAGCAGCAGCGCGGTTCCGGACTGAAGCGCCTAGAACCGCTCGGCCACAGCTTTAACAAACGCAACAGATAAACGTAACAGAGATTTCAGTCATCAATAATATAATCTCCTCCACTATTTACAATACTGAGCGATGCCGGGATACTTTTCGATTCCGCAACTGTAGAAATCAAGTAGTTTTGAGGCGAAGGACTCGTCGAACCTGTTCAGAGCGGATTTTCATCCGGAAAGAAAGTTCCTTCAAACTTTTTCGACAGAGAGTGGAAAAGCTGAAAATCTAAGGGCGCAAGATCAGGTGAATAAGGCTGGTGCGGAATGACCTCCCAGCCCAACTTGCGTATACTTTTTTTGTCAGTTTAGCAGAAAGTGCAGTAGTATCACTTCGCGCAGTCTTTCTGGTCGTTGTCCTTGGATTGAGTCTGCAAGACGTCTCGAATGTTGACAATAAATGTCAGCTGCGATGGTTACACCTTGGGGAAGCAATTCGTAGTACATCAAAACGTCGCTTTTCCACTAGATGCAGAACATCATCATCTTTTTGGATGAGCGCAGGACTTACTAAGGGGAGTTGCTGCTTTGTTTGGGTTCATCCATTCCTTTTTTTTTCCATAAAGATACCGTTTCTCGTCTCCAATAGCGATACAAGCAGAGACGCCCATGTGGCCTCCCGCTGATTTTTATGATTTTGACTGGGAGCATGCGATACCCGTACACTCGATTTTTGAACCTTCCCCATTGCATGAAAATGTCGCACGATGTTGAAATGATTGCAGTTCGTCACTTTTTACAGTTCTTAAGTACACTGACAGGGGGCATTGCGGATTAATGCATTTAAACTATTTCCGTCTAATCCTGTAGGTCTCCATAAACGTCGGGAGTCACTACGTCAAAACGATCGTCCTTAAAGCGAGCAAACCATTCTCTTGCCGTGCTCTGTCCTATGGTATTAGTCCTACATACGGCGTAAATGTTCCTGGCTGCCTCCGCTGCAGTCACCCTTCTTCTAAACTGGAACAGATTAATATGTCGGAAATGTTCTGATTTATGCACTTGTCACTCCATTTCTAGCGTCCACTGCTCCATTCACTATCTCCAAATGACAAAATAACAATACATAAACTCAGATAGCTACAGTGAACTACAAATAGAAAAGACAAACCACAGCAACCGGAATACCAAAATGAAAAAAGAAAACGCTACGAACTTACGCACCAACTCAATATTTTGTTTGGCTCCCTTTTGGCTTGTGGCAGCCATTTGGATCGGCCTCTTGGCCGTACAAATAAAAATTTCTGTAAAGCTATAAGACTGGTTAGTTGGGAAGTTGCGAGTGATTGCTTCAACTTGGGCTAGTGTGTCCACAAGTGTTTAAATTCTTGTCACTCAAACGTTTAACTTTGCAAGTGCGTAGGCACAAACTGAAGTGTGGTATTACTTGGAGAATACTATCAGTAACCGAGGTTCCGGAGTTTAATAAAAATCTACGAGTATGTGTGCTTCGTCAGCAGCGCCTAGAGGTTAAATCCACTCTGTACGGGAGACAACCCTGTAGGTAGGTGAGCCACAGCTATGAGTAGTCACCTTGGGTGTTAATAAACTGTTTCAGCTGTATTAAGTCTTTTATTATCGGATCGGCACCAGTTTCGTGGCACTAAAAGCCACATCGTCAACCGAGCGAGGTGGTGCAGTGGTTAGACACTGGACTCGCATTCGGGAGGACGACGTTTCAATCCCGCGTCCGGCCGTCCTGATTTAGGTTTTCCGTGATTTCCCTAAATCACTCAAGGCAAATGCCGGGATGGTTCCTCTGAAAGGGCACGACCGACTTCCTTCCCGATCCTTCCCTGATCCGATGAGACCGACGACCCCGCTGTCTGGTCTCCTTCCCCAAACAACCAACCAACCACATCGTCAGATGAACATCTGACAATAATAAATCCTGACGGAATAACAACCCTGAGATATTCACTAGTATGGTAAATTATTTTAATTTTTTAAAAACTGTTAAAATTCTACGTGAGTATACTAACATTTCAAATTCTCATGTAAAAGATTTTTTATGGTTTTTTTAAAATTCAAATCTTAAAATAATTTACCATACCGTTGTTTATCTCAGGGTTGGTATTCCTTTTGGATTTATTGTTAGATGATCACCTGAAGATGTGGCCTTCAGTGCCACGAAACTGGTAGTAATCAATAAGACTAAATACAGCTGAAGCGGTTCATTAATACCCAAGATCACTTTGTACCGTATGTCGTAGGTGCCACCACTCTCACGTTCTGAATGATCATTCTGATACTTTGGGATAACTGGATGGTACTTGCGCTTCAGTTCTTATGTGTCTTAGGTTTTGTTTACTGGTTCTGAAACTATTTGTGGACTAAGAGTAATTATACCGTGACCTGTGGGCATTAATGGCAGCAGTTGCTGAATATTGTTACTGTCTATTGTTTTCTAAAATGGTTCAAATGGCTCTGAGCACTATGGGACTTAACTTCTGAGGTCATCAGTCCCCTAGAACTTAGACCTACTTAAACCTAACTAACCTAAGGACATCACACGCATCCATGCCCGAGGCAGGATTCGAACCTGCGACCGTAGCGATCACGCGGTTCCGGACTGTAGCGCCTAGAACCGCACGGCCACACCGGCCGGCTATTGTTTTCTAAAGGAGAGTAAACTTAAGATGGTCTCCACTGTATTAATTTTATTATTTTAAATTTAAATAAAGAAATTATTTGGATGCTTTATTACAATATTGTGAAGCATTTACCGTGTCTCTTTACGGATCACTTTTGCTGTCAGTAAATATTTTTATTGTATAAATAAACTGACTGTTAATTGTGCACTTCGTTCATTGGGAACCAGTACATAACCGCTTCAAAGCTAGCTCCCTACCGGCTTAATAACTTTTAGTAGTTCTCTGGAGATGTGTCTACGCCCAGTAAAAGAAAAAGTTACAGGGCTTGTGGAATGAAATGGAAGGTATCGTGTGCAAAGCATATGAACTGAGAGTAAACCAAATAAAGAGTAAAGTAATGACGAGAAGCAGAAATGAGACAAGAGATTTACTAAAATTAGGGACACTCAGTAAAGGAAGTGAAATTAATTTTTTTCTGCTGTGGAAGCGAAGTAATGCATGACGGACGAAACAAGCATATGAGAAGCGTACTAACACAGGCTTGGACAACATTCCTCCTTAAGAGGTCTACTACTAGCAAACATATGCTTTAATTTGAGAAAGAGATGTATGACAACTTACAAGCTGCGACACGGTGGTGGATTAAAACAGTGGTCTAGGAAGTGTTTGTTTGTTTGTTTATAGGGCGCAAAAACAACTAGGGTCATACGCTCCCACTGTAGAACACGAAGAGAATGAGAGGCGTTAAAAACGAGTACACGTTAATCCCAATCGACGGAAGAGAAGACAGCTAAAAACAGGGACGTGGAGAAAGGTCTATAAAATGCGCCATACAGAAAAGTAATGTCATAAACTAAAAATTAAATGGCCGTCTCCATATCTTTACAACGGATAAAAAGTGAAACGCGGTCGACAGCCAGCACGTCGTTCGCAAAAGCGGCTGACAACTCAGACGACAAACACAAACGAGAACGTAAGTGGTTATAAAAAGGGCATCCCGTCAGGAAACGGTGGAACGTCAAAGGTTCAGGGCTATGAGTGCAAAGTGGTGGGGGAGCACAACTTAACAAATAGCGAGAGCAAAAGAGACAGTGCCCGATACGCAGCCCAGCTAAAATGATCTCCTCACGGCGAGAGGGCGGAGAGGAGGTCGTCCAAGCTTCTGGGAGAGGCTTAGTAACCCGGAGCTTGTTCCCATAAAGGGAGGTTCAATGGTGATGCCAAAGAGTAACGCTACCTTCTGAGAGACAGCAACACAGAGATCATCGGAGGGAGTGTAAGAATTAGTGGGGTGAGGTACGAGGACTGTGACCTTCGCAGCAGCGTCAGCGGCCTCGTTTCCTGTCAGACCGACGTGACCAGGAACCCACATAAACATCACAGTGGCTCCATCAAGAGTGAGCAAGTGACAGCTTTCCTGGACCAGTTGCACTAAGGAATGGGTGGTGTACAGTAGAATATTTCTTTTATTTTCGTCAGTGTTCACAAAACTTTTGGTCCGTAGACTACCGGTTTCGGTCACCAATGACAATCTTCAGATCTACAGCAAAACATGGGAAATGAAATACCTTTCATAAAACAGTTGTTTTTGATGTCCGACTAAAAGTTCTGTGGAAATTGACGGAAATAAATGAAATTTATTCAGTGAGAATTTACATCTGGAGCATAACGTTGTGTGGAAGTGAGTCATGGGCAAACCAGAAAATAAAATCCAAGCTTTTGAGACGCGGTGTTACGGGATAATGCTGAAAATTGAATGGGCTGACGTGATAAGAACTGAGACTAGGGACGGTATAAATAGAATACAGTAACTATAAGAAGCGACAGCGTGATAGGACGTCAGGGGAGAGCTTTCGTTGTACTAGACGGAGGTGTATAGGAAAAAACTGTAAGATTCGAATACATTCAGCAAATAATCTAGTCTGTTGGGTGAAATTGAGAGTCTGAGATGAAGAGCTAGATATAAAACCAGTCAGAACGATGACCCAAGAAAGAAAGTCTTTAGTAGAAAAGAGGCATGTCGGAGTAGGAGTAGACGTCACCGGAAATGTAGCGCGACGAAATCCAGGCCATCCGCCACCTGGCTAAAGACTGCCTTGGGGCTCGTCTACGTGAAGGGCTACTGCGTGCGCAGGCTGTTCCCGGAGAACGTGACCCGCGGCGCCGTTACGCGCACTACAAACGGCAATTGCTTCACATGCGGTCACACCCGTGGACCAGCGACACCTAAGAGTAAGGCCTAACGACTCCGGTGGACGTTACGCAATTCAGGTTGCATCGCTAGCGCTAACGTAGTCTCCAGCGAAATCATTCCCCCAACACTGCTTTAGCTAACGATATAAGGCACTCAATTCCACTATGCTGATCCCTGTGATATGTATAAGAGAATTTTCTAAGTCTTTTTTTTTTTTTTTTTTTTTTTTACCGCAAAAGAAAAGTCCGTGTTGTAATATATCCGCGTCATTACGATGGTAAAATGTAAACTGTGTCCTGTCGAGGAGTCAAGTGTTATAAGTCTTAACTAGTCTCTTTATTTTTGAAAACGTATATTCCTCGGTTATCGATCTCGGGCTCTCTGGCTTTGCTGAGAGGTCACACTTCGTTACGAAAACAAGCTGACCATGTGTCTAATACGAATACGTGTGTCTTATACTTTTCAAATACTAAAGTTACTCCATTAAAGAATGAACAATGTAACTTTGAAATGATAATAAAACAAGTCAAATTACTATAGTTATTTGGTCCTTTTGCACGTAACACACGTCCCTAACAGTGCCTATTCTCCTCCAGTCTCGTTTAAATTTATGTTTGTTTCACAGTCACACTAAAGCGACCATTACTGCGTTGCGTTGCCACATTAATTAAACAATTAACGACTGACCGTGGAAGCCTTTTTCATTTACGTTTTAATATCAATACGTTTCTTGTGGTGTCACCGCCAGACACCACACTTGCTAGGTGGTAGCCTTTAAATCGGCCGCGGTCCGTTAGTACACGTCGGACCCGCGTGTCGCCACTATCAGTGATTGCAGACCGAGCGCCGCCACACGGCAGGTCTAGAGAGACTTCCTAGCACTCGCCCCAGTTGTACAACCGACTTTGCTAGCGATGGTTCACTGACAAAATACGCTCTCATTTGCCGAGACGATAGTTAACATAGCCTTCAGCTACGTCATTTGCTACGACCTAGCAAGGCGCCATTACCAGTTACTATTGATACTGTGAATAATGTACCGTCCAGAGCGACGTTCACCATTAATGGATTAAAGTTAAGTATTCCACCAGCTACATCTGTTTTTTCTAAAGTCTAATTTCCTTGTCCTGTTCCAGACCTCACGCCAGCCTGCGTGAGCTAAATCGCGTGCCTTTCGGCTTCCTCTAGTAACACGGTGTTGGCTCTCCTGCCAACCACAACATTTCTTCACGACAGTTGTGCATTCTCAAACCGACACTGTATCAAGCATAAATCTCATAGGTAATACCAAGCGTCTTTCCCCGAAATAACTAAATTACTGAAATATTTTTCTTGTACACACCGACGAAACACTTTTTGACTATTTATTCCAGTTTCTAGTGATTTATACTCATTACTTATCAGGGACGAGGCAGCGCGCGACCTTTCTGTGCGAAAGCTCAACACAGACTCTTCTGCACACGCCAAGCCTGGACATGACCACTAACGCTGGGGCATTGTTGTCATTATATGGCAAGACAACGTTCCCTCATAGAAAACGCACGCTCGGCTCCGAAAGTTCCAGAACCCAGCGATGAGTAAGGAGGCCAATATCGATACATTATGACATCAAATACGGCAGTAATCTTTACAAAGCTATTTATTCCTTACTTTTGATCCTTCAGATATATTGACTCTGACGTAAAATTGTGAGAGTCATTGCTCCGAAACTTTTATTTGTACTTATTTATTTCACCTTCCTAACGTTTACATAACGTCAGAGAGACCTACAAACAAGGCAAAATATACTTCTCGTACTCGCAAATAATTATAAATATTTAATGTCAAACTTCGAGCAAGCACAGGCTTTCAGTTTGAAACTTAACATTGTGTATCTACGAAAAAAAGTTAAACATAAACAAGACACAAAGACTGTGTGGTTGAAACTGCGCATCTTTGCCTGGCTGTGAAATCAAAACCTGCTGCTGGGTAACATCAATACATAGCTGTTCCGCTCCGTGCCCTGGTGAGATGCTTTGTACCTCCTCGGCACGCTATCCGCAAGTGGTTGATACGTAGCCGTCCAAACTTGTCCTACGCTTTGACGGCTGTCTCTTGAGGGCATCCAGGGCAGGTTCTCTACGCTCAGTAGGGTTCGCACCTGCAAATTCTGCAAGCCTTTACATTCGAGTGATTCCTTACAAGACGAGCCAATCGCTGAAACGTTTAAATGTTGACCCTGACACGTGAAAGCTGGATATTGTGTTGAAAGATGCTGTTTCGACGCTGCGCAGCCCTAGAGTTAACCCCGATATAATTGTCAGGCTCCCGACATCCATACCTGCTGTCAGTCTAAAACATAACTGATTGTGAGCCAAGTCCCTGTAGAACACAGGGGATAGCACGCCTGAGACTTACGTTGCACCTGGCCCACTCCAAAAATCTTCTACGACGATCGTCAAAAGTCAGACAAATCTCTTACGTCGACGGAGACTACATGACGCCAATAGTGCAAGTTCCATTTCAGATATTTCTTTATCCAACTCCGCGCGCCACAGTACAGTGGGTGTTTTGTAGTATCGTTCGCTATCGTGGCATAGAGGTCTGACTGATAGAGTGATATTGTTTGCGTACTGTCTCGGTAGATACGGCCTTCACAAATCTTACCGCGCAGTTTTGGTACATGTTCCTCGGGGCACCTATCAGCCGAAATTTGTAGTTACCGGTCCACAGCCTCTGGTGCTGGCCACGGGCGACCAACATGAGGCAAACCTTGGATGTTTAAAGCCTCACAACAGCAGTTCAACGGTCGTATGGATCTATGGCGTACGCTAGTTATGCTAGCAACTTTCCTTTTTGAGAACTGTTATTGTTGCAAAGAGGCGATGCACACAGATTCTAAGTTTGAATGATCCTTCGAGGCTTGTTCGCAAACTTAACGGTGTAAAGAAACTGTATAACAGCTCATTGATCTGCACCGAAAAGAAGTACTTCTAGTTCTATTAGACTAGTAGCTCTAAGAATCTATACGTGCAAGTTTTAGTGGTCGAAAGAGATTCCGGTAAAAAAAATGACGGTGGTACAAGACCTTTTCTGAACATTACTATCGCATTAGCTGATGGTAAGATTCTTTATTTAGACACCAGTCACCGTAGACGGGCCAAGACCAGGTTACCGAATACCAAGTGAAATAACACGTAAGTAACATTACTAGGTTCAACTGTCACGAATCTGTTAACAGTTAACGACAACACACCTACGTAATAAGATCTCACGCAGTTCCATAAAATTATTTACAGCTTCATGTTAGGCTAAATATACAATCATTACCGTCAAATGATAAAATCATGAATTAGACACTAAAATTAAAGTACGCCTTCACACAGTGATGTGACGCATTACAAAAATCACGTATCATAAAAACTTAAATAGTTCACATTTGTACAGTTACCTTTTATCGTATGGTAAAATGTGCTATATCGTCAACTCATAAAAAACCGTGCTAGGCATTCACATGACAAGTGTAATCGGCGTTAACGCTGTAAACAAATTCATACCACACAGAGCCGACTGTACGGCCCATCATTCTTTACTAGCAGAACCAATGTTGGTCATAGAGGCGTATATATATCGATAGTACCTTACAAGTAACAAGCTGCAACTATAAGTGCGCGTGACAGTCATAACAGATGTTCAATACATTGCAAAAAATGGTTCAAATGGCTCTGAGCACTATGGGACTTAACATCTGAGGTCGTCAGTCCCCTAGAACTTAGAACTACTTAAACCTAACTAACCTAAGAGCATCACACACATCCATGCCCGAGGCAGGATTCGAACCTGCGACTGTAGCGGTCGCGCGTTTCCAGACTGAAGCTCCTAGAACCGCTCGTCCACCATGGCCGGCTATGCGTTGCATCTAATAGCAAATTACGCCATGTTATACGTGACAGAAACGAAAATGCACAGCAGTAACGGCATGCGCGTACTCATAGGCGCTAACTAAAGTCCGCCCAGGGAGGCCTCAGAAGGCCCTTCGGTACCGACTAGCCGCCGTGTCATCCTCAGCCCTTAGGCGCAACTGGATGCGGATACGGAGGGCATGTGGTCAGCGCACCGCTCTCCCGGGCGTTGTCAGTTTTCCTAACCGGAGCCGCTACTTCTCAGTTGAGTAGCTCCTCAATTGGCGTCACAAGGGCTGAGCTCACCCCGCCTGCCAACAGTGCTCGGGAGACTCTGACGGTGAACCATCCAAGTGCTAGCCAAGAAGGATAGCGCTGAACTTCGGTAATCTGACGGGAACCGGCGATGCCACTGCAGCAAGACCGTTGGCATAGACAGGCACTAGTGTGCAAAAATTTATAGTAACGTTTACATGTGCATTGCTTCCATCATACAGTAACTTTTATACATAAACGTATGCCTAGACAAAAATGTTTAAAAGTATTACACTAGAACACATCTAACACGTTGAGTTTTATAGACTAATAGTTATTCGTACATCAAAATATAGCATAACAAACTAAAGCTGTTTAGTAGTTACCACCATATCTAATCTAGCTACCCCCGAGCATGAACTATATGAAGAGATATATAAATTGCATCAGCTACGCGAGACTGGCGTAAGTTGGTCCACTTTTTCTCCATTTATCAGCTTTTATTTTAAATGTTTCCATTGCTTCCGCACCTTTACAGCTAAGTAATGACGGCTTCTCACTGGTCATCTATTCATAGAAAAAATTTAATACATCCCTACTACCTGCGCCTACTTACCCCACCTACGGGGCAAGTTGCACCAGCGGTTTGATCACGTTGTCCGATATGAGTTCCACATTTAGTTACGACGTTGGTTATTTAATTGAAAGGCCGGCCAGAGTGGCCGAGCGGTTCTAGGCGCCACAGTCTGAAACTGCGCGACCGCTACGATCGCAGATTCGAATCCTGCCTCGGGCATGGATGTGCGTGATGTCCTTAGGTTAGCTAGGTTTAAGTAGTTCTAAGTTCTAGGGGACTGATGACCTCAGACGTTAGGTCCCATAGTGCTCAGAGCTATTTAATTGAAAATATATATAGACTTTAATACTCACCATTTATTTTAACACAATTTTCTACAGCTTTATAACAAAAACTGCAGCCATAAATTGTGTTACCAGTATTATAATAACAGTTTGACAGAAAAGTATATGATAGATTTTTATTAGTGTTCACCTCAGTGCCCGATGGGAGCTCCACAGTTAAATCGTTCATTAAAAAAAGGCCTTTCTCGTCATTTGTAGTATATTCAGATGTGCCCGCCTTTAGAAACTTAATCATTGCACCATTCATCACATGGATCTCTGTGAGAAAATGGTTTATACATCTAATGCACAAACCATCGTTATCTTTTTACCTTTTTCATGTCGAAGAACCTTCGTAGCAGTGCTCACTTTTTTTCTGCGTTTTATTTGAGGAGTTTTAGCATGTGACTTAAGTTCACTACGACCATTTTTTTTTTTGTAGAAAATGAGATTTTACGCAGAAAATACCGTTTTAGGGGGTTATAAACCACTGAATTTGTTGCAGTACCTCACTAAACCTTTTCTAGTAACGTTAAACTGATCATTTTCCTAATTGATTTTCCATATGGCTTTTCTTCTACCACCACTAATATCATCGCTGCTCCAGAAACATTGCCTCCTTCTGTTTCCTTTTCGTAATTTCGAATCTGCCTAAAAAACAAAAACAAAACCGGAAAAACGACTATGAGTGAAAAAATGACTAAATTCGAAGATATAGGCAGATTTACTACTTGAAAATATATCTCCTACAATGTCCCACAAATAAGAGTTTAAAATTGATATTACAATGGTTTTCGTTCAGTACTTGAACAGAAGTTATGGGTTGTAGAAAGAAAAAAGAATATTAAACATCGCATAAATGCTACCTGTTTAAAATGAGTGAGGGCACAACTTGCTTACGTAAAAATTGAATTGAATGTGATACAGACTTCGACTACGTTGGACATAGTAATGTGAATAGCTGTATTTACAACAAGAGAGCGGGACAGCTTGGACACGTGGCCTAACGTGACTATATTTAAGTTGGTTTTTGTGCTCCACCGTCATATTGCAATTATTTTAGTTCGTTTACGAAAAAGATTTTAAATAATTATCGCCTGATCCAGTATTAAAATAATTCATGATCTATGGACTTTTGTCGTTGTTTAGTAAGACTATCTATTTGAAATAGACAACAAATAAAAATCTGAACAAGCAAAACGTTTTCTCAACAGCAAGAAAACATAAAATGTGTGCCTTTCCTCGCTTGACAAGTTAATCGCAGTCGCGTGTTTGTGGAAATGCGACAATACTGCTTCCACAAACATCGCCGGCCGCGGTGGTCTAGCGGTTCTAGGCGCGCAGTCCGGAACCGCGCGACTGCTACGGTTGCAGGTTCGAATTCTGCCTCGGGCCTGGATGTGTGTGATGTCCTTAGGTTAGTTAGGTTTAAGTAGATCTAAGTTCTAGGGGACTGATGACCACAGATGTTAAGTCCCATAGTGCTCAGAGCCATTTCAACCAATCCACTAACATCCATAATCTGTGGTGTAGTATAATGCCAGTTTAATGAAATAACAACTAGCTATAGTACCCTTATGGCCACTGTGCCACGTGGTCCACTACACTAGTTCCTTTTCACCAGCTCATATTAGGTATTTGTAAATGACGTCTACAGCGATGAGCGGAAGCAGGGTGGCCCGAGAGAAATAAGGTGGAGACGGGTTGCGCTTAGAAGTCTTTGTCTTTGAGGCGGACAGCCTGGCTGAGATAATCCGCCTGCTTCAGCGAAATTTGCGTCTCCCGGCTCAGAGCGATCCGCAGAGTAAATTAACGTCTCCGGTGGGGCTGTGTGCCGGCGACAGATACACAAAGACGGCTGCAGCATTTGTCGAGAGGGCCACGCTCCGCCGGTCTCGGAAATACCTCCATCCGGTAAGCCCCTATTGTGAGAGTAATTATGCCTGCTAGCAGGCGACGCACGCCAATATTTAGCTGCCTCCGACAAATAATACTCGGCGAAGATTACCGCCGTGCTGCGCATCCGTGGCAAATTGGATTAACCTGGAAAACAAAGATGGAGGCGGTTTCAGAACTGCCATAATGAAATTAATGAGCACAGTAGACAAGACACGCTCTATTGTGTCTTTAGTTCAGCGTCCAGATCCTTTACCACCTGGTTGCATCTTACAGGATAGAACTAAATTAGGAATGTCATCTGAAAACAATTACTTCCTTATGCCATTTCAGTATGTTTCGGTAGGTCGTCCGCAGCTCGTGGTCGTGTGGTAGCGTTCTCGCTTCCCGCGCCCGGGTTCGATTCCCGGCGGGGTCAGGGATTTCCTGTGCCTCGTGATGACTGGGTGTTGTGTGATGTCCTTAGGTTAGTTAGGTTTAAATAGTTCTAAGTTCTAGGGGCCTGATGACCATAGATGTTAAGTCCCATTGTGCTCAGAGCCATTTGAACCATCGGTAGGTCGCATATATTTAAATGAATTTCACTGGCCAACAACATTTTACTTCTTTCTTTAACTGGCATGAAAAGAGCTAATATTCGTGGTTCCGGGTGGGCTGACAGTGAAAATGTTAATTAAAATACAAGATTGGTTCTCGTTTTGAAGTTTTGATATCTTTCCGTTATTGCCTGACAATCTTATTCATATATACGTGGGAGAGAGCTCACTGAGGGCACAACCGCTTTGCCTGGTGTTTGTAGTTTTCTCCTGGTGATTCCCTGATTAGTTTCCAGCAGGAATCGGCTAACATCGATGCACGCCACTTTTCCTGATATCTCACTGCCATGTCCGAAATATTCTGGTGGAAGCGTTCACCATGCTCGTCGGTTACAGCACCACGGTTGTCGGGAAAGAAGTCCAAGGACATGTTTCACCCATGTCTATTGTAGCAGTGCTGAAGATTTGCCACATGATCCTTACATTTTTCGGGCATCGTATTTTCTGAAAAGTAGTTGACACTTGAACAGAGGCGCCGCAGGTTAACTTTTCGTCACCTGTAGTGTTGAAAAGCTCATCTTTGTACAGTTTGCGTATCTGGGGACCCACAAAAACCACGTCTTTTAGCCGGCCGAAGTGGCCGCGCGGTTCTGGCGCTGCAGTCTGGAACCGCGGGACCGCTACGGTCACAGGTTCGAATCCTGCCTCGACCATGGGTGTGTGTGATGTCCTTAGGTTAGTTAGGTTTAACTAGTTCTAAGTTCTAGGGGACTAATGACCTCAGCAGTTGAGTCCCATAGTGCTCAGAGCCATTTGAACCATTTTTGAACCACGTCTTTTATTTTCCCCTGACTAAGACGTGGAAATTTCTCGCATGTGGCGGTTACGGAACGCAGTCACATTTACCGGCTTATCAAGACAAATCCGCTGTTGTGATCATCTTCACCTTTCGACAGTTCCAGGTCTCTCACTTGGTCATTAAGTTCACACTGTGTTGGTTTGTCAGTCTCTATACACTCACTGTCACACAAAATATCAGGATCTTTCGAAGGATCGGGTTCTGAACGTGATGTTGCAGCACTGATTTCACTAACGCCCTCGTCACCATCACAATCACGTGGGGCAGGAACGAGAAGCGTTCTCCGTGAGGCACTGGTCGTTAGGATGTATCAAGGAAGAATTTTTCTTCTTGGAAATACCATGTATAAACGGATTAATGGAGTTGTCATGCAATAGTAACAATCACTCACATAGGCTGATGGTTTTTGCCAGATTACTGGTATTGCAAAGCCCAAGGAAGATCTTTTATGATTCAACCACTAAGGAAGATTTGAGACACAAGATACGCAACATACAGGACTTCTTCTGGTACCAGATTTCGAGGACGAAGTACAGTCTGTTCGCCTGCCAAGTACATGTCATTATTAGCCTCCTTTGCGATTTCAGTCTAGACTCTTCGCAAATGTAGAAAAATTTATCAGCACTGTTTCCACATTTGCGAGTTACACTGAATCACAGGAATTACAATGACCACACGCGCCAACTACACCTCAGTAATACGTTCTTCCAGCATGAGAACAGAGTATAGTTTGAAGGAACTGAAACTAGGCTTAAATGAAACATCTTCCGCTGCTCCCTTCCTCTTCCCCTTCGTCTTGCTGCTATGAGCTCGGGCTAAAAATAGCGACAAAATACTCACAGCGGGATTTCGAAGCATTTTACAGCAAAGGATTAATAATGAATGCTAATTAATTATAATATATGCACCCCCCTTTCGCCTAGAAACGAGAGTTAATTCGAGGTTTTCGTTGTTGTTTTCGTTATCAGCTTGGTCGATATAGTTAACATACGTTTTTTCATCACACTTACATTTTCACTCTTGTCTAGTGTTATTGTTAATAGGCTTCAATAATTTCACTGCAAAAATAAAAAAAAGCGCACGTGAAAGAGAGTTTACAATATCTACCACACCGAGGCAACTGATGTTTCAGCGACGGATAGTAGTCAAATGTTTCAAAATAAGCAGCAGTGCACGCAGCAGGCAGCAGGCAGCAACACTGTTGCTCATGTTCTGCATACAAACATGTTGCTTACTTCATTCAAGTTTTTTCAGGTAATTAGATACAGCTGCAAAATGTTTATAGAAACTTATTTTTATTTACCATTGGCTATATATAAATTCTGTTGGTTTAAAAATACATATTTCTCATGAAAGACTCTATCGTGTATCAAATGTAACTATAACAAAACTTGGAAAGTAACTTAACCGTATTTTGATAACACCTTGAAAAACTCAGGTAAGTTGCATTAACACTCGTGACAGTTACCAGGCGCCTGTGAACTGTTGTCTGAATTTTGTTTTAGACCAGCAGACAGTTTCTCTCCTAGAAGCCCTGAATATACTCTGTCCTCCTACCCGCTCCACCACTGCCTTTAAGGATGGAATTCCTCTTGCTATCTAAATGTTAACACCTTTGCTTTTAATTTCAACAAAACTTTTTGATTTCTGTATGCGTTGAATACGTCCTTGCGACTACCATTTCCTGTTTGATATCCTCACATTGTTTCGTGCAGGCATTTCGCTTCAGCTTCACTACAAAAATATTGGTTTCATTCCTACGTGACGTATGTTGCTGTAAACTTTTCTTCCCCACATATTCTTATGGTCTTTTCTTTCACTGATCAGTTTAATGATTTTTTTCCGTTACCCAAGGTCTCTTCGCAGTTACCTTCCTTGTACCTATGTTTGTCCAATTTATTTGGTATTCCGTTTTTGCTGCGTCCATTCCTCTCCAACGAATCTGCTTACTGTTATCTTTACTATCGTAGTATCTACTGCCTCAGATAAAATCATTCTTCAGTACTTCAGTACCTCAGTACTTTCTACATTTATTCTTCCTGACGATTCTCTTAACTTTCAGGCAAGTAATGTGTTGTCCGTGTGTACTCAATCTGTGTGCGAATCACGCTGCTTTGTGTTCCATTCCGTCATTATTATTAGATTTTCACTTTCTTGTATAATGAGCTTACTTAAACAACTTGGCAAAAAGGCCTTAAGTTTATGCCCTTGCAAGGAACGTCATCACTAGAAGACGTATTTTACCTTGTTTCGATTTCTTTAATGGAGAATTAAAATCCGATATTTGTAGCCTCCATGAGCGAAGGCTAGATATTAAAATATTGAAATTAAAATTTGTTAGGATTACACAAAATATAGGCAACAGCTGAAAAATTTCCGCAGAGGTACTTGCGTGCAAGAAAGCAAAGAAGATTAAAAATATTAAGAATGCCTGGACTATACCATAGAGACTTTAGACAGGAAATGTAATACCGTATGCTCATAATTCGTATTTTGTCTCAAGTGTATGACAGGAAATTAGTGGCCTTTGCTTAATATAATGTGATAGACCTTATATGGAACTAACTTTAAAGAATGGATAAATCACCGACATACATAATGCTTTCTTTACGAAAGACTGATTTCGTCACAGACATTGACATGAATATAGCGATTCTTACAAGCACTGAACTGGATGCGAAAATTTTAATCCATGATTAAACGCTCATTTTCATCGTCCAGGACATGCCGCAGCTGCACATGTGGAATATAAACATTAGTAATGTCTTCCTCAAATCACGCAATTATGAAAAACAAAAAGTGATAGATTCATGGAAAGAAAGACAAATGGGCGATGTTTTCAAAAAGCAGAACATTGACTTCGGTATAAAGGTGTCAAAAAATTCGCGCTTAAATTGGTCAATCAGTGCTACTCATTTTACACATTTTTGATGTCCTATCATTCTGTCCGTTCTCCTTGTCAGAGTTTCCCATTTTAATTTCTTTCCTCGCCGATTCTCAGAAGAACTTCCTCTTTCTTACTTTAGCAGTCCACCCAATTTTCAGCATCCCTCTGTAGCACCACATTTCAAAATCTTAGATTCTCTTTTTTTTTGCTTTTCCCACAGACCATGTTGCACTACCATACAATGCTGTGCTCCAAACTTACATTCTCAGTAATTTATTCCACAAATTAAGACCAATGTTTGATACTATTAAACTTCTCTTGCCCAGGAATGTCCCTTTTTCTAGCGCTAGTCTGTTTTTCTGTGTCCTCCTTGCTCAGTCCGTCATGGGTTATTTTGCTTCCTAGGTATCAAAATTTCTTAACTTCATCTTCTTCGTGATCATCAATTACGATGTTGAGTTTCTCGCTGTTCCTATTTCTGCTGCTTCTTATTATTTTCGTCTTTCTTCGACTTACTCTCAATCCATATTGTGTACTCATTAGACCATTCCATTCAACAGGTCCTAAAATTCTTCTTCACTTTCGCTAAGGATAGCAGTGCCATCAGCGAATCTTATTGTTGATATCCTTTCACCAAGAATTTTAATCTCATTCTTCAACTTTTGTTTTACTTCTGTCATAGGGGGGACTGATGACCTTCGCTGTTTAGTCCCCCTTAAACATACCGACAACCAACCAACCAACTTCTGTCATAGCTTTTTCTACTATTAGACTGAACAGTAGGAGCGAAAGACTACATCCCTGTCTTACACCCGTCTTTCCCTACAGCTTACTCCTATTTTCCTCAGGATTTCGAACACCTCGCACCATTTTACATTGTCGAACGCTTTCTGCGGGCTCGATAAATCCTATGAACACGTTTGATTTTCTTTCAGTTTTGCTTCCATTATCAACCGGAAACTCAGAATTGCCTCTCTGGTGCTTTTACATTTACTGAAGCCAAACTGATCGTCATCCAATAGATTCTCGATTTTCTTTTCCATTCTTCCGTATATTACTCCTTTTCAGCAACTTGCATGCCTGAGCTGTTAAGCTGATTGTGCGATAATCCTCGCACTTTTCGGCTCTTGCTATCTTGGTAATTGAGTAAATGATGTTTTTCCGAAAGTCTGGTGTTATACTTCCAATTTCACTATCGTGAAAAATCGTTTTGTTGCCACTTCCTCCAACGATTTTAGAGAGTTCAATGGAATGTTATCTATTCCTTCTGCCTTACTTGATTTTAAATCTCCCAGAGCTGTTCTAAATTCTTATTCTAATACTGGATCCAATAGCTCTTATATATCGTCTCCTGTTTCTTCATCTATCATGTCATCAGGTAAGACCTCCCCTTCATAGAGCCCACTCAACGTACTTTTTCCACCTGACTGCTGTCTCCTCTCCATTTAACAGTTGAATTTCCGTTGCACTCTTAATTTTACCGCTCTTGCTTTTAATTTCATCGAAAGATGTTTTGACTTTTCAATAAGCTCAGTCTGTCCTTCCAACAATCATTCCTTTTTCGATTTCTTTCTATTTTTCCCGCTGCCATTTCGCCTTGGGTTCCCTAGACTTCCTATTTCTTTCATTCCTAAGCGAATTGTTTTTCCATATTCCTGAATTCATCTGGCCACTGTTGTACTTCCTTCTGTCATCAATGAGCTGAAATGTTTCTTTTGTCATCCATGCTTTCTTCGGAGTGACTTTCCTTATACCTCATTTTTCTCTCCAACTTCTGTGACTGCCATTTTATCGGCTTTTGCTTCTGTCAATTCTTATAATAAACCTAAGACTGAACTGTTCACAGTAATTAATTGTCCTTATACCTACCTATTCATAACGAATCCTAATCCCATTATACCGTTTTCTGCTGATGTTGATATTACCGTGTGCTCGTCAGACCAGAACCCTTTTCTGCTTTCCGTTTCAATTCTCTGACGCCCAGTAAATGGAGATAAGGCCTTTGCATTTTCCTTTTCAGATGTCCTACTTTTCCTATCATTTCAAACTTCTGACATGCCACGCCCAGACTCGTAGAACATTATCTTTTCTTTGATTGTTGAACCTATTTCCGATGATCACATCCTACTTGGTCGTCTCCTCTCGGAGATCCGAATGGGGATTAGTCCAGAATCTTTTGTCAATGAAGACATCATCATGAAAATATTTCAGTTACAGAACACATGTCCTGTGGATACAGATTATGTGTCTTTAATGCAGTGGTATGCATTGCCCTCTTGCATTCTTCGACCTTTTAGGGGCAGTTTCCCACCCAAAGGTCAAGAGTGTGCCATGAATCTTTGTCCGGTCCTCCGCCAAATTTGACAAGGTAATTGGCAGAATGAGGGTGACTTCTTATGCCGGAAGTTTTCGGCCGCCATTACTGATGATCTGTATCTGAAAATTAACCAGTGGCGGTGTTTGAACCCGATACCGTGGGCGTTTTGAATACTAATCAAAGACTCTACCTCTGGACCACGGGTGCACATTTTGATAAAACTTGTGACGCTTAAAGACCGAATGTACGGTATGAAAATAGTTGACCACAGATACTACTCCATATAAAGGCGAAGCCTTGTTCTTTGGATGAACCTCGGATATATTCACACTGATTATGTCATAGCGGTGGCGGAACTTGGGACAAAAGAAATTTTTTGCATACGGAGGACGCAATTTTCACAAATAATAATGTAAATGTATCGAATAACCATTACGTAAGGGACTCAGTGCAGTGTCAGTGAAGCGTAGACGCCAATCGTCAGAGCTCCACGTAGCAGCAACAGTGAATGCAGTAATTCTAGACATGCTCATAGAAGCATGTTAAGAGCTTGACAGCAGTCTGGGTGTTAGTTATGCAACCGGTGAAGGGCAAATTGAAGCGTAATAAGTACCGCATATCTTTGTAAAGTCTGATTGTTCTCCTAAAGAATGAAGTTTTGCAGTTGATCGTTAACTATTAACGAGCTAATATATCAGCATATTAACGATTATCGTCTGCCAGAAAGTATTTCTAATTTCATCATCTGTCGTTGGCACACGCTCTTTTTCAATTTTTGTGCTGTATTTGTAACAATGGAAAAATAGCATTCACGTAGCTATCACCATCTGATTGCGAATTGTTTTATTAGACTCTCTTTGAACTGTCACCAATCCCTCTCTGCCCGTAAAAAGAGCGTCTTCAATGGAGCGATAGGAGAAGTTTAAAAAGTGTAGGATGTTTCTTTGTTTTATAACATCCGTGAATATGACAACGAATTGCGTCTTTCAGGAAATTGTTCAATGGTGTCACGTGCTTCTTATCGGTATAATTTTTTTCAAGTTCCTGCATCTAACAAGTTGACCTTAAGAACTTCTCCTCACCGATTTGAATCTTATTGACAGTGTGTGTAGGGTACGACTAGGACTTCATCAAATGCAATCAGGGAGGCAAAAGTCTTGACCGTTTCCAAGACAACCAAGTATGAAAATTTTAGGCCTGCTTATATACTTCGCATGGTGGCTGGTGGCATTTAAGGAGTCTGCAGCCGAGCGAATAAGTGCCTAGTTTCATGAACACCAGTCGCTCTCTGGGCCGAATCTCCGTACGGTTTTTTCCAGTCCCCATAATTCTAACAATAGGTATTCGTGGTACACAACGAAACTGTGAGATGAACGAGAACTACTTACGAATGTAAACCAATAGACACAATGAAGAAACCATCTGGATGTAGAAATTCGGCATTGATTACTTGCGTTATAAGTCGCAATAATTAAATTATTGTTTTCCATGTTTCTATGATCACTATCATCCTGATTCGTGCAGCACTTCACAGGTTACACATTATGATTTCCAAAAAATAAGACAGAATCATATAAATAAAATTGCCATACTGATTTGACTGAAAGTTCTTGTGTATCCGATTTTTATATCCACTCTCCTAACGAAAAAGGAAATACTTTTATTCGAGATAAATTAGTAAAATAACTGGTGAAACATTAAATATTGACAATTTATACAGTCAATTCTGTTGTTGGAATTACATGAGAATGAACCAAAAGATGTAGCGACACGGGGATTCGATCCAGAGATATTGCGCTTGTAAACCTAAACGCTCACTTGCTTGGCTGCGGAATCCTTTATAAGAGCGATCGATCATACGAAGTATGTAGGCACGCCAAAAATTTTCAGACTTGATATTCTCGAACACGGTTGAGAGTTGCACCTTCTTGTTTCTATATATTGAAGCCCTAGTCGTGCCCTGCATATCCTGTCAGTATAAATCAAACAGGTGAGGAGAGGTTCGTACGGTCTCGCTGTAAGAAGTCCAGTCTCGTCACAGTCAACACTGAGCTTTTCTTTCCTGTCGCCATAACAGCGTTTTTGCTGGTTAGCGAAGCTGTCACAATCCCGTCTACGGCCTGAGCTATAGAAAATAAAGTCTCTTCCTCCTTCTTTTTATTCTCGAAGCACTCCCATACCAAGCACACATTTTCGCTGCCCAGGCTGTGTACACGCTTCTGCTCCGCCATTCCACCACTCCACTTCCAGTGCTGTACTCGCACTACTCGCCACACTAGAAGTTGAGATGAAGTCGCAGCGAATAATTGCTGAAAATATCAAAAATAAAATTAAGTACTTACTAGATTTCAATTTAAATTAAGCTAAACGACGGTGCCAGTTACACTATAACGTTTAAAACATGCGCTCGTTTTTTTCACAGCCCTGCAACATGGGTCTTTCTGGCTACTCAGGCACCGTCCGACAACGATTGGTTTCCTGTCGCTAGGCAACGAACGACGCTACTGAACTTTCAGTACCAAAAACTCGTCGCTCAGACTGTAGCTCGAGATTTTATGATGGAGCAAAGCGGCGTGAAAACTGTATTATATCGGTGAGTGCTGTAGCCATAAACAGTCGTAGAAATTAGTCTGTAAATAAAAATATAGTTTTCGTTGCTCATTTTCTAAGGCAAAAACGTAATAGCAAAAAGTTTGGCGTCAAATTAAAAGCTGTTACTAATTGTTACCTTTGGTTGTCTCAGTAACTGTAGTAAGTTAGACTGTTTATTCCAAACATGTTACGATTTCCGTGAATGTGAATAGCAGGAACCAAAGAGCACAGCTTAAATTGCTGGAAGTGAATCAAGTAGCAATACTATTTACAGTCTTGGGTCTGGTAAACATTTGGCTGTTTTTCCCGAATGGGGCACGATTTCCGTGGGCTAGGTTAGACAGCAGTCTGAGAGCACAACTTACATTGCTGCAAGTGACGTGATCTGTAATTACATTTGTAATATTGTTTCTTACACATATTTGGCTGCTTTTTCCGAGTTTTGTACGATTTCTGGGGCAGACATTACGTACAAACTTTATAGGACATCTACATAGGTAAATTCTAGTTTTCCATACCACTTTCCGTTTTTTTCTTTTGTTTTGGTGATTTCCAGGTAAGTGTCTATTATTATTTCCTTTAGGATTTATTTTGTTGGTATACGTCTCTGCACTTCAACTATATAGGTCAAATCTAGTCGCCGATTCCAAGGTTTGTTATTTATCGCGTGTCTACAGTGGCCGGCAGTTGTGACCGAGCGGTTCTAGGCGCTTCAGTCTGGAACCGCGAGTCCTCTACGGTCGCAGGTTCGAGTCCTGCCTAGGGCATGGATGTGTGTGATGTCTTTAAGTTAGTTAGGTTTAAGCAGTTTTAAGTTCTAGGGGACTGATGACCTCAGATGTTAAGTCCCATAGTGCACAGAGCCATTTGAGCCATTTTTTTGTCTACAGTGGTACAGAGAGTGATACCATACAGTTCAATCTTTAATAAAATAGCAATCCACACCTAAAGAAAATGACGTTTAGGAATGGAATGTGAAGCCGCGCGGGGTAGCCGCGGGGTTTAGGGCGCATTGTCACGGGATGCGCGGCTCCCTCCTTCGGAGGTTCGAGTCCTCCCTCGGGCATGGGTGTGTGTGTTGTCCTTAGTGTAAGTTAGTTTAAGTTAGATTAAGTAGCGTGCAAGCTTAGGGACCGATGACCTCAGCAGTATGGTCCCATGAACTTACCACAAATTAAATCAATGGAACGTGGAATCTACATTTAACAGCGACACCATATGAAAATTCTTAAATAATGCACTGTACACATCTACTGAATCAACATTAGTAGAAAGAAAAACCAACAACAGAAATCCTGTGATAAATCAAAGCCACACCTACTGGAAAAACGGTAAAAATTGTTAACTTTGGAATCGACAGCTAAAATTGACCTACATAGCTCATTTCGGTAATTTCCACGAACGTTTGCCTACCGAAACCGCGGGCCTCTAACGACTGATGTAGAACGTGCGATTTTTAATCGATCACATGTCTGCTGTAGGTGGAATTATGAGCAATAGTCACTAAAGCAACGACAAAAGAACATTGACTAAAATACTTTTAATTACAAAGGAACGACTTACCTCACTCGTTATCGACGTTGTAGTCATCAAAAAGTCCATTTAATGGTAACGCCATGGGAAGCATTCCGTTTTTGCCGTAACCTGAGTAGACTCTGCCTGTGTGATGTATGTAAAGTGCCACATGCATCAACTTTTCCTTGCAACCGCAAGTTATGGAAACACAAATAGACGCCCTTCTCAATTAATGGAAGATTTCACTGATTTCTACAGCCGCTCGATGTTCTGCATGTGCTCACTGGGGTCATCAAAAGACACTTACTCTACACAATGGTTCACGAACTCGTGGATAAATCCTTCTGCTTTTAATGTCTTGTAAGACTGAAAGTCGTCTGTAATCACTTTGCTACCTGGATAATATAAAGTGCTTAATCAAACCGACTAAAGTCATCGTGTCTCTGGAGATCACTCCTACCACACATCTCTTCCGAGACTCTCGTTCTATGCCATTGAATACACAAGTGTGTTCGATTTCATTCTTTAAAAGTCATTCTCTGAGGTTTTTTCTTATTGTTATGAGCGAACCGTTCACTTCAACAACTTTATTTGGTCCACAGGCCGGTTCGCTATCGTTCGCGACTATTACGTAAGTGACTTCCGAAATAGTCGCACACGGTATTGGCAAATAAGTCAGTTTCGGCGATTCCACGTTCTTTTGTTATGTCATTTTCTTAGGTGTGGGTTGTTAAATCGTTAAGGATTTAATTGTATGATATGGCTCCCTGTAGTACTGCAAAAACCGATAAACGACAAACCTTGGAATTGACAACTAGAACTGACCTATAACGTAAGAATTTCTGGTAACCGATCAAAGATCTCTAATTTTCCGCAATGGTTCAGAAATCAAAACTAACTACAGGATTCCTATAACAAAGAACTTTACCCACTTACTGCGAAAACGCTGAAAATAATGAACCTTGTAAATAGCGGCATATGTGGGCGGGCAAATAATGGAAATTGATTAATAATTGCTGCTTGAATAATTGAAAGAAACTGATTGGAAAGAATAGGTGAAAGAAATTGGGAGGTAATTTTTAAATATGTACACATATGCTGTGTGAACTTTAACTGGTACCTATATCAACAGACCTTCAATATCAATACATTTAATATCAATATTCATAGTTTGAGTTACGTACTGCTTCACATTAATTCCACTGTGCGTGGTCCTGATTATAGCAATGCCGATGCAGGACCGCTCCTACGCTTCTCGCGCAAATTCCTCTTGTCTGCTCCGAACCTCCTGATGCAGGATCTTGGCGGCGGGTTAAATGATGAAGAAACAGCTGTGGTCGACGTGAATGTACGAGTAAACTTTACTTTCCAAATAACTTTTTATAACACTTTTTAATGTAAGGTTGAAATACACACTTTGAAACAATACTGGTATGACGGATCTAATCAATGCCCACGCTGTCACTTATAGAAACAAACAGGTGAAGATACAGGAATTGAAGAAGGTATGTCTTCTTTTTTTTCATGCAGATGTATCAAAACATTATCCTTGCAACAAAACAACTCGTTAATTTATATTTGTCGCGGTCCATAAGTCATTCAGTTTACATATAGCTTACATGCATAAAGAGAAAAAAAATGATTATATATAATTGGAATCGATAACTAGAATTGAGCTAAATAGCACATTTCTATCAATCTTTACCAAGATTTGTTATCTTTTTGTGATTTTTTGTTAATTGCGTAATGTTTTTTATTTTACTATTTTGTACTGCTTCCTCCTTATAGATTCTAGTTTGCCGCTCCCCCCTCCCCCCCTTGCTTCCTAAACCCACTTTCATGCGGTAGACCCCTTAGATTCAATATTTACTACTAAGAATTACTGCTGTTCCATAATATTACGAGTGTACGACGCGTGGTATTGTAGTGGCCTTTAAAGGTAGTCTGCGGTACTTTCACCTGCATAAACTATTGATAGTTTATTTCCTTTTTTCTGTTGCTATTTTCTTTTTCGTTGTCTCGGTTTCTTTCTGATATAATTCGTGACCACGTAATTAATCGCATGAACTATGGTTGTGGTTTATCGTATGTTTGCGTGTTGTCTTTTTTGTGATATACTCGTTTGTTTACGTGTAAGTCTCGTTAGCATCCTTATCTCACGTCTTTGGCTTAGGTATGATGTCATTGGTCAAATCCGAAAGGTGAAATCGGACTGACGAATCTATCCGAAATGTGGAACATATGTGGCAGGAACAAACGAAAAAGTTAGGAAATTAAGTGGTTAGCGTTATACACCGAAAAAGGAAATGGGTCTTAAAGGCGAGATAAGATCACATGGATACTTGGGTGAAATATCTTACAGATAACACTTTCCTTGAGACCGTTAGGTGGAGAATTGTGGAAACGTAGTTCCCTGGTTAGCCGCTCAGCTTCCACATGCAGGCTGTACATATCAACGCGATGCTGGCGGCACGTACTGCTGCTGCTATTCGCTGATGCGACTCGTGAACTTGCCTGCCAGCAGCGCCGTCACATTAGCGCGCCCTATCTAGCGCCCCGCCACTTGCCGACGGCAGTCATAGAGGCAGTGGGAAGCAACTGCACTCAGTTCCAGACCTTACTGCCGCTCCGCATCTCCGAATAGCGGTCTGCGGTCAGCGTTCTCGCGGACAGTCTGTTTGCATGCGCGTTTATGTACCACTGATGTGAAGCGCTCGATGCAGCGGCTAAAAAGGCAGCTTGGCTAAGCTGGTAATATTTTCACGAAACCGAAGGGATTTTAATTAAGTGGGGGCGAATGTTGGTAAACGTAGTCCTTGGAATACATTTATTCAGACCGGAAGAGTATGTCTAAACTACACTTGTCCATCCTCTTATAGAGTATTACTGTACAGTTTTCGATCCTTACCAGATAGGTTTGACGGAGGACGTGGAGAAAGTTCAAATAAGGGCAGCCCCTTTTCTGTTATCACGAAATCTATGGCAGTCTACCGTAAATGTTAACCGACTTGGGTTGGAAATCATTCAAGGGCTTTTTGCGGCCAGGTCTTCTACTGAAATTTCAGTGACGAGCTTTCGCCTCTACATAACAAAATATAAGGAGTGTCCGAATGAAATGTTGCGAAGCGTTATCAACCAATCCGATTGAAATTTGCCAATGCCGCTTGGGGATTACATAGTGAGGCATGTAGGGACATGAATGCAACGTCGTCACCTTCCAGTAAAACATCCAAAACTGTGGCCTCAGCAAGAAAGATGATGCTCACCGTCTTTTTCGACGTCCGATGTCCGATACTCATCGAATTCCTCCAGCACAAAGAAACCATTAACAGTGACCTGTACTGTGAGACTCTCTGTAGCCTACGCAAGTCCACCGAGAGGTAACCGCCTGGGCTGCTCAGGAACGGGGTGATTCTGCTCCATGATGACGCGCTTCCACAGGTTTCCAGGATCACACAAAATGTAACGGTCAAGTTCAAGTGGGGGCAGCTTGAGCATCCACTGTACAGCCTGGATATGTCGCCCTGCGACGGGCATGTGTTTGGTCCGTTAAGACAACATATGGAAGGGTAGCGCTTCATCCCGTACGACGAACTGAAGCAGACAGTGGAGAACTGTGTCCCGTCACAGCTACAGGAATTCTGGGAACAAGGAATGGAGCACGTCAAACAGTGCGGTAGTTGTGTTCAACCCTCTGGTGATTTCTTTTGAGTAAAGGCTTCAAATATATCCACAATGTTGTTTCCTTTCAAACATCCCTCTTACTTTCTTGACTCCTACCTACAAAGGAAGAAATGACGATTTGACAAAATAAAGTAAATCATAGCATGCATGGAAAAACCTGTGTTCTATTTTCTCATGTGTTATTCGAGATTAGAACGGTAGACACATAGTCTAAGTGCTTTTATGCACCGTGTATCAAACGTTTAAGTAAGAAGTGCAGTTTAATAAAGTAAATGTTGATCAAGATACAACGCGTAGTTGTTTGTTAGCAGCAGTCTGAAGTGCCATGATTGGAAATGGCTAAAGACGAATGTGTGACAGTATTTTTATTATAAATGTAGAATTCAATCATGAGGCGGAATTACAGCGGGAAAAGTTAAGGCAGTCGTAGGTAAAACAACTTCTTCGAATGAAAGGATTGCTTTGATATTCAGCAGTACTGTTCTTTTAAAAAATGTTATTTTCGTAACGGAAGAAGAACAATGGAATCTTGGTGCAGCAAATGGTTTACACTCCAGTAACTATTTGTCTTCACGGTATACCCCCATTTGGCTCACTTGACTGAATCTGTAATTAATACTTTCCAACAGTCTTGAACACTACTAAGGCATGACTTTTGTGTCTAACCGTTTTATAGATTCCGACATTCATCTAGAGTCGCTTTTGCGATATACAATAGACACTCATAACTTTTTCATCTGATGTCAACAAATGACCCATGTTCTAAAATCGTGATGGCTATTATAGTACAGTTCAGTGCTGTGCCTGTACTTTTGGTTACCAACTAACGTAAGTGGGAAATCAAGAAAGAAACAGGAGGAGAGAAATAATTCTGCTTACATGAAAACAACATACCACAAGTGCGAAGACAGAGAGACATAATTAGCAAGAACTGCACAATTTTAAGAAGTTTTAATTAATGTAAGAGCTCTACTGACATCAGTTTCGAGATCGTAAGTGGACATCTCTCACCCAGATAGGTTTCAACAAAGCGGTTTAAGGAAATGTAAACGCGATAGCAAGAATTTCAAGATTAAGAAAACCAGTATTAACTACGTTAAACATGAAATTTGCCAGTTTTTGTATGACTTGGAATGGCACTAAGAGAAAGGAAATCTATTGCCAGGCTGTACTAGAAGAAGAGAAAAGTTTGTTGAACATGGTCTAAGATAACTAGGAATCTTTAAAATCGGAGATTTTAAGAAAACGTAGGAGGAAGTATATTTAGTGAGTGAGAGTGGTGAATATGAATATCTTAGTATAAAGACGTATCGAAATACAGTGAGTCCAGAAGTGAGTTTAGTATAAAAACCTGCGACTAGTATCCTCCAGACAACTATGAAAATTTAGACTTAGCTCTTTGTCAGTATATTTAAATAAACTGTACTTCTTTCTCTGTAAAGATTTGCAATATGCAGTTGATGATAACCCAGTGGGCTCGAACAGGAACTTACATGTTACAGAACAAGGTACGAAGAAGTTCAGCTTACGCAAAGCATTATGGAACAAGTACAACAGTGTATGTTTTGGATGTGCCAGGCGTGTTGGAATGATGAACGCTGTTACTGACGTTGTTTGTTCATGTTTAGTGTAAGTTCAGATCAAAGTTCTTACTTCTTCATGTTTTGTGTGTGTGTGTGTGTGTGTGTGTGTGTGTGTGTGTGTGTGTGTGTGTGTGTAAATAAAAAAGTACAGTAGTAACTAAGGAAAATGCATTGTTCTATGAATCACTGCGAGGCAGTTGTGCATACACTGTCAAGTGGTTCAGAGTGTTGCCGTGAAATATCACGACATAATCTCACGATAAGCCCTCATTCCCACGTGCAGCAATATTGTGGTCGACTAATACATGGAAGGAAGCCACGAAATAAAGAGTAGAAGGAATCTGTTTAGGTCCAAAGAAGTCGGCTTTGAAGGTGGAGTGTGTAGCGTTCGCTGCTGTTTAGGAATTGTGAGTCAGTGATAAAGAAGCACCTGATGGAAAAACTACACGAGACAGTAGAAAAAAAATAGTGAACGTGATCCCCACAATAAAGCAGAATACACGGAATGTAAACATGGTGGAGAAACTCAGTACAGCGTTTGGAAAAATCAAGAGAACAGATAAATTTAAGCACCATGGTGAATGGATCTAACCGAAAGGACTGGATAGAGAAGCAAACAGAGGACGAGCGAGGAGGACAGAACTGGTATACAGACTAGTAGAGAATAAATATAAGCGAAGAAGTATCTTCTACGATGCGAAGTTTAGGCACGGCGCTACAGTTGTTAAGTCAGGAGCATTTTACATTTCGGAGTGGCTAATAGTGAATAAGAAAGCCATAATGGGAGAACTAGAGAAGAATAAAAGTAAAAAATAAAGGAAGATTCTCGGAGCACAAAGAAAGGCTTTCCGTGGAATAAGGGCAAAAGTGAAGACGTGTATGAGCAATTGGAGAAGACTGCAGACACCAAACATGAGAGGAGGCTAAATGAAGTCTTACGGGCAACTCTTCAGAGTGAGTGGATGCAGACAAAAAAGAAAATCTTTAAAAACGTCACCAAACTCAAGGCGACGACAAAATACGTTGAGAAAATAATACAGGACGTAGAGGGCGTTGGGATCAATCATAGATCTGGCACAAAGAGGTATTTCGAATGAAGATTGACAAATTCAAGAGATTCCAGGAAAAGGGGAGTACAAGGACCTAGGTCGTATGGACAGAGGAACCTCAGTGAAAGAATGAAAATGTTTCGGAAGGAAAAGAAAAGACTAACTAGCAATTGTTTCTTGTAGTCCACAGAAGGCGAAAGGCGAAATGAAAGAAAACGAAAATAACATGAATTGTCAAATATATTTGAAAAAGTAGTGCAGATGTTAAAGTAGACGCACTGTACTATTAATTTTCGTATTATTTGCTGCGATTCTCATTCAGAGAAATGGCCGAATCCGCTGCACTATTGGATATTTCCTACAGTCTGTAGCGGTTTAAGCTGCTTTGCTGATTCGGTCTCCTATCCTTATGTTGCCCTCAGGACATACCTACATGCATATGGATATGACTCTGAATGACTAAGCACATAATACGGACCGTAGTAAACGTTGGGTGCTCCTCTCCCTTCTCTTTGTCCATCTCCTCCTCTTCCCTTTCCCTATCCATTTAGTCCTCCCCATCTGCCCGTTCATCTCCTTCTCTCTGATCTCTCTCTCTCTCTCTCTCTCTCTCTCTCTCTCTCTCTCTCTCTCCCTCCTCCTCTTTCCTTTCTCTGTCCATCTCCTCCTCTACCCTCTCACTGTCCATTTACTCTTCCCCTATCTCTGTCCATCTTCTGCTCCTCCTGTCTATGCCAATCTTCTCCTTCCCCCTCGCTGTCCGTCTCCTCGTCCTCGTTCTCTCTCCACATTATCAGTCACCCTAATACGAGGCTGGTGGTTCTTACTCTCTCAGTATTTCTCTCCAGATTGTACTTCATTTACGTGTGGGTTTAGGAGGAGCTTTTTGCCTGTGAGTTTGCTCGAAATCACATAATGAAATATATTTAAAATTTAATACATATTTAATTTAACGTGTATTTGCACACGTACTTCTCCTGTATGTCTAGCGAATTTCGCCATGCAGTTTAATTTTCACGCATCTCAGGCTTTATGACGTCATGTCTCCTGAACTATGGGTCATAAAACGATACATTTTTCTAGGTACATTCAGCGATATAAGTGGATGTTGTCTGCGAAAAGTGTTGCGAATAGAATAAATAGCAACTAAATAATAAAATCAAACGTCTTGCATGATGAGGTAGCTTTTCGCACGTTCATTGCTTATGACGTCGTATCTCCTGAACTAACTCTCGTAGAATGAGGTAATTTTTATGGCGTATTTAGTGGTATATGTGAATACTTCAACCGGAATATGTCACGAATACATTGAGTAGTAAAGAAGTACTAATTTAAAACATGATGCTTCATGCTGACAATTTTGCTGGATGGAAAACGAAAATATAGTAAGCAACAAACGTTTCCCCTTTCATCATTTTGTGGAGGTCGTTGACGAGAAAAAGTTTTTTAAAGGTTTGATATCATGCGCACAATCTGTTGCAAGCCTCTAAGTGCTTTCATTCTCAGATACTGAACAGCTAAAATATGAATATTCTTGCATCGTCGACTACACTTGTTTTCTGCCCCCACAGCTGACACAGTTGATAGGTGTATGGTTCTTAGCCACACTGTAACACTTTCCTGACGGTACATGATAAATGTAACAAGTTTGGTTGAAATCGGTCCAATGGTTCAGGAGGAGATGTGGAACACACACACACACACACACACACACAGGTCTATTTTTTTAACTTGTATCGATTTCCTCCAGTTGTTTCGGAAAGTCTTACACTTAAGCAAGCAAAACATTAAGTTGGAAAGAAAACATTATAAATAGCGTAATGCATCGTGGTTGACGAGGACAGGTCTGGAAGAGCGAGATTCATCCCGCATCGCTGGCTGGCGTGCCCTGCGGTGGTGGGCGTGGCCCAGAGCGCGGGGCCAGGCCGTTATCTGGCGGACAGGCGCCCACAACTCGGGCCGCTGACGTTTATAGCACCGCCGCCTCCGGCACACTTTGCCGCGCTCACTTATCTGCCTTTAAAATGCGCAGGTGCGCCACCCAGATTCCCAGCGCGGTTCTTTCCGAGAAATGCGATTCTTTCGCCGCAGAAGAGACTACGCAAATCCACCACTTTGGCGGCTGTGACTGCATAACGCAAAGGTGTTGGTAAGAGTATCGTCGCTGTGTCTTACGGAACTATACACTGTTATGATGCATTATATGCTTTTAAGTAATTTGTATGCGGAAGATTATTTGCGTTAGTTGCAGTTCATGTGGGAAAAAGAAGTACCAGGTTTAACGTCCAATCCATAACGAAGTCATTAGAGACAGGATGGCAAAGGAGAGCAGCTTTACCTTTCAAAGGAATGGTGCCACCATTCGAGTGAACAGATTTAAGGGGATTGAGGAATATATAAATTTAGAAAGCCAGTCATCCATAATACCAGTCCAATTTTTGCTTTACTGTGCCACCTCCCTTGGTTTGTTTCGTACGATAAGACATCATAAAATGTCTTCTCACTCCATTTATCATACGCAACTAATAAGACTTTATTTCCCGACTTACATATAGACATACTTGTATTTGAACTCCTAATTATCTATTTTTTTATTTATTATACATAAGTTGCAATTTATTCACTGGTACAATTAAAAAAAACAGATCACACTGTCGTCAGAATACCTTCCTTAATAACCGAGAAAGAACTGAAAATGTATAGAAAACACAAGGAATACCTTGAAATACTATATCTGAAGTAGAAGCCCTACAATAAACGTTACATCGAGTGAATATGCTGACCAGAAATTAGCTAATTATTTTATTTATTTCCAGTCTTCTGTGACCTGTTACTTGAAAGCGGGGTAATAAATTTGAGGAATAAAGTGACAGAAAAAAACCAAAGTCACGTACAGTACAGTCGGAAAGGGGCTCAACCTAACTAATTAACAGAACTGCTAAATAATCTAAATATGACAAGCAGTTTTGATAAACAATACGAAATGGAGAACTGCACATCTGATTTGGATTGGATTGGATTGTTTGGGGGAAGAGACCAAACAGCGAGGTCATCGGTCTCATCGGATTAGGGAAGGATGGGGAAGGAAGTCGGCCGTGCCCTGTCAAAGGAACCATCCCAGCATTTGCCTGGAGCGATTTAGGGAAATCACGGAAAACCTAAATCAGATCTGATTTGAAATGTGTGAAGCTATAGTTAATGAAAAGACTGGACGGCCCAAAACAAGCACAGAATAGGGATAAGTCAGGTACAAAAAAAAATAAGAAAAATCGATGCAGCGTAATGGAGGGAAAAATAAAGACATAGCAATAATATTACGAAGCCAGACTTGACATTCAAAGTAACAAGTTTATAAGATAAAAATATTCGCTACAAAAGCAAAACTTCAGCGTAACAGCATTGTTCCATAAATGGTTAACATCAGGAGGATCAATTTTACATGCATTAAACGTCGATTAAAAATCGGGAAGAAACATTGATTATGCGGACGAAAGGCAGCTGAACAGCAGGAGACATCTAAATTAGGAAGCTAGGAATAAATCCTTGCTTCAGTCTGGAACCGCGTGACCGCTACGGTCGCAGGTTCGAATCCTGCCTCGGGCATGGATGTGTGTGATGTCCTTAGGTTAGTTCGGTTTAAGTAATTCTAAGTTCTAGGGGACTGATGACCTTAGATGTTAGGTCCCATAGTGCTCAGAAAAAAAAATAAAAATAAAAACAAAAACTTGAAGATGCAGTAATAAGAAACATACTCCTATCAATAATGGTAATGTCGTAGACGCTTTAGTTGGTTGTCCTCTCGCATTGGCCTGCGTGAAACAACCGTAGGGCCTTGGTTAGATGCCGGTTCTCTGAAACAGATCTCAGTATATTGTTCAAATACTTATCAGAAGTTATCGTTTGGTGCAAAAAGAATAATTCGTGTTTCTCTAATTGCACATCACATCTTGTTTTCACCTCCTTCATCGACCGTCCTGAGAGTTCGTGCACCCCAATAAATGTAGCTATACTTCATTAGAAGAGAAGAGGAATTGGTGATCAGCCTCTCCATGAAGCACAGGCTGTAACAGCTAGTTACAGTATGGGTAGCTGGTCAGCATGTGCACAACTGTTACGCTGTAAAGCTTCAGTTTGAGTTTGTGCTCTGCTCTGTGGGCAGGTGCTGAGACACCAGCCTGACTATCTAAATGGCACAACACTTTTCATTCACTCTTTTCCAAGGTCGCTCACAGCTCGATAAGTATTGTCGGTTAAAATCCACCTGCCACCTTTTCCGAAGAATGGCCAGTTGATCGTGCGGTGATGGCAGCTTGCCCTCGCACAACACAAGAGTCAAAGATTACGTCGTTCGTCAAACATCATGTGCAGTAATTTCCGAAAACAGTCGTCATATCTTTCTTCTTTAAAAAGGCATTTTAGCGGTTCATTAAAAACAATCGTTGTCCTTTTTTTCGTTTTCATTGTTTCAGAGCATTCTGGTAGCCATGCCGGAGAGTCACGATTTACCTTAACTGAATAGGGTAGAAACAGCCCTTGTCCCGAGTGGGGACAACCTTTGTCAACACCGCTTCCGACAACTTCTTTTTCATTTGACAAAGGCTGTTTTTGTGTGGATGTTGGCGACAATACAACTTAATTTTTGCTGGTTCTTGCTAGCAACTCATGGCGTCTTTCAGACTGGTGCTTTCCAGCGCTAAGCTTCAGTGCCTGGGGCTCTGTAATGAATTCCAAACCAGTGCTCAATGGCCTAAAATACAGAAGTAAAAAGAGGAACATGTAACAAAAAAAGCAGTTGATGGACGAGGAACAAGTAGAACACGTTGGTAGGTGATGCCGCTTAACGTGTTTATGGCTACATGTAAACAATGTCTCTATTCTTTCTATTATTTTTCCATCTGCTCTTCATGACAGGTACGTATGTAGGTGGCTACCGGCTCCACGTGATAGATTGCGAAGCTTTAAATTGGAAACAGCTGAAATAATAATAATAATGTTTCATATTCTATAAAAAGAGTAAAAAATGCACACTACTCCTTTTTGTCTTGTCTTATCACATTTGTTAACACGAATCAACGAAGGCTGTGCAAAATAATACCATACGTGAAGAGGGAGTAAGGAGAGGTGGTTCAAGTTCACCGTCCGGTAGCCATTTTGCACACAGTAGCTCTTGTTATAAATTCAGATTGACTGATGTTGACGGGGTAATAGAGGCAGCTGTGAGTAAAGACGTATTCATAGGTTCTCAGACAATCTCTCTAGGTCGAATATGCAATGCACAACTACGTCTCATCAGTTCTGCAGTCGAAAGCGCAGTAATGTGGCCAGTATATTTTCTTGGCCATTGAAAGATCTTACTCAACATCAAATATTTAGTGAAAGAGTTTCTCATTAAATGTTCCATAGTAGCCCCCCTATAAGATATTTTCCTGAAACTCTGATTGAACAAAATGCATCAAGTTTTTCTGGACGAGTTTTAATTGAAGGTGCTCAATCCTTTCAATGTATCACTTTTAAATCCTCAATCGGACATTTGTTCTACCTGTGACGCATTTGAAAAGCAGATACTTACTGTTATTACTAGTCACGAAGACAGACTGATAGCGTGAAAAAAAGTTCACTAAATAAAAGTGAAGCCTTTCATGAAACAGTAGGGCTCTTCAACCAGAATACTCGACGGATATTACAGATAGATTTATCTTTCTTTAAAATCGCAAATCTTCCCGTACCTTAGTTAGTACAATGTTTTATGCGAGACGGCTATGGTATTAACATTATAGCGTTCACCCCCTTTCCAACGAACTTGCCGACATGTTACAACGGAAAGCCGTTTCCTGCTTGGCATAAGCACGTGGAAATGTGCACTAGGTCTCCCTGTTCAAACCAACAAACGTTTTTCTGCACCCGTCGTAATATTTGTCATGTACGAAAAACAAAGCACTGTCAGCGATGGCACCCTCAGTACCCTGATTCGAGAATATTTTTCTGCTGTAACTACTCCCATCAAAATGGTTGCAGTTCGACTGTCTTGTAATTTAAACCCAGCGTAGCTAACTGTGACACGTACCATCCAGTTTTTAAACACAGTGGCTAAGTCTTCCCACACAGGTTTGATCCCAATCAAGTCACAGAAGAGTATTGGCAAAGCAGCCCATGGAAAGTCTTCTGCCTGTACGGCCATGGACACTGAGAGGCCGCGGGGTCCGGCCTTGGTGGTCTGGTTCGAATCATGTTGGTTCATTCTGGTCTCTCTCAAATCACATCCCATTCTGTATGCCACCTGACGACATTATGATTACGAGACGCCGAAATATACCGTCACCCAAGGCCACACAATCGTCGGATCTGGACCACAGCAGTAGTCACCTAGTTCATTTCTGGTAAGTGTAATATGGGCCTGTAAATCACTTATTTGCTGATTCCATTCTTAAACAATTCCGTATCACAGAACTAACAACTAATTTCGAAAAATTTACGAAATCCAAATTAATATTTTTATTCGTTTAGCCTAGAGGAAGCTCTCGACGATATTGGAGTAAGTTGACCAATGTCCGAAGAAAAATGGCACTGATGTGCGTAATTAAAACCGAGTAATGAAAATCATCTTCGGAATCAAACTAGTAAGTGTGAAATATCTAGAAACACGAGTTATGGCAATTACAAGACACAGTTTGAGCTTATAGCTACTGTCGTCAGACTTATGTTAAAGATACTAAGAAAAGATAAAAGCAAATTTCCGCAAGGGCCAAAGGTGCATGGGGGAAAGATGTCAGTGATACGATCCTGATTTGACACAGCTCTTCTAGAAGAATTCAAGGCAGACTTTAAGTGTTGAATGTAAGGTAAAGGGCGTTTAGTAACGAAGCAATTTTCAGAAAAACAAAATAGAGTATAACCAATGCTGACAAGCTAAAGCAAAACTTGTGATATCAAAATTATTAGGTACATAGAACATTAAAAAGTACAGGTTTATGCCCCACATTTTTCAGCTACTTCAAAACAAAGGAAGATACGGCTGCCAAAACACTGCAGGTGGTTCACTATTATCTTCGATGCATCCACTCAATAACAGCTTGCTGAGGGTGCCATTGTCGCCTTACGAGAACCATTAATGACTTGATAACGTCCAACAAAAGATGACAGTACTACTAAAGGTACTTGTGGATAAAACAATTCATATTATAACTTTTCAGCTATCACGTCTTCTATTTCCCAAGTACATGGGTTAATCGAATCGCGTATCTTGGGCTCAAAACAATACTTGACTATCAAACGACAGTATACAGAAAGAGTGCATGGGCGCTGGTAAACGCTTTCTTCTTCGAAACATCTGTGAATTTTTGTGTATTATACTGATTGAGAAGACATTTCTGAATCAATATCTGGGACATGAGAAGTCTGATAAAGGAAACATGAATTTTAAATGTGATATAATTAAATTTTCTTAGAGGCATCTGAGTCTCATCTTTATCTACGACAATGATGAAAGGTGAAGAAAATAATTAAATTTGTGTCATGACCAGGAAGTGAAAACAGGTCTCCTTGCTTACTAAAAAATGGTTTAAATGGCTCTGAGCACTATGGGACTCAACATCTGTGGTCATAAGTCCCCTAGAACTTAGAACTACTTAAACCTAACTAACCTTAGGACATCACACACATCGATGCCCGGAGCAGGATTCGAACCTGCGACCGTAGCAGTCGAGCGGTTCCTGACTGAACGCCTAGAACCGCTAGACCACTGCGGCCTGGCCCCTTGCTTACTAGACAAGTATGCTATCCATTACACCACCACAGCATTATAGCTAACACAGCTGCAGGGACCACCTTAGTTCAATGGCCCTCCATAACACAAACTTCATTTCATTTTTTTCAGCTTGTTTTCCCCTTCTTAGATCATTGCTATTGCCCAGTCTCTCTGGTATTGAAATAGTATCCCACCATTGCAGATTATGGGGAAATTCTGCCTTTACCTCAGGCGTAGGTGAGCTATAGACCTGATATAAATAAATTTTCCTTGAGACATTTGAGTATCACCTTCATCTACAATAATGATGGAAGCTGAGGAAATGAATTAAAATCTGTGCCATGTCTGGGACCTTAACGCGGGTCTCCTTGCTTAGTAAGCAGGTGTGCTAGTCATTACGCCACTGCAGCAGTATAGCTAACACTGTTGCACAGACTACCCTATCCCAGTGCCCTCCCCAATAGAAAACGTCCAACTCTGGGGTGCTACTCCAATACCGGAGAGCCTCGTCAATAGTGACCACCTAAGTAGGGGAAAATATGCTGAAGTCGTGAACTGAAGTTTGCGTTAGGAAAGGCACTGGATTAGGGTAGCCATGCAGCTGTGCCAGTTATACTGCTGCGTTGGTGTAATGTCTAGCACACCGGATAAGTAAAATATGAGACCTGGGTTCATGTCCAGGCCATGAAAAAAATTTAAATCCCTTCAGCTTCCATCATTATCGTAAGTTTTAAATAGTGGTACAACAGATAAATGGTAAAAATTAAGTGTATTGGAAGCATAAAATGAGGAACTAAAAGGTAAGCTAGTCTGTAGAAAACTCTTGAAATGCTACTGGAATATTTTGGTGAGGCACATTGCAAATGGTAGTGGGTGAGAACAGTTGCAGGGCTAGATGAAGATTAGAATATGTGAAACATATTTAACAAGGTTTTAGATGTATAAGATTTAAACAAAAATTAAAAGATTAAAGACAGAGTCAAAGCAGTTGGAATACCGCTGAATTAAAAAACAAAATATTCATAGCAATTAGTTAGATATACACTGCCCGACAAAAAAAGTTAAGCAGCCTGGAGACATGGACAGATGGCAATGAAACTTCCAATACCATCTCAAGGTGTGTAAACGATTAGATATGAAATTTTTTGTGAGAGGTAGAACAGGCACCAGAGTGCATGTTTGGTGTTTGTGTTTACTGTTGTTACTAGGCGTGCTTGGGTGCATAATGGGGCGTCAGATGTTCTGACTGTGAAAGGCATGGATATGCCGCGTGCTCGCGAGAGACAGCATTATGAGCACCTGACAAAATGAAAGGTACGTTATTGTGAATCCCCATTTGGCCGGCAGGTTAAATCATATTTGTGTGGCATTAGGATATAGCAGACCTCCGAACAGAATCAGTGCATGCATCCCAGCCAGAGACGATGCGATGCATACTGAAAAGTTAGCTCATTCTGCCAAGTTCTTTGTTGTTTTACTCTATTTTGTAGGCATCGGATGCTTCGCATTTTATTTATCAGGCTTGTATTTCGGTGAAGTATGAATATATCAACAAGTTGTTTCTTATCACAGGTCTTCCCATTAAATTATTGCTATGTAATAATCTGGATGTTTGTCTTAAAGTGACATATACCTCCTGCGGTAGGTAGAGACTAAAAAGTCATGTGGTGTGCAACACAATGTTGAAAAGGTCCGCGTTGAGAGCTAAAAATAAGAAAACACCAGCGGTATAATTACGCCGTTGCAATTTCAGTTTTAGTACCCTCTGTCACGCAAGTTATTTTCTCTGCTCGAGAAGAATGAAGGAATGACATTATACATCTGTAATGGACCCTCGAGTTGTTGTGGTACAATTGCGCAATTAAGAACAAAGAAAGGAACTCCGCTCGGGGAATTCTCATCTCAGTAATGGTCCTTCGGGAGACACCTGCTGTGTTCTTGTCCGTATTTCAAAGTGTTTCTAGTACGCAAACCACTGTCCCGCTTGACAGAACAGGAAACACGTCGGAGTAGATTGGAAACGGAGGGGAAAAAGGGGACTAACGAACTTCTATAATATTGTCTGCTGCCTTCTTACATAAAGGCTCTTGGTACGGTGAATCGCAACTACTAACAGTTTTATGATTAATTCCATCGTATGATTTCATATGTTTTGTCTTGCAAATGAATCGTGCATGAAATGACATTCGTGAATGATGGGTTGGACCAAAAGTTTGTCGTTGTTTAATATAGTTTTTAAGTGCGTGGTATGTGCCTGTTTCCCAGTGGATGGAATTTTAAGAGCATTTAGTCAATGAATAACTAAAGTTAGTCTTACAGCTGTGTGATATTTCATTGAATTCTATGCTCTTTTCACAAATCCGACACTTGATCTATTCCAATTCTATTTCTTGAGATGAAACTTCTTTGTAATGTAGACCCCAAAATTTTACGTAATATATGTTGGTCCCGATGTAACGCATGGAACTTTCGGGCAATACATACGACTCTTTGAAATTGCCGATCTTTTACCCGAATTTACTGTATCAAGTTTCTTCATGAGCGGAAGTTTTCGTAATTCGTTACACTTTTTCTGGTTATACCTAGCTTTAGTAACATTTATTGGAAGTTAGAAAACCCCTCCCCCCTCCCCCTCCCCCCACCCACCCCCAAGACATGTTACGGTCTATCTGCCAGGAACTAATGAATCCAGTCGCAAATCTGATCTGATACTCAGTAAGCTCGTATTTTTCCACTAAATGTAAGTGCGGGACTGGGTCAAATTTTCTCCTGAAATCAAGAAACACGGCATCAATGCCAGCGCTGTGGATCTCACGGAGGAACAGAGCAAGCTGAGTTTCGTAAGATCACTGTTTGCAGAGCCCATTTTGATTTCCATACTGGAGATTTTAGTTCTCCAGAAAGGTCATACTTCTTGAGCATAAAACATGTCCCATAATTTAACAACGGATTGGCATAGGACTATAATTACGAGCGTATTTCCTGCGGGATTCCTTAAAAGGCAATGACCTGTACTTTTTTTCAGTCGATAGGTAACTTTCATTGCTCCAGCAAACTAAGATAAACTACTGCTAGAAGAGCAGCAAGTTCTTTCACATAATTTTTGTAGAATCTCGCATGTATCTCATCTGGTCCTGTTGCCTTTCCACTATTAAGTAACTTTTCTGTTATACGATCGGTTATCTCAGTATCTGCCATTTCGCCGTCCGTACGGCAATTGAAAGGAGAGATCGTATTACGATTTCAGGCGGTGCAACAATTTCGGATGACCGAATTCAGTACGTCGGCCTCGGCATTCTCTTTCTTATATTCGGTTTTGGTGCGAGTTTGGTCACTGAGTGACTGAATAGATGATTTCGCCCGCTTACTTATTATTGCCCATTTATTGGAAGTGAGAAAACCCCTCCCCCCTCCCCCCTCCCCCTCCCCCCTCCCCCACCCCCAAGACATGTTACGGTCTATCTGCCAGGAACTAATGAATCCAGTCGCAAATCTGATCTGATACTCAGTAAGCTCGTATTTTTCCACTAAATGTAAGTGCGGGACTGGGTCAAATTTTCTCCTGAAATCAAGAAACACGGCATCAATGCCAGCGCTGTGGCATTGATAAAAATCTTTGTAGGATCGGTTGACAAAACTTTACTTTCCAAGTCATTGAACGCTTCTCTCATTGATCTCCTGACACACATTCGCACTTCGTTGAGTTTTTGTTTGTCTGTTATGTTTTTGACTTCCCCAGAATCTGTGATGAAGCTCTTTTTGTTTACGTAATAGTTTTCCAACATCGCTATTATACAGCAATGGCTCTGTCCCATTGTGCTGCACATCTGCGTCCTCAGAACTGTTTTTGACTGCTCAGATCCTCTCTTATTTTTATCCTGTCACTCTCGCTACGCAAAAATACACTGAAGTGACAGAAGGTATGGGGTACCGATATGGTAGCGTCGCGTACACAAGGTACGAGTATAAACGGGCAGTGCATCAGCGGAGCTGTCATCTGTACTCAGCTGATTCATGTGAAAGGTTATCCGACGTGATTATAGCCCCAGGACAGGAGTTAACAAACGTTGAACGCCGAATCGTAATTGGAGTTAGACGCATGGGACTCTCCATTTCAGAAATCGTTAGGGAATTCGATAACGCGAGATCCACAGAATACCAAATTTCAGGCATTACCTCTCACCATAGACAACGTGGTGGCAGACAGCCTTCACTTATCGACCGAGAGGGTTCATTTCGTAGAGTTGTCAGTGATAACAGGCAAGCAACACTGCGAACTATGACTTGAGAAACAAAGTGGGACGTACGACGAACATATCCCTTAAGACAATGCGGTGAAATCGCGTTAATGGGCTTTGGCAGCCGACGACCGACACGTGTACCTTTTGTAACAGCACGACACCGCCTGCAGCACCTCTCCTGCGCTCGTGACCATGTCGGTTGGACGCTACATGACTGGAAAACCGTGGCCTGGACAGATGGGTCCCGATTTCAGTTGGTAAGAGCTGATGGTAGAGTTCGAGTGTGACGTTGACCCACGAAACTATGTAGCCAATTTGTCAACAAGCCACTGTGCAAGCTGGTGGTGGCTCCATAATGGTGTGGGCTGTGTTCACGTGGAATGGATGTGGTCCTCTGGTCAAACTGAGCCGATCGTTCACTTTGTATGATTTTTTTCAGCTACTTGGCGACCATCTGGAGCCATTCACGGACATCATGTTATCGAAAAACGATGCGCGATAATTTTTTGCGATTGTTTTGAAGAACATACTAGGTAGACAATTCGAGCGAATGACTTGGCCACACAGGTCGCCCGATATGAAACCCATCGAACATTTATGGTAAGTAATGAAGATGTCAGTTGCTACACAAAATCCTGCACCGGCAACAGTGCGTCATTTCGGACAGCTGTAGAGGCGGCATAGCTCAGTATTTCTGTTTGAGACTTCCACCTACTTGTTAAATCCATAGGCCTATAGTTTCCCCCGCGACAATTGTGCGGCATTAATGCAAACGAGAATGATTTGTGCTTTTTTTCCTATAATTAGGAATGCTTCACTTCTCTCAAAATCTATGGTACACTGCTACTAGAAGGCCGCGCGGAGTGGCCGTGAGGTTTGAGGTGCCATGTCACGGATTGCGCGGCCGCCCCCGCCGGAGGTTCGAGTCCTCCCTCGGGCATGGATGTATGTTGTTCTTAGCGTAAATTAGTTTAAGTAGTGTTTAAGTCTAGGGACCGATGACCTCAGCAGTTTGGTCCCTTAGGAATTCACACACATTTGAAGATTTGAGCTACTAGAAGCGCAGCAAGTCCTTTCGCATACTCTGTGTAGAATCGATATGGTATCTCACCAGGTACAATGACCTTTCCGGTGTTGAGCGGTTTCAGTTTTTTTACGTCCCTTGCTCACATTTCGATATCTGTCACTCTATCGTTCGTGTGACGATTTAAAGGGGACACTAAATTGCGGTCTTTCTCTGTGAACAGTTTTGCAAAAAGACGTCTAATATCGCGGCCTTTCCTGTGTCATCTCCCGTTTCAAAGCCATTATTGTCCCAGAATATCTGCACGGATGACTTTTATCCATTTCCTGATATAATCTGTGTCACTTTCATTCGTTTCGTGGGCTGCTGTGTACTGATTCGTTCCGTATTTGAGCTCATTCCCCTAGAGCGATGCCTCTGAAATGAATACAGTGCCTAAAAATATTATCCGGCGTTCATTTGTCCACAGTCACGGTTAAACGAAGTTCTGTTCCATTCATATAACTGTGTTGAAGTACACGTCCTAAGAAGACATGGATGGCATCCGTCAAGAGTACAATGTAGTACATTTGAAATCCTCTCAGGCACCCTGGGAAAATTCTCTTGTGCTCGTCCACCTGTTGTTCCTGAACCCTAGTTCTCCTCCCGTTCTCGAATTATTCCTGAACCTCTTTCCTGCTTGGTGTTTGCTCTTTTCCCCATTATCACTGACCGTGTTCCAATGTATACATTTTCCAAATTAATTCCATTCACTAAAGTGAATTGATGAGGGTGTTGAAATGAAACTATCCGAAATATTGAAAACCAAAGCTAATTAAAAATATCGAGACTAATGAGGACCTGTGCCTGACAGGGAGCTGAACCCAGAAAGCATTTCGACAACGTTTGGGCAACTCGTGGCTTGTAAATAACATGGCCTTTCAGGTTCCACCCCTGTTGATAGTGTCGGTGGTAGAACGCATTTTGGATAGTTGTCAATGCATTCTGAACACACCGGTAATTTCTGAACGTTTATAGGAATCGACGAGGGGATGTGCCTTCACAGGCGCAGTGACCAAGTGGAACAGTTGTTGTGTTTGTTGTCCAATGGATATCTGTAGTTTGGATCCTCGGGGACTATGTTACAAGGTATTCACGCACTCAGTCGTAATAGTCGTATCCGGGAAACCGTTGGTTATTCCTTTTCAGGAACTTGGAGACATGAGCTGTTAAGCTGATTGTGAGATAGTTCTCACACTTTCAGCCTCTTGCTGTTCTAGTAACTGAGCGAAGGATTTGTTCCCCTAAAATCTGATGGTATGCCACCGGTTTCATACATTCTACACACCATTGTGAATCATTGTTTTCTTGCCACTTTCTCCAATGATTTAAGAAAGCTCAATGAAATTTCATCCACCCCTTCTGCCTTACTTGATTTTAAGTCTACCAAATCTGTTCTAAATTTTTATTCTAATACTGGATCTCCTATCTTTCTATCATCCCTTGTTATTCTGATATAACGTCATCACATAAGACTTCCCCTTCATAGAGGCCACTCAACGTACTATTCCCACCTATATGCTCTCTCCTCTCCATTTCACAGTGAAATTTCCACTGCGCTCTTAATGCTACCGCCCTAGCTTTGACTTTTCTACAAGATCAGTTAGTTCTTCCGACAATCACTTCTTTTTAGATTTCTTTACATTTTTCCTGCCGTTTCGTCTTGGGTTTCCTCCACTTCATATTTATTTTATTCCTAAACGACTTGTATTTCTATATTTTTGCATTTGTCTGACCGCTGTTGTACTTCCTATTTTCATTGATCAACTGAAGTATATCTGCTGTTACCCACGGTGTCTTTGCAGTTACCTTCCTTGTACTTACGTTTTCCTCTCCAATCTCTGTGACTGCTCTTTTTAGAGATGTCCATTTCTCTTCAACTGAAATTCCTACTGAATAGCGTTATTCCTTACCGCATAATGTATACCCTTACCTAAATTCGAGCGTACCTCTTCATTCCTTAGTACTTATGTATCGCACTTCTTTGCACATGGATTCTTCCTGACTGTCTCTTAAACTTTGGCCTACTCTTCATCACTACCAAAGTGTGATGTGAGTCTATATTTGGTCCTCGATAGACCTTATAATATAGTATCTGATTTCGGGATCTCTGTCTAACCATGATGCAATCTAACTGGAATCTTCCCTCATTCCCGGCTTTTTCCAAGTGTAACTCCTCATCTTGCGATTCTTTAATAGAGTATTCGGTGTCACCAGCTGAAATTTATGGCAGAACTCAATCTTTCTCCCCTCTCATACCTGGTACCAAGCCGATGTTCTCCCGGAATCCTATCCTGTGTTCCTTCCCCTATAACCGCAATCCAGTCCATCATGACTATTAGATTTTCATCTTCCTATACGTACTGAATTACCCGTTCAGTATCCTCATATATTTTGTCTATCTCTTCATCTTCAGCGTGCGACGTCGGCATGCGGTTACTAGGGACCCCGAAGACTAAGAAACTGTTGATAAAAATGGCTTGCCAATATCAATCTCCTAACGCGCCTTAACTACTGATGTGGTCACACACATTTACGAAAAAATTCATTGGTAGCTCGAGTTGACTGAAGTTTTCACTTTTCTATCGGCTGGAGCTACACCACAATACCAGAAATTTAGCGCAAGTAAATACTGGATTAATTTTCGTTTTATTTTAGATGAAAATATTTTCATAAATTCTTGGATTGCGTTTACGCAAGAAATGTTTTCTGCATGTTGTAAAAGTTCATGCTACTGAGCAAATATTGTCTTACATACTTGATATGGCAGCAGCAAAATTCTTAGGGTAGGATGTGAGTGTACAAGCTGTGGGGGGAGATTAGAGCCGTAATTTCCCGCCGCAGAACACGTGGCTGGCGGTTGCTACAGGGCCGTGGCTAGCGGCTAGCGTTTAATTGGCCTTGTAAAAACCCGAACGCTTGGCAGGGGCGCGTATGGCAGTGTTTTCGCTTTTGGAGGAATTTATATTCCAGAGAAAAGTGATAAAAACAAAACTAAGAGTGACACGAAGGTGCGAGTAGGCACTCATGGACAGAAAAATACGTGAAGCTATACTATCTCGACGCGCCACAAAAATATATAATAGTTTAAAAGTTATTGTTCTCTTAAAAATTTATGAGAGTTCAAAAGCTAATATTTCGGCACTTCTTTGACCGATTAATATGAACAAAGTGTCTACGGATGAGGCTAGTAGAGCTGCATGGAGCAATCATAGCCGATTTGGCAGAATCTATATCATTTTTGAGAGGTCGGAATATAGGATTCGACTGAGATAAGTTGTGTTTTTGGTAACAAATAAATTTAAAGAGACAAAACTAGTGGTATCATTATAAAGTTTAGAAACGTAGGTAGGTAAGTATGTATTTTATTTTTTAATTTATGTTTGGCATCAAATATCCGGGAAAAGCAAAATCACGACACAATAACATTTTTTGTAAAAAAACGGTGGCAGATACAAAAAGTTGGTCTTTAAATTGTTATTGCCCGAAAAATTTCCATATTTTTCAATATATCACATGTAGCGACGTTCGAAAGCGATCAAGTGGAGAGCAATATAGTGGTTTATGACAGCAGACAAGAGTGTATTTTTTTAACTGTGAACAGACTGTGGAGTGCCGTGATCACGACATATGAATTCTATAGTGAAGTGTTGTAGCATCAGTTATTAACAGCCGACCTTGTCTAAGAGCCTCCTCCCCCCAGACTGCATTTTAAGTGTTTAGTGAATATATTGAAGAAAAATAAACTACTTGTTCAAATTATAAATCAACGTGACTCAATATATTAAATTTCACCGCAATACCTGCCTGCATTGTTTTGTTAAGTTGCATTTCAGTTTACGATAGGTGTGAGCTGGCATCCTAGGTCGAAAAACGTAGCCAAACATTATTGAGACCAGCCACATCTCTGGACGGCTCGATTAAGCTGAGTATAACAAATATATATATATATATATATATATATATATATATATATATATATATATATGGAGGGGGGGGGCTCGAGCTAAACTACTCAACTACAGTGCGTAGTGCCAAGTACCGTCGATGGAGCATAGATAGTACTGAATGTCGTCAGCGTGTAAGTGGTAGTTCCGAGAATGAACCATAGATGATATATCACTGATGGACAGCGAGGAAATCAGTGGGCCAAGGACTCAACCCTGGGGGACAGCTGGGAGCACACGTCTCCATGGGAGCTGCTCTGGCCTATAGACAATTCGTTGACACTGGATAGTCGGGTTTTGTAGTTATTAATAGCTCCAGCACTTTCACCGCGATCATTATTCATGTCATAATAGTATCAAAAGCTACACATTTCCTAGGAGGCACCACACAGTTCAGTAACATACTACCAATAGAATAGTACACTTCTTCATTCTATTTGAGTTCAAAATGGACTGAATCTGCAGGGACGGGAACCGATTGCTGATCAGCTAGCGCCCGTATATAGCCTCGCTTCAGCGGGGGCACGCCATTGGCATCAATAACAGTGGTGACGTATGCTAATAGGAGCGGTTAGCGGCGTGGCGCGGCGCGGAGTTATCGCCATAATCAGCTAATGGCCGCGCCGTGTCGTCCCCAGAGAGCGCGCCTGCCTCTCGCGGCGGCGCTGCCCGCAGACCGCGGCGGTGCGGCGGGTGTGCCGGCATTCCAGGCGCTACCGTACGCTGCGCACTTTGCAGGTAACAAGTAGTTTCTGCGCTAATTAATGACATTGCCACCGGCGGCTTTGTATGCACAACAGCCACGCGTACTGTTTTGAATGCGTACGAGGAATTTGTTGCGTCAGATGCTCTCTCTGATATGGAACAAACCAGCCCTAGACCGGTGGGGATTTCATGACATTGCAGGCAGTTACAACCTATATCAAAACCCGAGAATGTTCTGTAGCAATGTCTTTCTCCTGTGTGTGGGGATTTTACTTCTCCTTTAAATTGCACGTTTCACCAGTATTTCGTAGTAATGTGTCGCCTGCATACTGCTCCTTTCTAGGTTCTGAACGTGTCTGTTGAATAAACAAATTGCTACTCGACAATGATGAGAAATATGGAGACAACAACTTTACGGAAGTTTAAGGCTAACGGTAGCTAAATACTCCACTGTTTAAGTGTAAATCGTTACCCAAATTGTCAGGCACCAGGATTTACAATTTTTGTCACTTGGTGTAAATCTGTAGTGATGTGAGATGAATAGTTTAGTAAAAATAAAATAATTAAATGAAAAAAAGATCCCTGTCAAGTATTCTTGTAGACAACACCGGCTTATACGAAGAGGTTACTTTGAATTTTCCCATAATACGTTTTTTTCCTGGCAACCCCTTTCACATTACTATCTCCTGCCCTACGTTATTTGCTTTTCAGAAGTTCCCTCACAATGAGCTAGGTATGTGCTGGTGTTATGATGCAGCATCCAATCTTTGTCCTCCCATTTCTCAGGCCGTCTAACATCTTCCTTCAGCGCCCTGAAAACGTAGCTGTAGAACTTTTGCGCGACACAGTTAACCACGTGGAAGAACGTTTGCCATAATGACTGTGTAGCAGTACTCTCCCTTGTGTGCAATTTTCTATCAAATATTCTGGTCTGAAGATGACTAGCTCATTTAGCCGAAACTTGTTATCTTGATAAGTAAATTTTGAGATGTTTACTAATAAAGGATTATTAAAATAATCCGTGTCTTTCTATCATTTACAGATTTCTTATCTCGAAACCATTCAGGAAATAACGCATATTAATGGAATTTTTTATTGACAACTCCGTGGATGCCAAAACCCATTATTCTCGTTAACTTTATGTTGCTGCGAACTTAGGGCGCTTTTTTCTTTTGCCCTGAATAGATTGGTGTCTTCCACTGAGAAAACTGCTGCTTTGTTACAGAATCATAACCGTACATCTACGGTTCACCGGTAGTTATGAACCTTGACAGGAAATGTGGATCCATTTGGAAACAATGTTTGCAGTTCAGTGGACACCTGAAGACGATAGTTCCTTTGGTTGGCTTTCAAAAGAACAGTAACGAACCTCAGTGCGTTTCGTCTCGTCTCATCAGCTGAAATAATGCACTGATATGTCCCGTACGACATTCGAACAACTTCAAAAACACAATGGACTGTCTGCCTACTCACCATGAGAATCACTTCACGCAGTTTCGCTATCGTGTCTGGTGTTGTGCATTACGCCTGTCGGCCCCTCACTCTGCGCAGACTGATGGGCATCTTTATATCGCCTACACCGCTCAAATGCTGTTCCTTAGCTCAGGGCTTGCTCACGATAAGCCTTTCTTAGCATGTGGTGGTTTCCAGTTACCGTTTTGCTCAACTAAATCTTAATGTTGGTCCTTCGTCCTTTCAAGGCAACCATTTGGAAATTCAGAATATCATTAGAACACAATGGGAAAAAAAGGAATCAGCGGCAACTTTCAAATCAGTGGACTTAACGAGACCAGGTGGTAGACTGATAGCCGAAGGACACAATTAAAAGTGCCTAGCGGCGGCAGCTTCAACTGCTGATTGTTTCCAGTTTCTCGGAAGCTTTGGCATAATTGGTCAATAAATTCAATCTGGAGATGTTCGGATACCTGGTGCAAGCCTCTCTATGTGAAACCACTTCGGCGACTTGTTCTTATCATTGTTTCTTCACTAGACTTGCACTTCTGGTAAAGATGAAATGATTACAACACATACGCCCATTGCCGAGCGAAGAAAATCTCCGACCCGGCCGGGAATCGAACTTGGGGCCCCCATAGCGACATAATGACTAGAGCACGAGCTGTCGAGAAAGAGCGGGCAAACAACGCTATGTTGAGCTCTGCCCACAGCGACGGCCACCATGTCACACCATTCAAGCGTCTGCAACCTTCGCAATTCTTCATGAGTAAACTTATGCATACTGACGGGAACCACCGTTTACATAAAAGAAGAACTGCCAAAAAGTCAATCCGGAGACAGCCCCGAGCAGTACTTGAGGGTTCGAATCCTGTCTCGGGCATGCATGTGTGTGATGTCCTTAGGTTAGTTAGGTTTAAGTGGTTCTAAGCTCTAGGGGAATGATGACCTCAGATGTTAAGTCCTATAGTGCTCAGAGCCATTTGAACCATTTGAAGTACTTCAGGGTGAAGAGTAAGGCGTTGTCCACAGGAGTACGGCGAGTTACTGGAAGCAGTTTATTTCCAAAAAAGTGCTGGCTGCACATATCGTTTCAGTGAACAATGTTGTGCACGTATCTCAGTGCAAGACAGATGCAAACATAAATGTGATAGTAAGTGGAACGAAATGTAGTTACTCGGTAGCGAACCACTGGAATCCACGGCTCCCTCATGAAAATATCACTAAACCGCCTCCAAAAATGTTTTCGGTGGAGTTCTGGAGCACCATAAATTGGAGATCCGCTCAGTAAGTAATGCAACACATTTTTTCTCGGACAATTTCGGCTGGAAAAAATGCGGAATTTGTTGAGGAGCAACGTGGAATATTCCCGTTTCTGCTTCTAAAGTTTCATGAAGTTCCGACAGGCGGCGACACTATACGTAGCCTTCAATATAGCATCTGTAACGGAGGTGCATGCCAAGGAGAGAGCTGTCATTGAGTTTCTTACGGCAGGAAACGAGAGCATGGTAGGTATCCATAAATGCCTGAAGAATGTCTACGGAGACGCGGCAGTGAACAAAATCATAGTGAGTTGTTGCACGAGGTGTCTGTCATCATCCAACAAGGTAGCAGAAACCTGTCCGACCTCCACTCTGCTGCCCAGATTTGGCACCTTACGACTTCCATGTATTTGGCCCAATGACTAAAGCACTCCGTAGGAAGCAGTACGTGGAAGATGGGGATGTTACTGATGCACCAAGACGTTGCTCAGATGTCGACCAGTAGAGTGGTACCACGCGGGCATGCAGGCCCTCCCAGTAAGGTGGCGTAAGGCTGTCACAGTCAACGGAGCCACAAGAATGGTGAATATATGGTGAACCGTGATATTTAATAAAACCAACCTGCTTTCAGAAAAAGTGTGTTGCATTACTTATTGGACGCCTTGTTACTTACTGATGACGTAATGTAGATTATCTATTTCAGTACATTATTTATTCCACATCCACCTCAACTGCCAATACAATTACACTATTGGCCATTAAAATTGATACACCACGAAGATGACGTGCTACAGAAGCGAAATTTAACTCACAGGAAAAAGATGCTGTGATAGGCAAATGATTAGCTTTTCAGAGCATTCACACAAGGTTGGCGCCGGTGGCGACACCTACAACGTGCTGACATGAGGAAAGTTTCCAACAGGTTTCTCATACACAAACTGCAGTTGACCGGCGTTGCCTGGTGAAACGTTGTTGTTATGCCTCGTGTAAGGAGGAGAAATGCGTACCATCACGTTCCCGACTTTGATAAAGGTCGGATTGTAGCCTATCGCGATTGCGGTTTATCGTATCGCGACACTGCTGCTCGCGTTGGTCGAGATCCAATGACTGTTAGCAGAATATGGAATCGGTGGGTTCAGGAGGATTATACGGAACGCCGTGCTGGATCCCAACGGCCTCGTTGGTTGGTTGTTTTCGGGAAGGAGACCAGACAGCGAGGTCATCGGTCTCATCGGATTAGGGAAGGATGGGGAAGGAAGTCGGCCGTGCCCTTTGAAAGGAACCATCCCGGCATTTGCCTGGAGCGATTTAGGGAAATCACGGAAAACCTAAATCAGGATGGCCGGACGCGGGATTGAACCGTCGTCCTCCCGAATGCGAGTCCAGTGTCTAACCAGCGGCCTCGTATCACTAGCAGTCGAGATGACAGCCATCTTATCCGCATGGCTGCAATGGATCGTGCAGCCACGTCTCGATCCCTGAGTCAACAGATGGGGACGTTTGCAAGACAACAACCATCTGCACGAACAGTTCGACGGCATTTGCAGAAGCATGGACTATTAGCTCGGAGACCATGGCTGCGGTTACCCTTGACGCTACATCACCGACAGGAGCGCCGGCGATGGTGTACTCAACGACGGACCTGGGTGCACGAATAGCAAAATGTCATTTTTTCGGATGAATCCAGTTTCTGTGTACAGTATCATGATGGTCGCATCCGTGTTTGGCGACATCGCGGTGAACGCACATTGAAAGCGTGTATTCGTCATCGCCATACTGGCGTATCACCCGGCGTGATGGTATGGGGTGCCATTGGTTACACCTGTCGGTCACCTCTTGTTCGCACTGACGGCACTTTGAACAGTGGATGTTACGTTTCAGATGTGTTACGATCCGTGGCTCTATCCTTCATTCGATCCGTGCGAAACCCTACATTTCAGCAGGATAATGCACGACCACAAGTTTCAAGTCCTGTACGGGCCTTTCTGGATACAGAAAATGTTCGACTGCTGCCCTGGCCAGCACATTCTCCTGATCTCTCACCAATTGAAAACGTCTGGTCAATGGTGGCCGAGCAACTGGCTCGTCACAATACGCCAGTCACTACTCTTGATGAACTGTGGTACCGTGTTGAAGCTACATGGGCAGCTGTGCCTGTACACGCCATCCAGTATCTGTTTGACTCAATGCCCAGGCGTATCAAGGCCGTTATTACGGCCAGAGGTGATTGTTCTGGGCACTGATTTCTCAGGATCTATGCACCCAAATTGCGTGAAAATGTAATCACTTGTCAGTTCTAGTATAATATATTTGGCCAATGAATACCCGTTTATCATCTACATTTCTTCTTGGTGTAGCAATTTTAATGGCCAGTAGTGTATTTTTAAGATCGTAGAATAAATCTTTTTCTTTAAGGTTTCCACGTATAGTTTTATCATACACACTCTCATAAAATTAGGCCAACGCCAGACTTAATAGGTGGCTTCAACAATACTGACACAGTTGCTAATTACCGCGTAACTTGAATCGCTAAAAATCATAAGAGACTTTCAGTAGACGACATGCTCGAGAAAGAATATCTTCATTAGAACGTTTCATTTGGAGCAGAACTTCCTTGACGAGCAGAGCGTCACTGCAGCAGTATGCGGTGTGGATTAACTCGCCACTGTGTGCGGCGGCGGCCATCGATCAAGAGGTCTACTAATCCGCGCTGTCAGCGGCGCCGCCGAGCCCATTCCAGAGGCAACTGGTGGCGAGCGTCAGCGCCCCGCCCCCTGGCACATTTGACGATCACCTTGGTAGCTTGATAGAATTATAAAGACGTTTAAAAAATTAGTAGTGCACGGGTTCTATGTGACCTCTCATAGAAAGACATGAAACACAAGGCGTTAGGAGGGAGAAATTTTGCGCCAAGCAAATTTACATAGTTACTGAGCGCCAGCACCCACGTGTCACGCGGAGCGTTTCAGCCTTGTATTCGAAATGAAAATGCATACAAAAATCCATTAAAAACCACACACATATCCAAGTGTAAGTACACTACCGAATCGTGAGAATTTTAGTTAACGAATAAGTTTACACTTTCTGAGACTAATGTCAAAAGCGTATCTTTAATATATCTTATTTATTAGTAGAAATTGCTACAGTTAAAATAATCACAACCATTTCAACAATTTGAATAAACTGATGCGAAAGTGTCATCTCCCTCCCGTTCCGACGCAAAGAGACTCATATAGGACACGATTCCAACACTGGTAGAAGTTGAATGCTTTTTAAATTCTAAAAAGTAAAACACCCTCCATCAACTAAACAATTCTATGTAATTATTACTAAATAGTGTGTAATTAAAGGATTAGGGATTTGAAAATTGCATTTCTCAGAATCTGCGTTTTTTCCATCAACATAAATGACATGCTAATGTTGACTCTTAAAAAGCAGAGCAATTGCCATCCCGTCGTGGAGGGTATTTACGGCACACTATCCATTCTTCTTATGTGGGGTCAGCATACGTAAGAAATGTACGATACTCCGCAGTTCTGCAAGTTTCTCTCTTTTGCTTTAAACGATCACTACCATCTGCTTCTATATTAACCAAGATGTGTTTTATAGGAGAGTTTGTTAGAACACTTGCATTTTGCTTTTTATGAATTTCCTGGGTTCTTTCTTAGGTTGGTTAAAAAACCAAAGTACGTCTGCACTACATTTGCTTGTTGGCAGAATGATTTGTTGAAGGTCCTGTTCCTTTATTTCTTTATCCCCGACGTTCGTAAGGCGATTCATTAGAAGAGTCTGCGGGTTTGCTTTCAGGCCTGTGGAGGAGCATTTCTAGTTTCACGCGTACGAATAATCCACAACAAGTACACGGGTTCTGACTTTTGCCGCAGTTCAATAATCACAAGGGAATCATGAAGTTAGTGACCATATTCTTTGAATGCGCTAATTCCAATACCGGCTGTAGCCGCTCTGGTTTAAGCAGTGCTCAATATATGCTCAACTGAAGATGAAATCGTCAACTTTCCCCAGTCGGCCAAGTCAGAAGTCCTTGATTTCTGGGTTAGGATTAACAAGACCAAAGAAACAGTGACTGCGAAGTACATATTATCTAATGTTGTCACACATAAAACAGAAGAGCCAATAATCTTACTTGATATTCCACAAAAAGAATATACCTGGAATCACATGTCAGGCAATGTCAACGATAATCATCTAATGCTCAGAGAATGAGCGGCAGCGTCTTCACTGGCGAATTATTAGTGTCTCACCATTTTAGTCATTCATCCCAAGGAAACGTCCATAGGTTTCTGAGTAGAACATCTGCGGATCTCAAATGGCCGGCACAGGTCTTCAGTGTCTTCCATATACGCTCGAGTGTTATCTGGGACACAGCTTTTCAACAAACAACGCTAAGAAGTTTGAAAAAGGTGTAATTTTGAAAGCAATTAAATGCTCTAGTAATCAGTTGTCAGTACAATAAAAGAACGATATGCGCTAGAGAAACCGTAAGAGTAATAACCTTACAAAGCAGCGACAAAGTCATGCAAGAGGCAGACGACCATTATTATAATAATCAGTAGGTCTGATTTCAGGCTGACTAGGACGTATTGGTAAACGGCAACTATCATGTAAAGATGGAGTTTATTGCTCATATGACATGTTTCGAAATTTATCCACCACCAGATGTCCAGGAGCGATTGGTAAATGTATATATGCCGTTTCAGGCTGCATGTGAAAAAGTCTGAATAGTCTGCCAATGTTTGTATAACTTACAACTTGAAACGCCATGTCTACCTGCAGCAAAAGCTCCTGGATATCTGTTCATGGATAAATGAGGTCGTCATATGAGGAATAGCCATTCCTTGCAAGACGTTTGACTTTTGCCATTGCGACCTAGTCAACTTGAATTCAGAACTACTGATTATAATAACAGTATGTATGGTGGGCACCACATTTCACCAGTTAACATGGTAAACGGGAAAATAATTAAAAACGAAGAGAAAAGTACACTACTACTTTGACTGTTTCTGTAGTTCAAAGCATTAATCGGAACTATAGGTAGTCAGTACCGTGATGGTATTCTAATTGTAGTCCTACATAAGGACTATTAAGTAATTCGAGCGATGAAGAAAGGGAATACGCTTAGCGATGATGCGGTTTCAGTAGAGATGGTCAGAGATGGAGGCAAAGCGATGTAAATGGGACTTGAGAAATATTTCACAAAATTTCTGCAGAGGAAGACAATTGCCAAAACGTTTGTAATTTTCAGCTTCAAAGGAACAGTTGCAGGCAACACTTGAACTACCCACAGCTACTTGTATTGCAACATGTACGCCAACCGCATAAAATAAGTAGGTTACAACAGAGCAGACGAAGGTGCTAGATTCATATGTGAACCATGTACAAATACTGAAAGAAATAATCATGGAACGAAGCAATGAGTTTCAATTGGAAAGTTGTGGTAAGTTACTACGGAACTGAACTGCTGTGTCCATCGGTCCCTAGGCTTACACGCTACTTAATCTAACTTAACCTAACTTACGCTAAGGACAACACACACACACACATGCCCGAGGGAGGACTCCTACTTCCGACGGGAGAGAGCCGCGCGAACCGTGGCAGGGCGCCTAAGACAGCACGGCTACCACGGGCGGCTAAGTTTGAATTACTAATGTTTATTTTAATTATTTGAGAGAGGGTGAAATTCGTAAACAAGATTGCTTGTAAACGATATTTATTTTTGATGACCGGTGTACCCTCTTAAAAATCAAGTATGTGAAATTATACAGAGTTAAAATTAAGTGTACTGTAATAATACAACCGTGTCGCAGCAGACCTTGATGAACGGTTACTTCGTGTCTCCTAAACCAACTGTTTCAAGTACTCTTTCTGAAACACTGTCGGGTATGTGACGGACGAGATTAACGCTGCATCGCTAAGTGAAAGCTAAGACCACAACACACAGAGTAACTTGCCAAATGCTCGTGACGCGTACCACGCACTACCGCGTACTTCATTGCAGCCAGGGCACCGTTAGACTGGCAGGTGGTGACCGGAACATTGACAGTCGGCACCGACCGGTGTCACTAGAGTACTCATGTACTTCTTACTTAGAATTACTTAAGTAAGAAGTTAATGAGTGCAATGAAGTACACGGTAGTTTGTGGTATGCGACACGAGCATTTGGCAAATTACTTTGTGTGTTGTGGTCTTAGCTTTCACTTACCGATGCATCGTTAATCTCGTCCGTCACATACCCAACAGAAAGAGTACTTGCACAGTTGGTTTAGGAGACAAGTAGTAACCGTTCATCAAGATGTGCTGCGACACGGTTGTATTATTACAGTACACTTAATTTTTTTTGCTTATCAGTATTTTTTGTATTATCAGTATTTTTTGTATTAAAAGTATCTTGTGGTACCGTTCAGACTCCCCCCCCGTGTGGTTCGTGAGCGATTGCACTATATTCCTTCCATTTGAAAATTATCATCAGTATATAAATTAGGTTTAGAATGGAGTCTTCCTTCATAAGGGTCTCTTGTACACTTTCCTCCTACTAACAGGTATTGTTTTCCTTCGATAACGATAGCTTCGTTCACTGCAAAATGTCAGTAGTCGTACGCGATCACGGTCATTTATATCGCAGTCCAGTAGGCCGATTAGGAAGGGGGAGGTTACAAGCAGATGAGGGAAAAGTGTCCTTGATTGCTTTATTGAGACAAAACAGAGTTCTTGAATCGACAAGGAAAACTTAACACTATTGTTTCTTACTATGTAATGAGACCTGGAGGCTCCGTCCGACCAACAGCAAAAACCGACGGTAGCTCACCGAGCGGAGAAATTCATAGCAGTGACAGGAAACCCGTACGCTTCGGCGAACAGGCGTTTGGAGTTGGAGACGTCATTAGGACCTCAATGGAAATGAAATGGAGGTAGTTGGGACATGTATGCAGGCGATCCGACGGTAGATGGATTCCTAGAGATGCGAAATGACCAACAACACCCTGTAGAAGTCATGTAGATGGCATTTGATACAGATGGTGACCATAATTCACGAAAATGTATGAGGATTTAGGAATTTACTTCTAAGTAAACAAGCTGTTTTATACCATTCTTTCAAACTGCTGTGTTCGTTATTTACATTACTTCAGGCGAGTTCGAATACTTTTATGGTATAGTCTTCAGTCACTTGGGCACGAATGTCTAAATGTGAAGCACCGCAGAATCCTCTAACTTAGTACAAGTAGGACTACCAAATTCATCTAGGCTAACTTAACAGTCTTTATCTGAAGATGAGGTTTATACCTCTAGACATATTGCTTCATTATATAATTTAAGTCAATCAATAAAAATTTTGTGACTGATAGTGGTGTCTAAAAATGTTGTCGTATTTAAAGAGTGTCTTTGTCCAGAGATCGATATATAGTAATTTATAATCGTGTAGGGTATTTCAGACAACTAACGACTTACTTGAAGTAGCCTAATATCAAAACTAATAAGCTTGTCGTCTCATAAATTTAACGAACATACGATTCTTTTGCTTGGGAGACGACAATAAATTTTTAAATGGACATGTTACATGCATTTCATACGACATAGAAATTTGATATTTAGGTGTTATAGAAAGCAGCCTAACATTTTGAGTTATCCACCATGCCGTTTACAGGGGAATCGACATCCCCACTACAACTTTCGCAGTTTCTGAACGAACGACAAGATGTGTTTTAAATTTGACATCGCTGGAACACTAAGGTACTCCATGCAGGAAGTCATTCTGCGCGTCTACGGAGCGAAACACTCACCTACGAAAGTACAGATGAAGTAACAGTATGATCAGGAAGGTGAATCTTGTGGGCGAGGCTAGTTACTGGTTTCAAATTGTTGTAATTATTAAAAATTCAGCAAATTGAATAAACTTTAATTTCTTGAGTAATTATTAATCCATAGCTTTACTTTGTTTTCACTTAGGCTCCCGTTTATTGAAGTACGTCGTTTGACAGTTAGCTTGTGGAAAGTAAAGCGAAGAAAAAAATCTCTCCCATTTCGAAGAGTTGCACATCATAAATAATTTCCCAGAACATGGTTCAAACAATATTGCAACGTTAAAAATGGATGAAAAGAACTGAAACCACTGGAATGAAATGAATGGATCCGTGGAGACGAAAATTACTGAGGATACAACGACATAACATCATTAGGCACCCTGAAAGATTGAGTCACACCTTTTCGTGTGCTCATATTGCGCAAGAGATGAAGCAAGCCATCGCGAGAAGCAGCAGATCCGTGTCTGATACAGACTGTCAGTTGTCACGACATATAAACTAAGAGGAAAACTACACCATCAGTAGCATCGCGGGGATCTCTACCTACTCCGCTGCAGCTTGGCTGTTGCGCAGCAGCGGTGGAACAGTAATTACCCCGGAGTAGCTCCACCACGTGGCTTGTCTTGGCCGCCGCCAGTTCCTGACACGCGCCTACAAACGCCAGCTAATAAACCCCACGCTGACACCAAGGCGAAAACTGAATCCAATTAACGCGGCTACTGCAAATACTCGCGAATTAATATTGCGGGTCCCTCGACGCAGGCGTAATTTTCTACACTAAATTAATTGCACTACTTTCGGCGCCGCAGGGTGTGTTGTCTGCAACGGTGTATCAGCTAATTGCTGCCAACATCCTGAGAAATGGCTTCTCTCATGTTCAACGACAGCTTTAACCTGTGTCTTGTCGGTGAAGCAGAAATAATAACCGAAATGCGAGATTACTGTTTGCAGTAATACCGTCGCGCAACCTCCCAATTTCTCGTTATTCAGTTTCGTACACAACCTCTCGGTGCTCCGTGCCTTGGGCTTTAATCAAAAATAATTCTATTTCGCAAGTCAAATGTAACAATGTTACCTTTCGTGATACAGGATATTCTGTGATACCCGAAGTAATTGCAATATCCTTTGGTTACCAGTGCTAACCGAACTCGGATTCTATGTAAATCGGAGTTCTCGCAATGTGTAACCAAGAGAGCGAAATATTCACAAATGAGTAAGGAGCTAATCAAGGATATTCCATATCAAAAGAACCATTTTTGTAGCTTTCGATGAAGTCTTGAAATTATTAAACCGGGTGTTTTACCATGTGTAACTCTTCGAAATGGAACAAACTTTTCTCTTTCCGACGACGAGAACTGGTATGGAATCGATCCCCAGCCCTGCATTCATCTGAAATGATAAAAGGAAATTACGAAAGGAAAAATCCCTGTGGCCAAATGAGGAGCACAAGTCCTGCTGTTCATCCGCAACGGCTATTCCTCCCCTTCGCTCACGAGAAATGGCGACTAACTACAAAATCTTTTGTTTACAATGTTGAAAATGTTCAGTGGAGCTTTATTGAACATCTTTATTCAGTTCCCTGTAGCAATCGTAATTGCTTCACAGTGGCTGGAGATACGAAATAGGGTAGCAATTCACCGTTTAATCATCGCTCACAGTATAAAAGCGCGACATTTTACGTTGTAATCCATTTTGTTCACAGGTGGTAAACTTTATGCAAAATTTTAGCTGCTGATATTAAATGAGAGTTACTCGAAATAGACAAACTGTTTTTAGGCGTGCTTTCTGAGAGTGAAACTATTAAATAGAGAACGTGAGGGGTAAACTGCTATCAAGCGGATTCCATAACACAAAAACTATTTTTTGTAGCATTGTATAAAGTCATAAAATTATTAAACTGGGGTGAAAAGTGCATAAATGCATGTTATTTGAACCGCCTTCGATTTGCAGAGGCCGTTTTTGTGCCATTACCACACTAAGTTGACCAAAATATGGCGGAACTCATATCTGTGAATACGACGGCGTGCTGCAAAGAAATACCTCCGAATTTTTCATATGAAAAATCTTTAAGATTTTTAAATACCAGAACGTTATTAAAATTCTACATCTTTATTCTTCATGCGTACGTATTTATTGCTCAACATAGTCATCCTGGGAACGAATACATTCCTCCCAACAAGAGACGAGTTTCCTGATACCGTCACAGTAGAATGTTTGAGTTCGTTGACAGACCCGTAACCTCACCTCTGCCTGCACAGCCGCAAAACAATAAAAACTGAAGTCCTCAAAGGCGTTTGTTAAGATCTGGAAACAGATTAAAATCTGATACGGCCAAGTCGTGACTGTATGGACGATGATAGATGACAGTGAAACCAAGGTGTCGGATTGTTGCAGATGACGCAGACCTCTTGTTGGTCTAGGATTGTCATGTTGAAGGAGAGGATGCTCCATGTGTGCACGAACACTTGGAATTCGAAGCTCGATTGCAGCACGCTGTTCTCACTCACCAACATAGTTGCGTTACACATCTCAGTGTCACACATTACCATTCGGAACCCTCTATAGGCAGACGGCTGCAAATATGTAGACACGAAGACTAAAGATGGAGAATATTGATAACGTTTGTTTTATTTAAAAAGATTTAAGACTTTTCACATATACGTATTACTTCTCAGAAAGCCCTCGTGTAGCAGATGGCTTGAAGAATAGTTACAGTAACATGAAAATAAAGCAATTTCAGCACGTCATACGAGAACTGAAATGATTATTTGTCCAAAAAAAAAATGGTTCAAATAGCTCTGTGCACTATGGGACTTAACTTCTGAGGTCATCAGAACTTAGAACTACTTCAACCTAACTAACTTAAGGACCTCACACACATCCATGCCCGAGGCAGGATTCGAATCTGCGACCGTAGCGGTCGGGCGGTTCCAGACTGTGGCGCCTAGAACCGCTCGGCCACTCCGGCCGGCGATTATTTATCAAATTAATGAAACAGTTCAGAAATTCATACACTTAAGGCAACGGAAAAACAAGAAAATTAGCACTTAAAGAAATAAAGAAGCGGCTAAAAATTGCATCTCATTTGAGAAATGCAGTGAAAGGGAAAGTCAGTATACAGTTGTGTAGTGCCAGTACTAACCAGCACTACGTTAAGGAAGTGAAACATGGAAGTTAAACGCGGAAAATGTTCAGAAATTTAGGTTGGTTGGTCCAGTCCCTAGAAATCTAGGGTTACCCAGTAAGAAATGGAAAGGGTAATCATGACAATAAAACCAAGTGATCAAAAGCAAGAGTTTAGGAGATATTAGTGACAGTTGCAGAGCTGAAACAGAGATGACCTAGGCAGTAGCGACACGAAATTGTGTGAGGTGGACGAAGGAGATTTGTGTTGTGATAAAAAGTATATGTAAAAGACAATGTAATGAAATGTGGATTAACGACACGAAGCAATAAGCGGGACAAAATCGCATGCGAAAATCTGAATATCTTAACGTACGGTTGTCTTGAAAACACCTGGTCCGGCAGCGTATGACAGATGAAGAAGATATGTGAGAGCTCTGGATTCGATCTAGTTGTTGCCGGCCGGAGTAGCCGAGCGGTTAAAGGCGCTACAGTCTGGAACCGCACGACCGCTACGGTCGCAGGTTCGAATCCTGCCTCGGGCATGGATGTGTGTGATGTCCTTAGGTCAGTTAGGTTTAAGCAGCATTAGTGGCAGAACAACTGAGAGAAAATTTGGAATACATTTCACATAAATTTTCTCAGCATGTTATAGTCTTAGGTGGAGATTTCAATTTACCAGATATAGACTGGGACACTCAGATGTTTAGGACGGGTGGTAGGGACAGAGCATCGAGTGACATTATACTGAGTGCACTATCCGAAAATTACCTCGAGCAATTAAACAGAGAACCGACTCGTGGAGATAACATCTTGGACCTACTGATAACAAACAGACCCGAACTTTTCGACTCTGTATGTACAGAACAGGGAATCAGTGATCATAAGGCCGTTGCAGCATCCCTGAATATGGAAGTTAATAGGAATATAAAAAAAGGGAGGAAGGTTTATCTGTTTAGCAAGAGTAATAGAAGGCAGATTTCAGACTACCTAACAGATCAAAACGAAAATTTCTGTTCCGACACTGACAATGTTGAGTGTTTATGGAAAAAGTTCAAGGCAATCGTAAAATGCGTTTTAGACAGGTACGTGCCGAGTAAAAATGTGAGGGACGGGAAAAACCCACCGTGGTACAACAACAAAGTTAGGAAACTACTGCGAAAGCAAAGAGAGCTCCACTCCAAGTTTAAACGCAGCCAAAACCTCTCAGACAAACAGAAGCTAAACGATGTCAAAGTTAGCGTAAGGAGGGCTATGCGTGAAGCGTTCAGTGAATTCGAAAGTAAAATTCTATGTACCGACTTGACAGAAAATCCTAGGAAGTTCTGGTCTTACGTTAAATCAGTAAGTGGCTCGAAACACCATATCCAGACACTACGGGATGATGATGGCATTGAAACAGAGGATGACACGCGTAAAGCTGAAATACTAAACACCTTTTTCCAAAGCTGTTTCACAGAGGAAGACCGCACTGCAGTTCCTTCTCTAATTCCTCGCACAAACGAAAAAATGGCTGACATCGAAATAAGTGTCCAAGGAATAGAAAAGCAACTCAAATCACTCAATAGAGGAAAGTCCACTGGACCTGACGGGATACCAATTCGATTCTACACAGAGTACGCGAAAGAACTTGCCCCCCTTCTAAAAGCAGTGTACCGCAAGTCTCTAGAGGAACGGAAGGTTCCAAATGATTGGAAAAGAGCACAGATAGTCCCAGTCTTCAAGAAGGGTCGTCGAGCAGATGCGCAAAACTATAGACCTATATCTCTGACGTCGATCTGTTGTAGAATTTTAGAACATGTTTTTTGCTCGAGTATCATGTCGTTTTTGGAAACCCAGAATCTACTATGTAGGAATCAACATGGATTCCGGAAACAGCGATCGTGTGAGACCCAACTCGCTTTATTTGTTCATGAGACCCAGAAAATATTAGATACAGGCTCCAAGGTAGATGCTATTTTTCTTGACTTCCGGAAGGCGTTCGATACAGTTCCGCACTGTCGCCTGATAAACAAAGCAAGAGCCTACGGAATATCAGACCAGCTGTGTGGCTGGATTGAAGAGTTTTTAGGAGACAGAACACAGCACGTTGTTATCAATGGAGAAACGTCTACAGACGTTAAAGTAACCTCTGGCGTGCCACAGGGGAGTGTTATGGGACCATTGCTTTTCACAATATATATAAATGACCTAGTAGATAGTGTCGGAAGTTCCATGCGGCTTTTCGCGGATGATGCTGTAGTATACAGAGAAGTTGCAGCATTAGAAAATTGTAGCGAAATGCAGGAAGAGCTGCAGCGGATAGGCACTTGGTGCAGGGAGTGGCAACTGACCCTTAACATAGACAAATGTAATGTATTGCGAATACATAGAAAGAAGGATCCTTTATTGTATGATTATATGATAGCGGAACAAACACTGGTAGCAGTTACTTCTGTAAAATATCTGGGAGTATGCGTGCAGAACGATTTGAAGTGGAATGATCATATAAAATTAATTGTTGGTAAGGCGGGTACCAGGTTGAGATTCATTGGGAGAGTGCTTAGAAAATGTAATCCATCAACAAAGGAGGTGGCTTACAAAACACTCGTTCGACCTATACTTGAGTATTGCTCATCAGTGTGGGATCCGTACCAGATCGATCTGACGGAGGAGATAGAGAAGATCCAAAGAAGAGCGGCGCGTTTCGTCACAGGGTTATTTGGTAACCGTGATAGCGTTACGGAGATGTTTAATAAACTCAAGTGGCAGACTCTGCAAGAGAGGCGCTCTGCATCGCGGTGTAGCTTGCTCGCCAGGTTTCGAGAGGGTGCGTTTCTGGATGAGGTATCGAATATATTACTTCCCGCTACTTATACCTCCCGCGGAGATCACGAATGTAAAGTTAGAGAGATTAGAGCACGCACGGAGGCTTTCAGACAGTCGTTCTTCCCGCGAACCATACGCGACTGGAACAGGAAAGGGAGGTAATGACAGTGGCACGTAAAGTGCCCTCCGCCACACACCGTTGGGTGGCTTGCGGAGTATAAATGTAGATGTAGATGTAGATGTAGATGTAGTTCTAAGTTCTAGGGGACTTATGACCACAGCAGTTGAGTCCCATAGTGCTCAGAGCCATTTGAACCATTTTTGCCGATCTGGTTGTTCCACCTCCAGTCACATGATTTAACATGTGTAAACATTATGAAGTAGGCTCTGAGGTTACGATCATCCCTCTCCCCTCCAACTGCTGCCGTAATTTTATATGGCCAGACACACGGAGTTTGCTAGCCAATATCAACCATTCTGGGTTTGACTGTGGTGAAATATGTATGCGTGCGGTCGCTGTCTTGCTGTGAATGGAAAAATAACCGAATGACAAATGACGGAAAGGTCTTATAAGAGAAACCGATGGTCGTATCTAACGCCACTCCAAAACAAGTAAAAAACAAATTTCAGAATCAGTGACGTATTCTTCCATGCCTCATGCCATCGTCAACAATGATTTACATTAAAATTAGTTGTGCAAGTCGCACGAAACGATGGGAAAACGATTTTTGTGCAGCAGCAGAAATGGACGAGCAAATCGTGGACATGGAGATTACGAGAGGCAAAGCGCTAGCTTAAATTACACGAAGGTGGGGCATGGAATCGATCGCCAGCCCAGCGTTCTTCTGAAATGATTGAAGGAAACTACGGAAAGGTAAATCCCTATGACCAGACTAGGAATATGAGTCCTGTTGTCCAACCCCAACGACTGATGCTTCCGGTCGCTAACGACCAATGGCCAACCATGACAAGATAGTTTGTTTATAATGTTGGAAATTTTTTGTGGAACTGTATTAAAGAACTTTGTCATCTTTAGTGGTAATCTTTAGTGGACAGCCACTGTTACCCGTGTAGCCGCCTCCTGCGTGTAGTGGACTTCTGATATATTCAGCGGAACCTGAAACCCAATCACCCAATGGCGCAAGGAATCTGCAGCCTATACAGTCGCAGAACCGTTTGAGCCTCTGATTCAGACGCTCCACTCATCTCTGTACTAGTGGACCGCAATCAGTCCTGTCGACAATGCTGCAAATGGCGAGCTCTGCTTTCATGTCGCAAGCAAGACTGGCAGTCTTTAGCACTTCGGTTAGCTTCTCGGAACCAGAGGGAATCTCTTCCAATCCAAAGCGACACACATCATTGGCAACGACGTGAGCCGCCACCTGTAGTTGGCTGCACCCTGTGGTCTTCATGGTATCGGGAATGACCCGTTCCACGTCTGGAATGACTCCACCCGGTATGCACACGGCAAGCACATTGCCTTTCTTTGCCTCCTTGGTAGCCATGTCCGTAAGGGACGCCATAACCGTCTAACATTGGAGCTCTTACCCTTTGGGATTGTTCGGATCTTGCAGGCTGACAAGTTTCCTCCAATCAGAACGAGCGGCTGCATCTGGCCGAGGGACAGTGTCAGCAACTGGGACCTGTTTCTGAGACTAACTGGGAATGCCTTACATCTGGCGCCATGGGGAAGTCTTTCGCGGGCTGCCACGTTCCGAAACGATCCCCCATTCGATCACGGGTGAGGGGTCAACCTCAGTGCGAGCGGTAACTAGGCTGGCCACCGGTGCTGACCGATCGGCAGACTCTGACATGCTGGACGTCCGTTGGATTCTCCTGGCCGGCCCACAGTAGCGATACCCATCCAGTGCAGCTTCAAGGAGTGTAAGCAAAGCCGTCACAGCATGGAGCTGTGAGCAAAATGTCACCAGCTCGGCTCGCATCGGCACACAGAAATCACAATCCGTATCCATACTAAAGACCGTGGAAAACTACACTACGCAGACAAACAAGGGCAACGACTAGCGCTACCGAAATCTATGGCATACACGGAGGAAAATGCAAGAACTGAGTCCAATAAATTAGATTAATAAACAGAGATTTAAAACCTGGACTACCAAAACATTCAGATGAGGCTAAATAATGCGCTCCTTATGAGGAACTCGTAATATGTCACAAAATAGTTTACTTCCCAACGCAAACGGAAACGCGAGAACTGTCTTTAAATATTAAATTAACACGTAAAAAGTGAAGAAATTAAACTACCAAAGCACACATATGAAACTTACAATTCGCTCCTGGTTGGGAATTCGTAAAAGTCACAAAATCAGTTACTTCCTTGTTGCTGCTTTAGTCTCGGCTAGCTACTGCTGCCTGACAACTTTCTTTGCTCTGTACACAAGGTCAGTCACTCCCCTCTTCCTCGCGCACATTCAAAAGTCTACTTTTAAAAGCCTCGACACCAGTGTGTAACTTTTGTTTCAGTCAGTGTAGACCCAAAACCTAGGCAAAATCTGTCCTGCTGATCACCCCGTAGCACAAAAAAAAGCTGTTATAGTACACACATTGTTACTGGTGAATTTTCGAAACTTCTGTTGACTGCTTTCATTCAGAGTCAGACGACTGTTGAACGAAACTTTGTATGGAATCAACAGACGACGCTGCATTCGTGCAAATGTTCTCAGCTGCCAATATTCTAATATAAGCAAACGGCGCTTGCATTTAAAATATATCACGTACAAGATTTCCAAATGCAGAAAAATATTCGTCTCGAAAAATCAGCCAGAAGATGTCAAGTAAGGAACTTGTAGAAACGTCTCTCCGAACCGAAGACACTACTCAGCTGATATCCCGAGAAGAATCCCTCATTACAGTTTGTCGTGAAGCTCACGTTTGTGTACATCGACACGAAGTTAAGGACAAAATTTAGCTGTCATGTGAGTCGTAGAAATACTTCTCCTACTTGCCAAGTATCATGCCTAGAAGTTGAGACGATTCCATCACAATGTATATTTCAAGGAATGCGACGCATATTTGGCCAGATTTTTAAACCTCAGAAGACGGAAATGCACAGTGGACTACTGACTGTAGTTTATGATTATTGTGACGGTGGTAGATAATATGCTGCAGTATTTCTTACATAATAATTTTCTACTCTGTTAAATGCATTTCACGACAAAATATTAACAGTTTAACAGATAAAATAGGTTCAATGCATCAAATGAAATCCGAATCATCTGTACTGTAATCTCAGGTTAAGTTCGAACGCACCTGATAGTTATACAAATTCAGAATGATCTGATCAGTCATCTAGAAAGAAAAAGGCAACGCACGAAAAAAAGTAATAGTACAATTTCCCCCTTTCTTTCAGATTATGAAGAGTGCAATACAGGATTTTCTGCACTGAACATTGACCTTCGAACACAAAATTAGAACTTTCCCGTCAAATTTTTATGGTCAGTATGTTCTTTAGGTAAAAATTAGCATTTCAGGTCTATGTTCGGCATGAAAATGTGCATAACTGCATATACTCACCAGAATGTGCTTCCTCTGGTGCCACGTCTTCCAGACCACATTTATCTTTTGATACTACACTCATACATGTTATATACGTAATATTTACGAAAATCAAAGATATTATTCCTTACATTTACATGAACGGCTAGGTCACCAGTTGGCGATTTCCTGCCCGATGGTACTTTGAAGTCCCTTCAGTTTCTAGAGTCACAAAGTATCGTGGAGTTGAATTTATGCACTGGTATCCTCTCTATACGTTTATGTCTCTTTAGTGAAGGAAACTCTTTGGCTGCGATAGTATAATATCTCTACCCACAAGAGGACAGAAAGTATTAGACTGTCGTACTGCTGTGTTGTGCATATCTTCATAAGAAAGTGGTGGCCTTCTGAAGTAAAAGGAGATTATTATGAGTATTTTGATGTTTACTACTACATTTAGTATTGTTTTATTTAATGTAAACTGATCTTGCTAATGCAATAAGTAAATAACACGACCAGATCGGGTAAATCCGGGAGAGGCGCCGCATACGGTGTCGGCTGTGCACAAGTCATAATTTCGATAAAGGTCGACACAGTGTGCGCATATCGGCACTGCAGTAGCTCATTGGACTGCAGACCTTAGTAAAGTGTTTACGTTTCGATCGAAGTTCAAATGGTTCAAATGGCTCTGAGCACTATGGGACTCAACTGCTGTGGTTATCAGTCCCCTAGAACTTAGAACTACTTAAACCTAACTAACCTAAGGACATCACACACATCCACGCCCGAGGCAGGATTCGAACCTGCGACCGTAGCAGTCGCACGGTTCCGGACTGCGCGCCTAGAACCGCGAGACCACCGCGGCCGGTTTCGATCGAGGGAGTTTTAAATAAGCTCTGGGCGGAATAACTGAGGCAAACCTAAAAACATCACTTCGAAACCTTTTTCAGCGTCACGATTAGTTCTTAGTGCATGCTGAACAATCAAATATTTCCAAATTTTTGGGTACTTGTACTAACAGTAAGTCCTATTGGGCGTGATTTGATTCTTGTGCGGCCTTCTTAGCTATCAAGGTCACGAATTTGTGAGGTACCACGTCTCTACCCTAGTTATCGGGATATATACTGCAATAAAATCCGATACACACGCTGTTCATTTTTTTTTTTTTTTTTACTAGGCATACTTGCAGCATAAATCAAATAACCACTTTAAACAAGTGAAAACATATTTGATTTCTTTCTATTTGCGTTCAAATGATTTAGCATGCATTCTTAGGGAGTTCACACAAACTCGTGAAGATCAATGCATAATATTATTCAATATTCCCGAAAATATATGTTGGGCAATTATTTAAAATTTATTCGGCGGATACTGACAAAATAATTATACACAATTTGTAAATTAAATTATATTTTTAACTCAATGAAAAAACGAGTTACTTGTCTACACCAGTGAACTACTTAAATATATGAGTACAATACCATTAAAAATTATTGTTAACAGTTCATTGTTTCTCCTTCACTCCACAACAAATTTGTGAACAAACAAGTATTTATGAGTGTATAAGTACATGTTCTGATTAAAAAACATGGTAGCTTTGCGGTTTCTTTAGTATGCGGCATGCGGGAATTTACATATGTAACTAAAAATGTGCGCCATCTCTCCCGGATTTGCCCCTTATCCTTACGAGATTCAGAAGTCTCACTTGTGTTTTCTACATAAACTAAAATAGATGTACGTAAACCTGTTACAATGCACTACCCTGTTTTAGTTGCTGTGGTAATAGTCTCCCCAAATATTAAATCTATTGGTACAGCTTTTCAGAGTTAAAATCATGTATTTTTCGATATTACTCTAAAAACAAATATTGTTCTCTCTCCAGATGGTTTTCGTGCGATTTCTTGAAACATGTCCTGCAAGAAGGGATAATTGCAGTAGCTTTTCGATCTGTATAGTTAGCTGTATAGTTAGCAATGACGAAGACAGCTTGCACAAAATAGTGTTGTTAAAATTAAATCAATAGTGCGTTCATTTTGTCCTTCATTCGGGGGGGGGGGGGGGGGGGGAGTGGGAACAAAAGTCTATAGCGGCCATCCAGAATCAGTCTCTTCTTTAAATCGCTTGGAGGTAAACTCCGGATGATTCCTTTGTGGGGGAGTGGAGAGGAGGGGGACGGGAGAATTCCTTACCAGTCGTCGTTCAATTTGAGCTTGCACTTCTATTCAAATGATTTGTTGAAATGTGTGTTGACGACAAACTAGACAGAAGTGGTACTGTATTTCCCAAGTCGACGCTCAGCGCGACTTCTGTTCTCTTCCAAGACCGGAGTCATTTCTCCTAAGTGCAAATGTTTGCGGACTTTTTGAGGCAGCACGGCAGTAGAGGGGCGGCGGTCGCGTAATGAGATAAAAAGTTAGGTGAAATGTATGTGAGGAGAGGCGAGGGCGTGGAACGGCCTCATTAGAGTGAGGCACCTGGAAGCATCGCCGCAGCTGCGGCGGCAAAGACGGACATTCGCATGCGAGGCCGCCACCCGCGACTACGCTGTGGTGGTGGTGGGTGTGGGTGGTGGGAAGGGGACAGGCGGGGGCGGGGGCTGGTCACAGGGCCCTCAGCTGGCGGACGAGTGCCTCAACAGCTTCGTTAGCAGCCACCGAGGCCGCCCACACCAGCCCTGCCTCCCGGCTCGCATTTTCTGCTCCTGCCACAAATGTAGTCTCCACACAGAACTAGCCTACTTCACCATCACTGGAATTTCTCTCATGGAGAAACTTAATTCGTAGTCCATGTTAGATCCATAGTTCAATGACATTTTTAGTATTAACTGAGACAGGCACCTACATGCTCGTGTGGGAAAGAAGGTTCCCCAGAACACACTGTCTTCTTCTGTGTGCAATATTCGATAAATAGACACACTCTACACTTAGACTACACAGATACAGATTTACATATATACACAGAAATAAGAGACGAAGAACAATTGCACAAATGAATGCATTAACAAACAATATTTCTAAAAGAACACATGAAGAGTTCCTTGATGGGACGACGTAACTGTCATGCCCATATGCAGCGTAACAACAATCTCCACATGGCGCCGGTAAATAAGGCACACAGAACCTCGAATCAGACGCAACATGCCAAAGCGCACTGTATGCGTCTGTCAAATAATAGTTAAGGATAATGAATACTGGAGTAAATGTAGTGGAAGGTCTGGTAATCTATCCAAGGAAACATTCAAACAGATGAGTACCTGATGTTAGCGCTTACGATTAGTAGTATCGTTTCCCTACTACTAACTATAAATTATTTTTTTTGACTGGCAGTCAATAGCTCGAAGAGACCATTCCGAGGTATTTACCGCCGGACACAAACTGTGATTGCACTAACAATTGTCTACTCTATCGTATCATCTTCATGCATCCTTCTTAAAACAAAATTTTATTTCTACTTCCAATTATTGTTATTAAAAATATTATTCTTTGACAAATGTTGCAGGTAAAGACAAAATAAAAAACTACAGAAAAGATAACAGACGAAAAATGTGACTGATCGACCTTTTCTAAGTATCATGTAACACGTCTTTAAATTTTCAACAAATAAATAAAAATAAAACTTTTAGTGACTGGGTTCACAGCCACTCATCAGCAGGCTACTGTAAACATGTGCACCTTGGTCAACATTATTTATGCAGTGACAACGATAACAGTGCATAAGGTTTACGTCATTTTTAGGATTCTGTGTCTCAATCTGTAAGACCGAAACTCTTACATGGTCGCTCTGTTGCCCGTTTGCCTGTCTGTCTCTCCGGCTGTTAAGAGCCCTTTTTCTCAGAAACAGTTCCAATTTATGTCACACACTAATGTCTATGATCCCTCGGTCGCGTAGAAATTGTAAGCTCCTAAGACAGTGCAATCGAAGCACTCGGCCATTTCTCTCACATCCTTCTACATTCGAAAATTCACTCATCAAAACCTTTAGAGTGCTTCCCGTTGACCTAGAATCATCGACTTTGATAAGAAGCAAAGTTTTACAGTACGAATAAAGGATATCCAAACCCGATAATTATTAATCTGTAATTATATCACAGGAAAGATATATTTGTCATTTTTATCCGTCTGTTTGTCTCTCCCTCTTTTAACAAGTCTCTTTCCTTGCAACAAAAATTGAGCTTCTAAGTCAATGCAATCAAAAGATTCAATCATTTATGCCACGTACATTGATACTCAAAAACTCACTCATCAAAATTTATGATCCAGAATCTTGAAATTTGGCAAGAAGCAAGGTTTCAAGTAGAAGTAAATATAAGAAAGCTGTTAAATTGTAATTATATCACATAAAAATATCTTTTGCCGTTTGAACATTCTTTGCATTCGTCATCCGTCAGAAGCGTAATAGACGAACGTTACTGCATGCAAACAAGAAACGTAATTATGTAGTCATGTTTTAGTAAATAGATAAAAACTGTTTTATTAAATCTTCCCTGTCTACATGTATAAAATGAAGTCCCCTGCTCGCTTCTTTCTGTGTGTCCCGGCTGGTCTGAGGAAGTGCTGCAGAGATTTTGATATGGTCTGGGAATTCCTGGGACAAATATTTTGTCAGTTTCTTACTCGCACTTGCCCAATTGTTAATTATGTAGTATCCTTCTCGCTATATAGAGACGCGGTTAAATATTCAACTCATTGATGTGATGATTTCATGTGAGATAGTTTTAAAGTTTAGGTATATGCTGAAGCAAAATATTTGCTGTATTCCATTTGATAATGGCGCATTTGTAATAGCGCATATCACTAATAAAACGTGCGAAAGTTAATAAATACTTGCTAATTAAACAACAGGCATGAAGGGACCATGCCACTGTCCTGTAACAGAGTCATGGCTATGGTACCCTACAGAAATAAGATCATTGTTTCATAATTCAGGTAATCATGATGTCCTTTAAAATGTGTAAAATGTTCCTGTCTTTAACGCAATAAGCCACCGGACAAAAAATTAAGCACCTACCTGCGACATCGCTAATATTTTGTTTTAGGATCTTCGACCTCTGTGTTTTTATACCCGTTACGTGACTGCTACAGGTACACCATTCTTTTTAGCTGCTCAGAATGCATTGATGCGCCAACGGGTATGTAAACATCACTTCACTGTTATAAACTGGTACCACTTCAACATTGTCCATAGCGCTCCAGTAGGAGCCATTCTCCTCACTTAACTCTGTCAGTACCAATGGTTTATGCCTGATTTTTTTAAGCACCACTGCCTTTCGAATGAAACAACCGACCTAGACATCTAGTGGTACACTGAGGTACTCCTACGAATGTAGTGCATTGTGGCAGTCAAGGAAACAGTCGTCTCGAAGATCGTGCTACGTACTTGTAGGAGATCATGACAGATGCTTCTTCTATAGTAATCATAATGAGCTCATTGACAGTGAAAGTAAGTACATTTAAAGGCATTGCTATGTAAATTTGAGTTTGCACAACTGCTTTTATCATTGGTTTCGAAATGAAACCACTGGAGCAGTAAATACTTTTGATATAAATTTATTAAATTTTAGTCCCATTTTTGCCTGTTATTAAATATTCAGTTAACCCACAAGCTGCAGACATTCAACAACAGATGCCTGAGGAACATCCTGAGGATACGGTGGCCAAATGTCATCTCCAACAAAACTCTTTGGGAAAGAACAAACCAGAAGGCAATTGAGCTGCAAATCAGAAGCAAGAAGTGGAGATGGTTAGGACATACTCTTAGAAGACTAAATGAACATATTGCGAGAGAAGCGCTTGACTGGATCCCGCAAGGATGACGGAGACGAGGCAGGCCCAAATTGACATGAAGCAGAAGGCCATCAGCAAGGAATAGGATGGGAAGAAATGAAGATACTGACAGAAGACAAAACAAGTTGGCGATCCTTTGTTGCAGTCCTATGCTCCACATAAGGAGTTAAAGGAATTAATAAATAATAATAAATATTCAATATTATGTTTGAGGCGTTATCAGTTAATTGAAGTTTAGAGATAGAGGATTTTGTTTAAGGAAAATGCATAATCGCTTTTATACATATCACATGAGAAGATGGGTGGTTGAGAACTGTATGTCCCAGGGGTTCCAAAGTGAAACCACCTCATTAAAATAATTAACTGTTTACTTTTCATCAATATCCTCTTGTATTAGTTGCTTACTGAAATCGCGAAGGTTAATTTTGTTAAAAAATATTAAAATTATATTTCAAAGTGAAACTGTGCAGTCCTACAGCGTCGGCCGCGCACCGACAAGCACAGCGCCGCGAAACGGTATCAGGAAAGCGCTGACCCGCGAGCCAATGGAAAGAGCGGGCGGCGACACACCTCCAGGAAGACAGAGTTCAGGGCTCTCCTGTCAACTCTGACGTAACCAACCGCCCATCGCTGGTCGGCCCCAATTCGGTCGCAGACTTCGGGAGCATCACTCGTGAGTAATAGGAAGACGATGCTTAGCCTGCATTCTGCGAGTAGTAACAGTGTATAAAAGTACTTGCATGCAGTAGGCACAGGAAGCAATTTAAACTATGTTTCTTTAGAAAAAGTGTCCTCTTAATTAGAAACTTTAATGAACAGATCATTTCGGATTCTTGCCACCAGTCATCACAACTTCTCTCCTTTCTACTTATATGGATATGGTGTCTGTTCTTTCGGCCTGCAGCTGTCTACAACGAAATTAGAATTATATTAATGCCTTCGCATGCTAACGGAGGTTGATATATATCAACGGGGACAGGTGAAAATGTATGCCCCGACCAGCACTCGAACCCGGGATCTCCTGTTCACATGGCAGACGCTCTATCCATCTGCGCCACCGAGGGCACAGAGAATAGCTCGACTACAGGGACTATCTGGCGCACGCCTCCCGCGAGACCCACATTCTCACCTTGTATGTCCGCACACTACATTCGTAGTGTCCCACCCGAAAACACTCATTTCTCGTGGAAGACATTCATACCAAGTCCCGTAAGAGTTCGCGGAATATGTGTGAATCCGGACAGAAGAAGGAGGTCATGGCCGGTGTTGCCAGAACTATGTACTTATATGGATATGGTGACACCATTGATGACCTGCAGCCGTCCCGAACTCTTACGGAACTTGGTAAGAATGTCTTCCACGAGTAATAAGTGCGTTGGGGTGGGACACTATGAATGTATTGTGTAGACCTACTCGCGGGAGGCGTGCGCGAGATAGTCCCTGCAGTCACTCTATCCTCTGTACCCTCGGTGGCTCAGATGGATAGAGCGTCTGACATGTCAGCAGTAGATCCCGGGTTCGAGTCCCGGTCGGGGTACACATTTTCACCTGTCCCCGTTGGTATATATCAACACCCGTTAGCAACTGAAGATATTAACATAATTCTAATTTTTTTCTCTCCTTCCTTGTTTGTATTGGTGCTGACTCTCATAATAGCCGCCTCCGTAAGATAACTCATGACTTTTTGCCAGTTTCTTCTTGTATTCGCTGCTTACTATGTTAATAAGGTCAATTTTGTGAAAAATTTTAATTTTTTTTATTGTTAGGACCAAGGGGTTAAGGAGGTAACTGATACTTAGTCTAGCGACCGTACGACTATTCTGCTTGTTTTCCATGCAAACCAGTGCATAATTCTTCGTACACAAATTAACGAATTTCTATCCTGTTCCGCTGGAATTTGGATGTTTCTGTACGCTCACTTAAGTCATATCGTATTCTCATGGATCCTCTGCAAGCTCTACGCCAGTAGAACAAAAATATTTTCGCAGTTTTCCTCGGCTACCACTTCTCTAAGTTTGTGCTGCGCTGATCTGATGCGATCGAAGCAGCGTCTCTCTGAATCTGTTCAGTCCTTCTCCCATCCTGACTGATAAATACACTTGTCTGCAGAACTTACGGACTAACGGAACTTTAGCAAGATGTGTTACTGCTAAGAAACAAAGCTCTAATACGAGTAAAACGTGGACCATACATAGCAAGAGCTGCTACAGTGTAGTATAATAAATAAGATAACTGAAATAAATGAGGAATTAAACGAACAGAAATAACCATTTTATTGAAAGAAAATAATTACACTGTCACCGCGATTCATGATGGTCCCCTGGGCACCACAAACCGCGGTACTTGCTTCGTAATGGGATGTGTGATCACTCTGCAACGTGCTCCCATGATGGCGACGAGTTTGATGAGGAGTTCTTGTGGTGGGGCGTTCCATTCCTCCAGCAGGGCGATCGTCACCTGCTGGATCGCCTTACATGCATGCGGACGTGCCGCAATCTGTCTTCCCATCGCATCCCACACTTGCCCGATAGGATTTAAATCTGGGTAACGGATAGGCCAGTCCACTTCGCTGAATATCTCCTTGTTCCAAGAGCTCCTCCACTTGAGCTGTTCGATGTGGCCGCGCATTGTCATTCATAAAAAAAAAGAAGTCAGGACTGACAGCAGCCGACCGTGGTGGCCGAGCAGTTCTAGGCGATTCAGTCCGGAACCGCGCGGCTGCTACGGTCGCAGGTTCGAATCCTGCCTCGGGCATGGATGTGTGTGATGTCCTTAGGTTAGTTAGGTTTAATTAGTACTAAGTTCTAGGCGACTGATGACCTCAGAAGTTAAGCCGCATAGTGCTCCGAGCCATTTGAACCATTTGAAATCAGTCGGATGTTTTGCTTTGAAACGTATGAAGGCAAAATTTACAAAACTTTTCAGTTTCGAACAGAAGCGACGGCGGATCCAAATTTGCTAAGGAGTTGTTAAAAGAAACCAACAACAATGTACAACTACTGAAACGTATCATAATCTGTGATGAAATATGAATTCCCGGATATGACGTCTAAACTAAGTCTAAACCGCCGCTGTGGAACCCAAGATTTAAAAATGTTCGACAAGTGCTGTCAGATGTGGTTATTCTCACTGCCTTCTTCCATCTTAGTGGTATAGTGCACCATGAGTTTTTGCCACGAGTTAGAAAGATCCACAAGTACTTCTTACATGTTCAATTCAGTGAAGCAGCTCCAAAATATAAGCCCAGAATTAAGGCGAAGCGACAAAACAGTTGAAACTTCCTGACAAATTAAAACTGTGTGCCGGACCGAGAGTCGAACTCGGGGCCTTTGCCTTTCGCGGGCAAAGGTCGTGAGTTGCGCGTGGGGAGCTCGGTTGGTTTGGACATTTATCGCCCTCGCTATCACATATTAGGACGTTTTTCGTGGAGCACAGCTATATGTTGGGGGTTTTACCGGAGACAGCAGAGACTTATTATAGTGTTCTCTGTTGTGACGTAACAAGACTGTTACGCCACTTGAGGTAGCCGACAGAAAGGCACGCGTACACACACGCCGACGGGCGTCAAGTCTGGAACAGGATTACTATTGAATGGTAGCAAGAAAAGTACGTAGCTGCTTTATACTTAACTTTAATGATCCTTGTGATACATCTCTCTTGACTATACAAATGCGACTCGTAAGATACATGCACTGTTACAATTGGCGCCTTGCTAGGTCGTAGCCATGGACTTAGCAGAAGGCTATTCTAACTGTCTCTCGGCAAATGAGAGGAAGGCTTCGTCCGTATTGTCGCTAGCGATGTCGTCGTACAACTGGGGCGAGTGCTCTATCGTATATCGAGACCTGCCTTGTGGTGGCGCTAGGTCTGCGATCACACAGTGGCGACACGCGGGTCCGACATGTACTAAATGGACCGCGGCCGATTTAAGCTACCACCTAGCAAGTGTGGTGTCTGGCGGTGACACCACATTCTCCACAACTGGAATCCGGCTAACGACATTGTATGACACTGTTGTGGACCGGCAAGACAGCCAATCCACTGTGACGGGTAGCCGAAAGGCACGCGTTTAAGCTCACGCAGGCTGGCGTGAGGTCTGGAACAGTTAAAGGAGGTGAGACTAGTGAAAAAGGTACGTGGCTTCTGGAATACATAACTTTAATCCATAACTGGTGAACATCGCTCTTGACGGTACATGCATCACAAGATAAATAGCAAATGATAATGGCGTCTTGCTAGGTCGTAGCAAATGACGTAGCTGAAGGCTATGCTAACTATCGTCTCGGCAAATGAGAGCGTAATTTGTCAGTGAACCATCGCTAGCAAAGTCGGCTGTACAACTGGGGCGAGTGCTAGGAAGTCTCTCTAGACCTGCCGTGTGGCGGCGCTCGGTCTGCAATCACTGATAGTGGCGACACGCGGGTCCGACGTATACTAACGGACTGCGGCCGATTTAAAGGCTACCACCTAGCAAGTGTGGTGTCTGGCGGTGACACCACAGACACCACCCCACGGTCGACTGGACGCGGGTTTGGCGAGCCAACCACGCGCCCTTCCTGTCAACTTTAGTGCGGTCAACGTGGTATGTGATCACTAACGAAAAATTTCCGACCAGACGAACGGTACATGCCATTTGCCTAACTGACGACCCCATGTGCCCCCGTTGAGCGACGGTAGAGACAGACTGAACTGTGGCCCCGCACGCGAGTGCTGGAAACTGCTCCGTCAGATACTGGCTTTCCTGCTGCGCGGCCCCTATGTTTCTATTGTGCCCCTGGACCTCTTTCATTCCGACGCCGTCTATTTCCCGATGACCCGGATGAACGTGGTCAATTGGGTGTAAGGAATAGCGATACACTACACGTACCGCGACGGCAAAAAGGAAGTCCTCGATTTGTGGCAATACATGATCTACGATTCCCTGGTCTTAAAGAAAGAGAACGGAATACCGGAACCTTTTTGCCAACTATTTGGGATCGTCATTCATGGACCCACCGTCCAGCTGGGGTGTGCCGGGTGTGAGAAGAAACTGACTTGCAGACGAGATATTCCACAATACCGGTACCGTAAGAGAAACAGTCTCTGACTGTGTGCAGTGGCCCCGGACGCTCCGACGGTTGATGGCTGGTGATGTCCATTGCAATGATGACCGCCTGTTACTGGCCGCCCGCTCCGATAACGAGATCCCAGAAGATGGTTCTTTTTAGTTCACATTATCGGTATAATTTTTGGCGTATGGCTTCCGTGTTTTTGTTTCTTCTTACATAAAAAAGAAATGAATAAAAATTAACAAAAAAATGTGATGGTGCGCTTAAGTGATAGGTGGGACGAGACAAAAAAAAAAAAAAAAAAATTTTGGTCCAGCACTTGCCCGCGAAAGGAAAATTTCCCGAGTTCAAGTGTAGGTCCAGCACAGAGTTTTAATTTGCTGCAGAGTGAAAATTTCATTCTAATAAAACAATTAATCACTTTTCCACCACGACAACACACTTGCTGAAGTTTCGTTGCTTTTTCGTGACTTCCGACCTAAAACAATGATTTAATGGGGCTCCAGGCTCCATATTCGCCAGACATGGCCCAATGTAACATTTTTCTGTTCCTAAGAATAATGAAAACGAAAAGGGCCGTCCTTTTATAAGCATGAATCAAATTGGAAGAACTCCTTGGGAGAGGTAAAAGCTGTCTGAATGATTCTTCTGTCCGTGTTTCAGGGACTGGGAAACAGGTTGGCTGAAGTGTTGCGAACCCCCCCCCCCCCCCCCCCCCCATCCTCTTACCACCTCCCTCCCCTTCCTTTCCCCAGTGAACCACGCTAATTAAACTGTTCACAACGGAGTTAATGAATGCTAATGTTCGGCTCAGCAGGGGTGGGAGTAATCACGTATATTCCTTATTTATGCACAGGGATGACGAGCTATGAAAGGAAATTTAAAGGTACGATAATTGCATGAATTTGTTAGCACAAGCTGATGTCTTTGAAACGTTGCCAATTAATTCAGTAAAAGTTACTCCAAATGCAACGAGAATAATAATAAGCCTAGACATAAAACAAGATAAAACTGAAGTGACTTATGGTCGACGAAGTTCATGAGGGTAAGACCGTGATGGTACCCTCAGCTCTCTAATATATTAAATTGTCACCTGGTCAAATCCGCGATCGACGACAGTACTTCAAATCTGTGTGAATTCCTAAGTGACCAAACTGCTGAGGTCATCAGTCCCTAGAGTTCACACTGCTTAAACTAACTTAAGCTAACTTCTGCTGCCGGCCGGAGTGGCCGAGCGGTTCTAGGCGCTACAGTCTGAAACCGCACGACCGCTGGTTCGAATCCTGCCTCGAGCACGGATGTGTGTGATGTCCTTGGATTAGTTGAGTTAAGGTAGTTCTAAGTTCTAGGGCTCAGAGCCATTTGAGCTAATTTGTGCTAAGAACAACGCACACACACGCATGCCCGACGGAGAACTCGAACTTCCGGCGGGAGGAGCAGCGCAGTCCATGATGTGGCGCCTCAAACCACGCGGCGACGACAGTAGTTACATGCACCCTTGAAATATGAGTGAAATTGTTGTGCTACGTACCAGTCTCAGCGAGATGGAGCCTAAACCTGACATTGCTGCAAATTCATTGCGACATGTATCACTGGTGCTGCCAGTATATTCCACAGTCGTTGGAGTATGAATGTGCTGGCTGCGGATGTATGCGAGCTACTGCTGTATCGCCCTCGTTTGAGGGCGCATGGTCCCAGTTGCGTGTGGAATCCGAAATGCTTCTGTCTTAATGGCTTAAGTGCCCCTATGCAATCAAAGCCCGAAGTCACCGTACTCAGAGTGTAGTGTAATAAATATCTAATGTACTAAATCGACTGTGAGAAAGCTTAGTGGCAAAGACGTTATCTGAGAGACTCTATGGTAATTATATCGTTGACTCGGAATATTACATTCTCTGTGGTAACTAGAGTTTTCTGTTCGCTTCTTTTCATGTTATGTGGAGAATTGTACAAGAGACACAATAAACCGTTATTATTTCATGAGAACAAAGGTGAGCGTCACGACCTTTATTAGTATTTTTGGAAGTACTGAAATAGCAGAATTGTTTCAGATTGAATGCGACGTGTGCGGGAAGAGACGTGGACAACAGCACTCGAACCTGCAATCTCATGTATGAATAGTTGCTAAAAACATCCAGCCGTCTCTCCGAAGACTCTTCATACGCGCAACAGTAATTCTTTTAACAGTTGACTCGTCCACTGGTAACAGCAAAGAGTTAAGTGTAGATAGGCACATACTTCCTTAGTAGATTAGCGGTAGTTTGTGTTACAAATTGTGTGTCAGTTCAGTACGACTATTTGTCACAAAATGGTCATCTGCATAACCATAAGCACGTCATTAGCTACTGAGTAAACACTGTATGTTACACACGTTTTTAACGGATCATTTAGTATTAATTATTGTGTGATTATATGGTTAAGACACGATCTCAGACCAGGATGACTTAGTCGCGTGAAACTGAGGAAATGTCTCGAGAATTTCGAGAAAGTCAAGCTGCGTCTCATAACGATCTACAGTCTGTTCTGAAAAAAAAAAAAAAATAGCAGAATCACAGTCGATATTTAAATCAGAGATTAATGTAATGAAAACAGGTTCACAGATGCAGATTGTAAATACGCAAGAGGATCTTAAAACTAGAATAGAACAAATTTCTCTGACGCAGACAGCTTTAATAACAGAGTTTGAAATTTTTCGGGAAGCACACAAGCACCTACCCGAAGCGGTTAACAATCTTCAGTTAGAATTTGATAAAGCGTCACAAAAGCAAGAGCAGCTATCGGCAACAGTTACAGAACTGTCACAGGAATTACATAACGTTATGATAGGGCAAGCTAACGTGGTTGAGCAACAGCTTACACATGAGATGGAACAGTTTTCCGATGTTTTAAATCAGTGGCTCGGTGAGCGTGATTCGCAATTAGCGGACGCTGTTGAGCAGTAGTTCAGTCTGCAGTCACCGAAGCTATAAATGACAGAGATTCTCAGAACAAAGAATTATCAAACGATTTATTGAAAATTCGGAAACAATTCGAAGAAGTATTGACAGACAGAGAGCTTGCACACCAAGAATTTTTCAAAGGTCTGCAAGCGGTGCTAAACAAATTGACGATATGCGTCAGTCTGACCAAGATTATCAGTCAGTAGGTTCCGAGAACATCTACACAAGTGAGAGAGTTGATCCATATCGCATCCAACAAAATGTTGGTGTACATGAACATCGACATACTGACAATTCCCCATATAGTAATGGCATGCACGATCGTGTATCAGATTATGCAACACTTCATATGGAGGCAAAACTTATTAAATATAGCCAATTTCCAACTTTCAATCCAGAAAAGAAAACTATTCATCCCATCGTGTTCATAAAATCGTTTAAAGGAGTTTTACCGAGGATTTGGCAGAAAGACAGAAAATTAGTTATGTAAGTGGACATAAGGTAGGAGACGGAGCTATGTGGAGTAGTGAGGCAATAGACACTTATCTTATGCACTCAGATTTTGAGCAGGCTTTTATCGACAAATATTGGTCTCTTGCAATATAGGAAAGGATAAGAAAGCAACTATATAGCCCAGAACCATATAATTCAAGACTTGGAACACTCAGGAAATATTTTGAGCGATATCTCAACAAAACAAAATATTTGTCTGAACCAATTTCTTCCAAAGACTTGATCAGAGTATTAAACTCCAGATTGCCGATTGACATACAAACAAAATTGCTGCATGTCAATGACAATAACCTGGAAGAATTCTTGACAGCAGTCGATGCAGTTGATATGCTATTAGAGGATATTAAAGCTTGGTCCTACAATCCACATGAGATCAGTGGTTTAAATGAAAGGGACTATAGCAATAGTAATCACAACAACACCAGGCAACAACAATCAAATAGCAATAATGGGCAACAAGGACAGAGTTACGGATGAAATAGTAATTCTCGTCAGGATAATGGTAACAATCAGGGTTACAAATCCCATAACAACAGCAAACAGGGAAGAAGATATAATCCTGGATATCGTCAAAATCCCAGAGTATCAGGTTGGAACCAGTCACACAATAACAACACTATTCCACACAATCACAACAATAACAGCAATAATTGGAGAGATTATTCCCCAATAATTACTGATGTTAGTGATGAACACAACTTACCTAACAATGGACAGGAAAACTAAAATCGACCAACTTTAGACCCGAAAGGCCTATCGGAAATTGTGAATGGAGTTGTGACAATAAAATAAAATTGATTAAATACAACCATGCTGATATCAGGGAAGAATTGCTTGAAGGTGATAAAACTTGTAACTTTAAGCCACGAAGCACGCCACAAGCGGCTATAGAAGTTAATATTGAGGGTTTTAAATTCACAGCAATATTAGACACAGGTGCAAGTGTAAATTCTATCTCCACGGGTCTCATGAAGAGGTTACAGGAACGAGCAAATGTACCAACCTTACCCGTGGCAAACTGCAAAGTATTAGGTGCTGTAGGAGGACGCTGCAAGTCAGTGAAGCTACAGACAAGAATTAAAATGAATTTAGGTAATGGAGCCATTGATTGCACGTGCCTAATTGTCCCAAATTTTGTCGTAGACGTAATTTTAGGACATGAATTACTGAGAGAGTTAAATGCAATTATTGATTTCGCCTCCAGTGAACTCATGTTGACCATTGATGGTGTACCTCTGACAGTTGTTTTGATTCAAAAGCAGGATGTGCATGAACGCTACTACCGTAGGATCGAAATTAAGTTGATAAAGAGAAGTTTCAACAGGATGATTTCTAACCCTCTACCCAAAAAATCAGAGTTAACTGTAGGAGAACATATTGATGTTAAAGTAACTGAAGCAAATGCCCTGACAGAGCATGAGTTTAAACAATTGTTAAGCAATTACACCATGGTATTTGATAAGAAACTGGGTGTTATAAAAAATTATGTGTGCCATTTAAATATTAGGCCACACAAAAGATACAGTCACCGATATTACTCCATTCCATGGGCATTAAGATCTGCCATCGACCGGGAGTTACAGCAAATGATTAGCTGGAACATCACTGAACCATCCAACAGTCATTATTGCAGTCCACTACATGTAGTACCAAAGTTAGATGGTACTGTACGTTTGGTTTTGGATGCTAGGGAGATTAACAAAATTATTCTTTCTGTGAGAACCCAACCTCCCAATATGGAAGAACTAATCCATAAGTTTCCTGGTGTCTAGATCTTTTCTACAACTGATTTTCGATCCTCATTTTGGCAGGCTGTATTAGACATGGAATCAGGGAAGTACACAGCATTCCTTTATTACGGCCGCAGTTATCAATTCACTTTATTACCATTTGGTTTAAACATGAGTTCAGGTGTTTTTACTTCAGTGTTGGATACTGTCTTGGGATCTGAGCTGCGTGAATTGGTTACTCCATTTGTGGATGATATGTTGATTGCTACAACCAACTGGGAGCAACATATTGTAATCCTTACAAGAGTCTTAAAAAGTTTTAGATTATCAGGAGTAACTGCTAACCTGAAGAAAACCAAGTTTTTCTTGAATGAAATCCATTTCCTAAGATATCTAATTACATCCTATGGGATTTTGCCAGCTCAAAAGAAAATTGACGCAATAGAAAACGCGCCATCACCACGCAACCGAACACAATTAAAGGCATTTCTGGGATTAGCTTCGTTTTATCGTCGTTTTATACCCATACAGGATCTTAATTCAGAAGCATTAATGTCCTTATTTAGGAAGAATGTGTCATGGCAATAGACTCCAGATTGTGAAGAAGCATTCAACAGAATCAAAGTGGCACTTGTCAATGCACCAATACTACACCATCCAGACATGACAAAGGATTTTGGACTAATGACAGATGCATCGTCATATGGTTTAGGAGCTTGCTTATATTTTTTGTGCCATATCTTTTGCAAGCCGGACACTCACTCACTGTGAACGAGCATACACAATCACAGAGCTTGCATCTTTAGCAATTGTATGAGCATGTAGAAAGTTCCACTATTACCTAGCTGGTGATTATACAAGAGTGTACTGTGACCATCAGGCAGTAAGTTTTCTAAACAACAGTAAACTCCTTCATCCAAGATAAGCAAGATGGATACTAATACCTCAAGAGTACCAGTTTGAAGTGATATATGTCAATGGGAAAGAGAATATTATAGCTGATGCTGTTTCCAGACTACCAGAAGGATTAACTGAATCTGAAGAAATAGAAGATCAAACAACAGAATTCAAACTCTTATTAATGAAGGATGTTGAAAACAGAAGAGGTTACATTAAGATGTGCAAAGATGTGACCCATTTACAACTAAGAGATCCTCAATGGACACAAGTAATTCAAAAGATATAGGCAAATGACTCACCTAAACTGCAAGAGATGCATCAGTTACATGACAATGTCTTATTCCATAGAAGACATTCCCAATCGAACCAATGGTGTGCCTGCATCCCACGATTATGAAAGGAAATTAATATGGCATACACACATACTCTGGGGACATTGTGGGGTAAGTAAATGTACAGAGAAGATAGGTAGATACCGTCACATTCCTAACTTGAGAAAGGTTGTACAAACTACCATAAGGAGTTGTCAGATTTGCCAAAAGGCAAAGTCTCTTGAATCATGGAGCAAGAGGACAGTTGCATCCGATTGTGGTTTAGGAACCTTTGAAGGTAGTAAGTGTTGATGTAAAGGGACCCCTACCATGAGCCAGAGGGAATGTTAAGTACATTGTCGGATTTTACGATTTATTCACCAAGTATGTAAAATTGTACCTGATCAAGACTTGTACTGCAAAGGCCATTATTACGAAAATCATCACTGATCATGTCCCAGGTGTTGGGAAACCCAACGTTTTATTATCTGATAATGCATCAAATTTCACCAGATACAAATGGAAAAGATTCTTGAAGGAAAGCTGGATTAAACAACTATTAATTTCTAGATTTCATCCAGAAGCCAATCCAATTGAGAGGCTATTCCGAGAAGTTAACAGATTTATAAGGACTTATTGTCACCATAAACAAACTTTGTAGGTGGACTATTTAAAACAATATGAAGAAGCTTACAATAATTTACCACACACTTCAACCAACTATACACCCTCAGAATTGATGTTTAATAGAAAAGAAAATAATGAGTGGATAAATTGTCTACCTAAATTATCAATCAATGAAGAATCTAGGGATGCAAAGATTCATCAGGTGCTATCAGTGATTTAAAGAAAAGCTCAATAGAGAAAAATTTATTATGATGAAAGTTTAAAAAGGACAAAGACATTTCAGAATGGGACAAAGGTGTTACTCAAGACACATCCCAAAGCATCATCGCTCAAGAAAAGGAATAAGAAGTGGTCATTAATTTTTTCTGGAGCCTACAGAGTAATTTCAATGCCAAATCCAGGAGCCTATATTCTAGAACATCCAACGACTAACAAAGTAAAGGGCATGTACCCACATAAAGATTTAAAGTCATATTTCTTAAAAGACTGATACAGTCAATGATTTCAAACTCTGTTATTAAAGCTGTCTGCGTCAGAGAAATTTGTTCTATTCTAGTTTTAAGTTCCTCTTGCGTATTTACAATCTGCATTTGTGAAGCTGTTTTCATTATATTAATCTCTCATTTAAATATCGACTGTGATTCTGCTATTTGTTTTTTCAGAGCAGACTGTAGATCGTTATGAGACACAGCCTGACTTTCTCGAAATTCTCGAGACATTTCCTCTATTCGTTTCAGTAAAACTGTCATAGGATCAACTACCTCTTGCACATTAGTTTGAGGCACACTAGTTTCACCCGACTGAGTCATTTTGGTCTGAGATCGTGTCTTAACCATATAATCACACAATAATTAATACTAAATGATCCGTTAAAAACGTGTGTAACATATAGTGTTTACTCAGTAGCTAATGACGTGCAAATGGTTATGCAGATGACCGTTTTGTGACAAATAGTCGTATTGAACTGACACACAGTTTGTAACACAAACTACCGCTAATCTACTAAGGAAGTATGCGCCTATGACAACGTACACTTACTCCTTGTAGATAACCGCGATATAGACTGGCATATCTCCGCTAATTATCTCCTTTGTTTTAACTTTGTTCTCTCGTTTCGTCACAAATGGTTACATGAAAAAGAAAATACAATTAACATCATGCAATATGAATCACAATACACATACAAACTTTTGTTGCTATGACAACCGTGTGTGTGCTCATGTATGGTGTCCTGATCATCTGTCGCCAACTGTGGTAGATTCTCTTATGTGTTTGTCTACTTTTTGTTTGTCTGTTGTCGGTGTATTATGCCCGCTGTAAAAGGTCGTAACAACGTGATAAAATTGTCTCTGATAGTGCTGTTAAAAGAATTACTGTTTGTTGCGCGTAGGAAGTGTCTTGGGAGAGACGGCTGGATATTTTTAGCAACTATTCACACATGAGATTGCAGGTTCGAGTGCTGTTGTCCACGTCTCTTCCCGCACACGTCGTATTCAATCTGAAACATTTCTGCTATTTCAGTACTTCCAAAAATACTAATAAAGGTCGTGACGCTCACCTTTGTTCTCATGAAATAATAACGGTTTATTGTGTCTCTTGTACAATTCTCCACATAACATGAAAAGAAGCGAACAGAAAACTCTAGTTACCACAGAGAATGTAATATTCCGAGTCAACGACATAATTACCATAGAGTCTCTCAGATAACGTCTTTGCCACTTAGCTTTCTCACAGCCGATTCAGTACATTACATATCTATTACACTACAAGAGCAGAATCTCACGCTTAAGGCGTAATGATCGTCTCTTCTGCTGGCGTCTCCCCCATCTCAAGCAGCAGTTGTCGATTAGAAAATAACATTTTTGTTTCGACAATGAAGAAATTAAGCAGAAGTCGCTGTTCTGCCACCACAGTAGGAAAAATTCGGCCCTTACAACGAAGTGTATTGATACCCCTCTGCCCGAAGCCTGCACCTAAATATGATGATGCTCCAGTCACTCTAAATGTCCTAAATTTGGCGCAATCTGCGCGTGCGCTATTTTCTGCCACGGGAATATAAAAAGAGAAAAAGAAAAGAAAATGGAAAAATGTTGGGGTAGATGCCGCACCTGGGGCCGAAGCATGTGACCGTCATTCCCAGGGACTGTTCGTGTATTTTTGAAAGATTTTTATATCTGTATCTTTCCTAGAAAGTTTTCTCTTAAGCATGGCTCAAAAACAAATCCTCTCTCCACCAGCGAAACGTTTTGCAGATGTTCTTAGGACAAAAATATTGCAGATTTCCCACGGCTGACAAAGCCTCTCCAGAAAGCAAACAGAGCACAATGCACGGCTATCTGCAAGACTTCTCCTCCCCCTCCCTGATTCAGGCACCAGGAGGCGATGCCTTCCTCTCTGCCAGCAGAAGGGGTTTGGAAAAGTTCTGTTGAAGTAGACTTGTTGCTCTTCAGCTGGTACACCAGTACCTACTGTGGAACATACACAAGTGTCTACAAGAAAGAAAAGCAAGAAATCACCTAGGGAGTCAATGTTGTATTGTAACTGAAAACAACGAGCGTTTCTGCACACTCCCCGATTTCCACTGTATTCAACTTGTGATGCAATTGATTTGCGTTACAAATCGTCTCCAATCTGCGTATAAAAGTGTAGCCAATTTGCAAAGTAATGTATCGCTGGAATGGAAAGAGGCGAGACACTCTGCTTCCCCACTTCGCAGCAAATAATATCTAACGGAGAATATTTTGATTAGGTTAATGTAGAAGTTGAGGAATAAATGAATTCATTCCAAACAACAAGTATACCCTCTGTGTTTTGAACATACCCTCTATGATAGTGTGTCAAAGTATTGTAATCGTCGAAATTTGGCTTTCTGAAATAGTTCATTAATTAGAAATTACTGTGTAGACCAGGGGTGACCAATTCTGCGGTTCGCGGGGCGCATGCGTCACAAAGCAAGTATGGAGGCAGCCGAAGAAGTGAGCATCTAATACACAAGCGGTAAAAAAAAGAAATCCCCTATAATTCCGTTTGTGAAGATTTATGATAAATTCAATATTTTTAATGTGAAACTCCTGCCACGTGATACTATGCTGTCATTTGTCCATCCTGTTCTTAACAATCCTGCCCGTGCTTTACTTGAAACCCCAGAGTCTCGTTCATAAGGCCAATCAGCCCGATGTGCTTGTCTGTTATCCCACGGATACTTTAATTGCTGCTCTGAAACTAGAGATTTAGAGATTATAATGTAAATAATTTATAGAAATACAAGAAAAATGTGTCACATTCTGAACAGTCGTATTAAAGAACCTCTTTCACCGAAGTTCTGATCAACAGAAGTCAATAGAAGTTAGAAATTCTCATGAAGACTACAATTATTGCTGATGTTTGCAATCTGAGAGTATTGTAATTCTGTTACCAGAGGTTTAATTTGATATCACATGCATTGCTGTAAATAAGAACCTCCACTGAACATGAACGTCTTTATAATGGGATTCACAATTCTTTTTTCTTTTTTTTTTACTTTCGCGTGCACCTTCTAGTATAGCAGATGATAGGTACAAATGAAAATGTGTTGGCACTGCACATGATGGCGGAAGCTAGTTCGCTTGCGCTTCGCAATCCTGCGAAGATCACCATGCTCATTCCCCTCACACCCCACCCATAGTAAAGAAAGTTCTTTTAACGTGGTTGTACTGTACTGTCTGGCCGAAACAGCTTGGTCAATGGTACTAATCGTTACTTGTCTGTAGTCGTTGGCAGACACCGCTTTGAAACTAACGTCAACCGATGCAAACAAACAGTATCTGTGTTCGACTTGTACAAATCATACCTGCCCAGAGACAAATAACACTTGCAGTACACTCATACGTTATACATACATAAAAAAAAATTGCATCAGCTCAGTTCCGAGAATTCTGGAACCTTACAGATAATTCAAATAGAGATCAACATAAACATCATTTCCACCCTTTTTATTGTTCATGAAAGCCACACATTGCATGTTGTACCACCATACAGCGAGACCTTCAGAGGTGGTGGTTCAGGTTGCTGTACACACTGGTACCTCTAATACCCAGTAGCACGTCCTCGTGCCTTGATGCATGCCTGTATTCGTTGTGGCATACTACCCACAATTTCATCAAGGTACTGTTGGTCCAGATTGTCCCATTCCTCAACGGCGATTCGGCGTAGATCCCTCAGAGTGTCTGGTGGGTCGCGTAGTCCATAAACAGCCCTTTCCAATCTATCCCAGGCATGTTCGATAGGGTTCATGTCTGGAGAACATTCTAGTCACTCTAGTCGAGCGATTTCGTTATCCTGAAGGAAGTCATTTACAAGATGTGCACGATGGAGCCCCGAACTGTCGGCCATGAAGACGAATGCCTCGCCAATATGCTGCCGATATTGTTGTACCATCGGTCGGAGGATGGCTTTCACGTCTCGTACAGCCATTATGGCGCCTTCCATGACCACCAGCGACGTACTTCGGCGCGACATAATGCCACACGAAACAGCAGGGAACCTCCACCTTGGTGCACTCGCTGGACAGTGTGTGGATGGCTGCGCTTGGACTTGGCGTAGTCTGCCCTGAGAGGCGCTAAGGCGTTCAGCCTTACCGTGTTGCCTCCAAAGAGGTCTTCGACGTTTGTCCGGTTGAAGGCATGTGCGACACTCATTGGTTAAGAACGGTCCATTCGGCACGTTGTTGGGTACATCTGTACCGCACTGCATGGTGTTGTGGTTGCAAAAATGGACGCCGCCATGGACGTCGGGAGTGAAGTTGCGCATCATGCAGCCTATTGCGCACAGTTTGAGTCGTAACACGATGTCCTGTGGCTGCACGGAAAGCATTATTCAACATGGTGGCGTTGCTGTCAGAGTTCCTCCGAGCCATAATCCGTAGATAGCAGTCATCCACTACAGTAGTAGCCCTCGGGCGGCCTGAACGACGCTTGTCATCGTCAGTTGCTGTCTCTCTGTATCTCCTCCATGTCCGAACAACATCGCTTTGGTTCACTCCGAGACGCATGGACATTTCCCTTGTCGAGAGCCTTTCCTGGCACGAAGTCACAACGCGGACGCGATCTAACCGCGGTATTGACCGTCTAGGCATGGTTGAACTACAGACAACACCAGCCGTGTCCTGGTGGAATGACTGGGACTGATCGATTGTCGGAGAGCCTCCGTCTAACAGGCTCTGCTCATGCATGGTTGTTTACATCTTTGGGCGGGTTTAGTGACGTCTCTGAACAGTGAAAGGGACTGTCTCTGTGATACAATATCCACAGTCAACGTCTATCTTCTGGAGTTTTGGTAACCGGAAAGATGCAAAACTTTTTTTGATGTCTGTAGAATGTCATATTTTCTTGGAAGCATATGGGTTTACATTTGTGAACAGTTGTTTTCGAGAGTAAAGCATACAAAGAGTAAGAACAGAACCAAAATCTAAGATTAACATCTGGAGGCAACGCTGAGAACTGCAACCACTTCGATCAAACCTGATACTGAGAAATTTAGTTTCCCTAACTCAATGTCATTTGTGATTCTTAATTACTTATAAATAACATTATTAATATGATTTTATACATAAAATATTAAATTAATTCCATCTTGATTTTTTTGAATGAAGAATCATAAATAAATTGTATTTGCGGCCTAAAAGCACTGGTATTCTTCCAATGTGACCCAGCTAAGCTAAGAGGTTGGCGATCCCCGCCATCCGTGACACCCTTACAGGACGACATGGCGGGCTGGCTCGGTATAAATATTTTAAGGCCGCGCTGCATGGTCAGTAATTAACTCCTGAGGGAGCGGTTTTTCACAGTGGCGGAAGTTGGCGCAGAGTCCCACGCCGGCCTCCCGGTGTGGCTGTGGGGGAGGGCGCGGTGTGGCTAAGTGGATCAGCGGCGCGGCTGGCGGCTGCGGGCCATTGCGCGGCTGTCTCTGATGAGCCGGCCGCCGGTTAACTCGGTAATTGCGTTACTTAATCCGGCCACGACGGCGCCCGCCTTTTGAGACAGCGGCTCACCTCACCTCGCCTCGCCTCCCAGCTTCATTAGGCCGGCGACGCGCCATGTTTACTGAGCCGACGCGCCGGGCCCGGGGCCACAGCCGTCCACGTCTTACTGCCGGGCGACCAGTGTACACAGCAGACGCTGCGGTATAGGAGCTTCGTCTGCACTCGGGCGAGCCAGTGAGAAACACTGACGCCACGCGTTTGCACTACGTTTCCAATTCGTTCTTGCGCGTCGCCGCCAGGAGAGAGGGGGCAGGACCCGGGGGACGTATCTCCTCTATCCAATATTTTTTAAAAAGACATTTCAGTATTTTGAGTCTTAGGTGGTAAAAAATGACACCCTCCAACGAATATATTAAAGCTTAACTAATCAAACATATTAAAATCTCTTCTGCCGTAAGAATTAATGGTTTGTCTGATTTACTCAATTTACAGTAAATCGGACCCATTTACATTATTCATTGAAAAGATGATAGTCCGTTAGTGATGATGCGACGAGGAGTGATGATGGAAGGAGGTGGGGAAGCGTGAATCTGCTTGATTTTGCTGTAAGCTTGTAGGAGGCGTGGGTAGGAGGCAGACGGCTAACAATCGAACACCACGCAGCGAACACTAAGTCTGGTTTTGGAATAACAGTTGGGTTCTAATCAGTGCATGTGTCAAGCCGAATTGCTACGAAGAGAGTTCAAGGTAATTCATCAACAGCGTCTTTTTCAAAAACTAAAATCAGTGATGCCAAAAAGAAATTTATTACAAAGAAAATTCCAATTTACTCAATTTTACCAGTACATTGTAGCAAAACCTATAGTTTATAGCAATGTATGAATGTTTTTTCCAACCGATCTAAGTAAATAATATACCCTATTAAGTTCTGTAGGTATTATTTTTCCTTGAGTCTTTCCCGTAAAAAGGTTTATAATAAACTAATAAACTAACAATTTACACGTCGCGACTTTGTTTGCATTACACACTAAAAGAAACTGTTGAATGTAAATTTTTGGAGAGTATTCTTTGAAAGTAACAGGTTTTAAGCATTCTCCATATTTTAAAAGCATAAGTCTACACTTTAAACTGCAAAAAATATTATGTTTTCTCGTGGATTATTTTCACTTTCTGAAACTGGTTTTAATAATGAAACTAATACAGTATTTTACTCGTAAAATGATGAGGTCTTCATCCGTTACCGTTTCACTCAATCGTCAGATGAGTGTATTGAGGAATGTATACGTAGATATGAAGAATAAAGATGTCGAATATTAATAACGTTTCTTTTATTTGCAAAACTTTAAGTTTTCACACAAAGTCGGAGGAGTTACTATAGGACGTCCTCTGCATATTACATCTTTCGTCCATCTTGTCGGGTGCGTTCCACGTTTTCTTCGCTAAGCTCCTATTCATTCATACATTGTTTTTTGGAAATCGGTTATCATACATTCGTTGGAGATGCCCATATCAAGTGAATATTTTGCTATCTGTGGCACCGAGAAGTGTTTTCCCTCCAATAATTTTCGGTATTGTTTTATTTCTGACGTTTTTGAGTCTGGAGTTGCGAGAATGTCTTTGTCAAAAATCCATCTCAAGGGACATGTATTAAATTTTCACCCTTATAGTTAGCTTCTGTATTTCAGCGCAGGAAATGGTTACCTTTTTTTTTCGCTGCAGGAAATGGTCATCGGCGAAGAGCAAAGTATGCAGTATTTCTTATCTGACAGGGATTATCATTCCATGGCATTTTCTCTTCCGAGTTTTCAAAACTTCTTCAAAGTAATTTTGTTCAGAAAATTACAAATCCACACATTCATGATTACATGAAAGAGGTGATTAAGTAATCTATACCCACCGCCATCTCATGACGAGGAGACGAAATCCAAATTAACAATTTATGTTGACATTCACATCTACAGTGTGCCTTGTATATCACAGTCACTTCTCCCTCCTATCCTGGCCAAAGACGGGAATGGTGCGCGAGAAGAAATATTGTTGGTAAGCCTCTGTGTGAGATGAAATTTCTCAAATTATACTTTCAAGGTCTTTTTGAGAGATATACATACGAGAGAGCAATATATTTTTTGACTGTTCTACGGACGTACTGAAATAGAATAAGATGCTCATATGCCGCAACGAATGACCCGTGCTTTTGTCACTGGAGGGTAACATCGAACGATGGACTAAAGCAACAGGGTATATTTAACTGCCGAGAATTCTTCCGGGTTGTATGGCTGTGGTCCATGGAACTCCTCTATCGCTAACGTTTCGTCCAAAGCTACGTTGGACACCTTCGGAGGTGCTCCTGGTTGTGCTGAATATTTCCGACTGACGAGTCGGACGTCGAAGAACGGCCTAAATACCGTGGAAAGTGGGTGTGGTCTGGATTTCACGTGATAGAGATAAACCTTGTCAAGGATAGAATGTAACTACCGATCATAGAACGTCAAAGATAAAAACTTCTCATCGATTCTGTAGCGCCACTGTCCATATATCGCTGAGTTTCATGGCTTTTTCTTTTCTGTTAACATTATCCCCGTGTTTATATATTTCGATGGCTTCTCTGTACAGCCGTGGGTAATAGTTCGTTGGTGTATACAAGATTCATGTGGTAGGGTCTACATTGGAACTACAAAGAGAAGTGTGAATAAAAGGTTGAAGGAACATAAAAGTCTTTGCCGACTAGGAAAAACAGACAAGTCAGCCGTGGCGGAACATGTTCTTCAGTCGGGTTATCACGTAGTGAAATTTTGGGGAAATGAAGTGTTATGTATTATGATGAACTATTTTATCCACAGCTATACAGAGAAGCCATCGAAATACATAAACATGGGGATAATTTTAACAGAAAAGAAGAAGCCATGAAACTCAGCGATATATGGACATTGGCGCTACAGAATCGATGAGAAGTTTTTGTCTTTGACGTACTATCATGGACAGTTATATTTTACCCTTGACAAGGTTTATCTCTCCTATCACGTGAAATCCAGGCCACGCCTACTTTCCACGGTATCTAGGCCGTTCTTTGACGTCCGACTCGTCAGTCGGCAAGACTCAGCACAACCAGGAGCACCTCCGAAGATGTCCAGCGTAGCTTTGGACGAAACGTCAGGGACAGAAGGATTCCATGGACCACGGCCATACAACGCGGAAGAATTCTCGGCAGCTGAAACGTCTGGTCGTGAAAGCCTTCATTGCAGAGAATATTTATACTAGATGTGTGAGAGAAGATGACGAATTGGAATCAGAAGTTCATGGAGAATCAGGATATGATTTACTTTTCCCTTGGCCGCGTAACGAGCACTTCGCAGATGTAGTCCAATGGCCGGTTTGCCACGTTAGTGCATCTGGCCGCGCGGGGTAGCCTCCCGGTCTGAGACGTCTTGTTTGTCACGGACGCGCGGCTCCCCCCCGTCGGACATTCGAGTCCTCCCTATGGCATGGGTGTGTGTGTGTTTGTTGTCCTTAGCGTAAGTTAATTTAAGTTACATTAAGTAGTGTGTAAGCTGAGGGACCGATGACCTGAGCAGTTTGGTCCCATAAGACCTTACCCCAAATTTTACCGCATCTGGGCCAGCAATATCTTCTTCCATGATATACACTCTAATGCAAGCTGGCGTCACTACGTCTGTGAAGCCGTCGCCGCCGCATGCTGTGTGACAGACGTCGTCTGTGTCGTCCGTCAAGACGTGTCCGGCTTGTGTGGATAGCAAGCATTGCCCCCTGTTTCACTGAAGCGCACAAACCCTCCCGAACAGCAGTGTGGCTGTTTTCGGTAAGAAAGTGTCCCATGGGACGGTATGGCTTACGTTTGCCAAATAAGACTGTAATGACGATTGTCGTTTAGAATAAACCAGTCGGATTGCTGTTTGCAACCTAACCAGATGTGTATTGTCCCTCCTGAAAACAAAAATCTCTATAAATAAGAATGTAAATTTTCGTTTGTTCAAAATCGTAAACATCCAAAAGTTCTTCACCGATTGCTTCGAAGTTTTGACACAACGTTGTATCCGAATAAGGACATGTTTTTATATACCTATTTTTTTAAATATTTCTGTATGTAAATAAATATATAATACACAAAAACCAAATGTTGTTACTAAAATTATAAAAAGTGCTCTATCGGTTTACTTCAGATTTTTACACATTGATGTAATAAAAGTTTGGACCCATATAGGCTACATGTTTTTTTAATAATACAGGATGTTTCAAAGTTCGGGTTACACGCTTCTAGAGGTTGTAGAGGGACTTAGTGGATCACGTTTTACATAGGAACCCTTGTCTGGAAACGAATCATTTCCATGTTCCAAAGAAAACAAGAGCTACTCAGCTGCGCGCTAGACGTTTCTTACGCAATTCGTCTGTTTTCATGCTTCCTGATGATGCGTCCATTGGCACTACGGTGACTACTACGTCAGTAATAACACCTTCGCAATGTACACCGATATGTTAATATACAGCAAAGCTCGCCGTAATGGACGAGAAGCTCAACGTCTGTACCACGAGTACTTTTCAAGTCGTGTGGTATCATCTTATCCCATGTTTCCCAGAGTAGAGCTACGGCTGTCGGAAAGTGGGACAGTCCAGACATTGGGGCTCCAAGAAGGCAACACACTGTCCTATTGGAAGAAAAAGTACTTTGTCAAGTTGAAGAAAACCCACCGACAAGTACTCAAGCCATTGTAAATGACTTGCATATGTTTCACTCGTCTGTCTATCGTGTTCTGCATCAACGGCAACTTCACCCATATGACCCTCAAAAGGTATACGCCATGTTCCCGATGGATTTTGTGGCACGTGATATTTCCGTACTTTGTTTTTGCGCCGTTGTGTGGGTTTTACTCAGTTTCCAAGGCAAGTTTTGTTCAACAACGAAGAGCTACATTTGGGGTCAATAAAGCCCCAAACCCTGTGTACAAGAAGATTTTGGCACACCTTCGGCATCAATGTCTCGGCAGATATCTTCTATGGTTGTGTGATTGTGCAGTACATCCTTCGTCCTCACCTAACGGGTGCCCTTTCCTCCCCATGTAAAAGGTGGCAGATACTTGATATTCCTGCAAAAAGTGCTGGCGGAGTTTTTGAAAGAAGTGGCATTAGATATTCTGCTCGAATTCTGCTTCCAGCATGATAGCGTCGCAGTACATTTTGCTCTTCGCGTCCGAAACCATTTGAAAGTATACTACGGGACAGGTGGATCGGGACAGGTGGACAACATGCTTAACCCGTTTGGAGTTTTTTGTACGGCACATAAAGAGTCTTGTTTACGAGACCCCTGTCCAAACGCAGGAAGCTCTGGTTTCACGTATCACGGCTGCAGCAGAAGTGATTAACCATACACCACGCATTTTGGACAAAGATCATGCGAACTTATTGCGCATACACACTGTGTGCGCCAAACTTGGTGGGTTGTAATATCACAGCAAACAATACTGAAATCTGTACATCTTGTATTCCTTGTAACACGGAAACAAATTGTTTGCGGGCATTGGTTCCCATGTAAAACTTGATCTACTAAGTCCTCTCTACAACCTCTAGATGTGTGTACATTGATTGTGAAACATCCTATGTAATATTCAATTATATATAAAGTATATGATAGTGAATCGTTGTTAGCAAACAAGAAAGTTGTAATTAAGGCTTATGGGCTTATGGTCAAAATACTACTACAGAATCTGAATTTGAAGTAACAAGAAAGAAGGCTCTTTGTGATAGAGAGGGGAAAGACAACATGGACAGAATTGTGGGAGGGAATGGACATAGAAACGGGAAAGGAGGAGAGGGGAAGAGAGAGGTGGCAGGATGGGATGGAGACTGGAAGGAGGAGAAGATGGGCAGAGAAAGGGGGGAAAGAGGTGATGCATAGAGAGAGGACAGGAGGAGATGGAGAGAGGCAGGGAAAAGATTATGAACGGAGAGACGGGGAAGGTGGTGATGGACCGACGGAGGGGGCAGGAGGAGAAGATGGACAAGAAAAGGGGGAAGAGAAGGTGGACAAGGAATGGAGAAGGAGATTAGGACGTATATCCAATTCTCATATTATTAAAAACGTGGGCTTTCTTTTTTTTACCATTTAACCAGATTGAGCCACAGCAGCTCGTGACCGGTGACAACTAGGACGAAATAAATGCAAAAACGAAAGAAATTATGTGATTAATTACTCGGATGGTGAGACACATCACGTTGACGACAACAGGTGTGTAACACAAATATGAAGCTATAGACTCTTTGAATTAACGATGATATTGAACCTCCCACTGCTTCGAATAAAATTTCGTTATCTAAGATTTCACATTCTTGTACAAGTCTTGAGCAGAAGCAGCTGTTGAATTGCAGAAAAACTTAGTGACGCAGGACCGTTAAAATATTAAATTTCAGTGTCATAAATTATTTGCCTGATAATAACAAAAATATCTGGACTTCAAGAAACGTAAATTAGACGGCAGGTTTGACTTGTGAAAACGCAAAAGTACGTTTGACAGCGCGCTGAGTGCCGCGTCATCAAACAGACTACATCCAACGTCTTATGTAGCTGAAGTTATATAAATGGTTCACAATTAGTATAACAGGGTCATAATGATTATAAAACGAATGAAATTAATTTCTAATTATTAAGTACAACTCAAGAAGTTAAATACAAGACTTTTTCTCTGCACATTCATTCGAGAGAGCGAACAAGGAGCAAAAGACAAGTGCTAATACAAACGTAATACGTACATCAAACGTTTAAACACATGAGTCACGAATCTTACGCCGATTTTATCACATACGTTAGTGTAATACTCTCCGGAGAACATTTGTGTCCTTGGCTTTTAAATAACAAACCATTATAAAACTCAGCATCATTGTCAGCCTACTATCCTTTGTAGAACGCATTGATGTGGCTAATCTGTCGGTAGATGACGATGTACGTTGTGTTTTTTGCCTGATGTAAGGATCCAAGCGACAAAAATGTCATCACTGATGACGAAAAAAACTTTATAGAAGGTTCGGTTGAATATCTTGAGTAAATCGAGTCTCACCGAGCGAGGTGGCGCAGTGGCTAGCACACTGGACTCGCATTCGGGAGGACGACGGTTCAATCCCGCGTCCGGCCATCCCGATTTGGGTTTTCCGTGATTTCCCTCAATCGCTCCAGGCAAATGCCGGGATGGTTCCTATGAAAGGGCACGGCCGACTTCCTTCCCCGTCCTTTCCTAATACGATGAGACCGATGACCTCGCTGTTTGGTCTCTTCCCCCAAAAACAACCCAACCCAACAACCCAAATCGAGTCTTTGAGTAGCGTTCAGGGCTGTGGTCATATCTCGTGACAAGTCAAAAGCCCGCAGCTGTCTCCAATCAGGTTCTCTATATACAAGGGTAAGTCAAAAAATACCCGCGTTGTTGATATAACTCTTCTTACGCACGTCTTCTTCATACTGACCTTAGTCCTCGTTTATTTTTGAGCCGTGCACGATTCACCTTTATCCCATTTATTGTTTGTCATTTTCTATTACGGTATTGCCGCATCGTTTTCTTACTCCATTTACTGGTGTCACTAACTTCCTGCCTTACTTGCCCGTGAGTAGCAGCAGCAGCGCGTATCGATAAGTGGACTGTCGTAGCATCTCTGGAGTAGCATTTCCGGGTCGTCGTGTGTCTGGCAGTCAGTTGGAGACGGACCAGAAGTGCAGTCGGGACGCAGCAGCAGGGCAGTCACGGCTGGTGCGCAGGTGAGGCGCCGACGGCAAGGGCTCGCCGACCGCTGGCGACATGCATGAACCGCCCGAAGGAGGGAGACTGGGGCAAGAAAACAGTTGGTTGGTCGTTCGGTTGGTCGTCTCAGTGGTCGGCACGTATTTGGTCCTTTCACCGTTTCCGGGCGTGTGCAGCTGGTCGCTTGGCGTGGAGCAGCGAGGAAATTTCCGCGGCACGTAGTTTGGCTCGGGCCGCTGGCGGCGTCTACGCGCGGTCGGAGTGTATGGTGCTGTTCCCATTGCTACGAGGTCCATGGCTCACCAATCCTGGACACGAAAGTTGAGTTTTGGCTTAATCTACCAGCAAGTCAAGACTGTTCAAATTGTGTCGTTTGGATTTCGTTGTCGGCTGTTGGGACATTCCTGCAAGCAGCAATGTGTGTTTTCAAGTTGGCAAATTTTAGTCACTCCGGTGGATTTTAATTGTACTTGGTTGTTTTGAATTCAAGTGCACCATAGGAATCTTCTGCCTTATGGCCGTTAACGTTCCGGTTACCTGCCCTGGCCGTTGACGTAAATTCAGGCAGTGTATTTTCCTCATCGTGTGGTCGCTGTCCAGCATTGGTGTGTAGTTTGACAACTGAATGTATAATTGGTTGTGGGCGCCAATATCTTCTACGTTGTTCCATTGAACTCCCTGTTGTGTGCCGGTCAGGTGGAGCAGAAGTTATCTTGTCGGTGGGTCTGGTGACTGTCGGTTTGGTTGTCATCAGATCGAGAATGGTTGGGCCAATTGCCTGTCTCACCTAAGCGAGTGTTAGTGTTTGAATTCCAGGCCGACCCTTGGAAACTTCTGAGCGCCATTGGGTGTACTGCCATATCTTATTGGTTCTTGTTGTTTGTATTTGTATGGCTTCTAGCCAATTTTTAATTAAGGTTGTTTTGCCCTTAAGGCGTAAGATTATTTGGGCCCTCAGCCTAATTTAAAGAACTATTTTAAGTAAGGCCTTTGGCCTTTTTTAAAAAAAAATATTTTTTTTTGTGTCTTAAGTGATGGGCCTTCAGCCGATTTTTTTAAATTAAAGTTATTTTGCTCTTAAGGTGTCAGTTGGTTTTGGCCTTCAGCCTAATTGAAAGAACTGATTTAAGATAAAGCCTTCTGCCTTTTAAATGTCTGATTTTGGTTTGAGTCTTAAGTTATTGGCTTTCAGCCGATATTAAATTAAAGTGGTCTTGCCCTTAAGGCATGAGATTGTATGGCGTATTCGGCCGGTTATTAAGTTCCAAAAATTTATGCTGTATTTTTTTTTTAGATTTTCTTGGATCTTGTAATGTTAAGTCAAATAAATAAAGTTCTATTTTCGAGTGTAACTGACAGCCGCTTATTGTGACCCCATTCCACAATTTAAAGTACCTGTCCTGTCCTGCAGGTTTAGCAGGGCGTCCCAATTTTATTGTTATGCTGTTGTGGCCCTGCTATGAAAGTTTGATCCTGATTCCTCAATTAGAAGTTTTAACCAAAGAGGAACAACGAGCAGTGTTCACCAGCTGTATCAGGGACCGCAGCCCACCAAATACTTTCGGCACAATACAGACACAGTTTCTTTGCACAAACGAGTGTCTAGAATGGATTGCAGAATTCAAAAATGGTCGCACAAGTGTTACGCACGAGAAAGGAACCGGATGACCATCCACGGCCAGAAATGAAGACAACATTGAGCGTGCACCTGAATGTTTTCGGTAGACATAAGAGTCACTGTTGATGGAGTGGCACATCGTCTCCGAATTAGTCGTAGTTCTGTCTACCAAATCATCCACACAGACATGGGTTTCACATAGCCTCTGCAAGATGTGTTTCGAAACAGCTCACAGCGTTGTACAAACAGACGCGCTCGGACATTTACCAAAGACAACTGAACCGCTATCGTAACAAACGTGACGGCTCCCTAGAATCACCACTGGTGACGAACATGGATCCACACTCCGAGACGGAGAGTAAACGGCATAGTACGAAATGCAAATATCCACAGTCACCCAGCAGGAAATTAAAACCCAACCACCTGCAGGAAAACGGATGCTTACCGTTTCTGGAACGCTCAAGGTCCAGTACTCGATCATCATCAGGAGATTTGTGCAACAACAAACAGTTTGCGTTACAGTGAGATGTTTATTGACAGGCTAGAGCCTGCAATTCGAAGCAAATGCAGAAGAGTACAGCCGAAAGGTGGCGTGTTGTATGGGCGGCAATTTCCGTCCACATACCGCTGTCCAAACAGTTAAAACGCTCCCCTTCCGACTACCACTTCTTCGGTCCTCTCAAAGAGGCATTAATTCACTTCAGATCAAGAAGTGAAGGACCCGGTGCATGTACGGCTCGCTGCTCAGCAGAAAATATTTTCTGATGGCATCAGAAGCTTCTAGAGAGGTTGACCAAGTGCGTTGAAGAGCAATGGGACTATATTGAAAAATGTGAACTTACGTTTCCTCCTTGTACTGCAATGAAAGATGTAGCTAAATTGCCGATAATTTTTCACTTAACCTTAATTCGGAGTGGGAGGAGGGGGGCGAGGGGGAGGGGGGGGGGTTAAGGGTATACTGACGTTTTAAAAAGAGAGTAAGAAGAGGACTCAGAAGCAGTCGCAAAGAGAGTCGCCAGGTCTTCAGCAAGACCTCACGCATCTTTATAAATATAGACATGGAGGAAGAAACCCTGGAACAATCGTTTGGCTGCCCAGAAGACAACGCATCTTGGCGCACACCTGGGATGAAACCGCATACTTTCTCAAAGAGGGTACTTGGCACTCACAGCGTTTCTTCTTAGGCAGCGAGAGTTAATGCGAAGCCGCTGAAATATGGTGTAAAGGGGAACAGCAGTTACAGCGGAAACGTGTCCCACAACCTCATCGATGCATTCTCACAAAGACTGGGCGATGGTGATAGCCGACGTACTGAACTACCAGTTGGCTCTCCGAAGAGCTCAACGCGATAATGGTCCGTTGGGTGGTTACAAGGAAGTGACAGGATCACCAGAACTTGATCTCTGTCACAAAGATTATAAAGTAGCAACTATTGCAGAGAATCCACGAGAATGAGGGAAGGAATCGTAAGATCGATAGCCGAAACGATGCTGTGGGTGGCGCTGAAGTGGGTTGGAGGCATTGAGGAGACAACGATCAGGTTCCGGAAGAAGACGTTCATTGAGAAGACCCCTACAGGATAATATAGTACTTCCCCACAGGGGATGATACAGGTTGTAACGGGATATCCTCTTCTAGTATTACTTTTCCTCGACAGTAGTTGTTGATACCAGTATTAAAATAGATCAAATGGCTCTGAGCACTATGGGACTTAACTTCTGAGGTCATCAGTCCCCTAGACTTACGACCACTTAAACCTAACTAATCTAAGGACATCACATACATCCATTCCCGAGGCAGGATTCGAACCTGCGACCGCAGCAGCAGCGCAGTTCCGGACTGAAGCGCGTAGAACCGCTCAGCCACAGCCGGCGGCTATACCACTATTATTTTTCGAATTTTGAACAAGTCAGTATTATCTCAGTAGCACTTCTGAAAACTTTCATATAATTTTATACACAGAATGTTATATTTCAAGCTAAAATTTATGAAAAGGAATTACTTTATTTTGGATTTTACAATCAATAAATACTAGTTCTGAACGTACAGTTAAAATTAGTTTTTTAGAAACATTTGAAATTATGAACTATTTGGCACACTTAAAATTTCTACTATTAATTAAGAAATCTAGTACTGTTTACTATGTTTATTTCTGGATTCATTTGTGAAATAATAATCGAAACTAACAGAAACTCATTTGTCAAGAAAAATTGTAAACCCTTTGCAACATTATTTCCGCTGAGTGAGACAGTGGTAAGCATATGTCTGATGTGATCGGATGTATTTTTGTATTTTGTGCGAACAATGTAATTTCGGCTTCGTTAATGTGAAGAATCAAACGATTGTATGATGTAGTAAAATGTGACAAAATATATTAACATAACAACAAAAATTCTGTAACAACAATCTTCAAATTTATTTACATCATTTCAACCATGCCACCTAAAACGTGAAAATTTCAGCTTCAAGAATCAGACCCCTAGACAAGAATAACTAGAGCCAACTCTACGTGGAAAGATAAGTAAACTAGAAAGTTTATTCTAATCTTCGCTCCTCTCAAATCTTCATAAAAGGCTAATGTGGACAATAGCTGAAACTCTGAAGGAGAGAGTACATCAGAAGATTCAAGTGTGAGGTGATCCACATGAGTTCCAAAAGAAATCCGTTGGGATTCGATTACTCGATAAATAGTACAATTCTCAAGGCTGTCAGTTCAACTAAGTACCTGGGTGTTAAAATTACGAACAACTTCAGTTGGAAAGACCACATAGATAATATTGTGGGGAAGGCGAGCCAAAGGTTGCGTTTCATTGGCAGGACACTTAGAAGATGCAACAAGTCCACTAAAGAGACAACTTACACTACATTCGTTCGTCCTCTGTTGGAATATTGCTGTGCGGTGTGGGATCCTTACCAGGTGGGATTGACGGAGGACATCAAAAGGATGCAAAAAAAGGGCAGCTCGTTTTGTATTATCACGTAATAGGGGAGAGAGTGTGGCAGATATGATACGCGAGTTGGAATGGAAGTCATTAAAGCAAAGGCGTTTTTCGTCGCGGCGAGATCTATTTACGAAATTTCAGTCACCAACTTTCTCTTCCGAATGCGAAAATATTTTGTTGAGCCCAACCTACATAGGTAGGAATGATCATCAAAATAAAAGAAGAGAAATCAAAGCTCGAACAGAAAGGTTTAGGTGTTCGTTTTTCCCGCGCGCTGTTCGGGAGTGGAATGGTAGAGAGATAGTTTGATTGTGGTTCGATGATCCCTCTGCCAAACACTTAAATGTGAATTGCAGAGTAATCATGTAGATGCAGATGTAGATGTAGATGTAGCAGAAAAAAGCGGAGAGTTATTAGATTAAGGTGGTTATCTCAAGGTCCGTAAGTTCCATGTCTGGAGATAAATAAACGTTACAAAATGTAGTCACTGAGGTAGTTCAGCATCGAACTGCTATTGGTTCTAAAACGTAGGGAAATACACTCAACTGAAGAACCAATGTACAGACCCATCCAGACGCCTCTCGGGTTCCTACAGAATGGGTAATAACCTCTTGTGAACAGTCGCCAGTTAAATGTGTTTCTTGGACAGCAGCACAGATCATAAAATTATGAAAGAAGTCGTTATTATGGCAGTTGACAGTAACATCCGTTTGAGTTCGATTGAATTATCAAAATTTGCCCTGGTTAGGCGTGAAAGGTCAGAAGCACAGGTCACACCTCAGGATCACTGTCTGTCAACGTTGGGGGTGTGTAACAGCAGCAAATTTCGATGACAGGGAGGAGTGAGGAGGGCGGAAAATGGCGCCTCCACTAGAGTAGGATTCCCCGAATTTTTTCTCTTCTACTACTTACGGCGGTCGAGAATTTTCTAAGGGTTTACCCGTTACGGCAGTACGAACTGAAGAGGAGCAGATAGCTCTGTGGGTCCTTCAGCCTGGTGTGGGGTCGCTGGTTTTGCGATTTCCAGGGAGAAATTCCCGAATGTGAGGCCTTTCACCAGTAGACGACGGAGGACGATGTTGCTTCTCCGGCCTTGAGCGGGGAATCGACATTACCTCAGACGGTGCTGCAGGACCCACGAAAGAGCAGCATTCATCTCCCCCGTGGCCTAGCTCAGCACGTTGAGTGCGGATCCGATCTTTCTGTCTTTCCTTTGATGCGGCATTCACGCGTGCCATTGCTCACCTGACGTGTATTCGAGTAAACCAGAAAACGTGACAACTAAAAGAGGGGGTTATCGGAAACCAAAAGCTATTATTTCGTGTAGTAAGTGAAAGACTGCTATTCATCTTTCTTATCTGATGACTGCATACACTAGTCCATTGAGAAAGACAGTAAAATGGAATCTAAAGATAGCATTCGATCTCTTTATTAACATCGCTGTTGCGAATGCATTATATGTACTCCAATACGTGACCGGACGGAAAGTGCTAATCCTGATATTTCGGAAACAGTTGGCACATGAGCTCACATGGAATTCACATTAAGTAACTCCAGTCCGTATCTATACATGAAGAAGCAAATACTGATTGTACAAAAAGGAAGCAAAGTTACATAAGGGTGTAGATATTGTTGTGAATGTTATAAGATGAACACAAACACATTCGGAGGAATTTAGGTGGAAAGTTAACAAAACAGAAGGTTCCCTTTGTAATACGTGCAAATCTAAACTCTATCTTTGGATTGAATGATTTAATAAACTTCAGTAAAATTACAATATTTGTTTTTAATCTAAATACTGCCGTCCATGCGCTGATGTCGCACAAATGAAAAGTACACTGTCAGTCCGCACGGACTGACATCTTCCGAACGAAAAGTAAGGGACCGACGCCGCCCAAATAAAGAGTCCACTATCAGTCCCACGGTAATGATGGTGCCCTTAACGAATTAACGGGGCAACTGCCAAAGGTCGACGGGCAATCTGCGTTTGTAACAGGAAACGTTGGGAATGATAGAGGCGATACAGTTTTCAGCCACCACAATCCGAGAGGTGGCTCCCACAATACAGGCATAAATCTAGACAGATTATCGATAATGACCAACCTGCGAACCCATGTTGCTAAGGACATGTGATTCACAACGCACCTTGTCTTCCAGTACGTTTAATCAGAAACGAATTGCAGAGCATCTACTGAATGTGTTGCAGTACATTAACCTAATCCGACTAGATTGTGTTCGTATGTTGGATGTCTGCTCCCTTGACCATACTAACAATGTAATCAGTGTAGAAGCAACGATATTAAGTTGTCCAGTACCTGTTAAGCTCTCGTGTCTGTACCTGATTAGAGCCGAATATTATGCTCTTGATGTAAATCTGACAACGTTTACAAGGGCTCTGGGGAAAGATCTCAACATTTTTATATCTTAGTCCTAAGTCGATCGATTACGAGGCATAGAATGCCTGCGACACAGTAACAACAACTAATCTCCAATGCTCCTAAGTACAATAAACTGTTCAATATCGATCAAATCTAAAACAAAAATCACTACAGGATGGTCAAAGATATCCAATAGTATAATTAAAAAATGATAAAGGCCGATGCCATCCGAGGGGTCGGAAAAAAATGTAATTTCTTTTACATTAAATTCAAACAAATTAATGATTAACAAGTTCCTATTTGTAATTAATGTTATAATCAATCTCGTTGTCATCAACCTTTTGCCCTCTAGTGTGTAAATTTTCACTGCCCTACGATAAGAATCACTTGGATTTGAAAAAAAAGGAGACGGCATTTTGGGCATGATCCGCATTTTAAATTTCTTGCCACTTAGGAAATGTTGTAGCAATCGGAAAAACTGAAATCCGATGGCGCAATATTGGTTGATTACTGTGGGTGACACAATACCTCCGACCCCAATTTACTAACTTTTGCCAGAGTTCGAATTGCGCAGTGCGGTCTTGCATTATCGTGTAGCAGTATAAATGATGTGTCCATCGATTGTCAACAGAAAAGGCGTTAAAGATTGATTTACTGGATCCAGCCCTTCACAGTGAAAGTGCGCAGTCACAGTTTGTCCAGATTTCAGTGCTTCAAAATGAACGACTCCTTGAATACTCCACCAAGCACCCATAAACCCTCTTTTAGGTGTAAACATGGCTTAGCTGTACTTCGTAGCGATTCATTCGGAGAGAGCCACTGCCTTTTACATTTTGGATTATCATACAGAACATTTGTCACCTCCAGTGATCAAGCGATCAATAAACGTTTCTGTACTGTGCCGCTAAAGAAATAAGTTGCATATGGAGGATTGGCTAGCTTCGTTTATCTATACAATCTGCTGCAAGTGTTCTTGGATCGTCGACCAAGGTTGGTTAAGACTGTCTGACATTCCCTTGGACGTCTGACACGGACTTGCTTCCGCTTCCGCGTTTAACATGCCTTCCCCATCGTTTAACATGTCTTCCTCATCGATACACGTCGGAAAGATCTAAATTACCTGATTTGAACTTGAAAACAAACATCTTTGGCATTTATGAAATTCTACTACACGTGGATAAACATCGAAAATGATTTCGCATTACTATCCTCGCGAAATTCAAAAATCATACAGTGTACCTCTTTTGGTACTTGCAAAAAATAAAATAAAATAAAGTAAAAATAAATTATCATTTACGAATAAAGATGTCATTATAACCTTAAAATGTCCTAGGCACGATTTTGAAGTACACAATGACCTGATAAGACCTGACAATGCCAATCGAATATCGTCATAAATAGAAACGACATTACTTCCTGGTCCCTGATAATACACAAAGACACCTAACTTACAACCAACGGAAAAGAATGAATAACACGGGCGAGCTCTTCTGACTGCTATGAGACGAAACTTGGCACTTATTTTCCATTTTAGGCTCTTTTAGGGCAATGCACTTTGATATCATTTTTCCTGCGGGTAGGTCCCATACCTACAGTCGAGAAAGTGTGCCACCGACCGCCACCATAAGATCTTCACTGCACTCAAAAGGCTTGCATTGCAAATTACCGAAGTAAGGATACGTTTATGGTGAAAAGATAGATTCTTACAGATTCGTTCATCAAGTAATACAATTCCAGCAATGCGAAAATATCTAGAAGACTATTTTTTCCCTTCCAATCCTGACTGCTTCTCATATAATTTTTCAACCGTTTATCTAGAATAACTACAATACTTTAGAAAATACCCAGATCAGTGGATTCTGTAAGCTGTAAACACTGGCCATTATCTTACTGGAAGGTGAGATCTACATTAGTGTCCCTAAGTTAAACATAACTGCGAAAATATGATATATTGCCTTATCAGGATGTCGGAAGGAGTGTTGAACGAGTAACAGCTTAATCACAAGATATTTGGCATGCAGCAGTGCCCGAAACAATGTTGGAAAATTTCTGAGCTCTAAGAAGCTCATTTGTAAGAACCAACACAACTGAATAATCTCTTTCACAATGTAAGAAGCTTGTAAAAGAGGATATGGTACTCCTACCAGCAGCACGTACTGCACTGCGACGTGGCATGCTCTATACGATACGGTTCAAGAGCTCTCCTGGCAGTCGTCAGCAAGTATTCCTAGTGAAGGCTGACGGGATGCAATTCGCCTCCCTAACTCAGCCCAGGAATGTTACGTAGGATTCAGATCGTGGGACCTCGTTGGCCAGTCCATGCCACGGATACCTGCACCTTCAAGGAATTTGTCCAAAAGACCAGCCCAACTTATGAAAAGGCGAACATGTTGTATCAGTACCTCATGTCTGCACCTCTGAGAGTTTAGGGTATTCCTCCGATCACCAACTAAGACGTGCAGCTCCGTACGTCCATTCAACATGATACCTCCCCACACCATGACGTCGTCACCACCAAGCAGGTCTCTTTCCACTACGTTCCTAGAGCTGTATCGGCTATCAGGTTCTCTCCAGAGTAAAGTGTGGCGATGTGACGAGAATTATTATCCAAACTGAAGTCGGATTCATCGCCCATCTCTGTACTGGAGTGATCGAGATGCACACGGCCGAGCGTCTGGCAAACAGCCCTGCTGTTCTGAGTCCGATACATAGTTAGTAGGGAAACAACAACTCCTGAGGCAACTACAATCTTTGCAGTCAGTACCTGTAAAGACTTTGTTCTATGTCTGCCCTTCCAGGCGGCCAAGTATTCTACACTGCTAAACGAGATCCAAATGGCGTCTATGTGGCATTGCCTTGCCAACTTCACCAAAATATTACACTGTGCTCAGTATGGACGGACAAATAAGACAGAACTGTTTGTGTTTACCTTTCGAGCACGCCTCTATTCACAGCACGCTCTTATATACAGTGAACGAGTAGGTTTCTTAGGCTAATATTTATGCTTTTGGGTGATTGCTTACCTTTTCTCTTTTCATTTTTGTGTTTTTATGATTAGGTTTAAGTTTTGGACACTATATTTAGTTTTGTTGGTGCGGAGCCTTTGGGTGCCACGCACAGCTCCCCTTGACGTATATTGTATGGTGTGATGTGGTGGAACCTACACCTCATCCACGATAACAAATGAGTGTGCGAAGTCCGTCGGAATTGTCTTATCGCTATCCGGATATTTCTGAGAAATTAGTTCTTGGATTCAACAAATGTGGCTGGCTCTGAGCACTATGGGACTTAACTGCTGTGGTCATCAGTCCCTTAGAACTTAGAACTACTTAAACCTAACTAACCTAAGGACATCACACACATCCATGCCCGAGGCAGGATTCGAACCTGCGACCGTAGCGGTCACGCGGTTCCAAACTGAAGCGCCTAGAATAGCACGGCCACACCGGCCGGCCCACGTTGATTTCTGCGGTCATTTCACGCAACGTTGTTTGTCTGTTAGTCTACCCAAACGCCGCTGCTCTCGGTCGATAAGTGAAGGCCGTTGGCTACTGCATTGTCCGTGGTGAGAGGTAATGCTTGAAATTTGGAATTCTCGGCACACTCATGACATTGTGTATTCTCGGAATATTAAACTCCCTGACGATGTCCCATGCGTCTAGCTCGAGCCACTATTCCACGTTCTAAGTCTGTTAATTCCCGTCGAGGGGCCGTAAACACGACACCTATGCACTACAGTCACCTGCGTCCAAATGACAGCTTCGCCAATGCACTCCCCTTTTATGTCTTGCGTATCCGGTATTACCGTCACATGTATATCGCTATATCGCTATCCCATGAGTTTCGTTACCTCATTGTATAAAAATAGCTACTAGGCTTATTAACCCGGCGTATGCATACCGACATAAAGATACGAAATTTCATTAGCAACGTCCATTTATGCGCAATGCTGATATCTATGTTGATCTCGTACTGTTAGGTGCTGTGAATATATTCGTTAAAATGACGAGGAATTTAAAACACCATTGAAGGAATGATATCCACCAAGACCCGTCATCAGAATACTGAGATATTTTCATAAAGTATATATATTCATATATACGATTTCAAAGTATATCCTTCCCATTCAAATCAATGAAATAACGAAATGAAATATTTGTGCGTATGTGATGAGAGGCGAAGGGTGAAGCGTGTTCCCGTGGACACGATGGAAAAATATTTGTTTACCCCTCGCCCACCTTACGGCGAAATCCCATTTGACAAAGAGCTTTTCTCGACAAATAGGAATCTTGCAATAGCGTGGTAGGTTTTTTCATTACTACTGCACCAATATACTTTCTTGCTGCTCCGTTGGACAGCGTCGCAGAAAATGAAGCAGTCATTCTCCGAGAGAGCCGAAGGGGAACGGGAACGGGAAGGGAAGACGCGCTGTCGTCCGGCCGAGCTGAGGGGCGTCGCAATATTTGACGTCCGGGGCCAATCGGCCGCGACGGCGGCGGCGGCGGCGGCGGCGAAGCGGAGGTAGCGGGCGGCGGCCGGCGGCCGGCGCTGGCGCAGCCCCAGGCAGCGGGCGGGACACTGGGGCGCAGGCGGCCCTGCTGCGCGCTGAGGTAGTGTGTGACGGGAAAAGGAAACTCCGCAACAGTTTAATTTTACTAGTCATGTCATTATGTCATAATCATACAGTGTCATTTCAATCAGAAGCGAAAAGTCATCACGCGCACATGATGCAGCTATTGTTAGTCCGAATAAAAAGTCGTCCACAGGGAAAATCGTGACAGATTATTTTTGTTGAAATTATTTACTGCATTTCCACGAATGAACTAATTTCAAACTTCGAAAAAAAATAGTTCATCCACATTCGTACTGTTAGAAACACGCCACTGCTACTAATTTAATGTATCAAAAAAGTAAAGAAATGTTGAATAACTTGGGCGGTGCAAACTGATGGAAATTAAATCTATGTAAGATACCATCTAAGACATTCATTTCCAGTAACATTTTCTGTAGCATAACTGCTGGCTTCGAGTCTGTAGATATCAGCTTACAGCTAAGGCTGCCCACAATATAAAGTGTATTGCTTTCAAAGTATAGAGCCTTTGAAGGTTGATGTGGAACTACAGAATCATGGGTTTAGGCCAATCAAGTTAGCAGTCTGATTGCAATATAAGTTCCCTTTCGTAATTTTCGGGTTTATTGCACCGGTGACTACAAACTTAAAATTTGTGTGGTTCATGTATGTAGAGATAAAAACATTTAAAAATATCTCTGATTTTTTTAGACATATGTAGCCACTTGTCAACTATGACCTTTCGCCTCGCGACCTTCGGCTGGAGTTTGTTCAGCTACCCCTACAGAATAATCTAGGATTGAGAAATTTAGACGCTGTACTCAGTAAGTTAATTGTTGTAGCTTTACCTGTTTCCAGTTTTGTCTGAGATAAGCTGATTTCTGAGTGGACCACTTTAAAGTGAAAAACTACAACCGGCTCCAATGAAGAATTCTTGCTTCTGTATTTGTTCAAGCAGAGACTTAGATTTGTACCATCTTCACTGGAGAACAATCCTCCACCAAGAAATAATTTGAAAATTGCTCAATGTCCCACTTGAGAAATCTATGCGAGATTTCAGATTACCCCTGAAACTTTCCTGAATCCGTTGCCATGTGGACTGTGTGGATAAGACGGCTGTACCATCTGCGGTCTGCGACTGTGAGCGTTGTTCAGGACGTTTCTGGGCAGCGCAGCAGTCACAAAGGAGTCACACGCGACCCATTCCAGAACTGTCGTACGTGAAATGGGACAAGTGCCACCTGATTCAGTTATGACATCGAGTCAATCAGTCACTGTGTGAATTTGTGACAACAAGCGTGGTTGCATGACTTAAATGGATAATAAATTGAACTCTCTCTGATCAGGTCTCCGAAGGCTTCCAGGTACTGATCGACCGTCGTGCCATCCTCAGCTGATAGGCGGCACTGGATGCGAATATGTAGAGGCATTTGGTCAGCACAACGCTCTCCGTACTGTTAGTTTTCGTGACTTCAGCTGCTAATTCTCAGTCAAGTAGCTCCTCAATTAGCCTCACAAGAGCCAAGCGCACACCACTTTCCAACAGCATTCGGCAGACCTGGATGATAAGTAGAGTGACTCCAAAGATAAGTAAAATATTTTCTCTCAATTGAAATAATGTTATCTTTTATTGACGGTTTTCGTAACTGACTTGAGAGGTGGCACACCACTCTCTCAATCTAACAACATTGTCAGCCAGATTAACGTTCATATTTAAGGCCATTATCTCAGTGTTCCCCAGTAATACCTTTGCTGTATTTGGTTTATGACTTTTTACATTAGAAATTGTGGACATTATTTCATATAACTGTATGAGTAGCGTGTAGAGAGATGAACTAGGGGCCATAAATGCTGAGTGCAGGGACCTGGCTGTATGAGTATTTCTTGGAATCTGCACTCGGTGGATCATACCTTCAGAGGGCTTCTGGCCAATGCCCCCTTGTTCTTCCACTTAGGGTCAGACAGAAGGGCACCAGTTCACAAATGTTTTTACCTGGGCCAGACAGCAGTCCACTGCAATTGCGGCCAGTTGGCGGAAAGTGGGTAGAGGAAGTCATTTAAGAGAGACTGCTGTAAACTGAACTTTTGTGCAAACAGTGGGAAGGTCATAAAACTCCGTGCACTCCGTGGTAGAAGATGGGATGATACAGACAGAGTGGCTTATGCACATGTTTATTGGAGGCAAGACTGTAACCCCGCTGACGCCATGAAGTCGCTATTTTCATTTTAGCGAGTGGCAAAAACATATTTCAAATGCATGATTCTCTGGGAAACTTAATAGCCTTCTTTCAGAAACTGGAAATCGTTGGCCTGGAAAAATTAGATTTCTCCATAAATGATGGCCTGTGGTCCCATTTAGGTAGATGGTTTTTGCCACAACGTGGACATGCTTATAGTGAGAATAATGCCTCCCAAGTCTAAAATCTTCTTTTTTCAGACAAGAGAGATTTGGAGTCACTAACTGGCTCCTCTCATGATATGAAAAGTGGATGCTTGGTCCCCCAGCGTGAAAACCCCGGTGCTGCAACTGGATTGGCTACCAGGCCAAGCGAACAGTCAAGAGGGGAGATTCAATGCGAAGAAGATAGTTCGATTGGTTTGTACAGTATGGGGGCAGTTTCGTTTTTGCTAATTCGGCTCCTGTACCAAGGCTTGGTGGAAAGGTTTGGTGGTTCTTTTCCTTCTTCTTCTTCTTCTGGTCCTCCTTTGCTGGAGAAATACAGGGAAGGCAGTTTCCTAATGAAACGACAGTGGAACTGCATATCATCTCATACATATCGTCTCTCACGAGGGTGAACTTATTCGTCCAGAGTTGGCTGCCTGATATTGGACAATTCCAGCATGTATAATCATGCCTGTGAATCAAATTGGTTTTGCCACACCAGTGAACGGGTGCACCTCACACTGGAATCTGCCCGGATTTCAGGGCTGTGATATGGATGTATCCTGGGTTCTGATAATCATAACGCTAGACCTCGTAGTTTGCAAATTTTTTGCGGACGCGTCAGAACTTTACAGCTGCCGCAGCACACCGCTCCTCGACCACAGCACGCCATTCTGCTTCCACCTGAATCAAGGTGAAAGGGTAAAATACTGCTGTCTCGGTGCAGGGTAGTTAAATGACATTCACGGTTCCCCGTTCTCAGGTGAACTATAGCTTGTGGTACACTTGGTCGCAGACTATTCCATTTGAATAGAGTTGGACCTCACAGTTGCCTCATGAAAAAAAAATTCGTCTGCGTTGTAAAAGGGATTAATTCATTCAGGGGAGCAACCGTATAGCTTCCACCCCAATGTATGATCTGCCGATCAAATACCATTCCTTTTCTGATTTGTGTTTGTCATTTTTGCCTTCGATTTATCAGTTAGTTGTGGTTGCAAAAGTATTAATATAGCCTGTCATTATTTTGAAAACTTAAGTACGCCACTGTTTTTATTTTATTGTGGTGGTACATGGGTAAAAAAGCAGTTTAAGGTTCAGTCTTATTAAATTACTTAATACGATTACTAATTTGAGTTCTGAAAGTGACCATTGGCATAAGCAACAAAAGCTTCATGAATAAATTCTCTAATTCATATATAAAAATATAAAGGGTGTAGCTCACGATTTCTAGTTAATTGAGATCATGATACTTTTCGTTTTTAAAAAATAATAACATTTTGCATCACTCAGGCACATTTTTGATAAAAGCAAGCGCCAGCTGGCAGACTATTTGTGATACTTCATGTGACTTTGTATAAATTCATCTCGATTCATTTCGATATTTTCCTTCTTCATTTGTGTGTTGTCCGCATGGAAGACCGCGTGACGAGTGGAATATTTACTAGAGCCTCCCTCTTGTTAAGGAGAGTAATTTTACCCAAAAACGTACTTAATTTCTGTATGCACTATAACTGGAAACTGTCTGACACAGTATTTGTTTTATGTGGTTCACAGCACTTGTTATTTGGGTGGCAGTGAGAACTGACTAGTAACAATGAAAGGAACGAATAGTAAACATTAAGTTATCACCATAAAACTGAAAAAAAAATTATCCGTAATGCTGTACCCTACGTTTTCGTTCGTCGTTACCAGTTAATATACTATGTAACATCCATTTATTTGATTGCTGAAAACTCAATAAACATACCAAAAAACATGAGACTTAGTAAGTGCTCAATCTACATTCTTTACGTGTATTTGACATGAGTATTATGTTAACCAAAAACTAATACTACCAAGCACTAGGTTCCTTTAAATAAAATATTTTTGTTAAAGAAACAATTATTTCTCCTCCTTTTATTTCTAGATCACTTAATACGTCTGTAACAATTGTATGAAAGATTCCTGACTGAAACAGAAGGTAAAACTAAGTTTAAAAGACGACAATATAAACAGCGTGTTGCGTGTATTTCATTCACAGAAGTCCTACGAGTGACGTGGGAGAAACTCTCACTGTCCAAAAGAAGTTAAAACTATGATGAGGTTCACTCACGTTTAACTTTCAAGGAGTTAGAAATGTTAAAAAGAGCATTACACTATAATTTTTCAGTTGTTTTCCTTACGCCAATATAAAGTAGCAGCTCCACAGGCATGCCGGAATAAATCGCCGATCCAACAGTCTGCGGATTAGAATCACTGTTAACTTATATATGATCTATGTACACGAAACTTGATAATGACATTTGGACTAAAATGGCTAATAGCAACAAACAAAACATGAGATAGCACACCCTCTCCAGAGCCAAGATATCTTTCTACCAATATGAAATTTGTTGTCAAAGACCCATTGGAGTTTGATTGTAAAAAAGGTATTCGCACATGCTGGTAATTAACTACCCTGTCTTCAAATTAATGTAACGATCTGCTTATGAAAATGAAATGTGGCAGGCATCGGTAATGATTCCAGTCGCATCTTCATTTTTTTGCTTCCACACAAACACGTTTGACAGATTGCCTCCTTGGCAACGTATGAACTGTAAACCAACAAATCGTGACTGCTTATATAGTGTCTGGTTATTTAGAGTTTAAGCATATTTTCTTACGAATTGTGGGAACTTTTTCTTTTTCACTGAGCACGTGTTACTAACTACTAATCGAGTCTGGGCAAAATGACGCACGTAAGCCAATGATACTGCTTTCAGTTGAGACCCACGTGTATATATATGCCGTTTCTAAGCACGAGGAAACTGCGGATCTCTCGAAAACCCGTCGTCAATGACAGGAAACATCAGATTGGTCAGACGATATCTCTGCTTTTTACTGACGGCGAAAACCAAGACTACCGGGAAGCCAATCAGGTTTCGACACGCCGTTATCCATTCTAATTCTACGGAATGTGTCCTAAATTTCCAAAATCATGCGTTGACGCACTCATTAAGCTTATTTTATTTCTACACATTGTTTAAGCAGTGGTTAATCTGTTTTTAGAACTAGTTCAACTGAGATGTTTAATTGGATTTACATGCTTTATCATTTCATCATTGATCGTTATTTTGGCTTCAAGCAAACACTTTGACGATCATGCGGACGAGAATATTGTGTTCCGGAGTTTTCTTCACACTGTGTAAGCTAATAATGTCTCGTTACAGCGCAGTACTATCCTCTTCTAACCTCAGGTTATACACAGGAACCACTGTACGAGATGAAATAAAATGTATGAGTCCAGTTTTTGGACAACTCTTTGAGTACAGCGAAAACAAAACTCCGTACAAATTAAACAATGTATTTTTGTCCGAATTTTCGTAGCCGAACAAGCATTGAAAGTGGACCAATGTTAAATCAAATTAACTAGTATGAGGTCTAGTCTTGCAAAAAGTATATTTAATTACTTGAAAGTAATCAGGATCATTAAGAAAAATTAGTGATTTGAGCGAAAGTTGAAGTACTTCACGAGCAATTGCTGCCAGCTACGTAAATGAAGTGCCAAAAACTTCACCACCTCAAGGCGTAGATACTTTGCACAGAAACGTTGCATTCGGGTTATATTCGATTCTGAAAAAGGTTTCTTTCTAACCAGTTTCTAAATTTAGGATATTTCGGTAACAGTAGACTCATAAAGACAAATCTTCTTTCTGTTGGAATCCTGCAGCTGTCGTCGCATCTCACATACCCGTCGCTATCGGTTTCTAGCTTTCCATGCCTCCTCGTCTTTTCTACTTCTCTCTGTCTCGTGGTTTTCCTCACCCCGTCTAAAAAGAAACCGTTGTTCTTCCTCTTCTCATTCTTCCCTGAGGATGGTACATCAAGGTCTTCTTTGGCCACCTGTCATCTGTTATTCACATTACATGTCCGTACAAGTGAGCTGCCGTTCTTCTATCTGTGATGCTTTCTTGAGAACCGATCATTTCCCAAATCGTTGTATTTCTTACACGGAATCGAGATATTGTGCATGATCTCATGAGATGGTCCACTTCTACAACCTCTTCTTCCTTTTTTTCAGTAAGCTCAAAATGCTTGCATCTGTAAGTTGTTACAGGCTCTATAATATTTCTATAAGGAAGTTTCAAGCCTTATTGACTATTAATGGACCGTGACAGTTTCAAAAACATGAAAAGGTTTACAAGTACCGTTACCAGTCACAAAATTTGTTGACAACTAAATTATTTATTTAGTGACATGCTTCGAGATGATACCTCATTAGGCTGTACTAGTTTTACAAAATCATTTAACACACTTGTATACACGTATAAAAGTTTTTTTACATAACTGTTGTGATCATCCTGTGGAAGAGAGGAGGATAACCTAGTAAGAGGCGACGTCAGTATATATACTTCGATTTATAAGTCACTACTACAGCCGACATCCTGTATTCTGCTCATAACTGGCCCATTATATTTCTCTCCTCTGTTTCCCTTTTCTCCGCCCCATTAACTATCCCAAAATGCCGCAGCAGCTGTTACACTAACCCACCCCATTTTCTAGAAACTGTATCCACGGACTTCTTTCCTAGCGAATTATGTTCGTATGTTGTCTGTTCATATTGTTTAATATTATGTATTAGGCCCCCCAAAAAAATTGTTTTTTTGAAAAATGCTATAAATCATCTAAAGCAAATGAGTTGTGTCAAATGTTTCATTAATCTGTTTCATTTCTTACTTCCAGACAAATCATTTCACAAAATGTCTCACAGAGTTTTTCAATTTTTTAATTTCAAATTTTGTTCAAAAATCAATATCTTCTTCTTGTCGTTTTGGTACTCAATCCAATCATTGGTTTGATGCAACTCTCCACGCTACTCTATCCTGTGCAAGCCTCTTTACCTCCGAGTAACTACTGCAGCCTACATCCTTCTGAAGCTGAATAGTGTGATCATCTCTTGGTTTCCCTCTACGAATTTTACCCTCCACGCTTACCTCCAATACTAAATTCGTGATCCTTTGATGTCTCAGAACGTGTCCTACCAACCGATCCCTTATTCTATTTAAGTTGTCCCACAAATTCCTCTTCTCGCCATTTCTATTCAGTACCTCCTCATTAGTTGCGTAGTCTATCCATATAATTTTCATCATTCTTCTGTAGCAACGCATTTCAAAATTTTCTACTCTCTTCTTGTCTTAATAATTTATCGTCCACGTTTCACTTCCATACATGGCTACACTCCATACAAATACTTTCAGAAATGATTTCCTGACATCTAAATCTATACTCGATGTTAACAAATTTATTTTCTTCAGAAACACTTTTCTTGCCGTCGCCAGTCTACATATTATATCCTCCCTACTTCGATCATCATCAGTTATTTTGCTGCCCAAACACTAAAGCTCATCTACTACTTTAAGTGTCTCATTCCTTAATCTAATTCCCTCAACATCACGTGATTTAATTCGACTCCATTACATTTTCCTCGTTTTGCTTTTGTTGACATTTATGTTGTATGCTCCTTTCAAGACACGATCCATTTCTTTCAGCTGCTCTTCCAACTCCTTTGTTGTCTCTGACAGAATTACAATGTCATCGGCAAACCTCGAAGTTTTTATTTCTTCTACCTGGATTTAAATTCCTACTCAAAATGTTTCTTTCGTTTCCTGTATTGCTTGCTCAATATACAGATTGTATATCATCGGGGATGGGCTACAGCACTGTCTCATTCTCTTCCGAACCACTGCTTCCCTTTCGTGCTCCTCGACTCTTCTAAATGCCGTCTGGTTTCTCTACATAGATTTTCTCTCTCTGTATTTTACCCTTGCCACCTTCAGAATTTGAAAGAGAGTATGCCAGTCAACATTGTCAGTATTGCCTACGTTTCTGCGGCTTCTACCAGTTTTTCCATTCGTCTGTGAAGAATTCGTGTTAGCATTTTGCAAGCGTGACGTAATAAACTGATTCTTCGGTAATTTTCACACTTGGAATTGAAATTATTTTATTCTTATTGAAGTCTGAGAGTATTTCGCCTGTCTCATACATCTTACTCACCAGATGGAAGAATTTAGTCATGCCTGGCTCTCCCAGGGCCATCAGTAGTTGTAACAGAATGTTGTCTACTCCGATCTCATCTTCATCTACGTCCTTTTCCATTTCCATAATATTCCCCTCAAATACATCGTCCTTGCATAGACTCTCTATATATTCCTTTCAGCCGGCCGTTGTGGCCGAGCGTTTCTAGGCGCTTCAGTCCGGAACCGAGCTGCTGCTACAGTCGTAGATTAGAATCCTTCCTCAGGCATGGATGTGTGTGGTGCCTTTAGGTAAGTTAGGTTTAATTAGTTCTAAGTCTAGGGGACTGATGACCTCAGATGTTAAGTCCCGTAGTGCTTAGAGCCATTTGAACAATTTTACTTCTTTCACCTTTCTGCTTTACCTTCTTTGCTTACGGCTGGTTTTCCATCTGAGCTCTTGATATTCACACTTGTTGTTCTATTATCCCCAAACGACTCTTTAATTTTCCTATAGGCGGCACCTATCTTTCACCTAGCGATATATGCTTCTACATCCTTACATTTGCCCTCTATCCATTCTCGTTTAGCCATTTTGCACTTCTCGCAAATCTCATTTTCAGACGTTTGTATTCCTTTTCACCTGGTTCTTTGACGGCATTTCTACATTTTTTTCATTTCATCAATTATATTCAGTATCTCTTGTGTTAAGCAAGGATTTTTACTAGTCCTCGTCATTTTACCTACTTGATATTTTGCTGCCTTCATTATTTCGTCTCTCAAAACTACCCATTGTCCTTCTATTGTAACCCTTTCCCCTATTCTTGTCAAACGTTTCCTGAAGCTCCCTCTGAAACTCTCTACAACTTCTGGTTCTTTCAGTTTATCCACGTCTTATCTCCTTAAATTCCTATCTTTTTGCAGGTTCTTCAATATTAATCTACAGTTCGTAACCAATAAATTGTAGTCACAGTCCACACCTGCCCCTGGAAATGTCTTACACTTTAATCCTGGTTGCAAAATCTCTGTTTTACCATTATATAATCATCTGAAATCTTCCGGTGTCTCCAGGTCTCTTCCACGTATACAGCCTCCTTTTATGGTTCTTAAACCAAATGTCAATGATGATTAAGTTATGCTCTGTGCAAAATTCTACCAGGCGGTTTCCTGTTTCATTCATTACCCCCAGTCCACATTCATCTACTACTTCTTCTTTCTTTTCCTACTATCAAATTCCAGCTCCTCATGACTAATAAATTTTCGTCTCCCTTAACTATCTGAATAATTTCTTTTATCTCACCATACATTTCTGCAATCTCTTCATCATCTGCAGAGCTAGTTGGCATATAAACTTGTACTGCTGTGGTAGGTGTGGGCTGCGTGTTTAACTTGGCTACAATAACGCGCTAACTATGCTGTTCACAGTAGATTTTATTCATTATTAAACCTACTCCTGCTTTACTCCTATTTGTTTTTTTTTTTTTATTTATGATGCTGTATTCACCTGACCAGATGTCCTGTTCCTCTGCCATTGAACCTCACAATTTCCCACCATATCTAACTTTAACCTATCGATATCCTTTAAATTTTCTAACCTATCTGACCGATTAAGGGATCTGACAGTCCACGCTCCGATCCGTAGAACGACACTTTTGTTTTTCTGATAATGATGTTCTCCTAGCAGTTCCCGCCCGAATATCTGAATGAGGACTATTTTACCTGTGAAAAATGTTACGAAAGAAGATACCATCATCATCTATCCATACAGTAAAGCTTTATGATCTTATTGGCATCTTATTCATCTTCCGTGACACTTATTCTCGATGCATCCTAAAGTTTGAATTTGAAGGAGGTGTTTTATAGAGTATGAAAAGGTTCACAAATACTGCTAATAGTCACAAAATTTGTTGACAAATAAATTATTTATTTACCTCATCATCAGGCTATACTGACATTAAAAACATTTAACACAAATGCATGAATGTATTAAGGCTTCTTTACATGGCTGCTGTGATCATTCTGTGGAAAGAGAGAAGGATAACCTCGTCAGAGGCGACGTCACTTTGTGTACTGGCCTTCCGTGTACATTAAAATATTGTAAAACCATCACTCACTTTGTTCTTGTGCCGTGGCAGTTCTCTTGTGATGTGCTGAGATAGCGCTATTTCCATGACTCTCTTGAACCTCTTCACCATTGTACACAACCACCAACCACCACAACGGTGTCTTCAAAGCTCTATACACAAAACAGTTCACCAGTGCAGAAAACAACATAGCGGTCAAAACCAGGCTAGTTTCGATTTGACTATAGATATGTCGATCCTGGTGTTGTGACTGGTTGGTTAGCATAATATATTACGGAATGAGCTACTGTGTCAGTCTTATAATACAAATGACAATATAAATACTTTTTATTTTCAGAGTTGCAAAGATATTTGTACCATATAATTACAAGTCAGTATTCTTAAACCAGAAAAAAACAAGACGTTGTAGGGTGATTATAATTAAAGTTCTACTTTCAAAACGCTATAGAAACAACACCACTGCTCAGAATGACGCCAAATTGCAATGGAATATTAAGAGATAAGGGGAAAACGTATGGCAGAAGAAAAAAATTACTGTGAAAATTGATCAATAGATGGCACTGTATCTGTCAGAATACGTAAATGAAAACACCTATCTTGCGCACGAGCTATTGAAGTTGGTATAAACACGTCAGGTAGACAGATTTTCTTCTTTTCACGTCTGCAACTTTCGCCATGATTGTCTCAATGCAGGACAGCGCTCTGCTTGTAAAGCTGAATGATGACTTTGCACACGTTGCTCTACAGAAGTTACGGACACTGAAGGGTTTGAGAACAGGCGTTGGTCCGATGACTGCCGTTGGTTGGTTGGTTTGGGGGATTAAAGGGACCAGACTGCTACGGTCATCGGTCCCTTTTTCCAAAACTTAAAAACACCCACAGAGCATAAAAGCGAACAAGGAAAAGATGACAGACGACACAAGACAAGAGAAACTGAGACAAAGACCAGACAAAACGAATTAAAATCACACTGAGTGTGACGGTGGTTGGCCGACCATAGAGACAAAAAAAGGAAAAGCCAACCACGGGAAACACATTAAAAACTGAGTCTCAAACCGTAGGCTAAATGCCAGACTCAACAGAAAAAAGGACAAACACTTAGATTAAATGATAAAAGCCCCCTGCCCGAATAAAATGCAAAACGAAGCCTGTCATGGCAGCGTCATCTGTTAAACGGGCAGGGAGCGTATCAGGCAGCGCATATGTCTGCCTGACCACAGCTAAAAGGAGACAGGCCATCAAAATGTGGGCCACTGTCAAAGCTGCCCCGCAGCGACATAGAAGAGGGTCCTCCAGACGCAGTAAATAACTGTGCGTCAGCCGGGTGTGGCCAATGCGGAGCCAACAAAGGACAACTGAGTCTCTGCGATTGGCTCACATGGATGACCGCCACACAGTCGTCGTCTCCTTGATAACATGGAGTTTATTGGGTGGGGTCAGATTGCGCCATTCAGCGTCCCATAGCGCAAAAACTTCGCGGCGCAAGAAGGCTCGCAAATCAGTCTCCGGGAGGCATACGTCCAGAGATGGTTTACTGTTGGCCTCTTTCGCCAGGCGGTCAACATTTTCATTGTCGGGTATCCCAACATGGCCTGGGGTCCACAAAAAGACCACAGAGCGCCCGCAACGGGCAAGAGCATGTAGGGACTCCTGGACAGCCATCACCAGACAAGAGCGAGGGAAACACTGGTGGATAGCTCGTAAACTGCTCAGGGAGTCGCTAAGATAACGAAGGACTCACCTGAGCAGGAGCGGATATACTCTAGGGCACGAAAGATGGCGACCAGCTCAGCAGTGAAAACGCTGCAGCCAGCCGGCAAGGATCGTTGTTCGTAATGGTCCCCTACAGTTAGAGCATAACCGACACGACCAGCAACCATCGAACCGTCAGTGTAAAACACGCCAGAGCCATGATACGTGGCTAGGTTCGAATAAAAGCGGCGGCGGAAGGCCTCCGGAGGGACTGAGTCCTTCGGCCCCTGTGCCAATTCGAGCCGAAGGCAAGGGCGAGGCACACACCACGGGGGTGTATGCAGAGGGGCCCGGAAAGGAAGTGGAACAGGGAAAACCCCAAGCCCGGAGAGAAGCTCTCGGACGCGGACGGCGATCGTACAACCCGACCGGGGTCGACGTTCTGGGAGATGGACGACTGACTGCGGGAACAGGAGACGATAATTAGGATGCCCAGGCAAGCTACAAACATGCGCAGCATAAGCGGCCAGTAAATGTTGGCGCCGTAACGGCAGTGGAGGGACACCTGGCTCCACAAGTATGCTGTCCACAGGGCTGGTCTGGAAGGCACCAATGGCAAGTCGTATCCCGCTGTGTAGGATTGGGTCCAGCACCCACAACGCAGATGGGGATGCTGAGCCATAAGCCAGGCTTCCATAATCCAGACGGGACTGGATTAACGCCTGGTAGGGCCGTAAGAGAGTAGATCGGTCGGTGCCCCAGCTGGTGTGGTGCAAGGATCGCAGAGCATTTAGATGCCGCCAACACATCTATTTAAGCTGCCGAATATGAGGCAGACAAGTCAACCGGGCATCAAAAACCACACCCAAAAACCTATATGACTCCACCACAGCAAGAAGTTCGCCGTCAAGGTAAAGCCGCGGCTCCGGATGAACAGTGCGTCGCCGGCAGAAATGCATAACGCAGGTCTTCGCAGCCGAAAACTGGATACCATGCGCTACAGCCCAAGACTGCGTCTTGCGGATAGCGCCCTGCAGCTGACGTTCAGCAGCTGCAATGCCAATAGAGCTATAGTAAAGGCAGAAGTCGTCAGCATACAAGGACGCTGAGACAGACGTTCCCACCGCCACAGCGAGCCCATTAATTGCTATTAAAAACAGGCAGACACTTAAAACAGATCCCTGTGGCACCCCGTTCTCCTGAACTTGGGAGGAACTATGGGAGGCCGCGGCTTGCACGCGGAAGGTACGATGCGACAGAAAATTGCGTATGAAAATCGGCAGCGGACCCCGAAGACCCCAATCATGAAGTGCAGAGAGGATGTGATGGCGCCACGTCGTATGGTAGGCCTTCCGCATGTCAAAAAAAACAGCGATGAGGTGCTGACGGCAGGCAAAGGCCGTACGGATGGCGGACTCCAGGCTCACCAGATTGTCGGCGGCAGAGCGGCCTTTACGGAACCCACCTTGAGACGGAGCCAGGAGGCTCGAGTACCCAACTCAATCGCCGGCTCACCATCCGTTCGAGCAACTTGCAAAGAACGTTGGTGAGGCTAATGGGGCGGTAGCTGTCCACCTCGAACGGGTTCTTGCCAGGTTTCAAAACGGGGATAACAATGGTTTCCCGCCATTGCGACGGAAACTCACCCTCGACCCAGAGACGGTTGTAAAGGTCGAGGAGGCGTCGCTGGCAGTCCACTGAATGCATCTGACAGTGGATTTGATCTGGCCCAGGAGCGGTATCAGGGCAAGCGGCTAGGGCATTGTGAAATTCCCACTCACTGAATGGAACATTGTAGTATTCAGGATGGTGGGTGCGAAATTAAAGGCCCCGACGTTCCATCCGCTCTGTAATGGAGCGGAAGGCCAGTGGGTAATTCGCAGAAGCGGACCTCAGAGCAAAATGGTCTGCCAAGCGGTTGGCAGTTACGTCGGAGTCAGTACAAACTGCTCCATTCAGTGACAGCACAGAGATGCTGACAGGGGTCCGATAGCTACAGAGGCGTCGCATCTTGGCCCAGACCTGCGATGGAGAGACATGGAGGCCAATGGTGGACACATAGCGCTCCCAGCACTCCTGCTTATGCTGGCGAATGATGCGGTGGCCCCGCGCACGGAGCCGTTTAAAGGCGACGAGGTTTTCTAAAGACGGATACCGCTTGTGACGTTGGAGCGCCCGCCGGCGATCTTTAATCGCCTCGGCGATCGCAGGCGACCACCAAGGCACAGTCCTCCGCCGAGGGGACTCAGAAGAACGGGGATAGGCAGATTCTGCGGCAGTAACCATTCCGGTGGTGACCGAGTGAACCACCGCATCAATGGCGTCATTAGAGAGAGGCTCAATAGCGTCCACACCCGAACAGCGACAGGTGTCTGTAGAGGGACAGACTCGCTGAGAAGAGAGTGAAGGACATAGATGCAGACGCGACCAGACACCCTTTCATAAGCTGCCCGGTTCTTATAATAACCCCAATAGCCACAGAGGGCGTGGGTTCGCAATGCTGGAAACCAAGTTTCCTGAAGAGCAATGCAGAAGAAAGGGTGAAGGCTGATAAGTTGTCGAAGCTCAGCTAGATGGTGGAAGAAACCACTGCAGTTCCACTGGAGAATAATATTGTCCATGGCTGAGAAAGGCGTGAAGAGATTGGGAAGGCAGATTATACCGCTGGGTCACCTGCTGCCTCCGATTGAGCGCCTATGCTAGTGCTTGCTATCATGGTGTCTGAGGGATTGGCAAGATCGAGGTCCTCAGCAGATGCCAGAATCTCCACCTCGTCTTCAAACGCAGTGCTCGAAGGGTGCGGTGGGGTTGGTGCCACCGCAAGTTCTTTGGCCTTAGAGGTCTTTCGCTTGGACTTCTCTCGCTGAACCTTGGGTTTCACCGGCTTGGAGGGCTCCACCGATTCAGTCTCCAGGACGGAGGATGATCGCGAAGCCCTATGACAAGCCGCTGGTGGGAACTTATGCCACTGTCTGGCGTCATCCTTCCCGCTGGTGGAAGCCTGGGAAGGGAGGGACCCAAAAGACCCCTTATGAGCGAGAGTAGCCGAAGAAGTTGGACGCTTCTCTGGCTGAGAAGCGGGTACGGACGTCCCCGATGGGTGGGAGGGTGTTGCTCCTGAGGTAGGTGGCGCAGGAGCAACAGGGTGGGTAGAGCCCCCCACGGGTAAGGGGGCAGGAGGAGTTGTACTGCACGTCGATCCTGTTGGAATTCTCGGAACTGATGGGGCTAGCACAGTTGTTGTAGCAGCGGCTTAGGAAGATGTCATTCTCACAGGATGTATTTGGTCATATTTTCTTTTGGCCTCAGTATAGGTCAGTCGGTCCAGGGTCTTATATTAACATGATTTTGCTCTCTTTCTGGAAGATAGTGCAGTCTGGCAAGCAAGGTGAATGATGCTCCTTGCATTTGACACAGATGGGAGGCAGGGCACATGGAGTATCGGAAAGTGATGGGCGTCCACAATCTCGACATGTGAGGCTGGAAGTGCAGCGGGAAGACATATGGCCGAACTTCCAGCACTCAAAGCACCGCATCAGGGGAGGGATATAGGGCTTGACGTCACATCGGTAGACCATCACCTTGACATTCTCTGGTAATGTATCAGCCTCGAAGGCCAAGATGAAGGCACCGGTAGCAATCTGATTATCCTTTGGACCCCGATAAACACGCCGGACTAAATGTACACCTCGGCGCTCTAAACTGGCGTGCAGCTCGTCATCAGACTGCAAAAGAAGGTCCCTAAGGTAAATAACTCCCTGGACCATATTTAAATTCTTATGGGGTGTGATCGTAATGGCAACATCCCCCAACTTGTCACAAGCAAGTAACCAACGTGTCTGGTCAGAGGATGCCGTTTGTATCAGTACTGACCCAGAGCGCATTTTGGACAGGCCCTCCATCTCCCCAAACTTGTCTTCTAAATGCTTGGCGAAGAACTGAGGCTTTGTGGATAGAAAAGACTCCCCATCAGCTCTCGTACAAACTAAGAATCGGGGCGATTAACTGTTACTGCCATCCTGAGACTTACGCTCCTCCCACGGTGTGGCCAGGGAGGGGAACGTTTTCGGATGGTACTACTGAGCATTAAATTGAGTCTGAGAACGCTTAGAGACTGCTGGCGGCTGGTCACCAGCGAGAGATGATGTACCACGCTTCATTGTGGGACATCCGCGCTGATGCCACCTACTCCGACCAAGGGCCCTCCCAATGGGCGCCACCCAGCCACAGCAAGAGCCACCTGGAAGGATGGCCATTGCTGGGAGTCCTGATGCCCCAGGGAGATAGGCATATACTCCTTTGCATACATGGGGAGTAAACGGCGCAGGCATCAGCAGAGCGATCCCTGTGTTGTCAGGGTGCTACAACCAACAGGGTACATGGCGGCCCCACCACAACGGACTGGCTACCGTGCTGGATCTTACATCTACATCTACGTGACTACTCTGCAATTCACATTTAAGTGCTTGGCAGAGGGTTCATCGAACCACAATCATACTATCTATCTACCATTCCACTCCCGAACAGCGCGCGGGAAAAACGAACACCTAAACCTTTCTGTTCGAGCTCTGATTTCTCTTATTTTATTTTCATGATCATTCCTACCTATGTAGGCTGGGCTCAACAAAATATTTTCGCACTCGGAAGAGAAAGTTGGCGACTGAAATTTCGTAGATAGATCTCGCCGCGACGAAAAACGTCTTTGCTTTAATGACTTCCATCCCAATTCGCGTATCATACCTGCCACTCTCTCTCCCCTATTACGTGATAATACAAAACGAGCTGCCCTTTTTTGCACCCTTTCGATGTCCTCCTTCAATCCCACCTGGTAAGGATCCCACACCGCGCAGCAATATTCTAACAGAGGACGAACGAGTGTAGTATAAGCTGTCTCTTTAGTGGACTTGTTGCATCTTCTAAGTGTCCTGCCAATGAAACGCAACCTTTGGCTCGCCTACCCCATAATATTATCTATGTGGTCTTTCCAACTGAAGTTGTTCGTAATTTTAACACCCAGGTACTTAGTTGAATTGACAGCCTTGAGAATTGTACTATTTATCGAGTAATCGAATTCCAACGGATTTATTTTGGAACTCATGTGGATCACCTCGCACTTTTCGTTATTTAGCGTCAACTGCCACCTGCCACACCATACAGCAATCTTTTCTAAATCGCTTTGCAACTGATACTGGTCTTCGGATGACATTACTAGACGGTAAATTACAGCATCATCTGCGAACAACCTAAGAGAACTGCTCAGATTGTCACCCAGGTCAATTATATAGATCAGGAACAACAGAGGTCCCATGACGCTTCCCTGGGGAACACCTGATATCACTTCAGTTTTACTCGATGATTTGCCGTCTATTACTACGAACTGCGACCTTCCTGACAGGAAATCATGAATCCAGTCGCACAACTGAGACGGTACCCCATAGGCCCGCAGCTTGATTACAAGTCGCTTGTGAGGAACGGTGTCAAAAGCTTTCCGGAAATCTAGAAATACGGAATCAACTTGAGATCCCCTGTCGATAGCGGCCATTACTTCGTGCGAATAAAGAGCTAGCTGCGTTGCACAAGAACGATGTTTTCTGAAACCATGCTGATTACGCATCAATAGATCGTTCCCTTCGAGGTGATTCATAATGTTTGAGTACAGTATATGCTCCAAAACCCTACTGCAAACCGACGTCAATGATATAGGTCTGTAGTTAGATGGATTACTCCTACTACCCTTCTTAAACACTGGTGCGACCTGCGCAATTTTCCAATCTGTAGGTACAGATCTATCGGTGAGCGAGCGGTTGTATATGATTGCTAAGTAGGGAGCTATTGTATCAGCGTAATCTGAAAGGAACCTAATCGGTATACAATCTGGACCTGAAGACTTGCCCGTATCAAGCGATTTGAGTTGCTTCGCAACCCTTAAGGTATCTACTTCTAAGAAACTCATGCTAGCAGCTGTTCGTGTTTCAAATTCTGGAATATTCCATTCGTCTTCCCTTGTGAAGGAATTTCGGAAAACTGTGTTCAATAACTCCGCTTTAGCGGCACAGTCGTCGGTAACAGTACCATCGGCACTGCGCAGCGAAGGTATTGACTGCGTCTTGCCGCTTGTGTACTTTACATACGACCAGAATTTCTTCGGATATTCTAACAAATTTCGAGACCATGTTTCGTTGTGGAACCTATTAAAGGCATAGCGCATTGAAGTCCGAGCCAAATTTCGCGCGTCTGTAAATTTTAGCCAATCGTCGGGATTTCGCGTTCTTCTGAACTTCGCATGCTTTTTCCGTTGCCTCCGCAACAGCGTTCGGACCTGTTTTGTGTACCATGGGGGATCAGTTCCATCTCTTACCAATTTATGAGGTATGAATCTCTCAATTGCTGTTGCTACTATATCTTTGAATTTGAGCCACATCTCGTCTACATTTGCATAGTCAGTTCGGAAAGAATGGAGATTGTCTCTTAGGAAGGCTTCTAGTGACACTTTATCCGCTTTTTTAAATAAAATTATTTTGCGTTTGTTTCTGGTGGATTTGGAAGAAACGGTATTGAGCCTAGCGAAAACGACCTTGTGATCACTAATCCCTGTATCAGTCATGATGCTCTCTATCAGCTCTGGATGGTTCGTGGGCAAGAGGTCAAGTGTGTTTTCGCAACCATTTACAATTCGCGTGGGTTCGTGGACTAACTGCTCGAAATAATTTTCGGAGAAAGCATTTAGAACAATCTCGGAAGATGTTTTCTGCCTACCACCGGTTTTGAACAAGTATTTTTGCCAACATATCGAGGGAAGATTGAAGTCCCCACCAACTATAACCGTATGAGTGGGGTATTTATTTGTTGCGAGACTCAGATTTTCTCTGAACTGATCAGAAACTATATCATCGGAGTCTGGGTGTCTGTAGAAGGAGCCAATTACTAACTTAGTTCGGCTGTTAAGTATAACCTCCACCCACACCAATTCGAACGGAGTATCTACTTCGACTTCACTAGAAGATAAGCCTCAGACAGTCAGAAACACTCCACCACCAATTCTGCCTAATCTATCTTTCCTGAACACCGTCTGAGACTTCGTAAAAATTTCTGCAGAACTTATTTCAGGCTTTAGCCAGCTTTCTGTACCTATAACGATTTCAGCTTCTGTGTTTTCTATTAGCGCTTGAAGCTCAGGGCCTTTCCCAGCACAACTACAACAATTTACAACTACAATTGCGACTGTTCCTTGATCCAAACACGTCCTGTATTTAGGTGCAAAAATGTCCAAGGTCGTCGTCTCGGCTAAAAGCAACACTCCATAGTGCATTGAGGTAATCGCACCCAGGAAGGTATCCTCGCCCAAGAGATGGAAAAAGAGCGGGACAGCATTGCGACGACGAGAAACCCGGCTAAAGGTCTCAACGCACGACGGATACAGTGCACCACGAAAGGCGCCCTTCCCCATTTGGCTCGCTCTTCGGAAGAATTTAGAACGATGGAGGTCAAACCCGAGAGGGGACCATCACATAATTCCGAAACGTTTGAGATTCCTTTTAGTCGCTTCTTACGACAGGCAAGAATACCGCGGGCCTATTCTGACCCCCGAACCCACAGGGGAGATGACTGGCGTGGGTCTGCAGAAAATGATTCGGAAATTCGAAGAGACGGGTTGTTCTGGTGTGCAACTTGGCAGACGGAGGCAACGAATTGATTCGACGTCTGTCTGTGGAAGCAGTGGACACAGCAATGCAGGAGGAAACGAGTGGCGGTGTGCAAACGTGTAGTGTACTGAGAATACCCGAGCATTGGGCATATCCGTGAGCACTTTGCTTTAGAATTTCTTGCTCGCATGGAAGTGGACAATGATTGTCAATGGAAGATTTTGTGGACAGACGAAGCCCACTTCCATCTGACAGGATATGTCAATACACAGAATTGTCGAATATGGGAAATGGGAAAGCCTCACGAAAATCAACCACTACCACTTCATTCTGAAAAGGTCACTGTGTGGTGTGGGTTTACGGCATCATTTATCATAGGGCCACGTATTTTCGAAGAGAATCGTGCTTCCCGTCCTCTTACCTGTACCGTCACTGGTAAGCGCTATGAGTGTCTTTTGCGCAACCACGTCATTTCTGCTCTCCAACAGCGTGTATGTGTGGATGGGATCATTTTTACATTTTTATGCAAGATGGCGCACATTCGCACATTACAAATCCAGTTAAGCAGCTGCTTAAGCGCCATTTCGGAAATGCTAGCATTATCAGCCGCCATTTCCCTAAAGCACTGCCGACACGATCACCTGATATTAATCCGTGTGACCTTGGCTGTGGCGCTATCTGAAAGATCTTGTGTTCAGTGTTCTGATTGAAAACTGCATTGAAGACACCCATTGCACAACAAATTCTGAACGTGACCCCGGAAACACTTCTATCAGTTGTGGAACATACTGTTTCTCCATTTCAACTTGTTGCAGAAAACGGTGGACAGCATACTGAACATGTTTTACGCCAGTCACACGGAAATTAATAATCGGGTTTGATTTTGATTGATGCTCTTTATGCGGTTCTTGGCCTCCGGGCAGTTAAAAAACTATTTTCTCCATCCGATGTGATATGACCCAGCCGTTGTGGATGGGCTTACGTAACTAACAGTATCACACCTGTACACCCTTGCTTACTGAGTAGCACAGTTGTTTAACGTCAAACGGGTACCTTAGGCAGTGTTGTATGATTCATTTGTCATTTGTAGTCGACCACAATTAAATTATGATGCTTACAACGCCATCTATTGCTACATTTAGTAACTATTTATTTTTCTTCTGCCATACGATTTCCCCTTTCCCCAATAATATTCCGTAGCAACTTGACGTCATTTGACCAGTGGTTTTATTTCTACAGTGGTTTGAAAGTTTAACTTTAATTGTAATCACCCAATATATATATATATTGGGTGATATATATATATATATATATATATTGGGTGATTACAGTTAAAGTTAAACTTTCAAACCACTGTAGAAATAAAACCACTGGTCAAATGACGTCAAGTTGCTACGGAATATTATTGGGGAAAGGGGAAATCGTATGGCAGAAGAAAAATAAATAGTTACTAAATGTAGCAATAGATGGCGTTGTAAGCATCATAATTTAATTGTGGTCGACTATATATATATATATATATATATATATATATATATATATATATATATATATATCATTGTGGTGGTTGGGAACAATGGTTAAGAGGTTCAAGGAGTCATGGAAATAGTACATCACAAGAAAACTGCCACATCACAAGAACAAAGCGAGTGACTGTCTTGCAAAATTTTAATATGCACAGAAAACCAATACACAAAGTGATGTCGCTTCTTACTAGGTTATCCTTCTCTCTTCCTACAGAATGATCACAGCAGTAGAACTTCAATACATACATACATTTGTGTTAAATGGTTTTGTAATGCCTTATGATGAAGTATCGCCTTGAAACAGGTCGCTAAATAAGTAATTTATTTCTGAACAAATTTTGTGACTGTCAGCAGTATTCGTAAACCTTTTAATATTCTATACAGCATCTCCTTTATATTCAGTCTTTAGGATGCATCGAGAATAGGTGACAAGGAAGATAAATAACATGCCAATAAGATCATGATTTTTAACAAAACTTGAAAATAAAAAAATAAAACATTGGGAAACACTGTCAAGTGTTTTGTGAAGTGATTTGTCTAAATGTAAAAAATAAAACAGGTTAATGAAACATTTGACGCATTTCATTTGGTCTACATGATTTCTGTCATTTTGAAAAAATTTTTTTTATGTTGGAACGCCTGATACATAATGTAAGAAAAAAGGTGAACAGATAATATACGAAAATAATTCGCCAGGAAACAAATCCATGGATACAGTTTTCAGAAAAAAGGGTCAGGGTAATGTAACAGCTGGGGTGAATGGGATAGTTAATGGGTCAGAGGAAAGAGAAACAGAGGAGAGAAATATAATGGGATGATAAAGAGCAGAATAACGAAAACAACTTGTAGAGGATGTCGGCTGCAGTAGTGACATATAAATCGAAGAACAGAAAGAGGTTGAGGAGAGCATCAATCGAACGACAAATGACTTTAACATAACCTCTTTGCCCTGCGAAATTCCACTACCTGTTGATACCGTACTGTGTCATTGGCATCTACGATGCAGACCACCACCTGCTTCTTCCTTCCAGATCACACAAGTAAAGAAGCTGTTCAGTCTTAGTGCTTACTTAATAATCACTGCTCCGTAAATCTTTCGTATTTCGGTTAACGGTTGCATTGTTTCTGGAGTTCACAGTTTTCAGAACTGTGTATTTACTTACTACGTTTCTGTTCACTAGGAACAGAACTTAGCTTTCCTAAAAATTACAAATCCAGTGTCCCATACAGCGTTTTTATGTAACAGTACACAGCTTCCAGAATGAGATTTTCACTCTGCAGCGGAGTGTGCGCTGATATGAAACTTCCTGGCAGATTAAAACTGTGTGCGCGACCGAGACTCTGCAAGGTTCGCAGGAGAGCTTCTGTAAAGTTTGGAAGGTAGGAGACGAGATACTGGCAGAAGTAAAGCTGTGAGTACCGGGCGTGAGTCGTGCTTCGGTAGCTCAGATGCTAGAGCACTTGCCCGCGAAAGGCAAAGGTCCCGAGTTCGAGTCTCGGTCCGGCACACAGTTTTAATCTGCCAGGAAGTTTCAGTACACAGCTTATTTACTTGAAAACTTAATTTATTCTTTATTAACTTATATTTTTCGGGGTACACTCAGCCTCGTGATGCCAACTGAGGAGCTACTCGACCGAATAGTAGCGGCTCTGGTAAAAGAAAACCATCGTAACCACCGGGAGAGCGATGTGCTGACCACACGCCCCTCCTATCCGCATCCTCACCTGAGGATGACACGGCGGTCGGATGGTCCCGATGGGTCACTTGTGGCTCTGAAGACAGAGTGCTGTAACTTATATTTGACCGCCTTTCAAGAGGTATCGTTTCGAGTCACTTGCGTCAATTCGGAACAGTAGTAGGCAAACGTCAGTGAGAAATTTTTTCGTTGAGTTTCAGATGTTTCAATTATCTCAGAAGAATTATTAGAGTTATACACGAATTCAATTTACTCAGTAAGTACTTCATCACATGTCCCTGAAGGTGTTGGTAATGGAAAATAAGCTGTACTTCACTATCATTTGTTACAGGTTCATGATGTCCCTCCTGAAAAACATCGTATGACATTCTTATCTGGGACCAGATAGCGAGTTCTTCACACCAGCAACATACTCATCAAGTGATACTGTGTTGTTAACTACGACTTAACAATCCTTCATACTTCGGTTGGTTGTATGACATATAACTGTAATTTTCTTTACTCAGAGTCACGTAATTGCACTGTATCCACTCTTCATACGAATATAAGGTCGCAGTTTAATTGTTCCATTTTGTATCACAATTAATGATTTTCTCTTTCCACTATATCTTCAAATATGTGTCAATGAGTGCGTACCTTTGGTCGATTATAAATGAAATTCAGTGAAGAAGATCTATATATTCCAGCAGCTGGTCAGCTGGTGCAATGCCCTTTGGTGGTGACTGTGAGAAGTGATATTTGCAAGCTATTCGTCGAAGAGGGTTTCAACAAAATGTAGACACTTTGCTGTTAAAACTCTGATTTCTCATGCTCGTTTTCCTACTTATTTTAAGTCTATTACCTTTCTTTTTACTCATTGTGGCATAATGTCAGTAAATAACACTGAGGAGATGCTATATCGGCCACAAATGAACTATCTCTCCGGTTACCAGATGGGATATTCATTTAACAGCTTTTAGACAATGTTACGCTGTCCTACATATTTTCTTACAGACTTTCTGTCTCTTCAAGCGTTCATCGAAAGACAACTTTGCTGCTCCTAAAGCTGCTACCTCTGCACAGGTTCATGTCTTATATGAATTCTCGTGAAACAGATAGTTTACACAGCAGTGAAGACATTCAACTCGCCTTGTCAGTGTAAATCAACATTATCTTTTATCACCTACACTTAACTTGTTTTTAACCTATAGTTTAGTGAGAGTGGTTTCAGATAGAAGTGAGTAAACACAAAATTTAATTATTGTTCTCCTTACATGTAAAAGATGTCTTCCAATTCGTTATGTTTATCCTGTGTTCGTCGTGTACTTCTCTATCAACGCCTTTTTAACTTACAACTTTTTAAAACAAATTCACTGAATCTAATCAAGAAAAAACTATATCGATACACATTATATTATTACCAAACTCTCCCTTTCAGAATTATACTAATTACATGTGAATAATCACGTTTCGTTTAAAAATTATGTAACAGAATGCAAGAGATTCTTTGAATAATGCACGGAAGACAAGGTACCTATTTATTTTCAGTCTCATGATATTGACGATAAAAATCCTATTGCTAAATCTGCCTCGCATCAGCAGAAGGGATCCCGTATACTCGTGGGTATCAACTCTAAAGGAGCGAAGTGAATTTTGATCAGCCCCGAGAGCGGATACAGCATCCGGCAGAAGCATGCTGACGGGAGGCGAAATCCTCTTACCGGGAGGCACCGGCGGAAATGTTCTTACCTCCAGCAAAAAAAAAATAAGTGCTCAGAGAATCCCTCTGTAATAGCGCCGCTTCTCCAGATCTGTTACACCAGTTTCAAATCGCCTGCGTTCTTTGTACATGCGCAATAAATCTCATTTGCAATTTGCGCCGAGGGAGCTGTGAAGCAGTATGTTTAGTTACAGCAAAATGTCGTCTTAATTCAGTCCTCCGCAATAGTAAGTCAGACACGTTTGTACGAGATAACAAAGTAATGTTAAAGTGTTCCGCAAATTCTGTTTCGTTAAGTATCTACGAACTACATGTTATGAAGGCATATCCCCGATAAACTACTGGGGTTTGTGTCAGTAAAGTACTAATCGAAACATATTCTGTTACATTTGAAAGCATGAATCTAATGCACATAATCCTTACTGTACCAAAACGAGACGCGGTTAACTGCACGAGAACAAGTGAAAGAGAGGAAGTTTCAAGCCTTCAATCGTAGTTAAATTTTCTGATGAAAATCTTCCTGTGACTGTCAGGCTGTTGTTACTTAATTTACTCACATCATACCGCTCTGTAACACAACTGTTCATTACACTTCTCACGTCATACTAATCTAGAAATAGAACAGAATTAAAGCAGAATGAACTAACTACATTAGGCTACTCATTAGAGTTTCCCTGGACTATCGGAGCAACGTAATAGAAATCCTACACTAGTAAGAAGAAAGTACTACCCAAGACGATGAACTTTTGCTCGAATTCACGATGTGAAGTGGGATTAATATTTTCTTCATTTCAAGCATGGTGCATTTGGCAATGTCAAACATTTCCAAAACAATTTTGCTTTATCATTTAACAAAACCAGTTACATGAAAACAGGACATAGCGAATACAGGGACTGCGCACATTTTGCGAAGAGTTGGCCGATAACATTCAATTTACTTGCTGACAAGTGAATACCCTAAAAATAAACCGCATTCCAGAGGATGTCCTGAGTCACATCAGATAAAAACAGTTAGCCATGTATCCATGGATGTGCTCATTCAATTTCTTACAACATGACATATTCCAAGTCACTGAACCAGTGCGCCCAATATTCTAAACCATCAACTGGTATCAGAAAAATTGGCATGACTGAGTGGAAGACTATGCTTATTAAACCCCTTCCATTTTTTGTAGGTACCCCATTAATGAGCAGCCATTTTTAGGTACTCTTCAAATGTTTGTTCGCATACATCAAAGATAAGAGCCAAGTGGAGTACAATTTTAGAAAACACGTGGTTGTAATTGCAATATCAAGACCAGGACGTCTGCGTTTACTATTTAGTTGTCAATGTATTATCAATAAGATTTTACTAGATAATTTCCATTTATCCAATAGTACTGACGGCCTTGGGAGAGCCAGTCCTGACAAAACTCTACCATCTGGTGAGCAAGATGTATGAGACAGGTGAAATACCCTCAGACTTCAAGAAGAATATAATAATTCCAATCCCAAAGAAAGCAGGTGTTGACAGATGTGAAAATTACCGAACTATCAGTTTAATAAGTCACGGCTGCAAAATACTAAAGCGAATTCTTTACAGACGAATGGAAAAACTGGTAGAAGCTGACCTTGGGGAAGATCAGTTTGGATTCCGTAGAAATGTTGGAACACGTGAGGCAATACTAACCTTACGACTTATCTTAGAAGAAAGATTAAGAAAAGGCAAACCTACGTTTCTAGCATTTGTAGACTTAGAGAAAGCTTTTGACAATGTTGACTGGAATACTCTCTTTCACATTCTAAAGGTGGCAGGGGTAAAATACAGGGAGCGAAAGGCTATTTACAATTTGTACAGAAACCAGATGGCAGTTATAAGAGTCGAGGGGCATGAAAGGGGAGCAGTGGTTGGGAAAGGAGTGAGACAGGGTTGTAGCCTCTCCCCGATGTTATTCAATTTGTATATTGAGCAAGCAGTAAAGGAAACAAAAGAAAAATTCGGAGTAGGTATTAAAATTCATGGAGAAGAAGTAAAAACATTGAGGTTCGCTGATGACATTGTAATTCTGTCAGAGACAGCAAAGGACTTTGAAGAGCAGTTGAACGGAATGGACAGTGTCTTGAAAGGAGGATATAAGATGAACATCAACAAAAGCAAAACGAGGATAATGGAATGTAGTCAAATTAAATCGGGTGATGCTGAGGGAATTAGATTAGGAAATGAGACACTTAAAGTAGTAAAGGAGTTTAGCTATTTAGGGAGTAAAATAACTGATGATGGTCGAAGTAGAGAGGATATAAAATGTAGACTGGCAATGGCAAGGAAATCGTTTCTGAAGAAGAGAAATTTGTTAACATCGAGTATAGATTTAAGTGTCAGGAAGTCGTTTCTGAAAGTATTTGTATGGAGTGTAGCCATGTATGGAAGTGAAACATGGACGATAACTAGTATGGACAAGAAGAGAACAGATGCTTTTGAAATGTGGTGCTACAGAAGAATGCTGAAGATAAGGTGGGTAGATCACATAACTAATGAGGAGGTATTGAATAGGATTGGGGAGAAGAGAAGTTTGTGGCACAACTTGACTAGAAGAAGGGATCGGTTGGTAGGACATGTTCTGAGGCATCAAGGGATCACAAATTTAGCATTGGAGGGCAGCGTGGAGGGTAAAAATCGTAGAGGGAGACCAAGAGATGAATACACTAAGCAGATTCAGAAGGATGTAGCTTGCAGTAGGTACTGGGAGATGAAGAAGCTTGCACAGAATAGAGTAGCATGGAGAGCTGCATCAAACCAGTCTCAGGACTGAAGACCACAACAACAGCAACAACAGTGGATGAAAGGGATGTCGTATGCATTGCTATTCTAGATTTGATTTTGCATAGTTGGTAGTCAACAAATTTCACATAGTCTTTCCTTTAGTGATTTGTTGCTGTCTACATTGTCTACCTGCTACCGGCAAATACAGACTGGAATCAAAATCAAAACTAAGCATGCTCGTTTCTTTTAAAAAGTTACGAACAAGATTGCATTGAAGTACTATATGCCTAAAATATTGTGATTAACAGAGAGAAGTGGACAGTGTTAAATTCCTGGGAGTACAGCTGAAGCACCTAAACAAACTCTATTTGCAATGCGAATATTGTTAGACATAAGGGATATAAAAATGAAAAAGCTGACATACTACGCCTACTTTCATTTCACAGTGTCATATGGGATTTTTTTGGGGTAACTCCTCAAGCCAAGCTAAAACGTTCCGGGTACGAAAACGTATAATAAGAATTATTGAAGGTGTAAACTCAAAACCATCCTGCACAGTTCTGTTTAGGGAACTATGGATATTTACTACTGCTTCCGCATGTGCATTTATTCTTTAATGAAATTTTTCATTAAAAATCTCTTTTCTAAACCAACATCTCAGTTCACGGAATCAGTACAAGGAATTTAAATAAACTGCAAGAAGATTTAAACTCACTTTCTGTGGTCCAGAAAGGTGTCCATTATTCCGGCCATACATTTTCAATAACTTTCCAGCAGCCATAAAAAGTTTAGCTACTAAGGAAGCTCAGCTTAAGCGGAGCTTAAAGGATTTATTGGTGACCAAATCCTTCTACTCCACTGATGAATTCCTTAGTAGGAACAACTGATGTGTGTGTGTGTGTGTGTGTGTGTGTGTGTGTGTGTGTGTGTGTGTGTGTGTGTGGAGGGGGGGGTTGTGTTTTTCTAATAACATAAAATCACGAGAATATTAGTATAATCTGACTTCTGTACAATTTCAGTTGAGTAATGCGATCATTGTAAATTAAAAATTAATGCTGCAAAATGATTCGTCCATTCAGTGTTTACTCCCTCATAAACGAAAATATGTTTAAAATTTTTTGATTCATTCCATATCCATAACGATCATTCCTCTTGGGGTCTGTGGAAGGCACATTAGCATACTCGTATTTGTTTTTAATTGTAAATACTTATTGTACATTCTTGCTCTTCTGAAATCTTGTACATCCCGGGTATCTTCTCACTACGGATCAACTGGAACTGAAAGTACAACTAATCTAATCTAGCCGTATAAAATAAGAAAAATAAAAAAATAAAAAGAGAAGGAGACAATTTGTGGTCCGCTGCCGCCACCGTCTAGTGATGTATTGTAATTATAATACATGGAGTCCTGCACTTTACATGCAGGTTAGCTGTGGCCCAGTCTACTTTAAACCAATTGCTAAATTCACAGAAACTGTCGTCTTGAAAAACTAATGTTGGAACCGCCTTTATGGCGTAAGTTCCTGCAGTGAGCTAACAGACTTTGACAACGCAAATTTACTGATACCTGCATCCACAATTTCTTGTGTCTACGAGTGTGCCCTCTACACAGAACTAAAATATTATTTTTATTGGTTACTAAGAGTGTTTTCTGTCAACTGCTAATAGTTTGCTGCGTCCTGCTGTAGATACGGTAATTCGCAGAGAATGTTGTGCCGGCAAGATGAGTTCATGCCAATTGTCAATCCTCATAGCAGTTGCAAATAATTTCACCTAGACTGTACAGCTTTTGCAATAAAACGTACTGCAAGGTGGATGCAACCTTTTGATAATATTTGTCACGAATACTAATATATGCGGAACCGGGTGTACCACTTTATAATTCGTAGCTTACGTCTACTTTACACCCAGTCTTGTTGACAAGTTGGCACACGCATTTCAACCGCTCGTCACTTTCAAGACCTCATTTAACTATAGTGTAAATACAGCTGCTCCTTGTATTATCAGAGATTGTAATAAATTATCACTTCGAGTAGTGTTTCACTGCCACTCACTATGTTCAGAATGCAGACCCATGGCTACTTACTACTGCTTATTTTGATTTTGTCACAATCGTTACAACGTTAGAGGTGGAGACTCAGATTAGAGTATTTATTAATCTTCAGATCAAAAGAATGTTACTCATCAGCAGTTATTTTACTGTACGACGTGGCACTATAGCCAAACATCTTAATCTACCTAGACACTGGAGCCTTGGCACGCACAAGTCTATTTTGTGCTTCTGTGAGAGGTAACAAGCGTCCTTTGGCTACAGCCTTGCATTTGCCAGAAATAGCATGAGCTATGTGGCAGCATATGCTACTGCTAAGAAGAAAAAATGAACACCACCAATTCACTGAAAGAACATATCCATGGTAATGACGGAAATGAGGCATGGAGTCATTGGAAGATGCAAAAGATGCACGGAAAAGATGTAAAAGATTGATACAAAGGCGCTCGCACAAATAAACACACTTGGGTGCCAGTTAAAATTTAGGGGAGTATCGTTGAAAATCGAAACTTGATGCAGTGTACTTAGAGAATGGCCAGGTACAGTAGGGGAGGCAAGCTTAGGGTCACGATGGCCAGTTGATATTATTTTGTTAAAATGCCGTCAGAATACTGCGCCACCTACCAAGGACGCTGGTAGCAACAATACCGTCGTCTTTCCATAACACGTCAATGCAGTTAAACTGTCGAGAGAGAATGGGAACTCGTTTTATGTTTTCTTTTTAGTGAAAGTAAATTTCGCTTACTCGAGACATTTTGTTTTCTATTCCAAGATAACGTTCTTACTAAACAAGTACAACGATTAAAGTCCGTTGTTTAAGAATTATTTTTACGCTGTTTGCAGCGATAAATGTTTAAAATAATTCCAATATGACTACGGGACATAATGGCTCGCATGGCTAACCTGACAAGCTGTCTTCATGTGATAAGTACTATTATTTAATAAGTACGTTTGTAATCAAGGTCCAAATCATACGCAGCGTAATTTTTACGTAAACGAAATGTGTCTTGATTTGCTTTTAAATCGGTGAAATGTATCCGATTTCGATCTCTACTTTTTTTTTCACCGATGCATTCACACGTAACACAGAGATCTGATCCTAATATTATTTGCTGTGTTTCATTGCTGAAGTTGGCCCTTCAATTCCTCAAGGACAACATGTTAGGTTTGTGATGTCAAAAAGGTGTCTGTTAAGTTGGACGTCACTTCAGCTGACCTACCGTGTTACCCACCGCCTGAAAATGTTCAGCCATTTGTGAATGGCAACGAAGAAAAAAAGGACAGAAAATTAACGACAAAGAGCTTCAGCATTACTGACAGACACTCCAGTGAAAGATGCGTTATAATGCTCAAAAGCTCCCACAGAGAGAAAAAGGCTTCAAAGAGAAATATGAACATTCTGCCTAAGAACCTACCTCCTGAAAGAAGTGCCCATTTTCAAGCTAAATCACATGGTAAAACTCCTCAAATAAAACGTTGTAAGGAATTAGGCATTTCTAAGAAGGATCTTCAGATGAATATGAGGATGAGGATACCGTATGTCTGGGGAGGCTTAAACCATTTTCTCACAATAATCCAGGTGGTTAAAAGATTCAGTGGACAAGTTGTTAGCGGTAGGCAGTTCGTCATGTGTTAAAAATGACGCAACAGAACCTTTTTAAAGAAACGTTTGAACTATAAATAACCTATTGGGCATTTAGACAAAGACTGATAAAAGTTCTGGTCATACTTCTCTGTCAAACTATTATTATAAAAATGATAAAAACAATTTATGATTTAGTTTTTGTCATTAAGCTGTAGGAATATATATTAAAATAAACGGTGAGTAGTCAAGTCAATATATTTTAATTAAATAACCAATGTCGTAACTGATTAAATGATCAAATCATCTTAGTTCAATTGCTGGGCTTACTTACCCCGTGGGTAGGGTATGTTGGGCCAAGTGACATTAGTGTATAAAATAATTATTTTTTTTTGTGAACAGACAGTGTGACACACTAATTTCTTAGTCGTGAAGATGCTGAAACAATGTGTCAATGTTTCCACATAAAAGGTCAATAGAAACAATTAAAATAAAAGCTAGAAAAAATTAATTAAAGAAGAGTGGGCCCATCTGTCCCAGCCTCCCCTACTCAGTCGTTTCTACAGTTAGAAGCAGCCAATTAACAGTGCCCAAAGTCGGATGTGCTTCTTTTCATATTTTCATCGTATGACGTACAATTCTCTGTAAAGGGAACAATAACTCTAACTGGTTTCGTCCTGATTTTAAATAATGCATGAAATCCAAGTAATTACACTCGTTAAGTAGCCAGTAGCGCTTAATTCTCAATAAGCCATTCTTAAAATCAACTATTTTACAGATGGTTAACGGATAAATATACGTCGATAATCGCGTGTCTCACACATATAAACGTGTTGCCATACTTGCTTAATCTGGGAGAATACTTTACTGAAAAATCATGCTTCACCCCAGAAATGAAAGCACTCTCGCTGAATTATCTCCTGGGGAGTAATTATGTGGAAACAGTTCCCGGGGAAGGAGGTCGACTCTCCATTACTCTACTGAGAATGTCTCATCACCTCTGTAGACTACTCTTCAGGCACTGTCCTGGGCTGAATTGTTTGTCTGGATTGGCAAGTATGGATAGTGAGCTCATAGGAATCACATATATGTGCAAAATCGTTGTGCGCCCTATTATGTTTTTTTTTTAATTATCAGATTGTTTTTATTTCAAAAAGTAGTTGATACTTCTAAACCATTGAGTGTCACCTGACCCGAAGCACTAGCTTATTACTTTCCCACGGCTTTAAACGAAGCTGTCTATACCTCATTCTATTAGCTTTCTGTCGTGCAAGAGAAGAAGATAATATTTGGTTGGAAAGCATAAAGAAGAATCTCCTGGGACGTAAAACAGGTCACCTGTTGACTTTATTATTGTCTATTTTCCCAGGCTAGTCAACAGCCTCGCCGGCCGAAGTGGCCGTGCGGTTAAAGGCGCTGCAGTCTGGAACCGCAAGACCGCTACGGTCGCAGGTTCGAATCCTGCCTCGGGCATGGTTGTTTGTGATGTCCTTAGGTTAGTTAGGTTTAACTAGTTCTAAGTTCTAGGGGACTAATGACCTCAGCAGTTGAGTCCCATAGTGCTCAGAGCCATTTGAACCATTCAACAGCCTCTTTTGATGCGATACCCAAAGATGAGATCTGTAACGATGTGGTTGTCCCGCAACAGTTGATTCGCCCACACAGGGTGGGAACATTGGACGCTCTTGCTGCATCACTCGTAAATATGAAAGCTCGCCTCCATTATTTGTTCAGGCATCAAAAAGACCTTTACAGGGAGGAACATTTCCACGTGAGAAGTACTTCAACAATTTCTTTCCAGTAGTCTCGACAGCAGCATAAGTCTCATTAAGAGAAATAAATTCGCATACATTTATCAAGAAGGATTTTAACGCCTGATTTATCTGTTTACGTATGACAATCCTTAAAATTTGAACTAATATTGGAATCGAATAAGGCTTATCTTAAAATAGGCAATTTTTCACTGAGTTCACAGTACTTCGTCAGTTCTGGAAATTCGTGCACGTATGGTACGGAAACTTAGGTCCACATAGTAACAATCACTATTATAGCATTGTTAGAGCTATTTGATATCGGAACATACAAACTTTTTGTGAACTGATGTGTCACATCTGTTTTCCAGTTCAGACATCTCTGGTGATAACTTGAATCGGGAATATAATTAATGTTGTTGACAACATTAATGTTTTTATAAAAATTGGGTATTGATTCTTGGATTTTTCTAAGGAGCACAAAATGAGTAAAAAACCTTTTAATGGAGGATAAAATAGTAATAGTAGTAGTAGTAGTAGTAGTAGTATGACACGGCTATCATTTAGAACAACAGTATAGTAGGTTCAGGCCTGTTCGCAACGTGGGTGACAATTTCGATCATTTGCGCAAAAATTGCCTAGCTGACCGTACAGATGGCGAATTCTGTCCTGGGATACGTTATGCGATGCCTCCTCGACCTTTTCACGTAGTTCTGCAGGAGTTGTTGGTTGACAAGTCGCACAAGTCGCTTCTCGTCCCATCATATCTCACATGTGCTCGGTTGGAGACGCGTCCGGAGGTACTGCTGTCAAGGGACGTTGCTGCACGTCTTGCACAGCCAGTTCAGTTTCACGAGCAGCATTATTGGTTCAAATGGCTCTGAGCACTATGCGACTTAACTTCTGAGGTCATCAGTCGCCTAGAATATAGAACTAATTAAACCTAACTAACCTAAGGACATCACACACATCTATGCCCGAGGCAGGATTCGAACCTGCGTCCGTAGCGGTCACCCGGTTCCAGACTGTAGCGCCTAGAACCGCACAGCCACTCCTGCCGGCGCAGCATTATTGTGTGGGAACAACATATTACTTTCCTGTTTCAAGAACGGCAGAAGAACGTGTCCAACAAATTTCTGCACTTGCCGAGCGCTAGCTAGAGTCCCATCCAGAAGTATCAAAGGTGAATGAGACTTGTAGCTTATCGCATCCAAGACGCTAAGGCCTGGTGTGAGGCAGTGAGTCTTGGACGAATACACTCTGCGAGGCAGCGCTTACCAGATCTATGCCGTACGTGCAAACGACTATCACTTGAGTGCAGGCAGAACCGGCTTTCCTCGGTGAAGACCATGGCGCGTCATTCCATCGTACAAGTGATCCTCTATCGGCACCAGTTGGTGCTGTGGCGTGAATGGAAGACAGACTAGAGGTGTGCTTGCCTGTAGTTCCACTGCTAATAGCCGGTTCCCTTCAGTTCGTGATGACGCATCTGGGTTCACAATCTCTCTTATCTGTGCTGTAGTATCTGTACGATGTACTATTGCTGTTCTAACATTATGACGATACTGGCGGATGTCAGTGCTGCGTGGACGTCCAGAACTCCGTCTACGGGTGTGAGAATGCTCACGTGAACACAGATACCAGCGTCGTTGCACAACTGACGCAGGACGCCCAACTTGAGTCGTTGTTCTATGAAAGGTCCACCCCGCTACTGGGAAGCCACAATATGAGCCCTTCAAAACTCGCTCATTTAACTGTAGGAAAACACGAGTGAGTCTCCGTGGCATGGCTTCCTGCTTGCTTCACAATTTTGCGCCACATTGAGCCTTCTGTCTATGAGCATTCCCAGTTAAAACCTAAGCACAGATGGCGTTCTGGTAGCTATGCCACTATGCTATCTGTTGGCAGTCTTTGTTGAGTCACTTATCAGTACATCTACTGTCCCCAAAGGGGCAGATTCCATCATCGGATCAACATCGATGTCGTATTTCCAGTAGTGTATTTCAATAACATCATGGAACGACCAAAACTCTCGCAACGCATATTAATTCACATGTAGTCAATTTCTCTCAAGCATCGATCTTCGAGTCACCGAGTCACAAATTAACACATCAAGTTTAAGGAAGGTTCGATTGCGTCAAATAAATAACTTCATTTAATTGTAGCATGTGTCACAAGTATTTAGTACCGTATAAATTCTTCCTACCATAAACTGCAAAATATGACATGTCTCAATGATTCAGTTTTAGCGAGACATTACGCTTAAGAGCGTTGTAGATTGTGACCAATGAAAAATATACGTGGTAGCTAGCTATGCGCGGATTGCGTTGCAATGCCTCTTTCTTTAGAAGTATGTACATAAATAAATTTGCACGTTTACATGTTCAAAATAAATTAGAGCCAATGATTTTTTGGATAAAATTTGAAAAAGTTTATTCATTACAATTGACCCCGTGAACAGCATGGATTTTTCAGATTTAAAGACTTGAATCACACACTTGAATCAAGTAAGAGTTAAGAGATAGAACCAAGTTTCATATTTTTGGTGCTTTACAGGAAAGAAATACCAGTCGGTCCTTCTCGGGCGTTTGTACTTGTCACCCCCATCTCTAGTGTTAGCAGTGGTATTTTACTCCAACGAGACTGTTATAGAAATAGTGATGTATAGTCGTGGACAAAACGAGCGAGACCCCTCACCTTTTCGTTATGCTCATCCGCACAGCTTTAAAGTCTGCTACACAGCATAACAGGCAAGGCGACGAAGTGCTACCAACATACTATGCACGTTCGCTCAGCTGATGTCCTGAGATAGCTAGCACTGGCGAAACTCGCGCTTCGAAGACGCCACAGCATCGTCTGCCACCACTTCGTGGGAAACGAAACACCTCAAGTATAAGCCAATGTGTTGTATTCGCATATCTGTGACTATGTCTTGGATCTAAAGAGTGGTTATGGGTACGTACGCTGAGATTGCGAATCTAACATCATGAATGAAGACAAGGGGAAATGAATTAGGCGTCCTTCCTCTTCCGTAACATCAAATATATTTTAGTTATTCTTTCTTAAATGAACTGCGCAGAAAATCATTCACCAGAAGTGATTAACTTTTTGGCAACACCAGATGATATTAACAGCTTGCCGGCGCGGGTTAGCCGTGCGCTCAACGGCGTCACATCGAGGACCGCGCGGCTCATTGCTCCGTCAGGCCGAATCCTTCCCCGAGCATGGATGTGTGTTAGGTTGAAGTAGTTCTAGATCTGGGGGACAGGTGACCTAAGCATTTTGGTGGCATAGTTCTTAGAGCCATTTTTTTTTACCTTTCGCGTAAATTTTCTTTACATAAATGACTGTATCTTTAGATTGCGTTGACATAGCTCACTTTTTACACCACCAAGGGACCGTATACCGCAGGAAGTGCAATACATTTCCGCTTATTATGTCCACCCGTACTCGAGGTAAACGGGTTTTAAGGGTTGGGTAGACAGACAGACGGTCAAGAAAGTGAGACTAGTAGGGTTCCATTTTTACCGATTTACGTGACGAAATCCTAGCAACGAAAATAGCTACCACAGTTACTGAAAATGAGGGCCACGTAATAATTTTCCCTACTCTTTATTCGAAATGTTCCAGTTGCAGTCGATACTTCAGCATATTAATCGTAGCTACGCTTTCGATCCAAATCACGTTTACAGCAATGCAAATAAAATCCATTTGCCTATACACGTGGTAATTCAGATCCCACTATTAATGCCACTGAGTTTTAAATGTGGGAGTATTCCCATTGCTAGCTACCTTAAGGAACACTTCGGCTAATGAACGTTTTTGGCTGTGGCACATCTAATGTAGAATTCGAAACATTGTAGAATACCTTTGGCAGCTACGTCGCCGTTTGTTTCCTAGGGTGGGGCAGAATTATCCTACTAAATTTACTCGCTAATAACAGTTTTTTGTTATTTCGATAAACATTCAGAATGATTGTCACATAAGCGGAGACATAAAGGTAGACAATTCATGTTTTTGAGTCCAGAACGCTCTATGCAACAGATACTGCAGATCATTTTGCCATTTTCGTTGCGAAATTGCCGGCCTATTCATGTATGGAGTAGTAATAGAGGGCTGTTTGCCTGGGTTGTCTGTTAGGATAGTGAAAGGTGTTTGCTACTGCAAGGGAGGTCTTGTTTGTTTTCGGTTCTAATCTCGATAGAGGCAGATAGACTATCAGTAAAGGAATTTTAAGAAATTCTTGCGCCCCCCAATACGTTTTATTGCTACCTTTGTTCCGTATCGGCGCCCTGTGGATGTCGATATGAAACTCTTCTAGAATTTCATACTTGTTACTGCCTACTTTTTCCGCTTCCGTCAATAACTGAATAGACTTAAGTGTGGCACTGAATGATTTTTAACTGAATTTCGGTATGAATTTTCACGCATTGCTAAATTTGCACACTTTCATGGTAAGTCAGAAACGGTAATCCAGTATGACTGGTCTGAACATTGGCACAGACTATTTCACAGTCGAATGCGCATTATATTTTACTAATTCGTAACGATCTGGGGTACTTTGTCTTAATAAAACAGTTATGTTATCTCGATAAGCTGAAATTCATTTTTATTAGTACAGTTCGTGCTAATTAGCGTTTCTTCTTTCATTTATATCTTATATTTAGGTGATGTGGTTAACACACTAATCAGCATTAATATAGTTTTACACGTGATTGGAAAAAGTCTGACAAATTTCGATTAGTTTTTCAATTTCACGCCTGTGCATAGTACTCGTATGTTGGTAGCACTTCGTCGCCTTGCCTGTTATGCTGTGTAGCAGACTTTAAAGTTGTGCGGATCAGCATAACGAAAAGGCGAGGGGTCTCGCTCGTTTTGTCCACGACTGTACATACCAAATTTGATTGAAACTGGTCCATGCGTTCCTGAGTTATACGCTCATCTCACGTCCTTTCACCCGAAGGCCCCAGCCATAGATGTCCTCTGGCTGCCATACTGTAACAATATTTCTTTTATTTTCGGATAGCGATTGATGCATTTGCCAGTCTTTCTAGTAATTCTTTCATGTGTTATGGAAGTATACTATATTTCACTGTCTTTGCACCCCTTTCCACCGAGAATTCTAGGGTGTAACGTAATCGATACCAAAAGCTATGGATTTGATTCTGATTCAGGTCGTTTTTGAATATTTCTGCATGTCGCCTCTTGTCATTCCAACTCACACGCCTAGAGGTTGCTGGGGTATATTAACACCACACTACTTGCGTACAAATAAATAATGAGGTCTATAGAAAATCTGATGGTATTTGAACGTTGTTGCAACCAAACACACTTATTTATTTTACGGCAAAGAATCTTCCTTTCTGTGTTACTCCATGACCTGAACATAGTCACTTGACTTAAACTAAGAGTCTGTGAATAAATTTAAATTATAACAGATTCTGGTGGTTCCATGGTGTTCTTTAAATATATTGGAACCGTGTAGCATGAGCCTACAAAAAATAATTTGAATTCTAATATCTTACGTTCTCTCCGTCAAATTGAAAATCACTCCAGGAAGATAAAGCTTTCGACTCGGGAATGATGAAGTCTGCCTTTATATAAAAATACAATGTTTTTACATCTCGACATTGTGCCATTTACCTTGAATGCAATATGTCCTCAGTATTTCAAGTTCACGTAAGTAGTCATCAGTCATTGCAAAAGCATTTCAAAAGTAATCGATAACATCACTTTTGCATCTCAGAAAGTCTTCCGACGGATGACACCGACTTCCATTCACTGGTTGGTTCCGTGTTTTTTACCCACTTTTTATCCACAGTAACGAAACAGTTGTGTCGCAAATATTGCTGAGAAATTCGTATTCACTTATGCTATTTGTTAGCGTTAAACAATTACAGTATACATCCTTCACATAGTCTATTCATATTTAATTCTTCGTGTAGTATATTCGAGGGTCGTTTCTCGTTTACTTAATGGCGTAACTTATTTCACACATCCGGGTTCCCGGGTTCGTTTCCTGGCGGGGTCAGGGATTTTCTCTGCCTCGTGATGACTGGGTGTTGTGTGCTGTCCTTAGATTAGTTAGGTTTAAGTAGTTCTAAGTTCTAGGGGACTGACGACCATAGATGTTAAGTCCCATAGTGCTCAGAGCCATTTGAACCATTTATTTCACACATCTGTGATCACAGTTAAACAATAGCATGTTGTTCACTTTGTCGATAGTTACGTTTTTAGCTGTAGTTTCTGGATGTCATTCATTGGGAGTGACTTTTGGTGCAAGGGACGGTGGCTGACCCTCCTCTGTGGTTTTCGGTGTGTCAGCGATGCGGACATAAAATGTTGTTGGGGGTCTCGTAGGGCAGTTCAATGTAGTTCGGATCTGTTACTGGTAGACATATTCCTATTATTCATTTCCACTGTGTCACAATTGCTACCAGTTAGACTGTAACCTTAAGTAGCGACTCCTTACTTCAGTATTCTGTTGGTGGAACCTTTTGAATGTCCTTGATCATATTTATTATAATATTGTAATTAAACTGTTGCCCTAATAAATCTCCTGCGTAAAGTTACTTGTGCACACAAAATCACGTCCTAGTAATTACAGCATAATCGTTATTATTTGTCTTGTGCTTTTCATCTTACTAAGAGAATTTTCATTTTCGAAATTGTTTTAGTGTCTTAGTTGATAATTCTTAAAATAATTTCACTGTCTAGGATTATGTATTTTTATTTGTTTAAACACAGACCTCTCAATCTAGAGCAAATAGGAGTGAACAGGATTATTGCTCATCCTGTATAAAGTTTTAATGTTCGATAAGGCATTTCAAGATTATTGCAAAACATATTTCATACTATTAGCCTAGTTATCCCATTTCACCTTCTCCGCAGTATCAAAATAAGTTTTATGATGCCAATATCCTCTAGTTTCTCCATTTGAATGAAACACTATATTAACAGATCTATTTTGCAGATTAAGATTACAACTGATTCTCAGTGTTGCTCCACATGTACCTACATTGAAAAAAATAATTGTGCCAAAGCCTACCGCTTAGCGAGAAAGTTGCTACTTGCTGCCTCGGGAAATTAAGTATCAGTTACTGAGCAGAGAGCGGTATGGAAATCGATCCAAGAGTATGGAGACTGGTAAAGCTTATTAATAAAGGAAACAGTTCTCCGGTATGAATCCGCAACCATCATTAGTATTTTATGAATAAGCCCATCTAGATCGCTAAATAAAAGGTTTTTGTTACGATATTTCGGCACTGCTACCATCAGAGATCTGTAATTAAAATGAAAGGAATATGAAGAACCACTGGCTACAAAAATTTAAAAAGTTAAAAAATATTGCAAAATGAATATTCACGAAAATACTTTAAACCTGCCAAACAAGATTCAATGTGCATTTTAAGATCTATAACTAATTGAGGGGTGGGGTGGGGGGGGGAGGGGTCTACTAACAACTGGTTTAAAACTCATACAAAACTACAGGATCCAGCAGACAGGTGGCGCTAGTTCAGGGGACGCTACCTTCATATTTAACTTTTATTCCCTTCCACACACTTTAAATTAAAATTTACACGCCGGCCGGTGTGGCCTAGCGGTTCTAGGCGCTTCAGTCTGGAACCGCGTGACCGCTATGGTCGCAGTTTCGAATCCTGCCTCGGGCGCGGATGTGTGTGATGTCCTTAGGTTAGTTAGGTTTAAGTAGTTCTAAGTTCTAGGGGCTGATGACCTCAGATGTTAAGTCCCATAGTGCTCAGAGCCATTTGAGCGATTTTTGAACAAATACACACAATCAAATTACAAAATTCGAATAAAATAAGTAAATCGCCTACTACTCACATTAACATTACAGATCAGGACATTTAATCCAAATGATTTTCACCTAAAGTCGATGACATCTATTCTTTGAACCTGTTAACAACGTCTACAAAGGCCACTGTTTTTTTTTTTTCCTTTCGACCCCCTCCCAGAGGGGGGGTGGAGAGGGGGCTGGCAGCAGCTTAATATGCCACTCTACAGTCTACAGAAGAGTTGAAAAACGTAATGAGAAGATGAACAATAAAAACAAGCGATACAACGGTGACTTTTTAAAAAACTGTAAAATGGCGAAAAGGCTGTGAGGCTGTGAGTTTAGTACAGCCAGCACCTCATCCTCCATTATCACCAGGCTGAGCAAAATGGCTCTGAGCAGTATGGGACTTAACATCTGTGGTCATCAGTCCCCTAGAATTTAGAACTACTTAAACCTAACTAACCTAAGGACATCACACACATCCATGCCCGAGGCAGGATTCGAACCTGCGACCGTAGCGGTCACGCGATTCCAGACTGGAGCGCCTAGAACCGCACGGCCACACCGGCTGGCACCAGGCTGAGCTTGGTGATCACTACGGTGTAGGTTCGGGGGCGACAGGGAGGCTGGGTCTGGCGAGGAGAGGAAGGGTGTCAGTGACACGTGGGGATCGAACATGATGCGCAGGAGTTCACGAAGGAGTTCCATATGAAAGGAGGGGGGAGGGGGACTTTATGAGAACTGAGTCCCTGTGGGGAATCAGTTGGGAGATGGGGGCACCTGGGAGATAATTTTGTATCTCCATGGTGAGGGTATGGGCGTCAAGGAACTTGGGGTCCAGAGTGGACAGTACAAAGGTGTGGGCTAGGATGTGGGTGACAGGAGGAGGAGTGGTATAGATGGAGACGGCGGCGGGATGGCAAGGGTCGGTGACTTTTTGTGGGAAGTGGCGGGAACAAAGTAAGTTTTTTGGATAGGGTAGGCTGAGAGAAGAATGGGGTAGAGAGGAAGGTGGCGGGCGGCAGATCCTGTAGGAGCGGTGGAGGCGCTGGGAGGTCCGGTCGGTGGCGGCGAGCTCCAGGCGACGGCTAACAGGCAGGCGGACGGACGGGCGGTAACAGCAACAGGCCCTTCCAAACCGTAGATTGCACCCCAAGTGTGTCCCAGATAGTGTAATCTTTCGACTTAGAACTGAGGGAATCCAACCCTCGATATATGTACACAGGCCACACGGAAATTTGGTATTTAATATATTTCACATTACTAAAAGGCTACAGTTACAAAAGTAGTATTAGGTGTTGTAACTACACTTGTGTAATAAATAAAAAACACTGTGCCTCATGAAGTAAATTTTAGGCACACATACAATAAAATATGTAGAACTGTAAAACTGCGTATAGAAACTAAAACGATTTGATTACTAAATTCAAATACTTTGGAAGACAGCTCCATCTTGCGGAAGAACCAGCAACTTGTTTCCTGAGGCCGGTCAGTTGCCGCACAACCAGCTGGAACTGGTATTATGTTCGAGTATAATGACTTTTCTGGGGACTAGGAATCTTCTCTGTAGGAATCAGCATGGGTTTCGAAAAAGACGATCGTGTGAAACCCAGTTCGCGCTATTGGTCCACGAGACTCAGAGGGCAGTAGACACGGGTTCCCAGGTAGATGCCTTGTTTCTTGACTTCCGCAAGGCGTTCGATACAGTTCTCCACAGTCCTTTAATGAACAAAGTAAGAGCATATGGACTATCAGACCAAATGTGTGATTGGATTGAAAAGTCCCTAGATAACAGAACGCAGCATGTCATTCTCATTCCGAAGCAAGAGTGATTTCAAGTGTGCCGCAGGGGAGAGTTACTATTCACAATATACATAAATGACCTTGTGGATAACATTGGATGTTCACTGAGGCTTTTTGCGGATGATGCTGTGGTATATCAAAAGGTTGTAACAATGGAAAATTGTACTGAAATGCAGGAGGATCTGCAAGGAATTGACGCATGGTGCAGGGAATGGCAATTGAATCTCATTGTAGATAAGTATAATGTGCTTCGAATACATAGAAAGAAAGATACTTTATCATTTAGCTACAATATAGCAGGTCAACAACAACTGGAGGCAATTAATTCCATAAATTATCTGGGAGTGGGCATTAGGAGTGATTTAAAATGGAATGATCATATAAAGTTGATCGTCGGTAAAGCAAATGCCAGACTGAGATTCACTGGAAGAATCCTAAGGAAATGCAATCCGAAAACAAAGGAAGTAGGTTACAGTACACTTGTTCGCCCACTGCTTGAATATTGCTCACCAGTGTGGGATCCGTACCAGATAGGGTTGATAGAAGAGATAGAGAATATCCAACTGAGAGCAGCGCGCTTTTTTACCGGATCATTTAGTAATTGCGAAAGCGTTACGAAGATGATAGATAAACTCCAGTGGAAGACTCTGCAGGAGAGACGCTCAGTAGCTCGGTACGGGCTTTTGTTGAAGTTTCGAGAACATACCTTCACGGAGGAGTCAAGCAGTATATTGCTCCCTACTACGTATATCTCGCGAAGAGACCATGAGGATAAAATCAGAGAGATTAGAGCCCACACAGAGGCATACCGAAAATCTTTCTCTCCACGAACAATACGAGACAGGAATAGAAGGGAGAACCCATAGAGGTACTCAAAGTACCCTTCGCTTCACACCGCCAGGTGGCTTGCGGAGTATGGACGTAGATGTAGAACTCCGGTGGCGCAGCAGCCGCGACGCGAGGTGTGGCCCACTCAACAATGACAGAACACGCCGCAGGCACCATACGTCACACCCGCATTTCTCAAAAAATAATGAAAAAGCGGTTAGGGCTAAATTCACACCCTTGTTACTGGAGCTCCCTTTTTCTGGTAAACATTTCTAGGTCTTCCAGTAATTTTAAGACTCGTCCCTCTGGGACTCTACGAAACACTTTCATTCACTCAGTCATCTGCCCTGTCTTACGCTTTTCAAGTGCGTGTGTCGTCAGCATGCTATCGGTTCCATCGTAGGCGTGCTCCCTATAACTTGTCAAATTTCCTCCCTGTCCGTCCCACATAAAATTTATTACAATCGTTCCAGTTTATTTACCTCTCTCCTGGGTCACACTATTTGTCGTGACTTTTTCCAGTTTTGTGGTGTAACGTATTTCCCATGTTACTTTAGGTTTGAATGCCTGTGATGATATTAGCTTTCTTGAAGCTGTGAGCGATGCTTTCAGAATGTGAGCCACTAAATGTTCCAAGTGGCACATCTTATTATTCTGACAAATCATAGTTTGACTACATTTTCTATGTCTAATTTTCTCATACATCTTGAACATGTCACCATTCTGTAACTATTTGCCTGACCTATCTCCACAACTGTTTGAAGCTCTTTCACAGTTGTGTCCTCGTCCAAATGTAACTTCAAGATTCTGTGTCATAGAGTCGAAAAAGGTATACTTTTCAGGATGACATGATTTCGCATTATCGGTTAGCTTCATGTGTATACCTGTATTGTGCTTCAAATCATTGTTATTGATCACAATGTCTAGAGGATCAGATAGGTTATGTTTTTATCTTTTTATAGCTCAGCCGTGTAGATAATTGTAAGGTGTATGACGCCCATCTTCCTATCAGGATCTTGTATTTCATCGCCAATACTTCTGTATAGTAAAAAGTCGTCGATATATCTCTTATGACACACGATATTCTGTTCTACGTCCTGATTCGTTTGAAAGAATCAGTTCTCTTGGTCTTTTTTAAATATCTCCGCAGTTGCCCCAGATGAACTATTGGCCGTTGCTAATACATCTGCCTCGTGATACATGCGGTCGTCAAACTTAAAGCACTTGTAGAAAGCACTAATTCCAGAAGCCCCATTACTTCCACGCATTCCTCTCTCCTAATCTATTGATACTTCAATAAATTTTCTCTAATTGTTCGAACAGACTCATTGATAGGTATATTAGTATAAAGGTTTATGATGGCAAAAGATGCTATGATAGCCCCTTCTGGGATTTTAATTGCGGGTACAAATTATGCCAATCCTATCTGTTCGTAACACTTAAGGATACCGTATGGTATATGCCATTTTGATTATCTTATTGCACTCCTTACTTACTTTAAAATTTGGAGAAGACCTGTTGTTCACTATTGATGGCCACTGTTAGGTAACTTAATTTGTGAATGCAGTTCCAGTAAAGATGGATTCATAATTTTGTCTCTTTTTAAAACTGCTACCCGCAAATAAGAAGTTGAATGCCTCCATCTTCTTTTTCATTTCGCCCTGAAATAAATCAACTGGGTTCCATTTTTTCTGTAATCCAGCTAACCTGAAATATTCCTGAGTATTGCGGATGTAATCTTCGTTGTATAGTAGTACCATCGTGAGCCCTTTGTCTGCCTTGGCTTCATTTCCTTTTTCCTTTCATTTTACTTTTTCTTTTCAGTTTACTGACGGTGCCATTCTTCTCAGCTACCTGCTGTTGCTTGGAGAAAACTAATAGCTGTTTTAAAGTTGTAGTCGTATTTTCTAATTGCAACTACAGTATAAGCTAACTGCATAAGGAGCCCCACTAGTAGGATTCTCAATTTCACTCACATCAGTTCTCTTTTTCTTGGATCTTTTAGAAGCCGGCCTCTGTGGCCGAGCGGTTATAGGCGCTTCTGTCCGGAACCGCGCTGCTACTACGGTCGCAGGTTCGAATCTTGCCTTGGGCATGGATGTTTGTGATGTCCTTAGGTTAGTGAGGTTTAAGTAGTTGTAAGTCTAGTAGACTGATGACCTCAGAGCACTCCCATAGTGCTTAGAACCATTTGAACCATTTTTGAATCTTGGAGAAGCTAAATAGCTTTTAATTTTAACTATAGCATAATCTGGAGTAACCTCATATTCTAAATGTCCGTTGCTGAATTTAGCGCTCAAAATACTCCGTATCACGACCCTTTTCATCTTAAAAAATATAATCAACTCATGTTCAGCTCGATCTGCATCACATCATTCATAAAGAAATAAATTTCCGGCATGAGTCCGCGATCATCATGAATATTTTATGACTATAACCACGTAGATCATTAAATAAAATTTATTTATTTATTTATGACGACGTTTCAGCATCTGCTATCATGAGACATACGCAATTAAATGAAGACAACACAAGTGTGACAGGTGTTTGATATATATCATTAATAATTAAGAAATAATTTAAAAGGTACACACAACAAAGAGCTTTAAACTTGCAAAACAAGTGTGAGTGTCAGTATCAGAATCTATACGCAATCGAGGCGTCAACTAATAGTTGCAGAAGCATACGATAGGTCAGGCAAGTGACAGCATGAAAGTGTTAAATAGAGCCCGAAAGCGACGTCACTTAAACATACTGGAAGACCTCGTAATGTTTACCCACTACACACAGTCTTCAATGAATGTTGTGAATATAGCTCTAACTGGTGCATTTGCTATTTATGGAGAACTGCAAGTGTGATGTGTGCTGACTGCGGCATGCTCTCCCGCTGTTGACTAGGCAACATGCCGCCTCACATCTGCTGCGCCGGCGGACCTGGTGCCGGTTGCACGGCAAACGGCCTGCCTTGAAAATCAATTTGCTCTTCTTTCTCAAAATAGGTGAATTTAACGAACAAATTGTTTATTTTCTATAATTTGTTTCACAAGTCTATATTTTTCAGTGTTTTGTTTGGCTCAGTGTCGGTACATAAGAGACACTTCTTTTACTTATTAAACAAGTGTAATTATAACACCATTTAATACTTTTATAATCGCAACCTTCTGGTAATGTCAAATGTATTTACTACCAGAGTTTCATGTGGCTTTTGGGTTACTATCCTCAACTACGGAAAATTCCATAAGCCAACTGTTTCTCGAACTGCACAAAGCCACCTACTGGTACCTCCTCCTACCGCCCCCTCCCCCCTCAACTGTTTAGCAAGGTTTTCGAATACATCCTCTCCTGATGCATTCGTCAACAACTGAAACAACGCTACCCCCTTACCATTCACCATCGAGGCTTCCGTCCCACCTGCACCTCTGATGACCTGTTTTTACTTCTCACTATCAGTGCAACGCCAGTAAATTCGCTATTTTTGTCTACCTACACCTAGAGAAAGCTTACGACCATGTATGGCATTCGAGTTTCCCTTTCAGACTTATGCATTTCCAATTAATTATGTTCTTCGTATTGCATCCTCTCTCGCTCTAATATCCCATCCTTCGTCAAGAATACCAATTCCTGTACCTTCCATCCCACTGTAGGAGTGATCCTAGGCATTGTCCTCTCTGCTCTTCTTTATCTCCTGTATGCTGCAAATATGCCCAAAACACCTCCACCCCTCCGCACCAGTTCATCTCCTTCAATAAGCTGATGACACCACTTTCATCGCCCTCTACCATACATTCCAGAAAACCCAACGATCTCTCCAGACCAAGCTCAGTCAGGTTACCTACTGGTGTAACCAATAGTTCCCCAAATCGAATCCTTCAAGAACTCAGGAAATAATTACAGGCTGGACCTTCCGCCTAGATGACTTGTTCTTTATCACTTACGACCGTCTGATCCAGTTTACTAACTATCGACCGGCAACTGACACGAAAATTTCACACAGTAACCATCGAACAGAAAGCCCACAATAGACTATATTACTGAAACTACTAACTGCAGAACTTGGTGTCTACACCAACCACTATCCTCCACACCTACAAAACCTTGATCTGGTCCATCCTATCTTATGCAAATGTAGCAAGGATATCTGCACCAAAAATGTTCTGTAAGTCCTTCGATATCTTAGAACGCTATGCAGTCTGTATTATTTGCTGCAACCGTCTACCTTCGCTGAAGTGGATCCTCTACCGCAGAAAATTCACAGTTCTCCGAACGCACATTGAACACTATTCATAAGGTGAACTCTCATAAACCCATTTTTCCCCTCTGATTACCAACCCTGGTATGCTGCCACGCCGTTATGAACACATCCCACCAGCCGTACATCAACGCAACGTTCAACATACTACCTTTCCTGGACAATAAAATCCGATTAGACATTTACCATCCCACTAGTTGCAGCCTTTCCAACCTATTTCCGCTCAAGGTCAGGGATCCCCTCTGCATTTCACTCCCTTCCTTCCACTCGTGACACCACTGCCCTGCCGACCGACCTAACTTGTCCTTCCTTTCCGTCTTCATCTACTTCACCACTTACGCTATTTCTACAGATACTACTCAAAGGTTTATACATTTATAGTCAAAGCCACCCTAACGTTTAATCCCCAAACAACTTCCTCAGCGAGAGCAGGTCCTTCAGCTCTTTAGTGAAAGTGCAGTGCTTCTTCTTACAGAACGTCGCTCTTTCATTCCAAAGCATTTAAATTTCTCTTCTGTCTTTTTACTTTTCAGTCTTTTTAGTTCTTTTTTAAACTTTAAGCGATTAAATTCGCACTGTATATTTGTAATCATCTTATTTTAAAACCTTTTCAAAATTTTGAATACTTAAATACGTTTTGTCATTTCTTCATCTGTAACTGCTCTAGGCTGCAGAGTGGCACACCTTTCTCCTATATGAGGCGAGGGGGATGAAGAACAATAAAGAGAGAAAACAAGATGGTCTTTGCACATATATTAAAACAGTAGTTGCATACTAATTAAATGTAGATAAAATCGACTTGGACTGGTAGTTCCCATCTATAAATTTGATATCGTCACTAAGCAATCGTACTTATTTGTGTAGATTATTTTGAAATTTAAATTATGTCTGTCATTTCATAAGTTTAAGTTGAAGGGGAAGGGAAAATTATAATAATGATAAAATAAAAGTAAAATCTAAGGGCAATGTCTCACTCATTTGCGTCACCTTTCAACTAGGACTTGTATCTTTGTATAATATTAAAACTAGTTGTTAGTTGATGCTACAGTTAGGTACAGATATTAATACTTTTCTCAAGTTCAAATTTTTGCGCTGAGAGTACCTTTCAAAACATACTTTTAACTTTTTAAATTTTTAGAGCTTCATTTTCTCTTTATCTTAATTATCTGATGATTGCAGATGCCGAAACTTTGTAATAAATAAATAAATTTTATTTAGCGGTCTGGACGGTTTTGTTCGTAAAAGACTGGTATAGCGTCACCGTTACATGGGAGAGTTCCGTGCACCTGCTAAGCAACCAGCGTGGCAGGAGACGGCTAAGCGAGAACTCCCGGCTGCTGGGGATGAAAGTTTAAGCGCGGTGTCCGGCATCTGGCACGGGCTGGTGTGTGCCGCCCTGTCCCAGATAAAAGCGAAGTTCCCCCCACGTCCTCCGGAAAAACTTTAATCGGACTAGGGCTGTAGCGACGGGGGCAGCGGCGGCGCGCCACCGACGGCCCGGTATCTGCAGCGCTATCAACTTCTGCGTCACCGCGAGAGAAACGGCGTCCAATGGCTCATCGGTCTTAACGGATTACGACGCTTCACAGCCTCACGACAAACGGACCGCCCGTCACTGAGACATGGGAAGTTGTAGAGGGTCCAGGAAAAGTTATTTCTGGTAGTCGGAGACGTAGATCTATATATTTTTATGGGTTAGAAAGTAAAAGATGAAAACAATATTTTCTGTAAAAGAAGTACAAACACGAACCTGTGTTATTTTTTTAAAAATATTAGGATTTTATAAACTAGTAATGTAACGGCAGATGTGGGTCACAGGGGACCCAAACGTTGCTTACTAATCAAGGTTTCTGCTGTTTCGTCACACGAACCACCAACTACGCGTAGCTCACCACAGCATCTTTACAGCATCGCGCCGCGTGGTGGTCGCCGGTTTACGCCCAAACATAGCAACGATACGGTGACCTGAGGAGCTCACTGGTAGCATTGCCCGTCACTCATGGCACGTCACCGAACTGTGTACCTAATAAGATGTATATACTGGAAAATTAAGCTTTGCAGGAGGGCAATATCAGTTGTACTACCCGAGTTCGTCTCGCACGTGGACTCAGAAAGCTTTAATTTGCCAACGACTACTCACAGTTCCTTTAAATCTGTGACACGTCGAAATACTGAATCTATCTCTAAGGCGTACTCGTATAGCGCAATCTGTATTGCATTGGCCACAAACTATGCTTATGTTTACGTATCCATGTTAGTACATGTAACTGGCCATCTTCATTCGTGGTCTATAGATAGCGCAGGTTGTAACGTATATATTGTCATCAACCACAATTACAGTCCTGTGGTTGCAAGCAAAGGCAAAATATACACTACCAGAAAAAAAGACCCTTAAGGACTGCAAATTAGTGGCAGCAGAGTATAATATGGGCATACTGATGGGTAGTAGTGTTAGTGATTCACTTGTCATGGTCATCGGCGCCGGCCGGGGTGGCCGAGCGGTTCTAGGCGCTACAGTCTGGAACCACGCTATCACTACAGTCGCAGGTTCGAATCCTGCTTCGGGCATGGATGTGTGTGACGTCCTTAGGTTAGTTAGGTTTAAGCAGTTGTAAGTTCTAGGGGACTGATGACCTCAGAAGTTAAGTCCCATAGTGCTCAGAGCCATTTGAACCATTTTTTGGTCATCGGCGATCAGACGACGTTCAGGAAGTCTATCTGTTTTGACTCTCTAAGAAGTAACTGGGCTGAGTTTAGAGGTGAGAAGTGTACGAAACATTCACTCTAGGGTACAAGCATGACTCATCCACGAGCACGTACATCTCAGCCATTTGAACAGTGTCACACACGGGGACTCTGGAAAGCTGGTTGGACGTATTGACGGATTGCCACAGATATGGGGCACAGTTTATCGGTGGTGCGTCGTTGCTTTCAACAATGGACTGTGGAGTATTTCCACACCTGTAGATCAGGTTCTGGATGTCCGCGTAGTACCGAAGCATGTCACGATAGACAAACTGTGCGAGCAGCGATGGCCGACCGAATAACTATCAGGGCTGAAATCCGGGTACATGATGCACCAGCAACAACATCAAGGAGCTCTGCAGCAGGATTTAGATCACGTGTACCTCTTACCATGACATCAAGCCCGCATTCTCTGCTGTCGTGAAAGAGTCGACTAGAGAAGCTAATGATGCTCTGTTGTCTTCAGTGACGTGAGTACGTTTTGTCTGTATGCGAGTGATAGACGTACACAGGTACGGCGGAGACCTGGTGAGCGGCCCATTCTGGAGTGTATTCGCCAATTCCACTCAAGGCTTCATTGTTTAGGGGATCGTCAGTTACAACTCGTTGTCACATTTAGTGTCTGTGTAGCTTAAGTAACCAGTGCCCGTTGCATTGCACAGGTTGTTGTTCGCATTCTTCTGCCATTTCTTCGACAGAAAGGTGATGTGCTTTCCCACCGAGACAATGCACGTCCACATACGGCAGCTGCGACCCACAGTGGTGTTCGTGATGGCCTGTAACGTCGCCAGATCTCTCGCCAACTGAACACTTATGGGACGTGATGAAGCGGTAACTTACTCATTCTCCAGAGCCTGCGAGAACCATTGTCGAACTGGAACAAAATCTGAAAGATGCTTGGGACAGTCCATCGCAGGATGCCATCTGGCACTTTTACGATCGTTTGCATCGAGAATATCCACCTGTGTTACTGCCAGGAGGCTACCACCCACTTGTTAATAAAATGACTTCGTCGTTAATGGTGTTGCTTTTTTTTGGGCAGTGTTTGTAAATGTTATTAGGAATACAAGATATATAAGCACAGGGTAATAAAGTAAAGTTGTGCAACATTTATTAGTTTTTATAACCATTTGTGTTTGGGCTTATCAGAAACGTTTAGTCTTACCATGTGATATGGCCAGCTACGAAAACTGTTCCACTACTGTTCTTCGAGTTAATTATTTCAAATAAGTATTTTATTTTTGAAATAGTCTAATGTTTCCAGCATTTCTTGGAGAGATGAGAGTGATCTTTAGTGGTCTAGTTCACAACTGTTGTTCATAATTTAGAGAATGAAGTTTGAAGTATATTTTCTCTTCGTATATGTCAACAGTTTTAAATTTGTATTTCGCAGGTTTCAATCAGATTTAAACAGCAAATTTTGAAAATAAAATAACACGATGAAAAATGCTTCTGTCATAGCACAAAAAAGGCGAACGTGTCCTAGACAGAGTAAGGGATGTAAAAGAATGAAAATAGCGTTCCCACTTATCTGACAGCTCCAAAAACATTTAATTCAAAACATGTTGACATATTCTAGCAGTTTTACCTGTTATTATTAGTACCCAGGCCATATGATATAATGCATGGTGTCAAGTAAAGAGGCAACATACATTATGTCACGTCGTTCAACATTACACTATGTCATACAACATGGTATTTGTCATGTCATGCAGTACGACGTATATACCCAGAAATCTCCTCCCCCCCCCCCCCTCTCCCCCCCAAAAATACTTTAGCTGTGACATTTATGCTCTTCAGCCGTACTGTACATTGTTTACTAAGGCTAGTAAATCTTCTGGATTTTGGGCATATGATCATGAACTTTAGCCTATAAACTGCAAAATACAGGCGTGTCAGCATCTTGCAGCTAAGAGAGCTCAATCCGCCGGGGAGTTAGGGTTAACTAGTGAAACAACACAACTATTGCAAGATTTTTTTATTTAAATGTCTTTGATACTGCTAGGTAGGTCGAAAGTTCACTTCCCATCTTTTACATCCCTAACCCTACCCAGAACACAATCGACTGTTTGTGCTGTTATATGAGCATTCCTCACTCTCGTTCCCAATTTTTACTCTACCACAATTTTAATATTAGACCGCCATAGCGCGGCAACCGATGTAGATTTTTGTTGACTCTGGGGAGCCGGCCGGAGTGGCCAAGCGGTTATAGGCGCTACAGTTTGGAACCGCGCGACCGCTGATGACCACAGCAGTTAGGTCCCATAGTGCTCACAGCCATTTGGCTCTGGGGACGATTGATTCGGTAAAGGTTATTTATTGTCTTTCGAGCCATGTTGCTTATACCGTGGAAACGGTTAAAGCTTTCACAAAACAGTACGACGGCCATTAATTACGAGTACACGTATTTGTCTACTCCTTTACACAAACTGAACTGATTCACACAAGTTTGAAACATACAAGTGGCCTGCGAAAAACAAATCACGAAAACTATGTTTTTTGGCCGTAAAATCCGAATCAAGCCGTGTTTCTGAAAGCGAGCTTCCAAATTCTTCGTAACAATGCATTCCTTTACGTATTTAATTCACTTCAAACCGTTTCCGCGCATTCAGTTCACGTAAGAACAAATTTTACGTGCTACACTCATCTCGACTTTAAACCATTGTATCTCCACAACAGATAAAGATTGCTAGATCAAAAAATCTTTTCGCGTTTGTCCATTTATCTACCACCGTGCAAAATTTGAACCTATTCATATAAGTTTGAAACATAGAAGTAGCAGGCTTTAAAAACCTCCCACAAAAACGTTTTTTTGTACGTAAAATCCAAACGAAGGAAGGCTTTTTCAAACGGTTGAAACTTACCGTAGAGCAATGAGTGATACACAGGTGCACCAAATTTGAACCATCAGTGTTGGTCCATCCCGGAGTTACGTTAGGGTGACACTTTTTGAGGTAAAATCCGAACGGTCCGCATACAATTGGTGCCATTAACTGAGCATTTATTTCAGCCAAATTAAAGGTTTTGCAAAAGGAATGAATCGATTAGCACAATTTGCCTAGGCACTGCTCCGGTTCTTCGTCCACATTTTCTTTATATACTGTAAAATACGTACATTAAAAGAGATGTTCGAGTGACTATACAAATGGCCGCTGGTCCGCGCTAAACCAAAAGTTTTTCACCCCGTGTTCCTAGTTCAAATAAAAACCGAGCAGCAACATCCCCCCCTCCCCCTCCAAATCACATCCTGCGCAAGGCTTTTTCTAACTTATTTATTACAGCGCTTCCGCACTCTAACGATAATAGAAGGAAGGAGAAAGATGGAGGAGGATGAAGTGTATAAAAGCCTAATCGATGCGCAGTTAGATTCCACACAGCCAAGTGCAGACAGGTGCTGGAGCTTGGCCAGCAGAGGCGCCGCTAATTTAGGCGTCCGCGTCGCGGCGCAGCGCGCCGTGATCAACGGCTAGCCGCGGCAGTCCCTGGCGTCGTACTTTAGTTGTCAGGAGCTGCCGCGCGCGGCGCTACCGTCCATCATGTGGCTCTAATCCCGCGACAAGCGACAGTAGAGCGGGGCACCGAAAGGCACAGCACACCCGCCTAGGGACGCAACTGTCACGTGCTCCCCGCACCGGTGCAAGTGTCAGCTGCCAGTTGGTAACTGGAAGGTGTTCTCCAGATATTCCACCTATAAACTGGACGCACTGTTTCTGACGCACGCACACATACAGAAAGAGAGAGAAAGAAAGAGACATTATGCAGTCACTGAATTCATCTCTGGTGAAATCACCAAACCTTTGAGTGGAATTTGTGTAGCAGGACTAAGTCGCACGATACTATGACTATTAACACCCGAATTAATTTAATATGCAACACACCAGCCTCAACCAAATGAAAAAAGGAAAACGGAATAAAATCTTATAATCTTCTAAAAATTAGGTTTTAACCCTTTAACTGCTCTGGACATGTTAACGAGATCGCCTTTGTACCTGTCCCTGTGTGCTCTGAAAGTGTTCACGCGTGCCACCAGTCCTTATACCTGGTACTCTGAACGTGTCTACGTCCAAAGCTGTTAAACGGTTAAAGGTGGTGTGATATTTTAAAAAGACCTAAAAGGGCGATATAACAATTCCATGACAGTATTGTGAAAGGTGAACAACAAATTTTGTAGGAGTTCAATACTTCCTGAGCGATCAACTAAGATGGAGCGCTAGTTGTCAGGTTAGTGACCTCGCAAATGGAAACGCGATACTTTTTCTTAACTGCTGGGTACAAGCTTCCTGTCAGTCCGTGTTCAGCGGTGCACCACCCAGACGTCCGCTCATAAGAGCAACCAATGCGCGGTACAACTCCCCGCTTACGTGCGGCAGTGATTCCCTCTGCACTGTTAGAAAAACGGAGTCAAGTATATAAACTGAAACCAAATCTGACACCAAAAATGGCAAGCTACGCGACGAAAGCAAGATAAAAGCAAAGATTACATATAGAACAACCGAATTACAAATCGAATACCAATAATTATTCGAAAGAAGATGATGATTTTACACAAGACGCAATCAGTAAACAAATGTCAGAACGTCTCCTCTAACAAATATCTTGTCAAACAGAAAGAACAAAAACATAATTTCGTCATTGTTCGAAGTCGTACTGCCAAGTTTGTCTGATATGTAATAATGTGAGATGGATTATACAGACTTCAAACTGGTGATAACTAATGCCAAATTTTCAAAATCTTGGTGAACACAGAGAAACAATTTTAACCAGTTCCTTAATGTGAAGGCATTCGTATTTTCTGGATACGTAATGTTATAAATGCATAACTTTAAACAATTTAGATAGCGTATTTTGTTGTTGTGGGTAGTATTTCCCGGATTATACAATCTGATCGAAATCGCAAGGCAGCTTTTTGTGGACTTTGGTATGGAGTGTGTCCTCCTTCAACTTTATGACGGCCTGAACTCTGTTGGGGATGCTTTCAATGAACCACCTGAACGTCTTTGTGGAATGGCAGCCCAGCGCTCCTCAAGAGCCGAAACCTGAGGCAGAGATGTTTGACGCTGGAATGTGGACCGAACCCCCCTTTCTAACTCATCCGAATAGTTTTGCACTGGGTACAAGTCAGAGCTCTGAACAGGTTGATCCATTCCAGCAATGCTATTGTCCACAAAGCAGCGCCTCACAGATGCTGGTTTGTAACTCGGTGCCTTGTCATGCCAGCCGGGTTGGCCGATCGGTTCTAGGCGCTACAGTCTGGAACCCCGCGTCCGCTACGGCGCAGGTTCGAATCCTGCCTCGGGCATGGATGTGTGATGTCCTTAGGTTAGTTAGGTTTAAGTAGTTCTAGGGGACTGATGACCTCAGAAGTTGAGTCCCATAGTGCTCAGAACCATTGGAACCATTTTTGCATTGTCATTATGATTCAAATAAGCATCGTCTTTGAACTGTTCCTCTCCTGTACGCAGTTCACAACGTTGTAAAATGTGCTCGCATTCTTCCGCATTAAGCAGTTAACACCGCCTAGTCTGCACTTCACAATATACACGTGGTGGTAGGCAACATTTTCCAGGCAGCTGCCAAACTAAAACACTTCCATCGGAATGCAACAGGGTACTGAGTGATTCATCATTCCAAATTACTCGTTCCCGGTTATCCGTTGAACATTGGTGTCGCTCTTTACACCGCCTCACGCGTCACTTAGCCTTGACTACAGGAATTTGTGACTCCTGAGGATCTGCTCGACCACCGTAGACCATTCGTTTTAACTCCCTAGGCACAGCCATAGTGCTTGCAGGACTACTGGTAGTAATTTTGAAGCCACGACTGATTCATTACGCCAATTCCGTGCGATTTTTACATCCACTCCTCGCAATTCTCGGCGGCTCCTATGCGTCAGCACATGATTTCCGCCTCGTCTTGGCTTAGGTGCGGTTATTCCTTAACGTTTTCCTTTCATAATGACATCAATAGTCGACATGAGCAGCTTTGGTATGTCCCCGACAGATTTCTTTTTCAGGTTACATCCAACGTCGAGTTCACCTTCGAAGTGACAGCTCTCCTGAGCGATCCACTCTGCTTTTACTAATTCTCTGACTGCACAACACTTCCCGCCTCCTGTGCGTGTATCCTGATATCTAGTGGTCAATTTCCCATTATTTAGAGGTGTTCGCGGATACCTTTTATCAGATAGTATACATCAGTCATGAGGCAACTCATTCAAATTTCCGCGCCGCTTTCCCGCAACATGTTCGAAGATAAGCTAAAACAATATGGTGCATTCCACCGATACATCGGAGTTTTGCTGGAATACTTAGTTTTGGCTTAACTAGAGGCGTGCTACGGTGCTGTGTAGTTGGACTACAAACATATACCAAGAAACAAAAAAGAAAATTATTTTTTTGTGGTGCATGTGGATCTGGGTTACATCTGATGGATAGCCTTTCAGGGCGAATATCTGCAGGAAGACGTTGAAATATTACAGTAATAACACTGTCCATTGCTGGCCTCCACTTAATGGCAAGCGTTACCGCAACCAATGATGGAGAACTCTTGCGTATCCCGTGCTACAACGCAGAGGTATCAGAATATCTATCGGGCCTTCATATACCACCATGGCCGTGAAACATGCAGTCCATGGTTTCCCGATGTAACGTATGGTGATATCACTTGTCGCAAGTTCCAACGTTGCCAAGTGACTTTCAAAGTCTATATCATCTACGTGGCCGTGCGGGGTAGCCGCGCGGTCTGTGGGCGTCATGTCACGGTCCTTGCGACTCACCCCGTTGGAGGTTCGAGTCCTCCCTCGGGCATGGGGGTATGTGTTGTCCTTAGCGTAAGTTAGTGTAAGTTAACTTTAGTAGTGCGTAGGCTTAGGGACCGATGATCTCAGCAGTTTGGTCCGATAACACCTTACCACAAATTTCCAAAATTTTATCATCTACGTGGTTGATCTTTTATGGTACCCTGCCGTGATTCATATATACCACTGCTACTCTATAGGGTTCCACGCGCTTCAGTTTGCAATATTTTCGTCTTGTCCTGTCTAACGCTCCACTAAGAAAGCTAATAGTGTCGCTGTGAAGTCTTTCCGATGGGCTCCTTAGCTAAAGCGATCTCGGTAAACTAGTTGCCTCAAATTCCGATACAATCTCAAACGAGTAACGAAAGCCGCTAAGATTACATTGTGTGATAATAAATTTAAAAGAAACACCGGTTAAGCATTTAGCAAAGTGTGAAAGCGGGTGCTTGAAAAGGAAAAGACATATAGTAATACGTTGCAATGTTTACCTATAGATTGTAATATCGGCCCTACAAGTGACACTGGACAGCAATCGCACATGTGATGTTTGGACGCCGGGGATACCTCTGTATTCGACATGTCGGTCGCGTCATGTTGAAATCAGCTAGCTGTTCAGATATCCTCCTCTGGACATTCCAGTGGGAGCCCCGCTGGTTAAAGACGAAATTAATAACCAAACAACGAAAAGAAGACAGACGGAAATAAAGGAAATTAACAGTTCATTACTTCAAAAGTAATCGACGTAACTGTTAACTTAGTATTCTATCTGTGAGGCAAGACAGTCAACGTCTTCATCGAAACATGTTTTCTGTTGCCTACGGAATCACGATTGTACTCAGTCGTGCACCTCTTCGCTAGAAGCAATTTGACGGCCACGAATGTTTTTCTTCAAGGCTCCAAAAACATGGAAACCGCTTGGGGAGAGATCGGGACAACTTTAGCAACATGTCGGCGGAAATTATCCTGCAACAGAATGATACCGTCCATCGAGATTCCCGGACTTTTGGCCTTGATGGCGAGCTTCAGTTTTTGCGAGTGTCCACGTATCGTTGTGGGGTGATTGGGGCGCCGTATTCCGGAAATTCAATAAGCAGCGGGCCACTGCAGTCAATCATCATGACTTCCCGGAGCTGGCGTGCCTACTGTTTCGACTACGCTACAGAAGTTCCGTGCTGGGAAGCCCCTACACATCCTTAATACAGTCCCCATCCCTCCTCACGTTATTTCCATATTTTTGGAACACTGAAAAAACACATTCGTGGCCGCAGATTTGCTTCGAACAAAGCAGTGCACGCGTGGGTACAATTATAGTTCTGTAGGCAATTGCAACATTTTTCCGTGAACGCGTTGACCAGCTTATCTCACAGTATAATAAATGTATTCACAGTTGTGGTGATTACTTTCAAAATAATCAATAGTTTACTCATTTTCCGTCTATCTCGTTTTCATTGGACATCCCCTTATAAAACAATAACAAAGAGCGTGAGAAGATAACTCAAATTCGCTGGGCTTATAAGTTTCCGCTAACAATCACTTAAATACCAGCCACAGAACTCCTTGGTGTTACTTGAATTCTAAATTAATGTCTTCTGAGTCACATCTTACTGCCACAGCTGGAGACAGCAAATGTCATCAAAAGAGGCAAAAAATTCCAGTAACCATCGCCCTATCACCCTACTGAACGTATGAAAAGAGCTTTCCTCGAAGAATCACAGCTAGCAACAGAAGGCATGCCCCGTATAAAATAATTTGGCTTCACCAATCACCTAACCACTAATTCGAGGTTCTCCAAGCACCAGAAACATAGTAAAAAATTTTATCTTACGATTTTAACAGCGGCACTTTTCCTAATCTTCATAATCGGAGGCATAGCACCTTGGGAATTACGAAAAATCGCTCTGTTTTAAAAATAGTCATGAATATTTATCAATTTTACGTGTGGAGAACAAAGAGAGGAAGGCAGACTTCTTGAAACACTTAAACATCACTGTTCATAAGAGAAGATCTGAACGGAATCTGAGAAAATATCGGAAATGCGCTGAACGCCGTGCGGCCGCCGCAAGCGCCGACTGTGCGCCTTGTGTTCACTAGCGTGCGCTGACTGTTGGACGGTGTTCTACATTAAACTAAGATAGGACCACGTTGTATTTTAATGTGTATACACATTGACTTCGAATGATACATGGGACAGTTGAGAAAGTCTTAATGTTGGATATACAGCATGTCCAAGAAAGAATGTGTCAGTTATAAATTAAGAGTCGTTGAGTGTTGGTTGAAGGTCGCTGAATTAAAGAGTAACTCAACTTCAGATAAGTGAATGCGCGAGTACTGCTTTGTCGTTTCCCCGCTTGCAGCACTACATATACATTAAGGGAACTCCTCAGTGTAAAGCATTTTGCGTTGTGGAATTTGCTGATGGCGAATCACTAGTTTCAGTCCAAACTTCCGTTTCGCTTCTAGTTATTGTGATCCCGTATGTGGCAAGAACATCCATAGATTATATAGACAGTAGGGCTGTCTCACCGATATATCAATATCGAAACGGCAGTAACAGTGCCAATACTTTTATTTTTATTATAATTTTTCGCAATTTTCGGTAAACATTTTTAATTTTTCTTTTGAAATTGTTGTAGAACATAATTTTACTTTCACTGTGTGAAAGAGTTTTACTACTTTTTAAGCTTTCATCACGTCCAGTCTTTGTCTCTGACTGTGTGAAGCAAGTACAGGCGGAGCAAAGAAGAAATCGGATTGCGCAGGGAGGGTGGCGATGTGAACGGAATAACAAGATTTCCGATGTCAGCAAACAGCACGCCAGTTTTTGACGTAACTAGTGTGCTATTTGTTCCCATCTGCAGTTTCCAAAAAAAAAAAAAAAAAAAAAAAGTTGCCGAAAATGATGAACAAAAATCTAAATCACAAGACTGATCTCTGCGATAAGCGGAGACGAGTGAGGGGGAAATACTGACGTAATCGGCGCTCGGCGCTACCAACAGAAGAAGTTTAGCTCCATCATGCAGTTTTGAAACTACAACTGCTAGGTCGCTGGCGTTTGCTGAAATTTAAAAAAAACTGGGTGGTCGACATGAAGTGTTCCGGACAAGTCCGATATGTGACGAAACCGAAGGACGGACCCATCGGACACCTTTTATTGTGCCTATTACATGCAGTTACCATTCTTCGCAACCGTGAAAGTGCATCGTTTTCCTTTCAGTTCTTTCTCGAAGGAGCATAAGCAGGCTTCTAGGTTGTTGATGTACATTATATCTATAAATCACTACTTACATATACAGCTGTAAAACCGGCAGTATATTTACGATGTGCAGCCTCTAACAACCCTACCACAACAAAGGTCAAAAATGAATTATGATTGTAGTGTTGCTCACGCTACTAAATATTGCATTTTCGGGCAACAACAAAGTTATATTATGTGGCAGGTGTCATTAGAGCACAGTTAATAAAGTCTTTTCATAAAATAATGGATAAACTAGGCACTCTAATTTTCGTGTTTCCCACACTGGTCTCGTTGTGAAGTCATGGCTCAATCGACGAAAATCTAGGTGGTTATGATTCCAAGCTCGGATGCAAAGAGGCCTAGGTGTTATTCTGCGATATTCAAAAGTTTTATAGATGTGTTTCATAAACCATTCTTGAAGATTAAACTTTTGCAAGTTAGGACAATGATGATGTAAAATAGTAATCAGCACTCCGAATTTAAGTTACACTTCTTTTTTATTACTTTTGTTGCAATATCACTTCACAATATAAAACAAACTTGAAAATATCTTCCTCACTGTTAAAGTTCACATTTCATAAACTGACTACAATTTGCGTCTTTTCAACATGACGACCAAGACTTGAGTCTCTAATAACCACTTACGCGCCCAAAAATCCGAGTTACAAGTACGTCAAAGATCATAGTGACAAAAGAAAGAATACACAGAAGAATAATATCATTCGAATATAAACATATCGATGTATCAAAGTACCTCTACATTAATGAAACCAAATCTGGATATTGTCTCAGAAATATGTTAACTACGTTACAGAAACACAGTAGGATATTGCTGGTATCGAGAGGTTGAGGTGAGGTGCCGGAATGGTTACGTAATTCAAGTACCATTACAAGTCGATATTTTTAAAGGCCGATACGCCAATATTCTTTCTGCCCATATATCGACTCTTATTTCGATGCATCGAGTGCCGATAAAGATACTTTTTAAATATCTATCTGTCGGATTCTCGACATTTTTAAAAATATCAACAATCCTAACAGACAGTTCAAAAGGATCAACTGTGTGTTTAAGTCGTCCTGTGGTTTTCCGTGTACACAAGGTGTGGTATCGTAGCCAGTCGATAGCACACAGGGAGCAGTCGTTCCGTGTACAGAGATCGGCACTTAGAGGCTCTGCTGCTGTGAAACAGCGGCAGCAACCGACGCCATCCAACCACTGGCGGCACGAATGCCTCGCCCAATAAGCTGGAGCGCCACCGGTACCACGGCTCACGTGGGTAAGAGACCGCAGGACTGCAGCTCAACCCAGTTCTTGCCACGCCGCGGCGTCGAGAAGCTCCACTTAGCAGCAGTCAAGGATCGTCGTAATGCAGCAGCAACTTTCTCTACCAAAGCAGTACATCAGAACTCAACTCAAAACTTATGTTTATTTCTGTACAACGAACAGGTGAAGTGTTTGGTTTTTCCCGGCTTTGCCAAGGACTTGTAAATGGATCCTGCCAGGGAATATTTTGCACCAAAGTTGATCGTCGGTAAAGCAGATGCCAGACTGAGATTCGTTGGAAGAATCCTACGGAAATGCAATCCCAAAACAAAGGAAGTAGGTTACAGTACGCTTGTTCGCCCACTGCTTGAATACTGCTCAGCAGTGTGCGATCCGTACCAAATAGGGTCGATAGAAGATAGAGATCCAACGGAGAGCAGCGCGCTTCGTTACAGGATCATTTAGTAATCGCGAAAGCGTTACGGCGATGGTAGATAAACTTCAGTGGAAGACTCTGCAGGAGAGACGCTCAGTAGCTCGGTACGGGCTTTTGTTGAAGTTTCGAGAACATACCTTCACCGAGGAGTCAAGCAGTATATTGCTCCCTCCTACGTATATCTCGCGAAGAGACCATGAGGATAAAATCAGAGAGAGTAGAGCCCACACAGAGGCATACCGACAATCTTTCTTTCCACGAACAATACGAGACTGGAATAGAAGGGAGAACAGATAGCGGTACTCAAGGTACCCTCCGCCACACACCGTCAGGTGGCTTGCGGAGTATGGATGTAGATGTAGATGTAGTATGTTACAATACCTCTCTCACTTATTGTGTGTGTTCCCTCATTCTTATGATTTCTGCCTCAGAACCCACGAACAGTCCCGACGCGACAAGAGCACTCTTGGCGGCGAGATTTTACTTGGCCACTTCACAAAGATGTAGCAATGACGTAAATAACAGGAGTCATTATCTTTACATGATCATGATTTTCTGCAGTGCAGTACAATGACACATTCTCCATGTAGCTACTGCACAGCCGAAACCGCTAAACTCATTCAAAGAACTTTGCGATCGAGACAGTTAAATAAAAAAATATATAGGTGAAGCAAATGATCGCTCTACAGGCGGTCATTTTACGTCACGTTTCACTTGCAGAAAAGTCCACCAGTGGAAGCAATTGTAACCACCCAATCGTAGTTCCACAGTCAGTGAAATATGCAGTAAAGGTCAGCAACGCTGATCATAGAGCGTTTAAACACAGCTAGAAAAAAGAAACATAAGTTCACGACATGCGTGGACCCTTACGACGCTGCTAACTCTAACGTACAACCTTTTTAATCACAAAACCGCCAAAGTTTCACAGCAGTTTGTTTTTATTTAAATGGCAGCTACTTTCGAGCTTTAGTTCATTATCATCTTATCATAATGTGTGTATCCTGGACGCATTGCTTGTCTGAGTGACTTAGTGCAAAATACTACACTGAAGCGCCGAAGAAACTGGTAGGGGCACGGGTATTCAAGTACAGAGATGTCTAAACAGGCAGAATACGTCGCAGCGGTCGGCAACGCCTATATGAGACAACAAGTGTCTGACTCAGTTGTTAGATCGCTTACTGCTGCGACAATGGCAGGTTACCAAGATTTAAGTGAGCTACAAGGTGATGTTATAAACTGCGCACTAGCGATAGGACACAGCATCTCCGATGTAGCGATGAAGTGGGGATTTTTCCTCACAACCATTTCACGAGTGTACAGTGAATATCAGGAATCCGGTAAAGCACCAAATCTCCGACATCGCTGCGGACAGAAAAAGATCCTGCAAGAACGGGACCAACGACGACTAAAGAGAATCGTTCAGTGTGACAGAAGTGCAACCCTTCCACAAATTGCTGCAGATATCAATGCTGGGCCATCAACAAGTGTGAGCGTGCGAATCATTCAACGAAACATCTCCACTCGTGTACCCTTCATGACTGTACGACGCAAAGGTTTACGCCTCGCCTGGGCCCGTCAGCACCGATATGGAACTGTTGAAGGCTGGGAACATATTTCCCGATCGAAGGAGTCTAGTTTCAGATTGTATGTAGCGGATAGATGTATGCGGGTATCTACATCTACGTGATTACTCTCCTATTCAGAATAAAGTGCCTGGCAGAGGGTTCAATGAATCACTTTCAAGCTATCTCTCTACCGTTCCACTCTCGAACGGCACGCGGGGAAAACGAACACTTAAATTTTTCTGTGCGAGCCCTGATTTCTTTCATTTTATCGTGATGATCATTTCTTCCTATGTAGGTGGGTGCCAACAGAATGTTCTCGCAATCGGAGGAGAAAACTGGTGATTGATATTTCATGAGAAGATCCCGTCGCAACGAAAAACGCCTTTGTTTTAATGATTGCCACTCCAATTTACGTATCATGTCTGTGACACTATCTCCCCTATTTCGCGATAACACAAAACGAGCTGCCCTTCTTTGTACTTATTCGATGTCATCCGTCAGTCCGACCTGATGCGGTTCCCGCACCGCACAGCAATACTCCAGAATATGGCGGACAAGCATGGTGTACGCAGTCTCTTTAGTAGAACTGTTGCACGTTCTAAGTGTTCTGCCAATGAATCGCAGTCTTTAGTTTGCTCTACCCACAATATTATCAATGTGGTCGTTCCAATTTAGGTTATTTGTAATTGCAATCCCTAAGAATTTAGTTGAATTTACAGCCTTCAGATTTGTATGACTTATCGCGTAATCGAAATTTAGCTGATTTCTTCTAGTACGCATGTGAATAACTTCACACTTTTCCTTATTCAGGGTCAATTGCCACTTTTCGCACCATACAGATATCGTATGTAAATCGTTTGGCAAGACGTTTTGATCATCTGATGACTTTACAAGACGGTAAATGACAGCATCATCTGGAGACAACATCATGAATCCATGGACCCTGCATGTCAGTAGGGGACTGCTCAAGCTGGTAGAGGCTCTGTAATGGTGTGGGGCGTGTGCAGTTGGTGTGATATGAGACCGCTGATATGTCTAGATACTACTCTAATGTACGTAAGCATCCTGTCTGATCACATGCATCCATTCATGTGCATTGTGCATCACGACGGAGATGGGCAGTTCCAGCAGGACAATGGGACACCCTCACGTCCAGAATTGCTACAGAGTCGCTCCAGGAATACTCTTCTGAGTGTTAACACTTCCGCTGGCCACCAAACTCTCCAGACATGAACATTATCTGGGATCCCTTGCAACGTGCTATTCAGAAGAGATTTCCAACCCCTCGTACTGATACTGATTTATGGACAGCCCAACAGGATTCCAGCACTATTTCAGACATTAGTTCAGTCTATGCCACATGGTGTTGCGGCACTTCTGCGTGCTCACGCGGGCCCTACACGATATTACGCAGATGTACTAGTTTCTTTAGCTCTTCAGTGTATTTGCATACTACAGTGCGACAATCCAGTCCCCCTTTTTATCTGCACGCTGCCTACTGCCATCGAGCATGCTGGAAACGAGGAAAACATTTTATCCCAGAGAATTGTTTTTGTGGATTTTTCTTTAATCTGCGTCCCTCTTGCCCTTTTATACCGAATTCGCAGTTTATCAGGTGCGCATCGTACTTTTTACCTTCATCAATCTCTTTGCGTCCTTGCTATTACTCAGAAGTGCTAGAGCCGTCGCCCCGAAACCGAGGAGAAATGAACGACCGGTGCAGGGAATTAGCTACAGCAAGTAGCCGCGCCGGCGGGCGCCGGTGACTGCCCGCAGATTAATGGCCCGGGCAGTCCTCAGCGCCCGCGGTCACCGCGCCCCGGAGAACAATGAGGTACGAGGTGGCAGCCGTCTCCGCAAAACACCAAGGCGCCACCGTCGCGCCGCCGGCGTCGTGACGTGAAATATGGCCGGCGGAACTCTGTGTGTGTGTGTGTGTGTGTGTGTGTGTGTGTGTGTGTGTGTCTGTGAATGTGGAGGGGGCATGAGCTGCATATCCATCTGCTCCCACCACTCCACCCAACCCATCCGCACTACTCACTCATTCCGCATTCTGACCGAAGAACCTCCCGCTCCGGGACCATAACACACATTACTCGGTGTGACTTTTAATTCGAAACAACACTTCGTAGATGGAAAGCGGATGTGTCACTGACAGGACTGGGGGTCTGCGGGGGAAATAAAAGAGCAAGTGCGTATGTCGGCATAGTCTCTCTTCTTTTTGGGGCATTTCTGCCCGTGCGGCTCTCGGTCCCCATTTTTCCGCATTTGCTTTTCGGCGCGTTCATACATATTCATAAATTTTTTAATCACGTCGTCGGCCGGCCGACCACGGCGGACACGTCCCAGCTGCGCCGGCGAGGCGAGCCGCTCTTAAATAATAAACAGCTGGGCCGGGACGGCTGTCATAGCGTTTAAGTCCGCGGCAAAATACGCCGCCTGCAGACTCTGCACGAGAAGAGACGGAATACCAGCCGTCCGGCCCACATCGTGCTCACGTATTCCCTTTCCACACTCGCCCTCCATTCACGTCTCTTCTTAGTGAAAGGGTGACACCGGGGCGTACGACGGTCCTTCTTTCTTTATTATTAACGCAAACAAGTAAAGATAAATAAAATGTTTAATTCGAACGAATTTCCGTTGACATGAACGACGTCTGTATTTAAAGAGAGTTCTTTGCTGGATAAAAAGGATGACGCTGCATGAGAAAAGTCGTTACTAGCAGAAAAGCTTGCAATGACGGCGATGCAGAAGATACGAGCTTGCGCTGGGCAGTTGTTTACACGGGCTGTTCCTCGAAATTCTGGTATCTGTAAGAACTAAGTTATTTTTGAGGTGACGAGAAATGCTTCAGATGGCTGCCTGGTTCCAAACGCCCTATCTGTTAGATACGTGATATCGCTTAAGTTACGTATTTAAAAACTACAATGGACAAATTTTTTTTATTTTTGAGGTCTGAATAAGAAGGGAAATCAAGGAGAATTTGGGTTCAAATGGCTCTGAGCACTATGGGACTCAACTTCTGAGGTCATCAGTCCCCTAGGACTTAGAACTATTTAAACCTAACTAACCTAAGGACATCACACACATCCATGCCCGAGGCAGGATTCGAACCTGCGACCGTAGTGGTCGCGCGGTTCCAGACTGTAGCGCCTAGAACCGTTCGGCCACCACGGCCGGCCGAGAATTTTGGAACGGGAATTAAATTCAAGGAAAATCAATCTAGATTTAAGGTTCCACGATGACATTATAATTCTGTCAGAGACTGCAAAGATGTTAGGAAAGCAGTTGAACGGAATGGACAGTGTTTTAAAAGGGGTACAAGATAATCAACAAAAGTAAAACAAGAACACTGGAATTTAGCTGAAGTAAAGGAGGCAACTCAGAGGGAATTACAGCAGGAAATGGGACACAAAAAGTGATATGTGAGTTTTGCTATATGGGCAGCAAAATAAGTGAGGATATAAAATGCGGACTAACAACAGCGAGAAAAGCAATTCCAAGAAAGAGGAATTTGTTAATATCTAATATAAATTTAAGTAATCGTAGATAATATCGGTCGTCTCCACAAAATATTTTAGATTAAATCTAAAAACTTAGTCACTGCAATAAAATATTGAGCAGTTTACGTACCTGAATGCACAATACCTGCTCCGTTCACTGCTATCGCCTTACATAATAGTGTAATACTTGCACGGTCTGAAGATGGTCACATATTGGCCGGTACAGGTTACCGTTACCAACAAATATTTTACTATCGTGAAGACTGTATTTAATTCAGTTTTAAAGTAAATTTAAGTGTCTGCAGTGGAGCGTTGTATAAAAGTGGCACGTGGACAACAGGTATTTCGGACCAATAGAGAAATGAAACCTAAAGCATGGATCTATAGAACAATCTTGAATATAAGCTGGGTATATCTAATAACTGATAACCAGGTACTGAACCGAACTGGAGAAAATGAAATAGATGTAGGCTGCAACATCCATACAACATCTTAGCTATTTTTGCTCCGTAATTTACACAAAAGAACTGTGTATTCCGTTTCATTGTTATCTCGGAATAAATTGAGACACACTGCACATAAGTATGATGACTCCCGTATAAAATATCCTCAGGTTTCTTCCTGCGTCAATTGAGAGTGAAACATCCAGCGTTCGACGATTACCACCATTGACTTCATCGCGAACAACAGACTCTCATGTTTGCTACAGTTGAGGCCTTATGTAGCCCATGGAGGCCTCCTCATTGGTCGGTAGTTACATCATGACTTAACTGTCGACCAGTCAGATATCTTCCATAGGCAGCAGCCAAGACAGTCAGTTAGGCCTGAAGAAGACGATGATGGTAATCATCAAAAGTTCCATTTTTTGCACAGGATTGACATGGCAACAGCTCCGAGAATGTTTTGTGGAAGAGTGTCGTCATGAAAAACTTCGTTCTCATGTTATGATTCTTGGTCATCTCGTATGTGATGGTAAGGATATTTTTGATTTTGTTTACTCTGAACATCTAAAATACTGAGCATCTCCTTTCCGTAATTTATTAACCACAGAGATTAAAACATCACCTTCGACATCACATGATGGTATCCTGAATCGAACGTTAGACTTCGTAACACATAAATAATTTTTGAAAATCATCAACTCAAATTATTTCATGTAAGTACTGTGTATCACGTTCACTTATCGACTGTAGAACATCTAACTTTGTAAGTAGCCTTTTTGTATGTTAGCAGCGCTATAGACTGTATTAACATCGCCGACAGCGCTCTGCGCCCTCGGCAAGAGATTCTGTGGTTGGAGGAACTAGAAGTAACCAAGTGGACAGGGAAGTGTATATACATTATAGCCTTACTGGAGACTCTGTGTTGGTAGGACATGCACTGCAAAGTGAGATGAAATGATGTATTTATAAGATAATATGCAAGGAAATGTGTGATGAGGGATGTTGTTGATAATGTTTGGGTAGTGGAATTATTGACAACTATATAATTTTTGGAACTGGATGTCACATGAATAAGATAAAATCTTCTAGATACATTTTTTGCTCTTCAACAGAATCTTTCTTTTGCTAACCATATGCCTCCTAGTAGTTAGAGTCTATAGTTGTTAGAATCTTTTTATTTATCTGACCGTTGTTACTACTTGCTGTAATTGCTGTAGTTCTTGTTATGAAGATTTTCTGTGAGGTTAAGTGACTTATGAAAAAGATTGGGGTTTTCACTATCGGGATTCCTGATTGAAATGAGTTTAGGCAATTAACAGAGTTAGAGGTAGTTTCATATTTCTTTAATTTCATATTTTTCGGATTTGTATTTTTGTTAGGATTTCTTGAAATACAGGGCTATTCTTTTGTGTTAATTATTGGAAGTCATGTTGTCAATACACAGCAGTCAGATTGCGTTGGGCTTGTATATTGTCAGTAATAAATGAATAGGTTAAGCTTGAGTTGTCTTAGTCACGAAAAATCCTACGGGACAGTATTCAATAGAAAAATAATTAAAGAGGTAGTTCCAACTTCAGTGTTTATTTATTGGAGTTTAAGTACCTGAAAATCACTTTTAAAGTCGAAATTGCAGTTGGAGAAATTGTAATAAATAGTTCCGTCCACGGGCAAAACGCTGTAGTGTAAAGAGAGGGGCAATATTCATCGTAAGCACAGTAACTCAGCAGCCTCGTTCTAATTACTAGTGCAAAGGACAAGAATCACATAGGAGGCAACTAAACAGAATTTGTAATATCCTAAATGAGGTAACAACGGCAGACTTCTATTCATTCATGAAGTCCTGCACGACTGTGATTAATATGACGTAAATACGAAAGTAAATACCGGTACTGTTATAGGAAAAAAGGAACTACAGCTGTATCGCCGTGGAAGCACTAATCGTTTAAAGAGCGAGTAATTATTCCAAAGAAATCCAAGAACCTATCAGTACACATGCGAAGATTTTGTACACATATCTTTCTTCTGATTAGATATTCTCAGAAGCCCTTATATGATGGGAAAGACGTGTATTATGATGGATAAAATTTCATCCGACTACCTACTATTCTAAATTTTTAATGAATTCCATAAACTGTTCGATATTCTTTTTAAGCGACGAATGCAGTTTACAGTCGTTAAATTAATATATATGAACATACACTCGACTGAATGAAACTTTACTCAAAAATGACAAGGTAATCGAAGTTAGTCGGTTGTGGTTTGAAAATAAACTGGTCGATTAAAAACTTAGTGCTGGAAAACTGATTTCATCAATAAATTCAGTAGAAAGATTGTTCATTTACACGGAACTGAAGAGTCGGAGATAAAAGAGTATTACTGCAAGCAAGCTTCTTTTCTTTGTCATCAGTCTTCTGACTGGTTCGATGTGGCCCGCCACGAATTCGTCTCCTGTGCTAACCTCTTCATCTTAGAGTAGCACTTGCAACCTACGTCCTCAATTATTTGCTGGATGTATTCCAATCCCCATCTTTCTCTACAGTTTCTGCCCTCTAAAGCTCCCTCTAGTACCATGGAAGTCATTCCCTCATGTCTTTACAGATGTCCTATCATCCTGTCCCTTCTCCTTACCAGCGTTTTCCACATATTCCTTTCCTCTACGACTCTGCGCAGAACCTCCTCATTCCTTACCTTATGAATCCACCTAATTTTCAACACTCGTCTGTAGCACCACATCTCAAATGCTTCGATTCTCTTCTGTTCTGGTTACCCACAGTCCATGTTTCACTACCATATAATGCTGTACACCAGACGTACAATCTCAGAAATTTCTTCCTCAAATTGAGGCCGATATTTGATATTAGTAGACATTTCTTGGCCAGGAATGACCTTTTTGCCATTGCTAGTCTGTTTTTGATGTCCTCCTTAATACATGCGTCATTGGCTATTTACTGTCTAGGTAGCAGAGTTGCTTAACTTCATCTACTTCGTGGCCATCAATCCTGATGTTAAGTTTCTCGTTGTTCTCATTTCTACTACTTCTCATTACTTTCGTCTTTCTTAGATTTTCTCTCAATCCATACTCTATACTCATTAAACTGTTCATTCCATTCAGTAGATCATGTAATTCTTCTTCACTTTCCCTCAGCATAGAAAAGTCATCAGCGAATCGTATCATTGATATCCTTTCAACTTGAATTTTAATTCCACTCCTGAATATTTCTTTTATTTCCATCATTGCTTCCTCGATATACAAATTGAACAGTAGGGGCGAATGGCTACATTCTTGTCTTACACCCTTTTTAATCCGAGCACTTCGTTCTTGGTCGTCCACTCATTATTCCCTCTTGGGTGTTGTACATAATGTATATGATCCGTCTCTCCCTACAGCTTACCCCTACATTTTACAGAATTTCGAACACCTTGCACCATTTTAAATTGTCGAATGCTTTTTCCAGGTCGACAAATCCTATGAACGTGTCTTGATTTTTCTTTAGTCTTCGTTCCATTATTAACCACAACCACAGAATTGCCTCTTTCGTGGCTTTACCTTTCCTAAAGCCAAACTGATCGTCATCTTCGCGCATCCTCAATTTTCTTTTCCATTCTTCTGTATATTATTCTTGTAAACAACTTGGATGCATGAGGTGTTAAGCTGATTGTGCAATAATTCTCGTACTTGCCGTCTTCGGAGTTGTGTAGATGATGCTTTCCCGAAAGTCAGATAGTACGTCGCCAGACTCATACTTCTGCCACTTCCCCAATAATTTTAGGAATTCTGATGGAATGTTATCTATCCCTTCTGCCTTATTTGATCTTAAGTCCTCGAAAGCTCTTCTAGCTTCTGATTCTAATTTATCTTATTTAACTGTATGGCTAGGGCCCCCATCGGGCAGGCCGTTCGCCGGGTGCCGGGCTTTCAATATGACACCACTTCGGCGACCTGCAGTCGATGAGGATTACAGGATGATGAAGAGGACAGCACAACACCCAGTCCCTGGGCGGAGAAAATTCCCCGACCCAGCAGGGAATCGAACACGGGCCCAGAGGATTGACAATCCGTCATGCTGACCATTCAGCTACCGAGGGCGGACACTGATTCTAATAATGAATCCCCTGTCTCTTCTAAATCGACTCATGTTTCATCTTCTATCACACCAGACAAATCTTCCCCCTCATAGAAGCTTTCAATGTACTCTTTCCACCTATCCGCTCTCTCCTCTGAATTTAACATTCCTGTTGCACTCTTAATGTTATCACTCTTGCTTTTAATGTCACCGAAGGTTGTTTTGACTTTATGCTGAGTCTGTCCTTCCGACATTCATTTCTTTTTCCATGTCTTCACATTTTTCCTGCAGCCATTTCTTCTTAGCTTCCCTGCACTTCCTATGTATTTCATTCCTCAGCAACTTGTATTTCCGTATTCCTAAGTTTCCGGGAACCTTTTAGTACTTCCTCCTTTCACCGATCAATTGAAATATTTCTTCTGTTACCCATGATTTCTTTGCAGTTACCTTCTTTCTACCTATTTTTTCCCTTTGTGAGGCCCGCATCTCGTGGTCGTGCGGTAGCGTTCTCGCTTCCCACGCCCGGGTTCCCGGGTTCGATTCCCGGCGGGGTCAGGGATTTTCTCTGCCTCGTGATGGCTGGGTGTTGTATGATGTCCTTAGGTTAGTTAGGTTTAAGTAGTTCTAAGTTCTAGGGGACTGATGAGCATAGATGTTAAGTCCCATAGTGCTCAGAGCCCTCCTTTTGTGATGACCCTTTTTAGAGATGTTCAAATGGTTCAAATGGCTTTGAGCACTATGGGACTTAACAGCTGTGGTCATCAGTCCCCTAGAACTTAGAACTACTTAAGCCTAACTAACCTAAGGACATCACACATATCCATACCCGAGGCAGGATTCGAACCTGCGACCGTAGCAGTCGCACGGTTCCCGACTGCGCGCCTAGAACCGCGAGACCACCGGGGTCGGCTGTAGAGATGTCCATTCCTCTTAAACTGCACTGCTCCTGAGCTATTCCTTATTCTTAGAAAGCTTCAATCGTCATTCGTCATTCCTTAATAATCCCGTAGTCCACTTCTTTGCGTATTGATGCTTCCCTGACTAATGTCTTAATCTTCAGCCTACTCTCCATCACTATTATATTGTGATCTGAGTCTGTATTTGCTCCTGGGTACACCTTACAGTCCAGTATCTGATTTCGGAATCTCTGTCTGACCTTGACGTAACCTTACTGAGATTGAGCCATGCTGCGTCTTGCGTTGGTGCCGTGTGTAGGTTTCTGCCAGATCGTAACGTTTAGTTGGCATTGTTGCATTGTTTGTCTTCTTCTTGTGTTCACTGGCGCCAGTCGGTTTCGTAAGCGTTGCCTGTCCGCTATTGGCAGCAGCGGCGCTTATCGATATGTGGTTCTGATGGCCTGTCTTTGAGGCGACCTCGTTCTTCCTCCTCTGCATGTGAGTGTGGAGTTCGGTTCTGGACGCAGGAGCAGCGTGGTCGGCGCAGAGTGACAACACGCCGGGACCGCTGGCGGCCTGTATGGATTGCTGGATCGCGGGGCAGTGGTCACGAGGGTGCACGACCTCTTCGAAAACGGATCCTGCATGTTTAAGTTCAGTGCATTGCAATTCTCATACAGAATACTCCAACATTGTGAAATCTCGCGATTCTCCAGACTTGGGTTCGTGTTGCTGCTCACAGTGTGACAGGACAACAGGGAAACGCTTTACATAAACAGCATTCCTATTTGAGGTCATCTAGAGCGTATGCAACAGTGTGCCTTGAATACAAATGTTCATGTGTTGTGTGCTGAGGAATACAAAGCTCCACAATGGTCCGTTTTATTTAAATACGAGTACAACGTCAGGTGTGTCGGCTATATATCAAAATCACCACCGCCACCAGCACCTCCACATTTGAAAGGGAGCCATATCCAAAATCTCACCAAGTTTACGTGTATTAACATGTGCCATAGGCTTGTTGTAACACAAAATCCATTAACATAATGCCTGCCGACATTGTTATGCTGTTTAGAAAAAAGTAACTGGTATTTAATTTGCTTTGTGCTATCGTTGCTAGAAATCCAGATTTGCAATGCTACTTTACGCTAAAGGGTCCGGGTTTTACGTCCCATAAGTATGAGGATAGGCCAAATATTAGACATTTAGACAGGTTTTTATACTTGCTATGCATCATGTCCAACGTCTTCCCTTAGGTTCCACGGTGTAGTCTTTAAGGAAGCGGTTGTGACAAGTACTAATTGGTCTGTAATGTATGGACATTGGTGGCATACGGTTCCAAACACGTCACTGTCTTGAACTTTCATCGCAGCACCGATGGCAATGTAAGTGATGAGAAAAGGAAATTTGTACAAAAGACATCAATGACGACATAAAGGAGGTCAAAAAATGGCTCTGAGCACTATGGGACTTAACATCTATGGTCATCAGTCCCCTAGAACTTAGACCTACTTAAACCTAACTAACCTAAGGACAGCACACAACACCCAGCCATCACGAAGCAGAGAAAATCCCTGACCCCGCCGGGAATCGAACCCGGGAACCCGGGCGTGGGAAGCGAGAACGCTAAAGGAGGTCGAAAGAGGGAGAGAAGAAATAATATTCAAGAACAGACACGCATATTCAGACATCCTATGGAGAAGGAGTGGTACCAGGCTGTTGACGTGATTTTAGTCTGCCCTTAAAGTCAATTTTACTATACGGTATAGTAGTATTCTAATGATAAGCCATAAATACAAATTTAGTTTTGTCAGTGAAAACCGAATGCGAGGAATAAAACAAAATAAACACTGTTGTGTACACAGTATTTGTTTAAGAACATATACGAGAAAAACAACATAGAGGAAATAGTGTGTCTAATGGTTTAACTGTCCTGCTATCGTAGTTACAACTGATCGCGAGAAAGTAGTGAAGATCACACGCTTTCACAGCAGAACAGAGCACAGCATTTTCTTTCTCACTGTCGATTTTAACAGAAAACCTGTACATTGCTGTATAAAATAATGTATAGCTTATGTCCATTTGAATGATTATTAGAGTATCATCTAAAACTTTGTAGTAAACCAGTCTAGTACATTACCAGATTTCTGTTTTTTCCAGTAGTATAGACATTCTTTACATCAGTTGGAAAATGATCACAGGTTTTCATGTCTGAACAGCTAGCTGATAGTTGTGTCACACTAAACAGGTCACAGGGCAATCGGATTTTTAATGTCATTTATATTATTGGTAAATGAAGTTCAGAAGTCAAACATCAGTCACACACGTTGGCTAGATGCAAGTGTCAAAAATTATGGAGAAAATCGACATTCAAGTTTTGAAATTTTCCGAGTATCTTTACTGCCCTAAAGCAACGCTGATGTTTCGACATGAAGTGTGGCTTGCTGGCAGAATGCTCGTCCGCCAAATGTGCGATCTGGGGTTGATTCCTTATCGCTGCAAATTTGTAACCGAGGGTGAAGTGTAAAATGCATAAAGGTGGAAAAAATCGTAATATTCGAGATTAATAATCGCTGGTTAAAATCTCGTTTCAGTCAGGTTTTTTTTTTTCTTATTTTTCGTTTAGTTCAATTTCAATATGAAATTTATCATATATATGCTAATGAAAAATACACATCTTCGTATTTCTAATTACATCTCACAAAGAAAATCCAGTTTTTTGTAAATATAAATTTTTAATTATCGATCTTTTTTAAAAGGTGGTAAATAAAGTTGGTTTCAATTAAAGAAGCTGTTCACAAATCAATTTTACTCCATCTGTATGTATTTTACTGTTCACGGAAATGCACTAAGGACATGTACGTTTGTTTAAAAATTTACCACAGCCAGGAGTAGAACCGAGACAACCCACGTAATCTGCAGGAACTCTACCACAGCGCCATGCTTTCTCGAGAATCTTATAGAGCTGCACTGAACTGCTTTGTATGATTGACGTTTGAGTTCTGAACTTCAGGTATCATAAATTACAAAAATCCGACTGACGTTTTGTGTCCTTGTAAGTCTCAGTGTAAGCGTCAGCTGGTAGCGGGAAGAGCGCCGATGCCAAAGCCGGGCCGCGGTGAGGTAAGGTGAGGTGTGACGAGGTGCGGTGCGGGTTGCGCTGCCCCTGGCCGTTCTGGGCCGGCTTCCCGTGCAGCCGTATGAATGAGGCGACGCAGGGCTCCGAGCCAGGGCAGCTGCGCGGGGCGGCGGCCTGCTGCCAAAAGCTGCTGCGCGGGACACGGCGTGCGTGCGCCCAGGTCAAGAAATGTGGCTGAGACTGGAGAATTAACTTAACTGCACATACACCAGACCCGGCGTTGCTGTCTCTGTGGGGCAGACGCTGCCGCTTCACGCGGTAAATAACAGCATTCACTAAATAATAAAATGTAAAATTACAAAAAATTTAAAAACTTTCCATAAACCATTTAAAACTATCAGAATTTCCTAAATATTGCATCGATAGCCCTTAAAATTGAATTTTCTTTTTTTTTTTATAAAATGATGACCAGTTTCGGTAGCTTAACTACCATCTTCAGATCACGCTATCTATAACATTAATTGAACAAAAAACCTGTAAAGCACCCTAGAATACAGCTGTAACTCTGAGTACAGGGGGTTGGGGTCATTTGCCGCCCAGTGTACATATATCTTCACTGTTTGCTCTAGTTACCCAGTGTGACGATATTGTATATATTTATTTTATATATTTATATTTACTTCCAGTACAGCTTACGTGACAAATCTCTACTTGCAGTTACTGACTGTAACAGAAATAACTACATGGACGCTTCAATTTAAACAAAATTTACGACACTCTACAGGCTTTTTGTTTCAATTTCTGTCATAGATAACGTGATCTGAAGATGGACATTAAGCAACCGAAAGTAATCACCACTTTATATACAAAAGTTGATGTTAAATGCTACTGAGACAATATATAGAAAACATTCGAAGTTTTAAAAAGTTTTATATAAAATTTTTAAAAAATTTATAGTTCTACATTTGATTATCTGCTTACGATCGCTTTCTCCTATTCTGGCAATGTTAGATGTATTCATTCACTAAACAGATATCCGCCAATCGACTGCAGTCTTCAGTATTCGATCTCCCCACCCTATGGTGAAGCGCTTTGCGTCATTCACATAAAACAAGAATCACGATCCTATACCTACTTATTACATTTCTCCCGAATTAATTTTATTCAGTCTAATGGCATTTTTCTCTTAAACCAGGACATCTTTAATTTAAAGAGTAGAAAAAGGACAGACTTAAAGAAAGAATATAACTTGAAGCGATAAGTTTACTTCCAACAGTCGACTCATCGGCTGAAATCTTCAACTTACCTTTAAACTGAACTAGAATACTTCCCTTTACCACTTTCAGTGACACAATCACGAACCGGTATTATTTCAAACCAGTTACAGTTAACCATACATAATGCATTTAATACACTACTATAATCAAAATCACGTGAGAATATAATACTCTTCAACTCAGTTTTCACTATAAAATTATTCAACTGTATTATAGGATTACTATCTTAACGCCCGCTGATTCGCTCGCGTTTGCGGAGATTTTCTTTTCTTTAATCGTCTTTTTATTTTGTACACAAATTGCAACATCACCCTTACTTTTCACGCTAATTAATGCCAAGAAGCACGTTCTTAGGAGTCGAAGGTCTTTGTCAATCGTGCCTTTTGAGTTCTTGCACTTTTTCCATAGAAACTTGCATCCTGTTACACATATTTCTTTAGAAGTCAAATACTAATTTTCATTCATGTAGATTTAAAATACTTTAATATTACGAAATATTTTCATAAAAATTTTCATCCCAAATTTCAATCCCTTGGAGGATGACTTTCCAAAAGACACTGAAACACATGTTTTTCTTAAATTCCTAACAGGTCAAATATCTCTTTCCATATATTTTGCTTGAAAATTTTTTCTTTTTTCTTTAACAATTTGTTATGAAAAAAGTTTCACCAACTGTTTCAGTGGCACAGAGGCTAAATATCCAAAAATGCTGAAACACACAGTTCTTTCTGACCGAGTAACCAAATATCAATCTTCGTCGTTCGAACTTCAATATTGACTTAATATTGACTTATTTCTAAAAGAAAATAGAAAAGCTCTCATCCCCTATTCCATTCCTTCTTAAACGATGCCTACAATGAGACCAACACCCTCCCCAAACTTGAAGTTTCTATCCTTAGGTTTGGGCTGGACGACAATGGGACACTCAAGACTTTACAAAAACTAGACATCTAGCACTAACATTTGACACCACAGTAACAACATAACTAAGATGCATATCTGGATACCAGTCACACACTGACACACCTCATTCCGTGTTTTATGATGTCATTGGAAAGCAGTATTGGAGAGACACGTACTCCACACTCCGCTATTATGTAATAAGTGTACTACTTTACACTATCATATCTGACAGAAATATTTTTCCATCATTTATTAATGGTAGGAAATCACGAACGTGGGATAGCCGGAAAAAATAGAATAGAAACATTTGAGGTGTCATACAATAAAAAGATGTTGAAAGTTAGCGGGAAAGAAAAATGAGAAAGCAGTTTTAGAGAGTAAAAACAGTAAGGGAAGCCAGAGTTTGGAACACAGTCAACAAATAATTGAGGGTTGTGATAGCGCTACTCTGATACAAAGACATTGCCAAAGGACAAGAATTGGCTGATTGGTGCATCATACCAGTCTGATAAGTTGAAGAAAGGAAATACAACCAGTTTTTTAATGACAGGTTATTAAATTCCAAAATCTGTAACTATTATGTTAAAATTTACTTAGTCAAGTGGAAGTCGCTATTATGGAAACAGAGAGATGTGTCTCGTTAATTACGATAACGAACGAGACTCCGGCCTGTTTACTAATCTCTGTACAAGTACGAACTTGCAAACCTTGATATTTATGGAAGAAAGTTAATGGGCTAAAAATAATTTGTATGAAGCCAACAATAGAATTACACTGAGCATTTAAATTTTACAAGAAAACATTGTACTCTATTCACATTTTCATGTGTGTTTCGGGGCCAACTTTCACGAAGCTCCTATCTGAACAAAGCGGTGCCGTGTTTCGTAATGCAGAGATCACAGCAAAATGTTTCAATATCATCATTGAGACGAGTTGTTGCAAGAAGCTACTGGAGTGTTTGACGATCAGACTGTTATAAATGCATAGAGACAATATGAGTAAGTTTGCAAAAAAGTAAAGAAAGGAGGAAAGATTGTAATTATTCGTAAAAATCCAACTAGTTTAAAATACTTGCTTCTAAGGAAGACCTGTGGACATGAAGTTGCTGTATACCGACCCACAACGACAATAACTGAGTTGCATCGAGAAAACTGGCAAGTTAAACTAATTGTAAATGATGTTCTCAAATATTCTGTAGTAAGAGCCGAAAAATTCAATATTACTAAAATAAAGTGAATATGGAAATTCAAACTTCATTATTAGGCGACAAAAATTGAATAACAGCTTGCATGATAGTTCCAGCTGCTTATGTAACATGTGTAACAAGCTAAGTTCCGTAATTCTAGATTAATAATTGTCTACACATTTTCTAGAGGAACAGAGAGCAATTGATACCAATGGAGAGCAGTTGACATCGCTTCCTGCTGTTATACAGGGTCACTCGATTGGCCTCCATATTCTCCGGATCTGAATGTATGCGATTCCATATTGTGGGGCTTTATTTAAGACAAGGTTATATCAAAAATGTTAAAATGCGTGTGAAATCTTATGGGACTTAACTGCTAAAGTCATCAGTCCCTAAGCTTACACACCACTTAACCTAAATTATCCTAATGACAAACACACACACCCATGCCAGAGGGAGGACTCGCACCTCCGCCGGGACCAGCCGCACAGTCCATGACTGTAGCGCCTTTGACCGCTCCGCTAATCCCGCGCGGCCCGATGTATATCAATAATCTTAAAATCATTACTGAGCTGAGAACATCAATTCAAAAGGTCATCGACAACATCGATTTTCCGAAACTTCAGTGGTTCATGCACAATTTCGCTATTCGTCTGCGCCACATCATCGTCAATGATGGCAGACATATCGAACATATCATAACCTAAATCTGAATATTTGTAGTGACATTTCAGGTTGAATGAAGTGTGTGCACGCCGTAGTTTGCAACTAATTTATGTTTTCTTATATAGTTCAATAATTGTCAAGCTGTACATACTGAATTCGGAGTCAAGATGACCTGGAGTGCTTCCCCACGACACTAAAAGGTGGTGCTGTATCCACAATCGCCATAGAGCCTTAGTACGATGATGTAATATGAGTAACAGTACCCCCAAAACTCAAGTCTTTGTCGACGAGACGAATTTCATTCACTAACGTACCTAACGTTTGTCGTCAACTTTTATTCAGCAAAGAACTAGATATATTTTTGAAAGGTCAAAAATATGATGTTTTTCTATTGAGTACGAATGTTATAAGGTTAATCATAACCGACAGAAACGAAAGTTTGCACATACATTGCCATCGTCTACCATAGACGCGGTTAATATTTTCCAAATATCGTTTCTCATCCAAATATTTGTCAGTGAGCTTTCAAATAAACTGACAGCAGTTGTAGCACAACTTAGCCTTTTGTGTTATTCTCCGTAATAAGTATTTCTATTTGACACTTAAGTCATTAAAATGGTTTATACGATAATGCTTTACCGATCCTTCAATCTTGATGTACACATTCGGTTTTGATCATTAAACCATATTTCAGTGTTTCAGTGGTACAACATTACGGTATCATGGCTGCGTCTCATTTCAAACAAAAAGACTTTCGAAGGAATAAAGCAAACGCAGGCTCTAAGATCGACTAAAAAAATTATTTCACTTGAGACAAAACCAGTTTCAATAACATAAATAAGCGTTTTTGAGGGAACAGGACGAAATACAGCTGGAATGGTGTGAGGAGAGCTGTAAGGGACGGAGGAAGTATGGTGAGCGATGAACTGTGCCGTAAACCAATCGAAAATAAAATAACGTATCTGACCAAATGACTTGCACCTGGTGATCTCATTTGTCCCCCATACCCTTCACCAGAAAAGTTTTCATTAGCAACACATTCATTTCCCTGGAATTTATGGGATGACGAAGTGAAGTTCTACTAAGGGAACTTTGTCCATGCAGCTGGAGGTATTTATGGTGCTACCGGAAATAAATTAGGGTACTGGGATGATGAGCTCTTTTTTGGACTACGTGCCGCTATGTCCGTCTGTAATGGCACTGATTGCTTGCTCAATTCACTGATGTGAATTTAATGTTAAGAAGAGAAAATGGAAGGCAGTTGCTACGTTTTTGATCATTCTATCTTACTATTTTATTACGTATACTTTCCTAGTGATTGAAGTAACTTTTGGCCACAATTAATTAGCATTTCTTCTGCTCTATTGACATGAAAGTATTCGGTTGTAAATCATAGGATATTTATGTATCTCTTAAATCGCATCGGCATCCCTAATCCCATCCATAAATACTTCTGCATACAGCCTCCGGTTACTGGAATCTAGGTCAGGATACAGTAACATCACCACTATCTATTTCTGTTCAACTGATTAAAGAATACTCATCCGTAGTCGCTCCTAGTGAAATTCAGTTGTGCACGTGTGCCGTTGCACTGCACCACACCCATCTCTCAAACTCTCCGCACGGGGTGAAAAAGTAGATTTACGAAGCGATCTTCTGTTTGTTGAATTTAACTTTCTTTCGACGATGAAGTCATTATGACAAGGAACAATCACGCTTGGATAGAACTGAAGAAGGTAGTCAGGTGTTTCTGTTTTACAGAAACCATGTCGGTATTTGCTCTAAACTACTCGAGGAACCTTAAATTTGCGTGTGCGGGGTGGCCTTTAAACCGCCGCTCTCCTGCATTCTAATCCATTGCCTTAGCCTGGCAACACCTGTCTCGATGAGTTCTGAGATCAGGAAACAGCTGAGACAGAGGTTCCGTATTTAACAGAAGTTCCAACTGTCTCCATGTCTTAAGTACTCTCGTATTCTTGCAAGTCTGCCTCCGGCGAGAAATGTCGGTCATTTGTATTGTCAGAACCGCTGACCTCTGTGGCCGGTGAACCAAGTAAGACCTACGATGTACATTTTTACTGACAAAGGGAGTGTTCCTCGGCAAAAGAAGGTGTAATAATAATTCCGTCTGCGATAGAAGGTTATTAGTGCCAACCTTAGGCATACATTTAAGAAAGAAATTACTGGCCATGTATGTCTGGAGCACAGCATTGTGCGAAAGTGAATTATGAACTACGAAAAAGAAGAGATGCATGTCCAGGTCTCTTGTACAAGAGAAGAATTCGTGATTGTCTGCATCAAATCAAAACACTTATGGCTCCTACAGCGCCATACACACAAAAAAATCTCCTTTCAATTTTATTACTTTCCTCCATAAAAGTTGGAGAGTAGTTATGATAACTCTCGCAACACGAATTTATTTTCGGATTCCTTTTACATTACAGAAAATTTAAAAAGTTGAGACATTAAAACTCAATACCTCATTTACATGTTCGCGCTCTCTTACCACTTCACATATTTAACATTGTCTTATGGAATCTCTCTTATTTCATAAATGTTTTGCCTCTGCATTGAACAACGTCCCAACTGCATACACTGATTTCAATAAGCAAATTCAACGAAGGCGGCCGCCTTGAATTGCCTTCAACTTTTAAGCATGCTGCCAGTTTTAAGCTGCAGAACTTTCCATCCAGTAAACAATCTTTAACTATCTCAACGCCTCACCTTTTCTCTCGAGCAGCCATCGTTTCATTACTTTTATTGTAAGCTCCTTTTGACGTTTGATCTTCTGGTCTCATAGTTTTTGACTTCTTATACGAGAGCGGGCTGAAAAGTTATTCCTCCGAATTTTTTATTATGTTTTCAATATTGTTTTAAGTATTACAAGTCAAACTATGGCAGTGCTTGAGAAGCACCATGTTGAAATAGTTTCTAACCTTCCGCATGAAAATGCAACATTCACAAAAATTCATCGCCTCCAGTTGAATGTCATTGATAATTCTCCATACCGTCCCGACTTGGCCCCATCCAATTTTCATCTGCTTCCAAACCCCAAAAGGCGCCTTAGATGACTTCACTTTGATAGTGATGAAGCGGTGCCAGCAGAACTGGAGTTGTGGCTCCGTCAACAAATATTCCACAGTGACCGTGTCAACAAACTGATCTCTCGTTGGGACATGTTTTCGTCGCCAGGGTGACTGTGTTGAGAAATAAACGTGTACATATGAAGAATAAATCTGCAGAATTTTAATTAAGTTTGTTTTATTTAAAAAAGATTTAGGAATCTTGAAATAAAATATTTGGAGACACTGATTTTCAGCACGCCCCCGTATTTCCTGAGCTACGTGCATTATTCCGTTACTCCTTTCTGTCTCGCGTACGGCTTTCTCTTTTAGTCTTTCATCGACAAACCCTGAGTAAACGACAAAGAAGAATTTATTAAACTAGTCAGCTCACTTCTTGATTGATGTGCTTCTTCTGAGTAACTGAAGAAAGATATAGTTTAACGCCCCATCGACGACTAGGTCATCAGAGCCAGAGCAGAAGCGGAAGTAAATAGGCCGTGTTCTTCTCAAAGGAACCGTCCGGGCATATTTTAAGCGATTTAGGGAAACCACAGAAATCCTTAATTGGACAGCCAGGTGGGGACTTGAACCGCTGACCCTCCGAATGCAAGGGTTGCGTACTAATGCCGTGCCTCCTCGCTGAGTCCCAACTTCATATTCGACTCTTCACAAATATATAAGCTACAAGAAATAATATCAAAATTATTAATCTATATTTAATGATAACTGACGACAGTTAATATTACAATATTTCCTTACCTTGCAATAAATATGATTAAAAAATGAAAAAATTATGGTTTAAGAAAGAACGACTAAGTTTAAACGTACTATGGTAAAAATTTGTAAAATCTATGACGAAGAAAATTATACAGTAGTATTCTGGAAGTCTCCTGTAGCAACGTTGTGAGAAGATGTACACTTGTATTGTTGAGTCTGATTTTGACATTACGACCTTCCACATAGCTGTTGCAATTATTTTAGTTCTAATTTCATCAATTGCGGATTGAAAGATAACCATAATTAGGTGTTTATAGTGCGCGGCTCTAATTTGAAAATATTTCACCGGTACTGATTTTATTCGACAATTAGTTTGACTTCGAGATTTGATCTGCGTGATTGATGCTGTGAAATAGCTGCACACCAAAACAAGATTCTAACTCGTACGGAACGAATTTGAACCAATGTTACTGACTGACTACAAATGAAACGTAATGCATTAGCTGTGGCGTAAACAGTGAGACATTTTCAGACATGTCATATTTCTTCTGTGTAAGTTTACAGTACGTTATTCACAAATTGCGAAATAATAGAAAAAAATCGCGTAGTGATTGCAGCAGTAAAAATAATAATGTAACGTAATAGCAATAATAATAATGAAAAACAATAATAGTGGGTGCATGGTTCTTAAGAAATTGATAACGACTTAAAACTGCGGGATAGTAATATTTTTAATACAAACAGCCAACAACAATTAAAATTCTGTACAAATATGTTCACATGATGTCTGTAATTATACGGTATATATTAGTTAGCAAAAGAACAGGTTGGATTCTGAAAAACTAAATGATAATTTGAAAAACTTCAATAGTTTTTCTGAAGAAGTCCCAAACAATTTCCAGTGCACTTCTTGAAACTACATATACCGATTTTCCTTATCATAATAAACATCTGCAGTATTTATGCAGCATATAAAGCGAAAAGAGATAAGAAATAACCGGAAAACTAAATAATTTTGCGTCATCTCATTATGTTATTTCAACATCGTTAGTGTTCGTACTTCCAGTTCGTTTTGTTAACTATATTATTTTTATGTAATTATGATTTATTTACTATGCCTGCCAAAGAACAATAAACAAAATAAAAAAATAAGAACTAAGAAGTCCCGTAAATGCTGTACCGTAACATACATGTGCGTTCGATGATTTCCGTGGCATAGCAGTTGCGAAAGAACTTTTCAGTGCCATTATCACAAGATGCATAAATGTATGTACTGCTACCTTTTTTGCGTTTAGAGTACATGGGTTCTAAGAGGAGACTGTCTACAGCATCCATCACATTCAATAAATTTTCTTCCATCTAAAAGTCGCTAGTAACTTGCTTCAACAACAAGTGTATCTGATAACAACTTGATAAGAATTCCGTGTCTAAATTCTACAAGAAATATAGTTTCAAGTAACGTGTTATGCGGAAGACGAGATGTGTTTGCATGCCGGCCCGCAGTATAGTATCCGCCATCTCGCCCTCATCTCTATTTCAACAGACTTACAAGACGAACTCCACAAAGTATTGGATGCTGTTCAGCAAAATATTATGGTACAAGGTAGTATTTTTTTGTAGTCTCTGGTGGCTCGTTACAGAATAAATGCATTTCGCTTCGTTTCTTGTCCCCATTTACTTTTGTATCTATTTTGCGCTGGAAATAGCTGAAAAACAGTGGAGATTTCGACAGTATGTCCTCCGTGTTTTGTTCAGAAATAAACTTGTTCGATTCAGTTACGGCGTTTGTTGTTGATATCAATGATGCTCATTTTATGCATCGGCCCGAAGCTTGTATCCAGTATCGCTAGGTTCCACCTAGAGTTTGCTTTTCATGCTGTTTCAGCTGTACGCCAACACTAATGAACAGGTTTGCTGATGAGTTGCCAGGTTTGCACCTTGAGTACGGTTTCACTGAACGCAACATTACAAAGATCTGTTGGGTGCCTATGACAAACCGGACCCATTCGTGGCTGAATGGAAGGTATTGACCTTATGAGGAATGTCAGGGAGCCCGATTTCGACGCGAATGCGCTACATGAATTCTGAACACAAACCAGACAGTTATTTTGATAAAAGTGAGTGAATAACAGTTTCACTCTTACCATCCACAGATGGTAAAAGTCATGGTAGCCAGTGGACTTCCATGTCAAATTCAGTTTGCGAACTAGTTCCAACAGCAAGTGCAGGAAAACACCGTTCTCCTGCTTTCCTTTCTATTCACATACGTGGCATGACTTTCGTGGTTTACGGTTTAGTGATTGCGTATTACAGGCTTTTTCACGGAAATAAAGGTAATTGGCTTAAAAAAACCAATAGTTCATAAATTAATAGTTTGGACATTGTTATTAACAGAACGTTCTGTAACTGAGTAATGCGACTCAGTTTCCAAACAAGACACACAGTGGAAACTGTCGACATCGGCTCTGTTGTGTGGATATTTTCAGTGCACTACACGAAAAATGATAAATGCAGGTAAGAAAACAAACTAAACACAATCTGTAACGAGGCACTGGAGACCACGGGTCTGTTATGACAAAATGCTCAAAATCTCTCCAGACACCCTCAGAAACTTTGTCTGTGAAGTCCGGGCTCACTCATTATAACGAAAACCTTGATATTTTCTTGGCGTTAAGCTACTTAATGCAGCTAGTGACACGTCGAATCACTTGTTATTTGTAGAAGTGGTTTTATTATTTGTAGATCTGTTCAGAAAAGACTGAACACTTTAAATTTGTGGTAATAATTTCATTCTGAAAATTGCCGTTAACAATGCGACACTGCCTTTCTGTATCTGAAGTATCACGCTGTAATGACGTGTTGCAGGAATCCACTCCGTAAGTGGGCGTCAATGTGAAATATTACGACCCAAGATGTAAGCAGAATGGCGCTGCAATGGGGAAATAGGCCAATAACGCAGAATGCTAAGTTAGTTCAAACGTAAAACACAGCGTAAGTCGTAGTTTGGAAAGGCTTTATACAAGTAAGAAGGAATAAATTTGTTTTCCCATTATGAAATGCCATTTTACACTAAAAGCATAATTCGTTAATCTTATCCCATCTGGAGTATGAACAACTCTTGACAGAGCAGCATTACAAACACATTTGTCTTTACGCCGTGCATCGCTACCGTATCAGGGCTCACCCGAATAAAAGCTATGTCTGTAGTCAGTATTTGGCATTAATGAAAGCATTTACCCGTGCCATTCGCAATTGTAGCGTTTCCTACAGAGCTGGTCAAGATCTCAAGGTATCGTTTTCTTAAGACAAAACTAACAACTTGACGATTACTCAAATTCTTCCCTAAAAATTAGGTACAGTAATTGTCGGATTAACATCTCATGAGAAAGCAAGCATATTCCTTAGGAAATTTTCATTCATAATTTTGCAGAATTTATTTTCAGCTCAGCCTCAAGGCAAAAAATCCTGTAATAACGTGCTCTTCTTCATTCTCTGTAAATCCTCTCTCATGTATCGTACAAAACTTGATATTTTAGTACGGACCGTAGAAGTGTTCCGTAAGTAATGTGTTTCTTAGATAAACTGCATATGTTCTTTATTATGAAGGGCAGTCAAACGAAAACGTCTGCAGGGTACTCGAAAAATGCGACTTCTTTTTTTTTCAATGGCTGTCGATTTGCTTTGAACTAAGAGGTACTCACCTGAGGACAGTCATGGTTCCGTAGGCAACCACAAACATCTTACCATGAACGCACTGGCCGTATAGTCTCGTAGTTGGATAAATGTATTAACGTTATGGCGATTGCCTTTGAAGTAAGAAAAAGTTTACTCACTTTTTTGCCATTTGTCTCACTTTTTCTTGACTGCCCCCTATCCCAACAAATCAAGACCCGTCACTTGGTATGTGAGCCTTTACAGTCGAACCAAACTATGGCGTCACGCGTTTGTTTCATATGAGTGACCTATGTATGATGTGACCGACTAATCGTTTAGTCTAATTCGGCTAGCATAAAGTGAACAAATCTGCGAGTCTCTACATTAAGAGCCAGCTGATTTCTGCACAAAACAGGTATTTTTTCCTATGGCACCACTACATTTTTAATCAGATTAATACTCCTCATAGATAAATAAGGCTTATTCAAGAAAATGATCCTGAAACTAACACTGTGGTAAGGAACCTTTATCGCTACCGATTCGAACGGAAACTAACGCGTATCGCACATCACAGACCATGGATGTCGCTACATTATTAGTGAACTTTCAGTCGCAATACCGAAAATGCAGTCATTATATATCCGCACTGGGTGAGATCATCGCAGTCCTGCAAGGTATAAATTGTCATGGTGTGACGAATGATACTGCGGGATTGACACACAGAAGTTTGATGTTGCAACACAGTGAATACTTTGCGTACTAGCAATTCACGTTTGCTCCGTAACTTGCATCTCGGGAGCTCGCTATGTAATGTCAACCCTTTTGATGACGCCATTGCGAAACGTCAGGGACTGAGAAACACTTAAATGGCAAGCAGGTGGCAGAGCGTGTACTCACCGGCGTGCGGCGGCGCGGTCCGCGAGGGGGCGAGGAGTTGCGAGCGACCCAGCAGCAGGAGACCGACCGTCCCGAGTCCCACGTCGCGACGCACTGGCTGCCCGCCCCATTCACTCGCGTCCTCCGGCCCGCCTACCCTTGGTGCGCATGCGCGTAGCGCGTAAACTCCGCCGCGCAGTTTCGCCCCGAGTGTACTCCCGTCAGCGGTGCCGCGAGAGGAGCAGGATTAGCGTTAATTAATGCCCCAGCGAAGTCGGATAAGACGTTCCATAAGGGCAGGGGGACAACTGTAAGGAGGCAGACCGATAATTTGCAGCATCGAGAAATCCAACTCTTAAGAACGAAAACTCGCGGCCGACAAGGATGCAGTGCCGAAATACAAGAAAGGTAAGAAAGAATGAGATTTTCACTCTGCAGCGGAGTGTGCGCTGATATGTAACTTCCTGGCAGATTAAAACTGTGTGCCGGACCGAGACTCGAACTCGGGACCTGCCTTTCGCGGGCAAGTGCTCTATCACCTGAGCTACCCAAGCACGACTCACGCCCCGTCCTCACAGCTTTACTTCTGCCAGTACCTCGTCTCCTACCTTCCCAGTCTCCCGAGTTCGAGTCTCGGTCCGGCTCACTGTTTTAATCTGCCAGGAAGTTTCAAGGTAAGAAAGGTTAGTGGTTAAACGTCCCACAGACTATTTGATTGTTACAGACGAATGGGGAGCGAAACTGAGTTTGTGCTCCCAAAGAAATCATCTCGGAGTTCATCTTCAGTTACATAGGAAATATCATGTAAAGCACAAATCTGGGTGGCCTGAGGAGGATTTAAACAAGGCCGCGCGGGGTAGCCTCGCGGTCTGAGGCGTCTTGCACGGTCCGTGTGGCTCCCCCCGTCGGAGGTTCGAGTCCTCCCTCGGGCATGGGTATGTGTTTTGTCCATATCATAAGTTGGTTTAAGTAACATTAAGTAGTGCATTGGCTTAGGGATCGATCACCCCAGCAGTTTGGTCCCATAAGACCTTACCTCAAATTTCCAGATTTTTCCAATTTAATGAACTGTTCTCCTGCATACGGTCCGGTATCTTACTCCTGCGCTACGTCATACGGTTTAAATTCAAGGAGTAGGGTCAAAATGAGTACACGTCGAAGTGATAGATGAAAAATTTACGGAAAAAATTTTTCGAAGTCTAATGTGGTACGCTGTACAGTACATTAATGTGACCACTGTCAAAAGGTTGAATAAACCACCTTTTGCAGAGCGGACTACTGCGACCCATGCGGAAACAGAACCAATGAGGTTCTGGAAGATACCGGCAGGAATATGGAGCCACTTCGACTCCAGCGCCGTGGCCAGAGAAGTTTGGCAACCTTATCCTGGTTCTCCCCGAACCACGCACTTACGTTGCGAGCTGTGTAGACACGTGGCATTGTGTTGACGGTAGGTGCAATCGACCTGAGGGAAAACGTAGTGCATGTAGGGATGGATATGGTTTCCAAGGGCAGATGCGTACTTGCGTTGATCCATTGTACCTTCCGGAATGACGAGATTACTCAGGCGATACCACGAAAACATTCCCGGGACTACAATGCTCACTTCTCCGGCCTGAACCCTTCCGACGGTTTTCGCAGCGCGTTTGGTTTCAGACGCTCCATTCTGTGCACACCAACAGCCTTCTGTCAGATGGAGCTTAAAACTTGATTCATTTGCAAACGCTACTTCCCCACAGCCAGCCAGTTGCGGTGATCGTCGATGAACAGCGTTCAGCGTAGATATATGAACCAGGTGCCTGCTGCGGAGGCCCCTATGCAGCAAACTTCCCTGAACGGTCGTTGAGGTGATACTGTTGGTAATCTTTGGTTCATTTGGCTGGTCGGTTGCCCAACAGTTGCACGTCTATTCGCCGTTCCACATCTCGACAGCCGTCGTTCGCCCCTGTTATCTGTGGCCCATGGTGCACTACAGCTGCCTCGGCGCCGGTTCTTCATAGCCTCATTTTGGCATGGAGTAATTCAATCACGGGTGCATATGGCAAGTCAGAAACATAGTCGTTTTGCAAATGCCTCGACCCCTGACCCAAAAGCCTATGAGCATATCCGTTTGGATGACAGATAAATCGCTCCGTTTCCGCATTACAATAACTGCGCTGTTTTCTGCGTAGCCGCGCGGAATTAGCCGAGCGGTCTCAGGCGCTGCTGTCATGGACTGTGCGACTGGTTCCGGCGGAGGTTCGAGTCCTCCCTCGGGCATGTGTGTGTGTGTTTGTCCTTAGGATAATTTAGGTTAAGCAGTGTGTAAGCTTAGGGACTGATGACTCTAAGCAGTTAAGTCCCATAAGATTTCACACACTTATTTTTTTTTCTGTGTACCCCCGGACATGCTTTATGTACCTTCCATTGTCAGAACTGCCTCCTACCGTCTGTGAGTGGTCATTGCGCGTTGTAGTCGAACACTGGCCGTGATCACGTTGATGAAACTGGATATTATATTTGGGAGTTATAAGCTGACGCTTTTTACTCCTGCGGAGAAAATCGTCGGTAGCAGGAGTTTCTCATTTGTCTCCGAGAGCCGCCATTATTTCCACGTGTGTAGTGGTGCCAGCACTGCGGGAAGGAGGTGACGCTATCTTTCCAATACCGCTTCTCCCCCTCGGCAGTCGTAATAAGGAGAAAACGTACACTGCCTGCCATACCGACTGCTACCGCCCGAACGGTCAGCTTACCGTGGCCAAACAGAACATACCTCCTCGTATAGCTTAAGGGGGGACGTTGATAAAATTGACCAAAAATGTCAATTTTCGGTTTATTTTTTATTTTTTAGTACAACTCATAGACAATAAGTTCCCAAAGTGTCAATGTTGAAATCACATCCGAAGTGCCTGAAAATTAATTAAAAGTGTGACGCGGCCTCCCTGCCACGCCCACATTTTGAAGCATCACTTCAATACCAGCTCAGTGAACAACGATTCTGCGTATTACCTTCAACCAAACGTGTGAGGGATACATCTAGAAGGCCGTGATACATGCTGTGTGTTTATGGCAAAACCCAATATCCAAATGAGTCTCTAAATTCACTCATATGGAAGTGATGCCCTAAAAACACATTTGCATCCGCTACAGTTGTCAGAATTGTAACTTATGATGCATTGATTGTATTTAATGATGGGAACATCGGGAGGATGAAGGTATTAGAAAGAATGGGCTTCAAGATAGGAAATTTTACTCAAGATATCCTGAGAAAAATAGATTTATAGCGTGTCTCTGCAGCTGAAATGTCAGTTGAAGTCCTGGTAAAGGAAAGAAGACAGACAACAAGAAACCAGAAGAGAAGCCTTGAAGGGAAAGACGACCCATAGTACAAATGTGGTGCCTTCTGAAGAAGTGACGTAAGGAAAAAAGTTAGGTTGAACTTTAAATTACGTTTCCTGAAAAGTCTGTTTTTTAAAGTTTATGTACCATTTCCTCAGATTCTATGAAAGCTAGAATTATGACATTTTGTACACATATTTCTGTGAACTTAATAAACGTTGTCTCAAGAGGAAATTTTGAAATTCTGATTGCAAGCTGAGATATGGGGCAAAGTGCTTGGAATTTTGAATGAATTTAAAATTGTACGTGTGGAACTATAAAATTTCTATTTGACCTTTTCGAAAAACCTCATGAGAGAAGTTTACAACATATAAAGGGATGAAACAGAGAAATTTTTGTAGAAATCTCTTGAATACGTTCTGAGAAAAAGGAACATTCATTATTTTGTGAAAATAAAATTTCAAATTTCATTCAAAAAATAAGTTGAATATATATAATCAAAGTATTTTATACGTAAATGTGTTACTTTCATGTAAAGCGTGGTACAAAATTTCATTGCCGTATCTCCAAAACTGTGGATTTGGTGCATTTTCTAAATAGTGCATATTTTTCATCAACGTCCCCCCTTAAGGCGCAGCTCCATAGCTTTCGAAACAGGGAGGAGGGCCAGACCTGAATCAGACCCATGTGGTGGATCAACTATTTCTGGCCTGGTACATCGGCCAGCCTGAGGATGGTTTACAGGTCGTTTTCCGCCCATGTTTACACTGATATTGGGACTATCTAAAATCTCAGCATAAGAAAGTAAGGCATGCAAACATTTAAAATACAATAAAATTACCGTAACACAAATAATCAAGCTTACACGATTCAAAGACAAATGGCGCAAGCCTCTACCTTAGATTAACCGATGACTGCTGACAGGAGGGCTCTTAGATCATACAACTTACAATAAATCTGTCAAATCACGAAAAGCAGCTATTCCCATACGACAGTTTAACCGCTAGGAAAGAGAGAACGTATAGAACAGCAATGGGGCTACCCGTCGACAGTAATTACGAGGCATAGCAGTAACATTGGCATAAAAGGCACGGGTAACTTAGGAAGTACTGCAGCTTGTCGATGAATGATGAAAATAAATGCTGGGAGAAATGAACACTGACTGAGAAAAAAAGAAGCACCCAAAAGACATGGTCGGCTGTTAACGTTATTTAATACACGTACACAGCAGTCTTAGAGCTGAAATTCTCTGTGATAGATAGAAGAGTCGCTAGAGTGTATTAGTATTTCTTGCGTTTAACGTTGCGACCAGGCCTGGTAGGTTATATAACGGCGTGTATGGGTCAGATGTTAGTGACTGTGGAGGGCATGGAGATGCCGTGTACTGTTGTTAGCGTTATCAGCGTCTGACACACTTCGAAATGGGCCTCATTGTCAGTCTCCATTTGCCCGGATGGACGAATCGTATAATATCCAGATTTATGGGGGCATTTGAATGTGACAGTGGCCCGGTGCAGGACCGCACGGGAACGTGAAGGCAGACTTCCTCGTCGTCAAGGCTGCCGCAACGACGTCTGACCACCACAAGGGAGGATCGCCATGTTATGCACCAAGCACTTCGTAACCCCGTCTCATCTGCGTCTGGCATCCGAGAACAAGTAAAGCTCTCCTTCCCACATTGTCATCCTGCAACATTGGTCAGAGAGTAGCAGCAGCCGAACTAGGAAATTATAGACCCACCCGGCGATGCAATTAACACTACAACAGAAACAGCAGCGTTTCGACTGGGAAGTGTGGAATGGTGATGAACGGCGTTCACTGCTTTTGGTGATAAATCATAGTTGTGGACTATTTGAGAAGAACTACCTCGGCGAATGTGGCGACGGTCTTGGAAGAGTTCCCATTCTTCCAATATTTTTTGGAGAGGCATCAGTGTGTTCTTGGCGTCGTGGTATGGGGAGCCATCGGGTATGACTTCATGTCACGGATTCTGGAAACTATGGCACCACAATCGTACGTCACGGACACCCGACGTGATGTCTTATCGCTGTGCCATCTTTCAGCCAGGCAGCGATTGGTCACACATAGCGCGTATTATCTATGAACTGTTCACATTTTATAAACGTAGGCTTCCGCGGCCATTGTCACATTCAATAAAATTTTTCTGCGTTTTTGACCGCATTGTTAATATATAAAACTACCGACGTTTCAGTCCCTGTTGCAAGTGATCTTCTTCATGATGTTTTTGTTTATTGCTGGATGAGAACTCTTCGTTTCTTATATACCTGCAGACGTGGCTGTTATCTAATTCCGATAGGCTGTTAAGGATGAAGGGGAGGGATGCTCATAAGTCTTTATTGGTGTTTTTATTATTTCTTTTCATTGGTGGAAACCCGACGTTTTCATTGGTGTTTGCGTTACTGCTTGTGATTGGTGGAAATAGGCGAATGGAAAACCAGGCGGCAGCTGTGTCGTGGCATTGTTTTCCTGCTTGCTAGCCCCGCCAGCGTTGTCGCCCCAGTACTCTGTACCTGCGGCAGTTGAGCTCTCTCGTGCGCCTGTGTGTGTTGCTTCACGTGAGCTGTCGTCCTTCATGTTGGCTATTTTCAGGAGGATGATTATAGACACAATATAAATAGCGCTGCTTAATGCTGAGGTGCTATCGGTGGCCAGCAAGATCCCCATATCAGCCCCGATGCAAGATGTGTGGGACCAGATCGGGCGTCGGTCCCAGCGGCAGAATTCAGGATACCAAGGACCACTTACAGTAGAGGATACAACAGTTTCATGACAAACCGTCTGAACCGAATAAGTGCATGTATCAAGAGCAGAGGAGGTGCAACGTCATACTGAGAAGTTGATTAATAAAGTGAAGCCCTTTGCAAATTTGACTCCATTTCGTAATCACTCGAACGACATCGCATCCTTCTCAGTCCGCGAACTTTCGTTCCCTCCTCCCCTTTTGGGCGCTTGAGTTTCTTTGTCAGTCTGCGTACTAAGCGGGTAGTACAGGTTGCATAGGAATAAAAATAGAAGGCTTATAAGTGTGGATGGGATACGTAAAGAAAGTGAAAGATGATCGTAGGTAAATTTTGCCTGGTGCAGTGGTCCCTTCCGCTCCTACGAGGAGAGGGAGGGGATAATCAGTTAATGGTAGAGGAAGAACAGATGAGAGAGAGAGACAAGGTGCCTAAAGTACGGCCGGCAGCAGTGACCGAGCGGTTGTAGGTGCTTCAGTCCGGAACCGCGCTGCTGCTACGGTCGCAGGTTCGAATCCTGCCTCGGGCATGGATGTGTGTGATGTCCTTAGGTTAGCTAGGTTTAAGTAGCTCTAAGTCTAGGGGACTGATGACCTCAGATGCTAAGTCCCACAGTGGATAGAGCCATTTTTTCCCCCTAAAGTACGCTGCAGGCGCGACGACAGATGCAGCGCGGCAGCCGATACGGAAAAACGGTCTCCCATCGCCAGGCACGCTCCAGCCCGGTAATGGCGCTATGGCGCGACGGCTTCAGCCAAACTAGACTAGTTACAGGCGGCCTTCCAAGAAGTGCGAAAAAATTGCTGCGCCTTTGATTTTATCCATACTGGATGAGAGGTCGTGGTTGTGAATGTCAATGTTAAAAAATATATAGGCCCAACCACTTGTTTATGGTGTTTTACACTATAAACAAATGGTTGAGCCTATATATTTTTTAACATTAGAATTGTTGCGCCGTTTAGCATTTCAGTTTGGTGTCAGTTGCAAAGGCTAGCACAAACTCATACCGAAAATTTACAAATTAGAGGGGGTGTATTGAGCAATTTAGACACTGTTGTTCGACGTCTGCATTACAGTTGGATGGTGCAGACCGTTCATGATGGAGATATTGGTCCTGAAATGCTTCTTTTTCTGATTCATCGAGAGGCGTGAAAGTACAGAACAAACGACTCTTGTGTTATGAAAATTACCATGTGTTATTCATCATAGGGACTACCATAGTAATGCTGCCATAGACAGATTGGCTGTGCGTGCTCTTGTACTTCCAAGCGTTAATGAACCGCACGTCGTTTCGTCAGATGTTCTCTGAGAAGAGAGTGTTGTGTATTGTTCACACACGTTACAGAATTTATAGTCGGATGGCAAAACAGGAGACTCATAATTCCTGCTGCCTTACCTGCACACCACACTACTGTTTTCACCTCATCTAGAGAATCCTAATTTAACTGATAAGGATTTTTGGAACTCCAGCGTCAATTGTTCTCCACTTTACGTATCCTGATAAGCGCAGCCTTACTTCGTCAAGAGTAAAGGTCAGTCGACGTGAAAGCTGTTCTTCATGCAGAGAATTCAGTATTCATTTGCAGTACTGACCTCGAGAAAGGGTATCGGAGTTAGGCAGTCGACGCATTATAGCACATAGATCGACTATTTCTGCTAACGCCGGTGCGCCATCGATAAAAGCCAGAAGGACAGACTGCAGCTTTTCTCCCCGGTACTGGTTAGCGCACACCAGACGCAGCGCTTGTTCCGTACATGGAACACGCTGTAAATAAAACGTCTTTACGATGGAGAACCTGTCCCAAGGGGTCATAGGAGAGGTGAAAGAAGTCGATATGCTGGAAGTACACCATTATCAGAAGTTTCGGTAAAGCCCTATATAATGCGCAATTGATCACCAGATTTCACTAGAGCAGGATTAAGAAGTATAAAACGAGCGGAGGATATTGAGTTGCCGACAGAGACGCAGTAATATCAGAACGAGCCAGAAGAACTCGGTCACTTCGAACATGGACATGTAATTGGATGCCACCCAAGTACAAAAACCACCAGTGACTCTTCTAAATCTGATGATGTGCTTGAGAAGTGGGAATGAACAAACGAAAACCAGACAGACCTCATTTACTGACACACAAGGACGGTCGATCATTGTGGAGGATTCTGGAGGATGGCTGTAAAAAGTCGCATAATATCAGCAGAAGGTACCACTCGTGAGTTCTAGAGTGCTACCGGTAGCCCATTTAGCACATTGATTGTGCGTACGGAGTTAAAACGAATGGTCTACAATTGTCGAGAAGCTCCTCATGAGCCACAAATTTTTGTAGTCAGCTCGACGATGGGTGACCGGGAACGAGTAATTCGGAGTCATTAATCACGCTACACCCCGTGACAATACGATGGAAGGGTTTGGGTTTGGTGGCTTCCTGGGGAACGTTAGCTGCCTAAGTGTGTAGTGCCAACATTGTAATACAGAGGACCCTGTTTTACGATTTTGGGATGTTTTTCGTAGTTAGGGTGTGGTTTCCTCATTGCCACTAAGAAAACGGTAAATGCGGAATGATACGTGAGCCGCCCTGCTAAACTTGCAGGACAGGACACGTAGTTTAAGTCTAGGAAAGGGGCCAAAATAGGCGGCTGTCAGTTACGCTCAAACGAACAACCTTTTATTTGATCAAATATTACAAGAACCAAGAAAAATTAGCCTGAAGGCTCCCAAACCATCCAACACCTTAAGAGCAGAACAACTTTAATTTAAAATCGGCTGAAGACCAAAGGAATCTGACACTTTGAGAGCAAAACAACTTAATCTAAAAATCGGCTAGAAGCCATATAAGTACAAACAACAAGAACAAGCAAGAAAAGGCAGTACACCCAAAGACGCTAAGAAGTTCCGAAGATCGGCCTGGAATTCAAACACTGATGCTCGCGTAGGTGAGACAGGCAGTCGGCCCAACCATTGTCGATCCAACGACAACCCAACTGACAGACAGTCAACGGACCCACCGACAAGCTACCCTCTACTTCGGCTGACCAGCACACAACAGCGAGTTCAATGGAACCACGTGGAAAGTATTGGCACCCACAACCAATTATACATTGAGCTGTCAAACTACACACCGTGCTCGACAGTGACAACACGGTGAGGAAAACACATCGCCTGAATTTACATCAATGGCCGGGGCAGGTAACCGGAACGTTAACGGCCACAAGCCAGCAGATTCCGCTGGTGCACTTCAATTCAAATAACCAAGTACAGTTGAACTCCACAGGAGGGTGGCTAAAATTTGCCAACTTGGAAACACGTTGTTGCTCGCGGGAATACCCCAGCAGCCGACAACGAACTCCAAACGACACAATGTGAACAGTCGTGACTTGCTAGTAGGTAAGTCAAAACTCAACTTTCATGTCCAGAATCGGTGAGCCACGAACCTCGTAGCAATGGGAACAGCACCACACACTCCGACACTGCAGACAGGCCACCAGCGGGCCCAGCCAAACTATGCACTGCAGAGATTTCCTCGCTGCTCCACGCCAACCAACCAACTGTACAGGCCCGGAAATTGTGAAAGGACCAAATATACGTCGGCCGATGAGACCGCCAACCGAACGACCAACCAACGGTCGTCCCACTCCAATCTCCCTCTGTTGCACAGTACATGTGTGTCGCCATCAGTCAGCGAACACTGGCTGTCCTTGCCTCACTGGCGCTTCGTCCCCAACTTCATTCCTGCTGCATCCCGAATGCAGTGCTGGTCCGTCTCCAACCGACTTCTGCGTCTCGACTGAGCTCCCAACTGAACTCCAAACACATGACGACGGAAATACTGGCTCTGAGCCAACCATGCAGAGGAAACACGCCCGCTGGCTACCCGACATCCCTGCACCAGGAAAGGACTGACACAAGTCCGGCAAGATGACCAATTGAAGGGGCCCAGAAACGGTCAGAGAGCCAGTTACACGTCGCCCGATGAGACGACCGACCAAACGACCAACCAGCGGTCCCCCCCAGGGGGTCCACAACTCTTTTGTGGGTACGTGCGTAGCGAGCACGGGACCCCGAGCTAATGTGGCCCTCCTTCCTTTTCCGCATCCTTCCCTATCCCCCATCTTCCCCCCCCTCCCCTCACCTCTAGTTCTTTCCTTCCTTTTCTCCCCCTCTGGGAGTATGGTTTGTGGCTATGTCCGGAGACAGACGCTTGTAAATGTAACGCATTCTTCGCCTTCTCTGCATGTATGTCTCCATCCTTCCTTTGTCCTTCTCTTTTCCTTACCTCTTCTCTTTACCCTTTTCTCCGCTGCGGCGTTTGAGACCTCTCTTCTTTCCCTTTCTTTGTTTTTCCCTTTCTCTTTCTTCCTCCCTGTAACGGAGTAACGCGTCATTCCCCGCCCCGCGTAGACAGGTAGGACACGTACGTACCCCCTGGTAACGGCCAGGCCCAGGGAGGGGTGATTACACGAGCTGATACCTTCCGAAAGTGGCGATTGGTCCCTCTGTCCGTTTGTCGGGAGGTGTGACCTGAGGTGTGAACAATCACCTAAGGCGGGAGTGCCCTCAGAGACGGCTCCCACAAGGGAGGAGCGCGCCATCGGAGACGCCGGTAATCATGGGGGATACTTCCACAATGGTTTCCTCACCTTCCACTATGTCTGCTCACAAGCGTAAGTTCACTGAGTCTCAGCCACAGACAGTTCTTCCATCGTTGCCACAGTTCCTTGTTGTTTCTTGGTCTGATAAAGGTCACGAATTCTCCACAGTCAACTCTTTCATTATTCAGAAAGGTGTCGACGCACTTGCAGGTCCTGTAAAGTCTTGTTCCAGATTACGGAATGGCACCTTGTTGTTAGAAACAGTCAGTGCCCTCCAGGCACAAAAATTGCTGCGTACTTCACTGCTCCACTCCTTCCCTGTCCGGGTTGAAGCGCACCGCACTTTAAATTCCTCGTGTGGATTGTCTGATGAAGAAATTCAGCACTACCTGTCTGACCAGGGCATAACAGCTGTTCATAGAATTATGAAAAGGGTTGACACGAACATCATTCCAACCCGCACTGTCTTCTTGACATTTGACAAAGTTCAACTGCCATCGAAAATCAAAGCAGGCTATGAGATAATTTCCATTCGCTCTTATGTCCCAAACCCTACACGTTGCTATCGGTGTCAGCGGTTCAATCACACCAGCCAGTCCTGTTCCAATCCGGCCAAATGTGTTACGTATGGCAAGGATGCCCATGAGGGTGCTTGTCCACCTCCATCCCCTCGCTGCATCAACTGTATGGGTGACCACGCTGCTTCCTCTCGAGATTGCCCCATTTTTAAAGACGAAAAAAGGAAAAGGTGTCGACCTTTGCTGCTCGAAAATTATTCGCCAGTCGACAGCCCATCGTGCCTCAGACACGAAAATACAGCACTGTCCTTGCTTTTCCTCGGCCAACAAAGGAGCGACCTCACCTTTAGTGCCACGGTCGTCAGATCGGCCAGCGCAAAGATCGCCCATTCAACCTCACCACTTTCGCCTGCCCACTCTATGGCTCACCCTTCATCGGGTTCTGCTAAATCTCGAGCCCAAAAGTCAGACACCAAGACTTCGAAAAAAGAGCATTTTTTACGTACCCCAACTTCACAACCATCGGTTCCTCCTCTATCTAAACATCATATTTCCAAGAAGGCTAATAAGAAACCCAGTTCATCTCCTTTTCCCCCAAGGCGTGTCCCATCTACAGCACCACCTGGCGGAAATCGCCCTCGGCCGTCTTCTGTGTCGCCGAGGCGCTCTGCTGGCGGCCGATCAACCGGCCGATCGCTGGTGGCAGGAGCTGCTCCTGAACAACCTATGGATCAGCATCTTCTGCCTTCGGCTGAATGCCATTCCGTGCTGTCGGTCGCAAGCTCTAAGCAGTCGTTGAGTTGACGGCAACCTTGGTCACATTCCTCCATTTTCTGTTCACCCTATGTCCATTATCCACTGGAATATCCGCGGCATTCGAGCCAATCGGGATGAATTGTCGATTCTCTTACGATCCTACTCGCCGGTCGTCTTCTGTCTTCAGGAAACAAAGCTGCGTCCCCATGACCGCTTTGTTCTCCCCCATTTTCAGTCCGTCCGATTTGATCTTCCCTCTGTTGAAGGCACTCCAGCCCATGGAGGACTCATGATTCTTCTCCATGATACTCTCCATTATCACACAATCCCCTTAAACACTTCCTTCCAAGCTGTCGCTGTCCATCTTTCCCTTTCTGGATACACCTTCTCTCTTTGTACTGTATACATTCCATCGTCCACACCAATGGCCAAGCTGATCTCCTTCATCTTCTTGGTCAGCTTCCACCCCCCTATTTGCTGGTTGGGGACTTCAATGCCCACCACAAGCTTTGGGGATCTCCACATCCTTGTCCACGTGGCTCACTATTGCTAGACGTCTTCCACCAAGCGGATCTAGTTTGCCTCAACACTGGGGTCCCTACATTTTTGTCTGCCTCCACGACAAATTTCTCTCATTTGGACCTTTCGGTCGGTACTGTTCCTCTAGCTCGGCGCTTCGAATGGTTCGCCCTTGATGATACACACTCAAGTGACCACTTTCCATGTGTCCTTAGACTGCAGCCTCAACTGCCATATATGCGCCCGCGACGCTGGAAGTTTGCCCAAGCCGATTGGACACTTTTCTCGTCTCTAGCGACATTCGATGACCGTCACTTTCCTAGCGTCGACGATGAGGTCACACATATTACTGACGTTATTCTTACAGCTGCGGAACGTTCCATACCACGCACCTCCGAATTACCCCGGCGCCCCCCAGTTCCTTGGTGGAACGAGGCATGCCGTGACGCAATACGTGAGCGGCGACGTGCTCTTCGCGTTTTCCGCCACCATCCTACTTTGGCCAACTGTATCTGCTAAAAGCAGTTCCGGGCGCGATGCCGTCGCATCATCCGCGATAGCAAGAAGGCAGGCTGGAAATTCTTTACTAGCTCATTTAACACCTTCACTCCCTCCTCAGAAGTTTGGAGTCAGCTTCGACGGTTAACAGGCGCGCCTAGTTAATCCCCGCTCTCTGGGCTCACTGTCGCGCGTGATATCTTAGTGGACCCCATCGCAATTTCTAACTCCTTAGGTAAACACTTTGCTGAGATTTCGAGCTCTTCAAATTACCCGCCAGCGTTTCTCCCGAAGAAATGTGCAGCGGAAGTGCAACCTCTTGCTTTCTTCTCTCAAAATCGCGAAAGCTATAATACTGTTTTCTCCATGCGGGATCTCCAACATGCACTCTATTCTTCTCGCTCCTCCGCCCCAGGACCGGATGGTATCCACATCCAAATGTTGCTGCATTTTGCATTTATCAACCCATAGTCTGCGTTACCTCCTTCGCATTTATAATCGAATTTGGACCGACAGTACTTTTCCCAGACGATGGCGGGAAGCTATCGTCGTTCCTGTTCCGAAACCTGGAAAGGACATACATCTCCCATCTAGCTATCGCCCCATGTCTCTTACGAGTAGTTTATGTAAGGTTTTGGAGCGTATGGTGAATTGCTGTTTAGCTTGGTGGCTGGAGTCCCGCAGTCTTTTAACACCTGCCCCATGCGGTTTCCGAAAGCATCTTTCTGCTGTTGACCATCTTGTTGCTCTCTCCACTTATATCATGAACAATTTTCTCCGGGAACCCCAAACAGTAGCAATATTTTTTGATCTGGAGAGAGCATACGATACCTGTTGGAGGACAGGAATCCTCCGCACACTGTTCTCTTGGGGCTTTCGAAGTCGGCTCCCCCTTTTTCTTCGCGAATTTATGGCAGAGCGCACGTTTCGAGTGCGGGTGAACACTACTCTCTCCCGTACTTTCTCCCAAGAAAACGGGGTACCCCAGGGCTCCGTGCTAAATGTTGTACTGTTTGCCATTGCCATAAATCCAATTATGGATTGTCTCCTTCCTGATGTCTCGGGCTCCCTCTTTGTGGACGATTTTGCGATCTACTACAGCTCTCAACGGACCAGCCTTCTTGAACGACGCCTTCAAGGATGTCTCGATCGCCTCCACTCTTGGAGCATCGAAACCGGCTTCCGTTTTTCTACCAGTAAGACCGTTTGTGTTAATTTTTGGCGATGTAAGGAGTTTCTTCCACCCTCCTTACATCTAGGACCTGTCAACCTTACGTTTTCGGACGTCGCTAAATTCTTGGGTCTTATGTTTGACAGAAAACTGTGCTGGTCCTTCCATGTTTCCTATCTTTCGGCTCGCTGTCTGCGATCCCTCAACACCCTCCGTGTCCTGAATGGTACCTCCTGGGGAGCGGACCGAGTGGTCCTTCTCCGCCTCTATCGCTCCTTAGTGCGCTCGAAATAGGACTATGGAAGCATAGTTTACTCCTCTGCTCGGCCGTCTATTCTTCGGCGTCTCGACTCTATCCACCACCGTGGATTACGTTTAGTGTCTGGAGCTTTTTACACCAGCCCTGTGCAAAGCCTTTATGCTGAGACTGCTGAACCTCCGCTGTCCAATCGGTGAGCAGTCCTTCTGAGTAGTTGTGCTAGCCATCTGTCTTCCATGCCTGCTAATCCAGCCCATGACATTTTTTTCGACGCCTCCTTTGATGTAGGGTATGCAGGCCGGCCCTCCTCCCTACTATCACCGGGAGTCCGCTTCCGTCAACTGCTCCATTCTCTTTCCTTCCGCTTTCATAAAACCTTCTTGACAACTTGGGGTACAGCACAGCCTTGGCTCCGTCCCTGGATCTGCCTGCTCCGTGACCTTTGTCAATTTCCCAAGTTTATCGTCGGGCATTTGCTGCTCCATGTGCACAAATGAAGGAAGACACGTTTATTTACACTGATGGCTCGAAAACATCGTTAGGTGTAGGGAGTGCCTATATTGTTGGCGACACCCCAAATCAATTTCGGCTTCCCGACCAGTGTTCGGTTTATACTGCGGAGCTTTACGCTGTTCTCCAGGCTGTCCACTACATCCGCCGCTATCAGCGGATACAGTATGTTATCTGCTCAGATTCTCTCAGCTCTCTCCTCAGTCTCCAAGCTCTTTACCCTGTCCACCCTCTGGTCCACTGGATTCAGGACTGTCTGCGCTTGCTCCACCTGGGGGGCGTCTCGATGGCGTTCCTCTGGCTCCCGGGACACGTTGGTATCTGTGGAAATGAGGCGGCCGATATTGCAGCCAAGGCTGCAGTCTCTCTTCTTCGGCCAGCTATTGAATCGATTCCCTTCGCCGATCTACGGAGCGTTTTATGTCGTCGTGTTGTTCATTTATGGCAAGCGCATTGGTCGACACTTCCCCATAATAAATTGCGGGACGTGAAAGCTCTTCCTTGTGCTTGGACCTCTTCCTCCCGAACGCGTCGTCGGGAGGAGGTAATTTTAACTAGACTCCGGATAGGGCACTGTCTTTTTAGCCATCGACATCTTTTAAGCGGCGATCCTCCCCCACTCTGTCCCCACTGCTCTCAGCTGTGGACGGTAAGACACCTTTTAATTGAGTGCCCCTATTTTACTCCGTTACGCGCCCGTCTACAGCTGTCGCCTGATATATCGTCAATTTTAGCAGATGACACGCGCTTGGCCAATCGCGTTCTCGAGTTTATTAGTGTCAGTGAAATGACGTCAGTCATTTGAAGCTTTTTTGGGGACAACCAACCCCTTTCTGTAGTGGATTTTTAAGCCTTCCTTCTGCTTTTAGTTTCTCCAATTTTTTGAGTTTCGTTCCCATTGCTGCTGGTGTCCATTTTCGGTTTTTACTGTTTCCTAAGTCACGGACCGGGCGCTAATGACCATAGCAGTTTTGCGCCCTAAAACCACAAAAAAAAAACAGCGGTCGTCCCCGTTCAAATCTCCTTCCGTCGGACAATGCATGTGCGTCGCCAGCGGTCGGGCGAGTACTGGCTGTCGACGCCTCACCAGCGCTCCGCCCCCGACTTCACTGCCGCTGGCTCCTGACTGCACTCCTGGCCCGTCTCCCCCTGACTATCCAGACACACGACGACCCGGGAATACTATCGGTCGCTCCAGAGATGGTACGACAGTGCACTTACCGATACACGCAGCTGCTGCTGCCGCTCACGGGCAAGTAAGGCAGGAAGTTAGAGACGCCAGTAAATGGAATAAGAAAACGAGGCGGCAGTACAGTCATAGAAGATGGCAAACAATAAATAACATGAACACGAGCCGTGCACGGCTCAATACGAACATTTTTACTTCCTACTGTGGGAATCTAGAGACGATAATTGTATCGCCGTGCACCTTTTCATAAATCGGCATCTGTGTAGCAATGGTTTTGGACACACTAAATTCTGAAATGGACTTCCCTGCCCAGAGCCTAATGGATCATCTATGAAATGAGTTAGAAAGTCGACATCACTCCAGACTCCAGCTTCCAACCTGCTCTATTTTCGGTTCTTCAGGAAGACTGGTCTGCCATTTCGTCACGGACAATATGATGTCTCATTAAAAATGTCCCCGTCAAAAAGCAGAAGAGTGGACGTATCTTATCATACCTTTAGAGCTACTCGGATCGCTGCGAGATACAGAAATCACAAGGTTATTGAGACTGGCGTCAAAAACGGATGAAACCTGAGACTTTACGTCACATTTTCAGAAAAGCGAGGAACATACGAGATGATGAAAGCAGGAGCTACTACTGATCACTCTGCAACGCAGATCGTGTAAACTACTGATAATATGCAGAAGAAACTAAAAAAATTTAAGTGGTGCTAAGCTATAATAATTGGTCCGTTTTCAGAAACAAAACCATTAGAGTACCGTGTTTGTAATGGAAAGAATGCGAAAAAGCCATTTACGTTTTAAGTATTTGTGGACCTGGTGAAACTCTTGGAAACGTAATGTGGAATAAAATGTGTGCAATCCTGAGAGGAATGGAGCTAAAGAACAAGAGTCAGAAAGCTGCAAGGGAGTTGTAGCTTATTACCGCTGTAGCTGTACTGTTAAGGCGAAGAGGCAATGTAGGGTGTGAATGAAAATATCCGAAGGGGTGTGAAAGCGCAATAGGAACAGAAATAAACAGTAAACTTTGCAGAAGGAGTAGCCGGTTTGCAAAATTAAAAAGAAAGTCAGAAATACATGTTGAACGGAATGGACAGCACCATACTGGTTACAGATTAAAAAAGCTAAGAGAAGGTAATGTTATAAAGTAGTAAGAGATCAGCTATTTTCTGAACATCGTAGTCAGAAAGAAGTCTCCTGTCTATGGAATAACATAGAAACTGGATAGCCGAAGCAAGGAAACAATAAGGGGAAAGTCAAATAAAAACGACAGAGCAGAAAAATGAAGAAAACTGTTTATTATTTCAAAAGTAATCGCCATAGCAGTTAATATATTTTCCCCACTTTGAGATAAGACGATCAATTCCCTCACGAAAAAATGTTTGTAGTTGTCTACAAGCCCATGATTGTACGCAGTGTACACCTGTTTGTCCGAAGCAAATCGACGGCCACGAATGTCTTTCTTCAGGGCTCCAGAAAAATGGGGAATCGCATGGGAGAGTGCGGGACTGCATTGAGGATGTACAAGGGCTTTCCAGCGAAACCTCTGCAGCGTAGTCGAAACGATGGGCACGCCAGCTTCGAGAAAGTCATGACGATGTTTTTCTTTGAATGTCAGAGGCCGCTGTTCATTGGCTTTCTGGAAGACGGACCAGCAACTGACACACAGCAGTACGTGGACGCTTTGGAAAAAGTTGAAGTGTGTCATGAAGTCCACGAAGGTTGGCGGACCGCATCATTCTGTGACACGATAACACGCGCTCACATGTTCACAAGGTTGTTTCGACTTCGCTGCGGAAGTATAGTTGGGAGGCCTTATACATCATCTATGCAGCCCCGATCTCTACCGATGCAATTTCTGTATTTTTAGAGCATTGAAGAAAGACATTCATGGCGGTCGGGTTGCTTCGGACGAAAAGAAACACCCCTGGATACATTCACGGTTTCATAGGCAACCGCAAACATTTTTCCATTTAAGCATTGACCGTGTTGTTTCACTGCGGTGTAAGCTTATAAACAGTAACGGTGATTCCTTTCGAAATAATAAACAGTTTACTTCCTTTTCTTCCACCTGTGTAGTTTCCATTTAACTGCCCCTTATGCTAGCAATAGGTTGGCCCTGGTGAAAAGTGCAGTCTTCATTTACAGAGCCTATTTGCGTCAAAAAGGGTTACCGAAGTGAGGGGGAAGTTCTTGAAGGTTTACACTCCATGGAAGTGAAACGGGAAAATTTCAGCAGTAATTGAAGTCTGTCGAAATTATTATCGGGGGAGGTACTGGTTAACGGTGCATCTACGAAACTATACAGAAGCATTAATCTTGGTGCTAAATGAAACACTAGGTGGGATAAACTATAGGGAAAAACAAAACCCTAGAATATGCATTATATATGGTGTAGCCGGCCGAAGTGGCCATGCGGTTAAAGGCGCTTCAGTCTGAAACCGCAAGACCGCTACGGTCGCAGGTTCGAATCCTGCCTCGGGCATGGATGTTTGTGATGTCCTTAGGTTAGTTAGGTTTAACTAGTTCTAAGTTCTAGGGGACTAATGACTTCAGCAGTTGAGTCCCATAGTGCTCAGAGCCATTATATGGAGTAATAACTAAGTAGAGATGGAAATAGCACAAAATAAGAAATAATCGACGATGGTTTCAAAATTTAAGAAAATGATGATTGCTTTCAAAACGAAAATGCGTTGTAGCTTATGCTCATTACTAGAAAATAAAAAGGGTGGCATTAAAAACCGATTCGCTTACATCCATTTGAGACTTGCATACATTACTATAGTGCTTTGTGTGCAAACGTTGGCTCCTTGTTACATAAATCCTTTTCAGGGTGTCATTTGTGATATATATCAAATTAAGGACTATATTTCTTGGCTGATGGAACAGCAGAACAGTAGAAATCAATGTTGATAATAGCAGAACTTGAATGTTGACACAAACAGGTTTAGTTTGTAGCGTCAACGTCGTGCAAGGAGTAAGCATAGAACCAAATAGATGACAATATCATGAGAAGCACAAATGTGCATGTGAATCAGATACACTACTAGCAGGCGCACAGCTTACGTTTTCAAACTGTGTGACGCTATCTATACACACAATGAATCTGTAGCCACATGGTTGCGGGGGCTACAGTAGCAGTAGGCGCTAAAGACAGCGTAGACCTTCTGACCTCTGACGATTTTAGATTGTCTTGAGTGGTGTCAGGAGGCTATTTAAAATATTTTGCGCTAAGGAGAAACAAAGTAAATATAAAATCCTTGAACAGAAGTAGATACCGTATTGGAATAAGAAACGGAATTGAAACAAAGATTTCTGCTACCACAAGCAAAATTGCATTAGATGACATAAGGAAGGTAAGTTTCCGAGATCTGCTGGGACAGCCGAAGAAATAGGTTTGGAGCTAGAAGTTACACCGATATGAAACATTGACCTGCAGTTAAGAAAGATCTCTGTGAAATGGTACGTTTGGACCACAGAGTTGAACAAACAAGAAATTAGAAATCATGGAAAAGCAACGAAATAGAACAGAAAAGGTTGTAAGTGTGGTGCTAAGTAGACTGAAAATGTATGAAGGAAGGTAACTGGTTAATGCAAGGAAAATCTGTAGAATAAATTCAAAATTCAAATATTAACAAATATATAAGAGACATTTCAGAGTCCCTGTCGGGTTGCATCTGAGAAATTATGGAATCTAATGATCCGTCACATAAAGAGTATTGATGCTAATAGCGTATGCATGTGCTGTAAACTTTAAGAATTAAAGAATAATTTTAAAATGTGTGTACATTACTGTGCGGGAGGTAGAGAAATATACTGTGCTGCGTACATTTTCAGCCTTCAAGTGCAAATTCACCAAGTTTTTTATGCATTTCTGATGCCTGTTAAATACATTTACGGAAAAGAAACTCTTAAAACCAAATAATAGCTAATGTATGGTAATGAGATTCCGGGAAAACATTTTTCTTGGCAACATATTTAAGTGATTAGCATTGCAAGATCACTAGTTAATGTAAGCGCAAGGTAAGTCAATGCTAATTTGAAATGCTGGCACATTAATAATCGTTGCAGCCACCATACTATTGAATCTGGTGTGCAAACGACAATACATTGTACTGTGCGGGTGCCGGATGCCAGTTTGTGGTATGGAGTTCCACACCTGTTGCACTCGGTCAGTCAATACAAGGCCATTAATATAGGGGGTGCGGATGACGCTGGGGTTGTCCTCCGATGATGTCCAATATATTCTCGAGTGGCTAAGGTATGGTGGTACTCTGTAGAGTATGTTGGGTTACAAAATCGCTACGTGGACGAGCATTATATTGTTGGAAAACATCCCGTGGAATGCTGTTCGTGAATGGCAGCACATGTCGAATCACCAGACTTAGGTACTAATTTGCAGTCAGACTGAGTGGGATAACGACAAAAATGTCCTGTTGTTATACGAAATTCCGCCCCAGATGTAAGTCCAGTCTTCTAGCACACAGACAGGATGGCTGCAGGCCCTCAACTGGCCTCCTTCTAATCAAAACACGGCCATCACTGACACCGATGCAGGACCAGCTTCCATCAGAAAACACAACAGACATCCATACTGCCCTCCAATGAGCTCTCACTCGACACCAACCAAGTCGCAATTAGCGGTGGTTTAGATTCAGAGGAATGCACGCTACAGGCCATCTGATCAGAAATGCCCTTGAAGTAATCGATTTGTAACTGTTCGTTGTGTCACCAACTAGTGCTCAAACTGCTGCTGCAGATGCAGTACGGTGGACCAGAGCCATACGCAATACATGATGGTCTTCCCTCTCAGTAGTGTCCCGTAGCAGTTGGAGTCCGGTCTCCTTGTGACCGTACATGCTCGTTACCACCGCTGCCAACAATCATGTAGAACAGTGGCTATGTTCCTGCTGAGTCTTCCTGCAGTATCGCAGCAGGAACATCCAGCTTTTCGTACCCTTATCATACAACCTCGTTCAAACTCAGTGAGGTGTTGATAATTATGTCTTTGTCACCTTAAAGGGATTCTTAACTAACATCAACTCACCACATTCAACCTCAAAGGTAACCAACACTCACCACCGCTGAAGTTTGTATTTAAAGCAAACCTGATCTGTATCCTCACAGTGGCTGGCGTGAAATTTGAATAGATATCATTTTTCGGATGCAGAAAGACGCCTACCACCTTTAGTTTATACCGCGAAACTACTCCTTCGTGTACTAATGTTTTTTTTATTTGACAAAGATGTCTGTTTTTAATGAGCCTATTATCGCAAATATCTTCATTAGTCATATTTTTGGCTAGATACATCCGGCCGGCCGGAGTGGCCGAGCGGTTCAAGGCGCTACAGTCTGGAACCGCGCGACCGCTACGGTCGCAGGTTCGAATCCTGCCTCGGGCATGGATGTGTGTGATGTCCTTAGGTTAGTTATGGTTAAGTAGTTCTAAGTTCTGGGGGACTGATGACCTCAGAAGTTAAATCCCATAGTGCTGAGAGCCATCTGAAATTCCAAGTGACATAAAATAAAATTCTTTATCCTCATGCATATTAGGATACAATCAGAGTTGCTTCCAATTTTTATTTTGTAAAGAGCATACGTGGAACTTCGAAGAAATGGAGGGATATTATTGGTATACTTAGGCTGCGAGTCATTCAGTGCGAATTGGCAGCTTATCTGGAAAAGTATTGTCACTGTACCGCAGATTACCAGGTTCGAATTCCATCCCTGCAAACAAAATAATTTAAGAGTGAACTCGCAAACTACGATTATGGTTCAGGGTCAGCGTTAGCATATTTCAAAAGAAATGAATGTCTGCTCCGGGTCGGGAATGGAACACTCGTGAATGGTCGCCCTAACCATTTCAGACGCATTTGGTGGCCATGACATTAACGTGACTTTACTATCATTTTCATCAATCCACCACAGCATATTTCTGCCCTTGTGACACAGACAGTAATCTCCCGGGAGGTGCTATTATTATCACGGAAGAAATCAAAACTGGTGCTCCATAATAATGATTACGTGGTCCACAGCTTTCATGATGCCTTACACTACTACAACAATTCCCGCGGAATCCCACGTCAGTGTCCTCCACAGCATAGTACTGCCCCTATTGCAAGCGTCCGTGGTGCGGCGCATATTTCCAGTCGCCTTTCGCCTGGATGATGGCGTATCTGGTGACGACCATGTGGTATAACAAAGATGTGGTCCATACAACCAAGCGACACTTTTCCGTCGATCCACGGCCCAATATCAACGACCCCTAAGGCCACTGCATTCGTAACTGCCGACCTCGACGGCTCACCATAGGAACGTGCAGGAGTCGTCTGCTGGGGTGCTGCATATTTACTAACGTGCGCTCAACGGCGTAACCCAATGCACTTGTTTTAAGAAATATAGGTTGCGTCAAAAAGGTGGATACACACTTTGAAGCGTCATAGAAAATTTATTTTCCGTTAAATTTCTGGAAACGGAAAGCTTAAAGTCCAATTGGAAAAATAAATGTACTTTGCAAATGTGATGAATGTTCAAACTGGTGGCCTTCAGCATCAATACATTTCTGAGTACGAGTCACCACTGATTCCGTACGTCGTACCAAAGTGTCCACTGAGATTTCTGCCCACGCCGCATGAATCTCATTCCAAAGTGTGTCCAGGTTACGTGGTTTACGTTTGTACACCTCATTGTTTACTGTGTCCCATAAGAAGAAATCCAGCGGCGTGAGGTCTGGAGAGCGTGCAGGAAACTCGATTGGTCTCCTGCGTCCTATCCACTGGTCTGGCACATTTTGATCCAGGTATGCTCGATTGTCCCTATGATAGTGCGGCGGGGCGCCATCTTATTGGAAATAAAACTCATCATTACCGTATAATGCACGAATGGCAGGGAATATGGAGTCAGCAAGCATTGTTAGGTACGTTTCTCCAGTTACGGTACCTTCAAAGTGGAAAGACCCAATGTGTCCCCTTGCAGACAAACCACACCACACATTTACACCGGGCAAATTCACAGCCTTTTCAACTGTAATGTGAGGATTATCTTCAGCCCAGTACACACAATTGTGCCGATTGACAGTTCCATTGAGTCTGAATTGGGCTTCATCCGACCAAATTATGCTACCCATAAATCCCGGTTCACGTCTAACCATCTCCTGAACCCATTCACAAAATTCTCACCTTCGATCTGGATCGTCGTCACTTAGCTGTTGCACCAGCCTTGGAATGTACCCACGAAACTTGCCTTTCTTCAGAATGCGTAGCACACTATTAGCACTTACATTACTCTCACGTCCGTTTGCCTTGCAGAATTTTGAGGCGAAGGCTGAAACAGTTCCAAGACCGCAGTTGTGGAATCATCACTTGTAGCTGTACGAGGTCGCCCTGATCAACCTTTACGCACATCACACACTGTTCCATGAATTTAGAATTTGTCTCGTAGACGTGTAATTGTTAACCTTGAAGGTGGTTCTGTACCATACTCACTTCTCCACTATCTTCGAACCGCAGCTACATTCTCAAACTTCCAGTACCACTTAATTACCTGCTTCCGTGCTTTAAAGCTCAAACGCACGTCCACCATGTTGCAGTTACTTCCTTTCCACTGCTGCCACCTGTTGAAGAAACATAAAATTACTTTCTCACAGAAATTTAACCTTGTAGAACGGGAAATAAATTGTCTATGACAGTTCAAACTTTTTTGACGCACCCTGTACATAACACAAATGCTGACCTGTTTGAGTCACAGACCATGTTCACCGTGCTGTAAGGAAACAGAAAAACATTAAATGAAGTGCAGTAACATACACGACCTGCAAGGTCAAAAACTTATAATGTAACATTCGTAACAAGACACTACGTCAAAATGATATTACAAATCCAGCACTACATGTCATACATCTTATACAACTCAACACACATAGTTTCAGAGAGTATAGATCCAGTACACAGTGACTGTGTGAGTTACAGGTAGTGATCAATTCGCATAAAGAAAATAAACAGAATCACATTGTTCACTAACGTCACGGTTGAAAACGATGGAATACAAAGATATCACAAACATGGATAAAACGTGAAGAAATCAGAGATAACAGACTCCTAAGGTAAAATACGTTTACCTAAAATACTTTACCAAATAATGTAATGTAACACATATAAAACATGTGAGAGACTAAAACTGAAAAAATTAAATAATCACGAAGCCACTTGGTCTTCGTGTTAAGTTTGTAACCTCCCCACAAAAAATTCGTTCACATTTAGTGTAACCTCAAAACAGAAAATTTCCTAAACTTCTAAACAGTAAAAATTATAATTATCTCGTTCACATTCAGTGTAACGTCCCAACAAAAAATAAATTCAGTAACCTGGTAATAATACAATGTAAATAACCTCTCAATTAAATTGTCGCTCACTTATAATTTTTCAATAATTGACTGTGAATTTAACCTGGTAAATTTTGGACGTCAGCAGTGCTGCCTCAGGGCCCTGAAAGATCATTCTGAATAAAAAAAAGAAAAATTCTTACCTCAATGAAGTCGCCGGATAACGCATATATATCTGCTCTTACAATAAATTTTTCTGGCACAGCCCTGTGCAATGCTGGCCGATAGATTTGTCATTTGTGAAAGGTAACAACTGATTTTTCTTTTGCAATAATCGGGATGATCACGGATTGGAAAAATTAGTAAATTCTTTAAATTGAAATGAATGGTTGTTAAAAGTTGTTTTTTTATGAGAAAGATTATTATTAGGACATTTTTAAAACATTTACATGGGACTTGAGATAACAATACTACTTCTGCGCGAGGCTGCTTTTTTACCTTATACAATAATGCTCAGGCTCCGGCATTGCTGCACCACGACCGGGCCAGCTAACACGATACACCAGACCAGACTGCTAGCAACAACTTACTGCTACTGCTACACAGTTCCTACAGTGACACAGGTCACACAATTCTAAGTTTTTATGGATCTTAACGGAATATTTTAGAGAGACGAGGACAGGTGTCAGTGACATCTTAATATAAAATAAATAGGTGTGCCTGCACCATGATTGCACTCTGTCGTCACATCCGCCACACTTGGCTGTCTGTCCTGCTTTGTAGAACGGGCGAGCCTTCGACATCCATGTTGTGTGATGAGGAGTAGGCCCCGACACGCCGTCGCCTAATCGTGGTTTGGCCCTCCAGCCGCTCTCTACAGATCCCCACAACAGCAGTACGGAAACAGCCCATCAGCTTCGCTGGGCTTGAGATGGACATTCTCATTCGACGGGCCATAAAAATCTAGCTTTTGTCAAAGTCGCTGAAGTTAGAAGGACACTTTCAGTTTACTGTTTATGTGGATTTTCATCGTCGATCTGTGCTGACTTGGTTACTCACCATCTTAGTCCACCATTCGGCAGTGCATTTCAATTTTGGTTAAACAGTGTATTGCGAAACGCCATAAAACGTATAGACTGGCTCCATCGTAAGTAAAGCAAGTAGCAGGGTGTGTTACAAATTAAGAGGCTTAAGTTTTCTTCTAGCGAGGAGACAGCACATGAAACACAGACGCGACCTGTACTCGTGTGTTCTGTGTATGGGATGCACGTCAGGGTAACTAGCATAAGATAATAACAAATACAAGTACACACACCACTGTTGGCCGCACACGTATTTAATAGAAGGCAACAAAAATGGTTCAAATGTCTCTGAGCACTATGGGACTCAACTGCTGAGGTCATTAGTCCCCTAGAACGTAGAACCAGTTAAACCTAACTAACCTAAGGACATCACACACATCCATTCCCGAGGCAGGATTCGAACTTGCGACCGTAGCAGTCTCGCGGTTCCAGACTGCAGCGCCTAGAACCGCACGACCACTTCGGCCGGCGGCAACAAAAATGTAGGATGCTTGCTGTCTTTCTAAACCGGTCTAATAAAATTCAAAGGGCATTTTTGCAGTTTGGAATCTGCAAACAATCTCCAGTCCGCTGCGCGTAGCTCTGGCAAAGACCGCGGGGCCATTTTTCTGACTCTCTCTTCATCCATCGGACCCAATGGGAATAAACTTTGATACATTAACGCATAAGAATTACCTTTTTCTACGTACATTATAATGGTATGGAGAGTATGTAAATACAGAAGGAGATGCGCATTTTCTCCGCGCAGGAGCTCAGTTACAAAACTCCCGTCCGCTCGTGTTTCTCCTCTGGCCGGAATCGTTGGAAAATAGGATTAAAAGAAGAGACGGAGAAGGTTTAAGGAACAGCTGTGCTGTTCCTCAGGAATTCGCTTACTGAGTGAAATGCTAAACAAACACAGTTAAAGAAAGGCTTACTCTTAAAAGTCCGAGAACGTGGCATCAAAGTGGCTTCTTGCCTCTTTTCCTTTTTTATACAATTCGCTCTTCGCATCTCTGAGTGGATTAAACCGACTTCTGGCACAGGGATGTAAGTTGCCGTCTGCCATTATTGATGAAGAATAGGAGTAGCGGAGCACAGCAACCGTCCGACCGGCGCGGCTCGAAAGGGAATGTATAGGACAGTGCACGGTGCGGTACTCCACAGAAGGCGGCTGTATAATATCCGCTTTAGTTACGGGAAAGGTTTGTGGTACTGTAACGGTGGCTTTCTTTCGACCGTTGTAGAAATTTTTAAAGTAAAAGTCCACGAAGCAAGGCCGCATCATATTGACGACAGCAAAAGAACACTAAAGTAATGCAAACGTAAGTTTTGTAATTAATGAACCACAATCACGTTTCCTGAAGCGCCTAATCCCTTCAATTGGTAAAATCTTCATGTAAATGAGAGACACAAAAGTCGTTGTTGGACAACGAAAAAGTTAAGTGACACAAGAGTGTGTATATGTTCAGCTTCCGTGCAACGAAATGATTTGTATGATAATAATAGCGATAATCGGACTCCGTAAAGAACATTAGATTGCTGGTTTGACTTGTAGAAATGAAAATACACGAAAATTTCGCGTTGTGGCCGACAATTTTTACGTCACCAAGCCAGCAACTTCCAGCGAATTAAATGAACTGAAACATTAACACGAACTTTATACAATATTAGCGAAAAGTATCAATCACATTAATAGAGAATAAAAACATAGCTAAGCTCAAATCTGATATTATTCAATTAACATTACAGGACATAAAAGAATGGCTATCGGAACAACAAGAGTCAGCAAGAAGGACAATACTTAGCGAACTTCGCCTTTTCTTAAAATAAGTAATAAAATTTAAAAAAACATCGGAAAAGATATTAATTTAACACATAGTTATAAGTTCTGTTTCAAGCTCATGGTTCTGTCTCTCACATAAGAGAAATGTCAAACCTGAGCTGGGAAGTTAAGGGAATTAGAATTAATGGAAGAAGGTTTACCAACTTGATATTTGCTGGTGATATTGCCTTACTGGCCAAAGACTTTGCAGAGCTCCAAAACTTAGTTACATCGGAATGTCAGCTGGTTGGCTTGAACGTGAACCTTTCCAAAACAAAAGTAATATCCAACAAATGGGTCCCAGCTGGAGATGTGAAAGTCAAGGACAGTCTACTAGAGGAGGTCAGTGAATATGTCTACCTTGGCCAGATTATAGATATGAAGGGAGACATAAGGCCAGAAATCTATCGACACATCAAGCTTGACTGGCAAGCATTTGGGAAGAATTCAAAAGTATTCAGATCAAAAATGCCAGTAAATCTGAAGAAAGCAGTATTTGATCAATGCATTCTTCCTTTGATGACGTATGGCTGCGAGACATGGACACTGAACTCATTTACAAAAGGGAAACTTAGGACAGCACAGAGAGCCATGGAGAGATCAATGCTGGGCTATACAAGAAAGGACAGGAAAAGGGCAGATGGCATCCGGTCTGTGACGAAGGTTAATGACATCTTAGAGAGAGTAGGTTCCTTGAAATGGCCGTGGGCTGGCCACGTCGCAAGAAGAAAAGACAACAGATGGACGAAGCTAGTACGGGAGTGGAGTCCGAGAAAGAAATATAATTAGCCGAGAAGAAATCTGCCAAACAGCCCTCCGAATATAGGTGTACTGGCGTTCTACTAGCCTTATCCAACGCTTTAGGACATATAGTTCACGAACAGCTTACTAATTATTTAACATCAAATAACTTTTTACATGAATACGATTCCGGTTTCCGGCAAAGTCGCAACACGACGACTGAAAATGCCCCATGAACTGAAACAAGCTATGGGGAACCAGGCGACCATTATGTTCTTTTTGGATTTCAGCAAAGCTTTCGATTCTGTTGACTTTGACATTCTACGTGCTAAACTCACTAGTCAAAACTTTTCTTCAAGTGCTCTACACGTGTTCCACTCAACCACTAATACCTAACGTCCTTTCAGTGTGTAACGGTTGTAACAGAAAGGTCACAATGGAGCCATGTGGTATCAGGGTCCCACAAGGAACGGTATTGGCCCCATTACTCTTCCCGTTACATGTTAATGATGTGTCAGCTATTCACTCCCACGGCAGATATCACCTATATGCTCACGACATTCAGTTATATCTAAGTGCAAGTCCAACAAACCTGTGCACAGCCATACAACATGTAAATGCGATTTACTTACTCTATCAGTGTCGACCCAGAGCTTAGATAAAAAGTTAGCCCATCTAGAACACAAGACCTCACAAAAGACTTGTTACTACGCATTTCAGGGAATCTCTTCCATCATTAATACTGAACGGCACAGAAACAATCTTTTCTTCTTCGACAAGAAACTTGTGGATAATTCTTGGCAATTGGTCACACAACTGCAGTCTGTAAGAAAGTGTCAGCGTCAGTTAACTCATTACAGAAATATAAAAAAGTATTTGCCTTCGAGCTTAAAAAGAAGCATGTTGTTGTTGTGGTCTTCAGTCCTGAGACTGGTTTGATGCAGCTCTCCATGCTACTCTATCCTGTGCAAGCTTTTTCATCTCCCAGTACCTACTGCAACCTACATCCTTCTGAATCTGCTTAGTGTATTCATCTCTTGGTCTCCCTCTACGATTTTTACCCTCCACGCTGCCCTCCAATAATAAATTGGTGATCCCTTGATGCCTCAGAACATGTCCTACCAACCGATCCCTTCTTCTGGTCAAGTTGTGCCACAAACTTCTCTTCTCCCCAATCCTATTCAATACTTCCTCATTAGTTATGTGATCTACCCATCTAATCTTCAGCATTCTTCTGTAGCACCACATTTCGAAAGCTTCTACTCTCTTCTTGTCCAAACTATTTATCGTCCATGTTTCACTTCCATACATGGCTACACTCCATACGAATACTTTCAGAAATGACTTCCTGACACTTAAATCAATACTCGATGTTAATAAATTTCTCTTCTTCAGAAACGCTTTCCTTGCCATTGCCAGCCTACATTTTATATCCTCTCTACTTCGACCATCATCAGTTATTTTGCTCCCCAAATAGCAAAACTCCTTTACTACTTTAAGTGCCTCATTTCCTAATCTAATTCCCTCAGCATCACCCGACTTAATTTGACTACATTCCATTATCCTCGTTTTGATTTTGTTGATGTTCATCTTATATCCTCCTTTCAAGACACTGTCCATTCCATTCAACTGCTCTTCCAAGTCCTTTGCTGTCTCTGACAGAATTACAATGTCATCAGCGAACCTCAAAGTTTTTATTTCTTCTCCATGAATTTTAATACCTACACCGAATTTTTCTTTTGTTTCCTTTACTGCTTGCTCAATATACAGATTGAACAACATCGGGGAGAGGCTACAACCCTGTCTTACTCCCTTCCCAACCACTGCTTCCCTTTCGTGTCCCTTGACTTTTATAACTGCCATCTTGTTTCTGTACAAATTGTAAATAGCCTTTCGCTCCCTGTATTTTACCCCTGCCACCTTTAGAATTTGAAAGAGAGTATTCCAGTCAACATTGTCAAAAGCTTTCTCTAAGTCTACAAATGCTAGAAACGTAGGTTTGCCTTTCCTTAATCTTTCTTCTAAGATAAGTCGTAAGGTAAGTATTGCCTCACGTGTTCCAGTGTTTCTACGGAATCCAAACTGATCTTCCCCGAGGTTGGCTTCTACTAGTTTTTCCATTCGTCTGTAAAGAATTCGTGTTAGTATTTTGCAGCTGTCACTTATTAAACTGATAATTCGGTAATTTTCACATCTGTCAACACCTGCTTTCTTTGGGATTGGAATTATTATATTCTTCTTGAAGTCTGAGGGTATTTCGCCTGTTTCATACATCTTGCTCACCAGATGGTAGAGTTTTGTTAGGACTGGCTCTCCCACAGCCGTCAGTAGTTCCAATGGAATATTGTCTACTCCGGGGGCCTTGTTTCGACTCAGGTCTTTCAGTCCTCTGTCAAACTCTTCACGCAGTATCATATCTCCCATTTCATCTTCATCTACATCCTCTTCCATTTCCATAATATTGTCCTCAAGTACATCGCCCTTGTATAGACCCTCTATATACTCCTTCCACCTTTCTGCTTTCCCTTCTTTGCTTACAACTGGGTTTCCATCTGAGCTCTTGATATTCATGCAAGTGGTTCTCTTATCTCCAAAGGTCTCTTTAATTTTCCTGTAGGCGGTATCTATCTTACCCCTAGTGAGATAGGCCTCTACATCCTTACATTTGTCCTCTAACCATCCCTGCTTAGCCATTTTGCACTTCCTGTCGATCTCATTTTTGAGACGTTTGTATTCCTTTTTGCCTGTTTCACTTACTGCATTTTTATATTTTCTCCTTTCATCAATTAAATTCAATATTTCTTCTGTTACCCAAGGATTTCTACTAGCCCTCGTCTTTTTACCTACTTGATCCTCTGCTGCCTTCACTACTTCATCCCTCAAAGCTACCCATTCTTCTTCTACTGTATTTATTTCCCCCATTCCTGTCAATTGCTCCCTTATGCTCTCCCTGAATCTCTGTACAACCTCTGGTTCTTTTAGTTTATCCAGGTCCCATCTCCTTAAATTCCCACCTTTTTGCAGTTTCTTCAGTTTTAATCTACAGGTCATAACCAATAGATTGTGGTCAGAGTCCACATCTGCCCCAGGAAATGTCTTACAATTTAAAACCTGGTTCCTAAATCTCTGTCTTACCACTATATAATCTATCTGAAACCTTTTAGTATCTCCAGGGTTCTTCCATGTATACAACCTTCTTTCATGATTCTTAAACCAAGTGTTAGCTATGATTATGTTGTGCTCTGTGCAAAATTCGACCAGGCGGCTTCCTCTTTCATTTCTGTCCCCCAATCCATATTCACCTACTATGTTTCCTTCTCTCCCTTTTCCTACACTCGAATTCCAGTCACCCATGACTATTAAATTTTCGTCTCCCTTCACAATCTGAATAATTTCTTTTATTTCATCATACATTTCTTCAATTTCTTCGTCATCTGCAGAGCTAGTTGGCATATAAACTTGTACTACTGTAGTAGGCGTGGGCTTCGTATCTATCTTGGCCACAATAATGCGTTCACTATGCTGTTTGTAGTAGCTTACCCGCATTCCTATTTTCCTATTCATTATTAAACCTACTCCTGCATTACCCCTATTTGATTTTGTGTTTATAACCCTGTAGTCACCTGACCAGAAGTCTTGTTCCTCCTGCCACCGAACTTCACTAATTCCCACTATATCTAACTTCAACCTATCCATTTCCCTTTTTAAATTTTCTAACCTACCTGCCCGATTAAGGGATCTGACATTCCACGCTCCGATCCGTAGAACGCCAGTTTTCTTTCTCCTGATAACGACATCCTCTTGAGTAGTCCCCGCCCGGAGATCCGAATGGGGGACTATTTTACCTCCGGAATATTTTACCCAAGAGGACGCCATCATCATGTAATCATACAGTAAAGCTGCATGCCCTCGGGAAAAATTACGGCTGTAGTTTCCCCTTGCTTTCAGCCGTTCGCAGTACCAGCACAGCAAGGCCGTTTGGATTGTTGTTACAAGACCAGATCAGTCAATCATCCAGACTGTTGCCCTTGCAACTACTGAAAAAGCTGCTGCCCCTCTTCAGGAACCACACGTTTGTCTGGCCTCTCAACAGATACCCCTCCGTTGTGGTTGCACCTACGGTACGGCTATCTGTATCGCTGATGCACGCAAGCCTCCCCACCAACGGCAAGGTCCGTGGTTCATGGGGGGGGGGGGGGGGGGGGGGGGGAAGAAGAAGCATATAGAGACACTAATACTCCTCATACTCGACTGTGATGATGCCATTCTCCAAGGACTTTAGTACGAAAGCTCAAGCAGGCTGGAACTGGTGATGAATGCTTGTGTTCGATACATTTGTGACGTGAGCTTTTGAGACTGTATCACACCAGTCTACGAACAACTTCTATGTGCCGATAAGCGTAGAGACTATCATGCTCTATGTTTGGCCTATCGTCCTTTCAATATGGGTCTCCAACTTTTACTCTACTATCTGAACAGCACAGCAGAAATACGAGTTCTCAACAAAGTAAAATTCTCTCTTTACCATCGCATAGCACTGCCATATTCGCTGGATCATCTTCTGAATCAAGAACCCCACTTGAACACTCTTCCTCAAAATATCAGAGACATTAAATTCCTTCCAAACTTCAAAAGACAGCTAATGGTCCACCTTCTACATTCTCCTACATTCTGCGCAGCTCATTCACGTCAATCTTCCCCCCCCCCCCCCCCCTGCCACCAAAGAACTTCTCTACCACTTGTTTTTTTTCCTCGTAAGAGTCACTGTCACTGTCATTTCAATCTTCTCCTCTTCCCTTATCCATTCCGGTTCTGAGAATACTAAACATGGTTTCAAATCTTCTAAGCTAATATAGGCCGGCCGAAGTGGCCGTGCGGTTAAAGGCGCTGCAGTCTGGAACCGCAAGACCGCTACGGTCGCAGGTTCGAATCCTGCCTCGGGCATGGATGTTTGTGATGTCCTTAGGTTAGTTAGGTTTAACTAGTTCTAAGTTCTAGGGGACTAATGACCTCAGCAGTTGAGTCCCATAGTGCTCAGAGCCATTTTTTTAAGCTAATATATATCATTGTAAATGCTTGGTCAGGCTGTTTCGTAACCATGTTTAAGATTTTAATAAATAAATAAATATAACGATTCTCTGCAGACCTTTATCTTCAAAGCAGTTTGCGACATATTTCAAACGTGCTACTGCTTTTTTTATCATAAGTTGCCACAACGTATTTATTGAATTGAGAACCGATATTGCTCCAATACTTAACACACTAGTAACAAAGTAACGCTGTCATCCGCCCGAAGATTCATTTGAACACCACGATACTTTACTAGGCGCTGTCCGACCTCTGAAGTGACACACCTGATCCCATACTCAAAGGGGGACCTACAGTATAATTCGAAATCCGACCCATGGTGCAACAAAATCTTTTTCACATCAACAGACATTACCAGCGGGCGAAGAACTATTAAGTGATATATAAATACGCCAGAACTGACCGCGGATCGAACCGGAGACCTTTGGAGACTTAGATACACCACCTCTGATTCTCCGAGTCACACCACACAACGAATTTGCACTAAGTGTTCTGTTATTTATCACATCACACTATATGCCAGTTTGTAGGCAATTTAGTTTATGTTGCAACTGTGTTTCCTGCTATTCCAGACGTGCAGTTTTCTCATCGTTTCGTTACTGGTTTGAGGTGCTGTCCAGCACATAGCAAAGTGTTAACAGTGAGGAACTTAAAGCGGTGACATTGCAAAACATTACAGAAAGCCAAACATGCAGTCAAAGTCTATCTAAAAGATAAAAACAATACCTCAAACATATGCCTAAGTAGAATATGTCAGTACTCCAGAAAGACCCACTGCTGTGCAGCACATACGTAATGATCTCCATAAGAGATTTATACCGCTGTAAATCACAATTTTAATCCATACAGACTCAATTATCATAACACCTACATATAGAGGCACGTTTCCGGTGCATGCTACCAGAACGTTTTTAGTGAAATTCTAATTGGGGATCAAGGATAATTTCCACTATTTCATCTTCATTCACGACTCTGTATCGTCTTGTCGATTTTTACAGTATCAGACTAATTGTTTCATTCGTTTTGTGCAGTAACTATACGAAGCCCTTGATTTTCTTGCTGTTATCTATAGTCTCCAAATGATTTTATATAAAAAAATTGCTGGGGAATACGGCGAAGGGGGATGGGATGTGGGGTTGGTGAAGGCCGATAATTACTGGATATCGCCTGCTTCATGGTACAAGACGAACTCGAAAAGTCCGCGTAGCTGGAAAATTGTGATCCGGGGACTGTCCAATTTCTAACGTGCAGTCGCGGGTGTACCGGCACTTTGTCCAGTAACAAAATTACGTGCGACCACATTTCAAATATATAAACTACGTATTGCGACTGTAGATTCCTCGAAAAGGAAGGGTACAGTCGGCGATCATAAGAAGAATGCACAATACAGTTTGTTTAGAAGTTGGCAAAATGCTTCAAATGGCTGTGAGCACTATGGGACTCAACTTCTGAGGTCATTAGTCCCCTAGAAGTTAGAACTAGTTAAACCTAACTAACCAAAGGACATCACATACATCCATGCCCGAGGCAGGATTCGAACCTGCGACCTTAGCGGTCTCGCGGTTCCAGACTGCAGCGCCTAGAACCGCACGGCCACTTCGGCCGTAGAAGTTGGCAGTTGTTTTATTTTATAACTCGTGACGTAAACAGAGTTTTCTGACAGCTAAAAATAAAAGAACGGTGAAAAAATTTCCAGCCACACCTCTCAAAACCGGGTTATTTTAAACCACAAGGAAATCTGTTTATCAACTAATGCGATTACTTTCAGAACTTACTTTGAACGCATATCGTTTTAACGTTTTCTTTTCTTTTCTTTTCACGTCCTTCTACACTTAGGAAAGGAAAGTTCCCTCGAAGAAGACGGATAAACATCGATAAACTACGACTAAATGTCATCCTCGTCCCACTGATCTATAAAATCTATAATCTATGTAATCTCTTCTGATGTGATACAACGTCTTTGTTTTGAAACTTTCATCCCTAGTCATAGTCAGGTAAAGTATTATTTAATTCCTCCCTGCGTCGATGTTAATCCGTCGTAAGAGATTGTGCTCCCATAATAATAACTGGACTTCGATGTGTTACTTTTAAAGTGAACTAAATTTTGTGCAGTCTAAAGAAAGAAGCCGTGTTTTGATTGTATGCTTCTTGAAGTTTTCACCTTCCGGGCAAAAGACGAAATCTGTAATAATTTATGAAGACAACACTAGTGCTTACTCTGTGTGACCTTCTAAGGAAAATATGTTGTAATTACGTGATATCGCAGGAAAATAAAGGAAGAGCTGTTCTTCTGCTGTCCTAAGCTTGCTTGCTGTCTGTTCTCTTTTCTGAGTTTTTTGTACACATGAAGTCAGTTTCCATCTGTCTGCAACATTAGTTGAATAATTACTGTTAATGTCTGACATACTGCCATGTGAGTTATTTCAGTGCTACCACCTAGCCGTATCCCTCTCATGCAAATGTTATTAATTGCGTTTTTAGATTTGTAATTCAGGCTTCAGATAAGGGAGATGGGGGACAAAGTGTTGGATGGCGAACGACCAACCGCCAGTCGTGTTCTCTCGTTTCCTATTTCTTTAAATGTATCTAAGGCGCCCATGAGATCTTTTGTACTGATCAGTTGTCAAAGGCTTACACAATATTTTTCGTAAGATTTGTAGTACGTTGATCGTCACCCGCAGTCAAACGAGGGCATCAACATATTTGGTCACTGGTCTGATATACAAGCAAAAGAAGAGGGAGCCTCTGAGGTAAAAATTATTAAAAGAGTATTACATTATCTCTTTCGTCCTGTACTATAAGTTGTATTAAATAATATTCTTCACCCCTCTTCAATGATGCTATTTTTTTGTTGCAACGACCAGAAATAAAGTATTATGCTTCACCTGTCGCCCGTTGTGGGGCCACGAAGTAAAATTTCATCTTTATTTGTGTCTAGCCCGTGTATTTTTATTTTCTGTTTAATCGTCAAACTACTGCTTTGGAAATCAATAGCCATATGAACTGAAAGAAGGAAGTTGTACTTGCACAAAAACAAAATAATCCATTTATATTATAAAAATTGGTGTATGTACAATTGTATGTGTGTGCGTTACACTTCTCCTCCTAAACATTGGACTGATTTCAACCAAACTTGGTGCACGTATTCCTTAATATCAGAAAACAACAGCTCTGCACATGCGATAGTTCCGATGTAAGTCAGAACTGAGTAGAAGTCAGAGAAAGCTGTATCTACCACCTTCTGCAACCGATGTAGAAACAGGCTAAGTGGAGTTACTGCAACAGATTTGTGTTCTGACCATTCGATGGAAATAGGAACTGGGAGAAGGACGAGGATTTTGCTACTGCACTGTGGTGCATCCTCAAACTACATACAAGTGCCACAGATCTATCACTCCAACATGCTATCTTTGTTGTTCTGTACTATCCAACAGAGAAAAATTACGAACTATCAAAGCTCCACTAACTTCATCTGATAGAAAGCTCGATAAGATATTTACAACATCTCTCTCCTCCCATATATTGAAAGTAAATACCATCTACATGCCAGCATCAGAGCACATGTGACGATCCTATTAAATATACATCTATTGATCCATTGCATGGACCAGTGTAAAGGTGTATTGCCTGTAATCTAGGAGGATGACCGTATCCCACAAACTATACTATAAGTCGAAGACACCCTCCCTGTGATCCTGTGTCATTGTCTCAAACATTGTTTTTTTTCTGCTGTAACACACTTTATACACTGTACACTGCCATATATATATATATATATATATATATATATATATATATATATATATATTCTGCCACGACTTCAAGGTCTGTATCAGGTTCTAAATTGACATTAACACTTTCAGATCCATTGCTTCTCACAGAAAACTAGACATCGAACAGTATAAGTCATGTTGTTACTGCTGCTACCATAACACACCACACACACTGGATAATTTTAAATAAGACAGTTCCAACATAAGGAAGCTACAAGAGTTTGGCAGCGTTGTGGACAGTTTCCAAACTGCTGTCCGAAGGTGATTGATGACCTCTACATTTAAACTCATCTGTCACAGTGACGGAATAACTGATGGCTCTCTGTTCCATTTCGAGTGATTCCTCATATTGCACTCACATACGCGATCACTGTTTCGGTGCTAGCCATCCTCGGAAGGTGTTGCCTCTCCACCAAAACTCTTTCTCCAACTCAAACAACCGATGTAAGTCAATCATTACGTGGTAACCAACAGTGTACCAGTGGATGGATTGGATGGAAAAGACAGTGTCAATGTACTGTGATAATAAGCATTACAGTTGATACTATGAACAATTTTAGCAATTTTACAGTGATTTCAACACCGACCAGTGATGTGACAGCATGTTTCCCAATTTCAGTATCATAGCTAAACAACCCGTTCTCTACTTTGTGAGTATCATTGCGAATGTAGATAGATGATTGTGCAGTACGTCCATTTATTGTTAATTCTCGAACATATACGTCATCAAAGTATACCAGACAGCACTCTACATATTTCTAGCACCTTGAGCATAGTGCTTAATTTACAATCTATCTCCATGTGGATGGCAGTCACAGAGGTTTCTCGCAGTCTTAGGATAAAATTAGAGACTGAAAGACCCCCTTTGTTTGACCAACCCACTCTGCAGCACCATTACCGATATAATCTGCAGCTGACCAGAAATAGACTGCTACATTCCACATCTCGTGAATGGATGGAACTTGCCGAATCCTCGCCCATCGAAGTACACAAGATTTCTCCAGATGTGCCCATGTCAAGGAGGTTAGCATCCCTTATCGGTGTATAGTAGTAGATTTGAAAGTGTTGTGATGTAACAGCAGACGGTTGAGAATAACAAGAAACAAGTGATATTCATGCATGATGGAGTTTCAGATGGATAGAGTTCAAAGCATTTTACGTAAATCAACTGCACTATCAGTTTTAAAGTATTGTTCTAGTGTCTGGTATCAGTACCAGGAGGGTATCGGTAAGAGAGAACACAAACACATGCACTCTTAAGGCTACACGGTTCTGCACTTAAAACCAGCTATAATGTTAGATTGTTTCAGTTCAAGACCTTTCAGTCATGTGGAATGCAGCGCTGTTAACATTCCAATGTAAGAAATATATTTCCAGTGCAATGACATACGTCCTTCCTGCAGGCTTCTCTGTGATAAACTATGGTAACAAAATATAAAATGAAGAAACTAAATCCTTAAAATATTGGCTCTGTGTGATACAAGCACAGTGTAGCTTTCCAGAGATGTATAGCATCCACTGTCCACATCTGATCATGGTTCAGAAATTATACTATGCTTGCATCAGTCCTATATAAAATGATTGTTAGTAACGGAGAATACCTCTTACAAGGAAACAGGTAAATGCAAAGCAGCGGCGTCCGACATGTGAAATTACACATCATGCCGCCACTAACTCTGTAAACAGGACATCTGTCAAGCAGGTCTATATTATATCGAGATTGCACTGTCTCACAAACACCTATCGCTAACTTACAATCATATTAATTATGAAACTGAATTTTATACACAAGATGCGACAAGGGAATGGATTACATCGCATAAATCTTAGTTCGTTTAGAGAAATGTGTCGAAACAGGATGATCACGTTTCATCAAACATGAGGTGGAAGTCCTCTGATGATGGACAGGTTTGCTGTTAACAATCGCACATAGACAGTGCTATAAGTCAAATACAGAACACGTGGTTCTATACGAGTCAACGCAAGCTATGTCACGTGACTGATGCATCCAGACAGAACAGTGGAAAAAATGGGCAAATGACCTGCACCAACATCTCCCTCCCTCTCTAGAATGCATCATCAGCCTGCCATCGAGTCGTACCTTGATACAGCTCCATCTCAACAGATAACCCCATTCACTCTCTGTTATCCTTTAACACAGATGCATGTAAGTTTAGAGACAGGTGGTTCTCTGTTTTCCTTAAAAACATCAAATACAGTAGTCAACTCACATGTGTCACTATTACGTCAATAGACATACACTAGAATGCTGCCTTGGCGGAAAACAAGATTGTTTCCCTGGTTTCCTTTGCTTCCATGTTAACATTGTCTCAGCTTTCTCTTGCTGTCATATACTTATCCCCATGTTCCATAATCGTTCTGCGCCTACCAGTAGACACACAATTACTTTTTTCTCGCATTTCAGCGTATTTTCCCTCAATTTGTATGTATTTTTCGTCACTTTTCGCAATTCTATCGATTTTTAAGTCACTTCTACCCATGCTATCACGACATAACCTCTTGTTCCATGTTCTATAACTGCTTGTAAGTGTAATATAGCTGCCAACACACAGCACAAATTCACTATTTCTCTTATCGGGAGGTGTAGTATAGCACTGTACTCGATTGCATCCAGTCGTTTCCAACCGCATATGCCACATTTGCAGTGTGTTTGCTCCCGATAAGAAAAGTAGTGTATAGGTAGCCATGGTTTGTTGCATTGTCCTGATGGGATTTGAACTTCCCACCATTCTACAGAGGGAGAGAGGGAGGGGGAGGGGGGTTTGGTTAGTGGAGGTAGCCCAATTGACCTATCTTCTCGCCAAAATTTGAACTTCCCGCCATGATATCATTGACATTGCGATATCTACCGCCGCCATCTTGCATCCGTCATCTTCAATAAATTTGGCAACAATGGAGAGTGAGGCAGAAGATATTTTGTCCCACTACTCTCATCTGCAGTTTAGGTTGCCACACGTTAATGACAGGTGAGCCTTGTGACATTGTTTCGTTTGCAACTGCATCATCCAGCTGAAACAAAGTCTCACTTAGCTCAACCATGCAATGCCAAAGATGAATCCAACAAGATTTTTGCCGAGAAAATGTAGCCTGAGAATCACTGAATGTCCTTGATTCACATACGGCAAAACCTCCATATACTCAGTAAACTTAGTTTTCCCTACAGCACAATCAAGTACTGTCGTACCCAAATACTCCACACTGTTATCGCCAACTCCGTGTAACACATATTGCGGTGGCTCAAGTCTCCTACTGCTCACAGATTTAGGCTGATCATGGACACGTGCGCCCACTTATCCATGAGAAACCTCTATCCCAAACCACTCACTAAGCCCACTAAGCAGTATACCACTAACTTGTGCAGTGTTACTGCCAAAACATTCCTCTTTGAGTTTAACGATTGCTTCCCCTAATAGTGTTTTCCATTTGCCCTCTTCCGACTGTCCAGTTCTCGGCAGTCCACTTCCCCATACGAATAAACTTCTGATTACCTATACTGTCTCTGCATACGCTGATGAGCCAAAACGTTATGACCATGTGCTTAATAGCTTGTTTGTCCATCTTTGGAACGAAATACATCACTGATTCCCGTATCGGAGGTCCGACAGTTTGGCGTAGGTTGTGTAAGTATGCAGCATTAGATGTCTACGCACAAGTTATGTAATTCGCGTAAATAACATACGCTATGATGGCGCCCTATAGCGACCCAGATGGGTTCCATGGGAGTTACATCAGGCAAATTTGGTCGCCGAGACATCAAAGTGATTTCGTTGTAATGCTCCTCAAATCACTGCATCACGGTTTTGGGTCCAAGACGCGGACGGTTATAATACTGAAAAATGAAATCGCGTCGGGGAAGGGAAATACAGAAGCGTCCGATCTTACTCGTCTGCTTTGACCCGTGACGTAAGCGTGTTGTGGTGTGTGACGTCATTACGGCGCGGAGTTTAGTCTTGTTTTTGTTTGTGGTGTTCTCTGGTGGTGTGTTCATGGTTTTCGTTTGTTTTAATTTAATGCTCATTGCTGTATGTCGGGTGAGTTTGTTATTGAGTGTATTTGGTTGTGGTTTTTTGTTTAGGAATGGATATGAAAGACCGCCTTAATAGTGTTCGGTTGAGGGCGATGATGGGCGAGACAGCGTTAGAACTTATCAAGTTCTTACAACTATTCGGTTTAATCGCCGAAGTTGTTAAGTGTTCTCTTTGCCTTGAGGCGATGAAATTGGTTAAAGTTCCGGCCTCTCGGACCAGCGACGGATACATGTGGTGTTGCCGGAAAGATGGCGTATGGCGTTCTATAAGGCGTGGTACCTGGTTCGAGAAGTCTAGATTGGGCATGCGTGAGATTGTGCTTATTACATATTATTTTTGTTATAGATGCCCACAGAGTTTTTGCGCGTTTGAGACTGGTGTGAGTGAGAGGACTGTTTTAGACTGGTATTCCTTTTGTCGTGAAGTGTGTTCGGAATTTATTAAGTACAGGGGTAAGTTGGGTGGGCATGGGGTGCTTGTGGAGGTGGACGAGTCGCAGTTTGGTAAAAGGAAGTATGGGAGGGGGAAGTCTGTGGCTGGTCTTTGGGTGTGGGGGGCTGTTGTTCACGGGGGTGGGGGTACTGAATGTGTTTTTAGGGTTGTGGAGGGGAGGTCGAAGGCTGAATTAGTGGGGTTAATCGAGGAGTATGTAGAGCCTGGGTCCACAATAGCATCACGGTTTTGGGTCCAAGACGCGGACGGTTATAATACTGAAAAATGAAATCGGGTAGGGGAAGATATCAAGCATGAAGCGATGCAGATGGTTCGTAGCTGTCAGTGTTTCTTCGATCGCTATCAAAGGTCCCTTGTAAGGAGACCTCCTCCCACAGCATAACACTGTTCCCACCAGCCTGCATCCGTTGCGCGGTGAAGGTTTCAAGTCGCCGTTCACTTCCATGACAACGTTTGTGGATTAAGACTAGTGACCTAGTGTAGCAAAAATGTGATTCACCCAAAGAGTCGACATGTTTCCAGTGATCGACGGTCGAACTGATGGTCCCGTGCCCACTGCAATCATATTTGACGATGTCGGTGGGTCAACATATGAACACATAGGGTCGGTCTGCTGCGGAGCTCCATGTTCAACAATGTACTATGAACGGTGTGCCCCGAAACACGTGTGCATCAGCATTGTGTTCTTTCGACATAAATGCCACAGATCACCATCTATCCTATTTTCCAGAGTAAATAAGCCTCCGATTCCACGTTACGTGAAGCGTCGTGTACGTCCAACCATTTAGCGCGTAGTGGTAGTTTCACTACCCCTCTACCTGTTTCCGTAGATGCTCACGACATTAGCACGTGAACATTGGACCAACTTCGCCGTTTTAGAGATACTCGTTCACAGGCTCTGTGTAATAATAATCGGCCCTTTGTCAAAGTCAATTATCTCAATGTACTTCCCCATTTGCAGCCCATATCTTTGCTAGGCGACATCCAACGTCGCGGTTGGCTGTGGTCGTAATGTTTTGGCTGATCAGTGTACGTCCACACTTCTAACATTTCACCTTTAATGCGAATACACAATAATATACCCATTGCTTCGTGGGAAAATATGTCACCTCAAATTGTGCTGTAATTGTAAGAGGTGCTGTTAAATCACTCAGAATCTTAATGCAAACTCTTTGTTACATTTCTAGGGGTACTCCGCAGAAGAAAACGTCTAACACCTTGTTTTTTCTGCTTCCTGCAGTAACACCTTACTGGCCTCCGTATTTAGGGTAGGCACATACTTGTGTTCATTGACCTTACTAATGTCTGAAAATACTTCCACTGACTCATTATGTTTCAAGGAAAAATTACTGAGTTTCTTGCGAAAAACCGTGTGCTGTTTTGTTTTTAGCAACGTTAGCGTAGTCCAGCATCCAACTGTTGAAACGAATGTGCTTTACTCTTTACAACACAGGTGTCTTGGCTTCACCTGTCAAACGCAAGTTAAGCACATGAAGGGTTACCTCCCATGACCTACCGCTCAGCAACCCAGTGGCTGTAATACCATTAATGAATATCTACACTTGCTAAAATGCAACTTAAAATGAACACGTTTCATAACAAAAAGATTTTTTAAGACCTGAAGACAACAGCAGAGTTTGTCGAAACCGGCTGTTTAAATAAAGAAATAGTTATGTAATCTTGGCTCTAGAAGGTTTTTAGCATGAAAAGCAGATCACTTCTTCTATCTTATCAAAATTAGAAAATTCTGTCGAATATCGACACATCTTCCGCTGTTTTAACCGAAAGGGACTGATAAGGACGGCTAGAGATGGATGTACTTCTACCATTTTTCATAATTTACTCCTATTCTTACTAATGTAAGAAACACAAATAACTAACTGAAGCACTCAATACTAAAAACATTAAAACTTACTTTTTCCGGCGTAGCATTGCCCATCCATGCATTGAACGATAACGAGTCAAATAACCAACATGTCAACACGAAAAGATGTGGCTGCTAGAGTCTTCTTCCAACATATTTCGTGCCCTGCAAGATTTGAAAACTGACGCCTTAGTGGTACTGGACTATCGAGTACACCATTTAACAGTAATAAGTCAATTGGATCACATGGCTTTGCAACAATAATCTATCTGGCACTCAAACGGATTAGATATATTAACTGAGCACAGATAGTAAATGAAAAAAAAAAAAATGAAACTCACCGCACCACGTTGTGCTGAACCGATGCTACTGAACTGGAGACATACTAAGTACCACTATGCGTTCGTAATTACCGAAGCACCATGTCCTAGTAACCGACACACAGCCTTTATGTTGAGAGGTACCCAGTAATCAATATCCTTCACCAAACCGTAGCGCTCACGCGTTGGATGAACATTTCTCGACGCACAACGTCATATCGGGAAGCCCGAGTGAGCGAGACAGCATCCTTGTATAGCTTGTCGACTGTTCTCGGAGCCGTCTTTGTGGTTTCAGACCCAGCTGGTTTGCGGAATGTGGTGAGGCTGTGATGGCGCCTATATTGCCCGTTGCCTTGGGTTGCGGCCAGCAGCTACCTCGTTGCCGTGTGGATCACCGGCGGGCAAAGAACGAGTGCGGCCCCCCCAGGTCCTCCGGAATTTAGCCGGCTATCTAATCCCGTGTATACTCGCGGTCCCCATGACGAGCGCTTGGGTGCGGTATCCAACGCTAAATGTTTGATGCCATGAAGTAATGACATATTTGGAACGTGACTATTAACAGCCGTCGAGTATTGTATAAAATGCATGTTTGACCATCAGCTACTTTTGTATTTAAGACCGAAATATCCACCGGTTTCTGTCGCAGACCATATTCACAGGCGAAAAAAAAAACAATACATGTAATATACAGGAAATATTACAAATTCTTTTCCAAGGAAATGCAAAATATACATGAATCCTTACAGGTTTAAAACAGTTTAAGCTACAATTTCACATCTGTCGTCACATAAATAATGGCCACGTTCCATGTGTAAAGCATGTCATGAATTCCAGTATACCTCATAGGACTTTTAAAGGCAAACATACTACTAAAATCCGTTGCAATAGAAATATTGAAGAGAAGATCATAGGTATAAGTGTTACAATTGTACAAAATATTGATGAGTTGTTCAAAGGTCTTTAGAAAGTTTTTTTGTCATATGGTACAAAAATATCTCGATGATACGTTTCTTGCTAAATGCAGGGGACTGGACTGTCTCTGGCGAACATCTTTGGTACAGTTTCATATACAAACAAAAAAACGAAGTTGCTGTCCCCAAACATACAATAACATCGATCTTACAATACAAGGTAGAAATCGCTATAAAACCTTATTGTTAAATAGTAGCATAATCGTTGCATATACTCGCTGGAACGTATGTAAACAACCGTCAATTATATCATAAAAGTAATGGAAGTAGCATCCATTAACATAAAAACAAGCTAGTATACAGTGTACAGAAATAGGTTGAAAGGTCACCCAGCATTCACATGCATCTAAGTTACAGTAGCGAACAATTACTGTAAAATATCGACTACATTTAGAAGAAAACATCGTATATAAACAAAGTTTAGCTGAAGCGTTTAATTAGAACCCTCGTATTCAGTAATATTAGTGGTTGGTTATGCTGCTGTTATTTACGCCCCCAACCACTCTTTGCTGTATTTGTATTACAGATGCACTAGGTTTCTAATTGAGCACTTATTAAACTTTATTTGCATATGATGTTTTACAATAAATGTAGTCGATATTTTACAGTCCGTCAGCTAGTGTCACTCAGAGGGCTGTGGCTGTCCGGACACCAGCTCCCAGCTTCGGTGAAGTTTCCCAATCCCTGCAGCCAGCCACGTCACAGGCAAGGCATGCCTCGTGTTGGAACTTCACGAGTCAGTCGGCGCGTAGGTAGCCAGAAGATTTTCGTCATCAAGGGTTACACATGGTTTCTCTAAGCTCAAAAAGCCTTAATTATCTTCGGTTCAAGGTACGAACAGAATGTCGGCACAACTGAATGCCTTGAGCCCCTCAGCTCGATTATTTATACATTAACAGCTACGTTTCTGACGCAGTACTGCTGTAGGTGGGGAGAGGGGGTGGGGCGAGTGGGTTTGCTTCATATTACTCGCCCGGTTAGCTTTTGCTAGCTCGTTTCGTAGCGAGTGCAGGTTGCTAGGTCCGTTTATTGGCAAGCATGTGAGTTTCTCGATAGCACGCAAGAGCTCTGAGGTACAAAATCTTACTTACACTGTGTTGGAGCGTTAGTTGTTCTATGAGCTTTGGCTCCGAACTGTGTCGAATATCCCGTGCGGCAAGTATGTTTTCTCGTAATGTCAACAGTACGCTCAATGGCTTACTTTATTAGCACATCTGCCAAGCTGGACTCCATTACCTGGTCGTGGATGTAATAGAACTTTAAAAATTTACAATTCGCGCCCCAAACTTTTTCAGGGTGCAGCAAAATTAACAAGCTGTTCTCTGTTTAGCATTCACCTCCAAATTAGATGGCGAAAGAGGCGTATCTTCAGTACTAGGGACAGCAACTACCCTTCTGACAATCAGTAATTATTTATTTGAAAGAACAACAGGAAAAACAAATAGTCCAACATTTAAAATGGAACCTCAACCATCGTAAAACACTTTAGTCGCAAAGAAAACAAGAAATTATGTCACGGCACATCTAACACGAGAAGAATGCATGAAACTGATTTTAAGTTTTACTCTTCTCTGAGTCTACGTCTGAATGCAGAAGAGATATCGTAAACGCCAGGTGAGGATGCTAAGGTAAATTTTAGTGCCGAGTTTTGGTTCAATGATCCGTCTTTCTTGTGATTTGGTGATGTCCTCCATCTTTCCCTTTCTTGTACTACATTTCCCACCACTATGTAATTATTAGAGCCAACTCTTCTACACTATGATTTGCATAGGATAGTCCTTGGCTGCCGTAAATACTTTTGTGCTTTGCTGTTCTTTCGATCACTAAGTTAACCTTTTCCAGTCGTCGTAGATGAGATGGCACAAATTAGTTCTTTCTCCTGGTCGTTCTTCTCACTGCATACTTTGTCTGTCCATTTAATTTTAGAATTCTTCAATAGCACTACACTTCAAATGGTTTCGCTTTCTTCTCCTCCATTTACCTGAGATTCCATGTTCCACTTTCATACAATGATGCCTCACAAGCTCTCTTTCATTAACTTCCTCAGTTCCATATAAATATCTTATACTGGTAGAGCTATTTTCTCGAAGAAAGCTTTCTTCTACAGTACCAGTCTATTTCGTTATGACTTCTTCCAGTGCAGTAACGTAAGCAATCTTAATACAAAGCAAGTCTTCACTCTTTTTCCTGCTGCTTTTCATCACGCTCAACTTAATTTACTCTTGAAGGATTGTCTGTTATGCATATACTGTCCATCCCTTGCAACAGACCTTAGTTTTCGTGCATCCAGAAGGCTGTCTCATCATTGAAGGTACAGACCTAATGAAGTAAAATAAGGCGAAAAGCGTTAATGGCCAGATGCCCCGAGGGCAACAGCTGCCTTAGCAGTCAATAGTCCAACATGTTTCCGAATTGTAAACAGTAAGAAAGTGTGAAAACCTTTACTGCTGTGACGAAACAACCGACGAATTAGCTGTCTCAGCCTGAAATAATACGAATAACACCTAAGGCTGTCCACTATCTCGAACACCCGTTTCAAGCTAACAATTACAATTACGGAAAATCACGGGAGGCAGAAGACAGGAAGTAATTTTTTTCGTAGCCATCATCCTCACCAAGTACATAAATTTCTCGTGCTGCAATTTTCTTTTCTTCCATACGTCTTTCGCCTTTTACATTAAGGCATCTGTTCAACAAGATTTCTAAAAATATTTGCCAATGCTCCTGAAACTGGGAATCCCATTGGTTATTCATGATCATAGAAATAAAAATTGACTGATTAATTGATAGTAGTTTTGTTCCGATATAAGAGCAGGAACGAGTATCTAACAATCACACTGCAACACATTTGATGGGAGGGACGTGCCAAACAGGTAGAAAGCTCGATGTCACCTGAAATCTTGGGAGTATGGAGCAAACCAGTCCACATTTGCAGAGCATCTCAGAGAACGTAATCACAAGCCAACCTGTATCAAAGACATGTACATAATCAGAATAACCTTATAAGAAAATTAATCTTATTTACAAAACCAAAGCAGAAAAAAAAACATTTTGAGTGATCAAATGTACATGTAAACAACTCACTGGTTACATTAATAGATGAAAAAATTTTAATAACAGTCCATCAACTGATCTTCATAATAATGCCACACAGCCGTTTCCGCTTCGTTCTTCCCCTCAAAATAACGTCTGAATCAAATATCCAGTCATATGAACTCCTAGAACGTTTTACCCACTCTCTGAACACCTATAAAGTCCACATTCAACTTTCTACAAGCTGTTCCGACTAGTCACAAGACCCTCCCTCACAAATATCTCAACATAAGATCTGAAGAAAATGACTTAACGCGCACATGTTAGGGACAGTCTAATGAAAAGAGGCAAATGAGAAAAAGTAAGTAGATTGCCTATTATTTCAAAAGTAATCGCCACAACTGTTTATCCCACTGTGAGACAAGACCGTCAACGTCTTCGTGGAGAAACGAACCATGATTGACTGCCTACGGTCGCAGGTTCGAATCCTGCCTTGGGCATGGATGTGTGTGGTGTTCTTAGGTTAGTTAGGTTTAAGTAGTGCTAAGTTCTAGGGGACTGATGACCTCAGATATTAAGTCCCATAGTGCTCAGAGCCATTTGAACCATTTGATTGACTGCCAGCGAAATTCACGCAGCGTAGTTGAAACAGCCTTGGCAACGTATCCTTACACATCCTCCATACAGCTATGACTTCTCTGCAAACGATGTCCATCTTTTTAGATCTCTCAAGAAATACATTCGTCGCCACTAATTTGTTTCGGACAGAGAGATGCATGCCTGGGTACAGTTATCGTTTCGTAGGCTGCCGAAACATTTTGCCATGAAAGAACTCACTGTCTAGTCTCACAGTGCGAAGAATGGATTAACAATTATGGCGACAAATAAAATTCTCTCGGGTTTGACGCCATGTGAACTGGTTTGAAATCCACGAGCTTTCGACCAAGTGCTCGTCGGCTATTGTCAAGTGGTGACTGTCGACTTATTGCTGTTGCCGTCCTTGTGTAGCCACGCTAACTCAAGTGACGTCACTGGTGTTCGTTCCGTCGCCATATAAGGTATTGCTTTTGTTGCACGTCCGCTTCAAGCGCTCAACGAAAATATTACCATTTAATGGTTTTTATCACCAGTGATGTCACAGGAGGCAGCGCGACTTCGTAGGACCAAAGCAACATACATTCGACAATCACTACTTAACAATGGCCGAGGAGCACTCAGCTGGAAGCTCGTGATTTTAAACCTCTTGACGCGGTGGAAACCCGATACAATTTTGTCAGTATACATCCCCGCAAAATTATGCCTTGATATAAATTGTGGCGACTACACATACAAACACACACACACACACGCACACACAGGCACACACACAGAGAGAGAGAGAGAGAGAGAGAGAGAGAGAGACGAACAGAGAGAGAACAGTAGTGAACAGTCGTTAAGTTTGTATCATGTCCTTCGTTAAGTTGGCAACACTTGCGTAAACAAGTAAGAAAGACACAAAGTGAACATACAATTATGACAGGAAACATTCACATTTGTGGTAAGAAAAATCTGCCGTTACTGCCAGTGTAGTCATTGTTATTCATAGTAGATAACTTACTAAATATGAAAACTAAAAAACAAAGATATCGTGAAGTGAAAATGTGTCGTTGTTTTGTAAGTGAAGCGACACCGTGACTTTTGACTAAAGGCCGGATGAGAGGAAACACAAATTTCGCCCGAAAGAAATGATAACTGTAAGAACTACTTTATTTATGTAAAAATTACGACGTGAACTACTTCCTAATTTATAAACATTGCATATAAAAACAAAGCTGTATTATTCCAGGTTAAACCCATGGAACATACCTTAATGCAAAACGTGAACCGCGTCTGGAACAAGGAAAACAGTTTGCAACAAGAAAAAGTCGATTAAATTCATAAAAGAATAAAAGGTAAAATTATCAACGAATATGAGCTAGAGAAACAGAGAGGCAGAGAAGGAACAGCTCAGTAGGAATTCAGTTGAAGAAGGCAGTCACAGAAATAGGAAAGAAAACCGTAGGTACCAAGGAAGGGAACTGCGAAAAATCACGGATAACAAATGAAATACTTCAGCTGACCGATGAAGAAGGAAGAACAAAAACGTTCATTGAAATTCAGAAATACAAATCACATAAGAATGAAATAAACAATAGGTGCAGGGATACTAAGGCAAAATATTGCTTGAGATATGTGAAGAAATCTAAAATGAAATGATCGTTGCAAGGACGGACTCATCATATAGAAAAGCCTGAATGAAATTCGGTGAAATCAAAAGCAAGGCTGGCAAGCTTAAGTGTGCAATGGGAATCCCACTGTTAAATGCAGAGGGGTTAGCGGATAGGTGGAAAGAGCACGCTGAAGGCCTCTATGAAGGGGAGACTTGTCTGATGACCGGATGGAAGACTAATAAGAGTCGATATAGAAGAGATACAAGATGTATTATAACTACACTCATGCTCAGAAATTAAGAATAATTGCAGAATGTGGTGCCACACAACATGGCACTAGACAAAACTGGCGCCAATAGCATAGGCACATAAGGAACACGCACGACGCAGACTTGTAAGTCCACGATATCGGTGATAAGTTGAGAAATCCGTCCCCAAACACATGTACTAAAAACGCCACTGTTTCCTGCGATTTCCCCCATCAGTATGGGATGTGATCACCATGCACACGTACACGTACACAGGCCGCACAACGGGTTGCCATACTCTGGGTCAGGTGGTCGAGTAACTGCTGGGGTAAAGCCTCCAATTCTTGGACCAGTACCTGTCGGAACTCCTGAAGTGTCGTAGGGGTTTGAAGACGTGCAGCGATATGTTGACCGAGAGCATCCCAGACGTGCTCGATGGGGTTTAGGTCTGGAGAACAGGCAGGCGACTCCATTTCGCCTGGTATCTTCTGTTTCAGGGTACTCCTTCACGATCGCAGCTCGGTAGGGCCGTGCGTTATCATCCGTCAGGAGGAAGGTGGACCCACAGCACCCCTGAAAAGGCGGACATACTGGTGCAAAATGACGTCCCAATACACCTGACCTGTTACAGATCCTCTGTCAAAGACATGCAGGGGTGTACGTGCACCAATCATAATCCCACCCCACATCACCAAACCACGACCTCCATACAGGTTCCTTTCAAGGACATTAAGGGGTTGGTATCTGGTGCCTGGTTCATTCCAGATGAAAACCCGGCGAGAATCACTGCCCAGACTATACCTGGACTCGTCCTTGAATATAACCAGGGAGCACTGTTCCAATGGCCATGTACTGTGTTCTTGACACCAGGCTTTACGGGCTCTCCTGTGACCGGGGGTCAGTGTAATGCACCTTTCTTTCAGGTCTCCCGGCGAATAAACCATGTCTGTTCAGTCGTCTGTAGACTATGTGTCTGGAGAGAACTGTTCCAGTGGCTGCGGTAATTTCCCGAGCAATGCTACATGCAGTATTCCGTGGCCGTCTGCGGACACTGATGGTGAGATATCGGTCTCCTTGTGGTGTTGTACACTGTGGACGTCCCGTACTGTAGCCCCTGGACACGTTTCCTGTCTGCTGGAATCGTTGTCATAATCTTGAGATCACATTTTTTGGCACACAAAGAGCCCGTGTTTCGACCTGCTGTATATGAACATCCTCCGGTTGCCCTAGTATTCTACCCCTCATAACGTCATCAATATTGTTCTTTGAGCCATTTTCAATACACACAGTCTCCATTAGCATGTCTGAAAACGTCTGCACACTTACTCTCTGCACCGTACTCTGCCATGCACCAACACACCTCTGCGTATGGAGACTGCTGCCGGCGCCACCGTGCGACGACCGCAGGTCAAAAGCATCGCATGGCCATGCCCCGAGGTGATTTAAATCCGAAAACCACCCAGCAGAGCGTTGTTTCACCATGTATCAGCATTATCCTTAATTTATGAGCGTGAGTGTAAAATTTAAAAGAGCTTTGGAAGGCTTAGATCAAATAAGGCACAAGTAAATGATGTCATTTCATTGGAATTTCTAAAATTATTGGGGGACGTGGCAACAAAACAACAATTCACGTTGGTGTGTAAAATGTATGACACACCAACAGACACTCGGAAAAACATCATCCATAAAATTCCGAAGATAGCAGGAGCGAGAAGTGCGAGGATTATCGCACAATTAGCTTATCAGCTCAAAAAATGGTTCAAATGGCTCTGAGCACTATGGGATTTAACATCTGAGGTCATCAGTCTCCTAGACGTAGAACTACTTAAACCTAACTAACCTAAGGACAGCACACACATCCATGCCCGAGGCAGGATTCGAACCTGCGACCGTAGCAGCAGCGCGGTTCCGGACTAAAGCGCCTAGAACTGCTCGGCCACAACGGCAGGCTAGCTTATCATATTATGTATCCAAATTGCTGTCAAGAATAATATACAGGAGAATGGAAAAGAATATTGAGGAACTGTTACATGACGACCAGTTTGTCTTTAGGAAATGGAAATGCATTAGAGACTTGGCTTTGACGTTCCGGTAGGTAACGAAAGCAAGACTGAAGAAAAATCATGATATACTCAATGGATATGTCGACCTGGAAAAAGCGTTTGACAATGTTAAATGGTGCAAGGTGTTCGAAATTCTGAGAAAAATAAGGGTAAGCTATAGCGAAAGACAGATAATATGAAATATGTACAAGAACCAAGAGGAAACAGTAAGACTGGAGTTGCGATTAAAAATAGTTTATGGGAGGGACGTAACCTTTCGCCCCTACTGTTGATCTATACATCGAAGAAGCAATGAGGGAAACAAAAGAAATCCTGAAGAGCCGAATCAAAATTCGGGCGAAAGGTGCTGATATCCTTGCTGAATTACAGAATGTGTTGAAATGAAAAGTGGACGAGTATAGAATATGGATTTAGAGTAAATCGAAGAAAAACAAAAGTAATGACAGTAGTAGAAATGGGAACAGTGAGGAACTTAACAGCATAATAGGGGATCACTAAGTCATGGAGTTCTGCTACATAGACAGCAAAATAACGCATGACGGTTGCAGCAAGGAGGATATAAAAAACAGACTAGCACTGGCAAGAAGGCAACCCTGCAAAGTGAAGTCTACTGGTATCCAACATATGTCTAAATTTGAGGAAGAAATTTCTGAGAATGTACGTTTAGAACACAGCAATGGTATGGTAGTGAGGCATGGACAGTGGAAAAACTGGAACAGAAGAGAATCCAATCCTTTGAGACGTAGTACTACAAAAGAATATTGAAAATTAGATGGACTGATAAGGTAAGTAATGACGAGGTTCTCCGCCGTATTTTTGAGGAAAGCAACACGAAAACACTGAGAAGGAAAAAGTACAGGATGGCAGGACATTACGGAAAAACTTCTATGGCACCAGAGGGAGATGTAGAGTATTAAAGCCGAGCGGAGTGGCCAGGCGGTTTTTAGGCGCCATGTCACGGACTGCGCGGCCCCTCCCGACGGAGGTTAGTGACCTCCCTCGGGCATGGATGTGTGTGTTGTTCTTAGCATAAATTAGTTCAAGTAGTGTGTAATTCTAGGGACTGATGACCTGAGCAGTTTGGTCCCTTAGAAATTCACACACATTTGAACATTTAAAGAGTATGAAAACTGTAGAGGCAGACAGAAAATAATTGAGGATGTAGACTGCAGCTGCTATTCTGAGATGAAAAGCTTGGCAGAAGAAAAGAATTCGTGGGGAGCCGCAATTAAACCAGCCAGAAACCTGATGATGAAAAAAAAAGAAAAAAGAACATTGAACCTCAAATCAGTCGCAAAATTGAAATCACACTGAAAATCACAGATGTTTTATTTGCAACATTCAGTTACACCTTCTAGCTACTTCTCTCAGTAATTGCCGCTCCGACTTCGAAATTTTGTCGTAGCGTGGTACCAATGTCCCAATCCCCCCGTCATAGAAACATATGATCTTCGCCATCCCTCCACTGGTCTGCAGTTCGTCGTTGTCTGTGTCAAAAAACTGTCCTCACTGCCAGTGGCTTATGTGAGCAAAGAGATGAAAAGCAGAGGAACCTAAGTCCGGGATGAATGGTGGGGTAATCAAAGACTTTCCACCCGAAACGCAGCAGAGCGTCTTCGTTACATCTGCGGTGAGCGGCCGAGAATTGCTATCAAAAAGTAAACGCATGACATTTACGCTACATGGGCTGCGTTAAATCAGGCAAAACCTCTCGATAGATTTTCGCGCTTGACGGTAATCTCGTTGTTCTACGCACCGTTACGTAGTCACTGTGTGCTCAGAACTGTTGACATTTTCTAGTGGCTGTTCCATAGTTCCCTCCGTCGTGGTTTTTCGTGAGTCGAGTCTTCCGAACCGTTCTCCTCATGCTACGCTTTCGTAGCTTTCGTGGACCATCTAAATAAAAATAATATCCTCCCACGATGAAAAGCTATCGCTTACGAACAAAGAGAAGATAGTCCCCTTATTACTAGGAAACGAATAAATATCTGAACGTGATAAGGACTGCTTTCTCGAACACATTATCGTGAAAGTCTCCTCACGAGTAAAGGAAGGGAAAATACGTAAAAATAAAATATGTAACATATTTAATTAATAAGGAATAAAAATTTCTATAATAACCTGCGCATGACAAAAAGGAAAATGATCTAACTTTTAAATTTTGAGGAGCGTTTTAAGTATTTTTGGTATCTGAAGCCCTATAGAACAATTTTTTTCCAAACAGAAGCCGACACATTCACAGAATTCACCAGAAGTTGAATTTACTCTCAGTAATGTTAGAATAAGAAGCACAACAACCAGGAAATCAAAAATTAATGATGATATATATCAAAAAATTGAAAAAATAGTGGGCATGATAAGGAAGAGAAGACTGTAGTTTTGGGCAGTAATATGGATGGAAAGATAACAGTCTAAAAAAATGAGAAAACTATCTTCAAGATAGATCCGGAGACTTAAAAAATTTAGACATCATAAAAGAAGAATTAATAGCAGAAAGATGTATTTAAAGAATGTAGTGCCAAAATCAGGTAGAAGTGCTTAGGCAGCTGGAAAGAAGTAACTGAAAGAAGAAAGTAACATGAGGAAAACATGTAGGAATGTCGATGGAAAATGAAATAGTAAATGAAAAGGAATCGAATGTGACAATTGATCATTAGCTGCCAGTAACTCATAAGGTAAACAAATCATCAAACAAAAGTAAAACAACCAGTGATAAGCCGTTGAGTAATTGCACTCGTAACCATGAAGGAATCTGACTAAATACTAAAGTTTTATGAAAACTACCATTGGCCATTTAGAACAAAAACACACATGAAATGTGGCACAATGTATAGAACTGTTCACCCCCCACCCCCCCAAACACCAAAACATACGGCCGTAAGAACAAGGGAAAAATCACAGTGCAAGTTGTCCCTCGTGACAAATGGTGTTGTGGGCAGACATCAAAAAATTCAGCATGTCGGTGAAAGTCTGCTCTTGTGTGTGATACTGACACTGTGTTTTGTTTTTGTTGTGAAATATGGTTCAAATGGCTCTGAGCACTATGAGACTTAACATCTGTGGTCATCAGTCCCCTAGAACTTAGAACTACTTAAACCTAACTAACCTAAGGACAACACACACATCCATGCCCGAGGCAGGATTCGAACCTGCGACCGTAGCAATCGCGCGGTTCCGGACTGAGTGCCTAGAACCGCTAGACCACCGCGGCCGGTTGTGAAATATGCTGTAACTTCTGTGTTCCAGATAAAAGGCACATCTCGTTGTCACGATATTAATTTATTGTAACGTAAGCAATGAAAACTCGTAAATTTCAGTGAAATTCGGACGATGTGCATGTTAATCAACAGACTCTGCCGCGTGCGCAACCAGTGAGGACATCAGAAAGATTGACTGAAACTACAAACAGATGAATTTCCAATCTATAAGCCAGCGTAGCTGAGCGAACAGCATACATCGTTGTTACGTGGATGGCCTATACTCTATCCTTGGTACTATCTAGAACCTTGTTTTTTTTAATAATTTTTTGTTGGGTGCAGTCAGCCAATTTAAAGTACCCGAAGATGAAAAATTAGCAGCTCCGGTCGTAAATAACGGTAGCTGTAGTTGGACCAGTGAGAGTGCAGTGGTCATCACATGCCCCTCCATATAAACCACCGGTCCGATGGTACCTTTGAGTTGCCAATAAGCAATTCTTGGCACGACGGAAAGGTCGCGTGGACCTTGTACTAGTAAGTAAAAAAAACCGCTACTTGCTATTTGTCACATGAATCCGCAAATGGAGAAAGCTTTTTTATCTAATAACGGAGTCGAGTTTAATTGCATGCGATATCTGAGGGGCGGTGGAGAAAACCTTAATGTAATACACAAGAGTAGTTACCAAGAGCCGGTATGAGCCCAGACAACGATCTTAGGGTCAAAGTCACCTCCTTCCGTGAGGCCCAATCCAAGACTCAATGAGATTCATATAGCATAACAAATAAAGGACATGCAATTAATTGCAGAGATTGAGGGCATTGAGACACGTGTTAGCATATCGATTTTTGTGATCACTGGTATCACCCATTACCAGCACCAAATATTCATCAGCCTGTAGAAAAGTGATATGAATTTCGATAAAATGAATCGAAAACAACCGTATATAATACGTGTCAATCCACCGTTTGACTGACGCATTTCAAAGCGAGTTGCATACGACTAAATACTGTGATTTTGACAACTAGGGATCGTCAACTAATCCCCAAATAGCGCAGTTGTTTCTCTCATGCAGCCATCCGTGATTGGATAAAGTTTTTACAACATTATCAACAATCTTACACAATATAATTAAATATATATAATTAAAATAGTCTTAATCGCAAATTTCTTTTAATTGGAGTGACCGGTTTTAATTCTTAAGGATCATCTTCAGACTCCAGTACGGCAGGTGGACTTCCATGGAGCAAGCGGCGCCGACCCACGACGCTGAACTGACTGTTCTGTTGCTTCCACGCTTGATTCGAAACCGAAAGATCATGCCCTTTTGGACGTCAGATGAATTGCCCAGTTTCCGCATTGTGACAACGACTGCACTGTTATCCACGTCTTCGAGTCATATTTTATTTACTCTCTGCTGCTAGCGCTCCCACCTGCAGTTTGTGAGTGGTTATTGCACCTTAACGTCGGACATTGATATGACTATACTGTGTATAAAGGATAATCACATCTCAGTTTTAGGCAAAATATTTGTCTATACACTCCTGGAAATTGAAATAAGAACACCGTGAATTCATTGTCCCAGGAAGGGGAAACTTTATTGACACATTCCTGGGGTCAGATACATCACATGATCACACTGACAGAACCACAGGCACATAGACACAGGCAACAGAGCATGCACAATGTCGGCACTAGTACAGTGTATATCCACCTTTCGCAGCAATGCAGGCTGCTATTCTCCCATGGAGACGATCGTAGAGATGCTGGATGTAGTCCTGTGGAACGGCTTGCCATGCCATTTCCACCTGGCGCCTCAGTTGGACCAGCGTTCGTGCTGGACGTGCAGACCGCGTGAGACGACGCTTCATTCAGTCCCAAACATGCTCAATGGGGGACAGATCCGGAGATCTTGCTGGCCAGGGTAGTTGACTTACACCTTCTAGAGCACGTTGGGTGGCACGGGATACATGCGGACGTGCATTGTCCTGTTGGAACAGCAAGTTCCCTTGCCGGTCTAGGAATGGTAGAAGGATGGGTTCGATGACGGTTTGGATGTACCGTGCACTATTCAGTGTCCCCTCGACGATCACCAGTGGTGTACGGCCAGTGTAGGAGATCGCTCCCCACACCATGATGCCGGGTGTTGGCCCTGTGTGCCTCGGTCGTATGCAGTCCTGATTGTGGCGCTCACCTGCACGGCGCCAAACACGCATACGACCATCAGTGGCACCAAGGCAGAAGCGACTCTCATCGCTGAAGACGACACGTCTCCATTCGTCCCTCCTTTCACGCCTGTCGCGACACCACTGGAGGCGGGCTGCACGATGTTGGGGCGTGAGCGGAAAACGGCCTAACGGTGTGCGGGACCGTAGCCCAGCTTCATGGAGACGGTTGCGAATGGTCCTCGCCGATAACCCAGGAGCAACAGTGTCCCTAATTTGCTGGGAAGTGGCGGTGCGGTCCCCTACGGCACTGCGTAGGATCCTACGGTCTTGGCGTGCATCCGTGCGTCGCTGCGGTCCGGTCCCAGGTCGACGGGCACGTGCACCTTCCGCCGACCACTGGCGACAACATCGATGTACTGTGGAGACCTCACGCCCCACGTGTTGAGCAATTCGGCGGTACGTCCACCCGGCCTCCCGCATGCCCACTATACGCCCTCGCTCAAAGTCCGTCAACTGCACATACGGTTCACGTCCACGCTGTCGCGGCATGCTACCAGTGTTAAAGACTGCGATGGAGCTCCGTATGCCACGGCAAACTGGCTGACACTGACGGCGGCGGTGCACAAATGCTGTGCAGCTAGCGCCATTCGACTGCCAACACCGCGGTTCCTGGTGTGTCCGCTGTGCCGTGCGTGTGATCATTGCTTGTACAGCCCTCTCGCAGTGTCCGGAGAAAGTACGGTGGGTCTGACACACTGGTGTCAATGTGTTCTTTTTTCCATTTCCAGGAGTGTATATCCAAGCGATCGCCGACACAATACATTATTATAGAGATCCGTGTTTTCCGCATTTGCCTGAACCACACTACCAGTTTCTCGCCGCTTTTCTGGTAGTGGCATCAGTGTTCTATTTTGATGCGGCCCGCCACGATTTTTTCTCTAGTACCACTCTCTTCATTTCGGAATAAGGCCAACACCAACCCTCTTCACTTAGTTGGTGTATTCAGTCCAATAGTTGTCTTCCCATACATTTTCCCCCTGTTCTCTCTAGTCCCGTACCAGATATTCCCTGGTATTTTAACACTTCTTCTGTATCACAGCCCTCCTTCTTGTTGAAGTTCACCGCCGGTTCTCCGGGAAGACATCTTGTTACTTATGAGCCTACTTAGGTTTGAGCATCCTGACGATACACTAAACTTCTATTCTTTCGTGTCCAGTTTTGTCTCACAGTCCCAGACCCATTTCTGAACAATACTGTGCTCCAGACGGATATTCTCAGAAATATCTTCCCCAATTAATGGGCTTCGTAGTAACCTTCTACGAGTAGAATTCTTTCTTGCCGGAATGATGTCCTGTTCTGTGCTACTCTCCTTATGCACGTATTTCCTCGCCCACCCTTCCACAGTCCAAGAATGTGATGAGTCCGTTTTTTTTAGAAAAAAAGGGGCGGCAGCGAGACCCCCTGTGGCGGCCCGCGGATTGCCGCGATGAGCAGGAAGGCCTTGGCGCATTCGAAGGCGAACGCGTGCTTTATCTTAAAATAACTCTTGTTGTGAGGCACATATTCCATTAGTGGGTAAATCTACTGACACACACACCTGAGCATCCCTATGTCCCTGAAAACGCTGCTCCTTTATCAACTTACCACGATATTCTGACTACACTCTCCTGTAAGTTAATACTTTTATTTATATTTTATCTACACTGCCACAGAGGAATATGATTTAGGATGATACTGAAAATATGTCAGAAAACCGTTATTCGGATCAAAATGACATGCTAGTAAGCGCAATTGAGACAGAATGGATGATTTTGTTTAAGTCTTTGTTTTAGTTTGTCTTCTTATCTCATCACACTAATTCTTAATACTAACTTTCAAAAAATTCGGCAATAAACTGCCTTAAGCACTGACGTGTACAAACCATTTTGGAGCCGGCCGGTGTGGCCGAGCGGTTCTAGGCGCATCAGTCTGGAACCGCGCGACCGCTACAGTCGCAGGTTCGAATACTGCCTCGGGCATGATTGTGTGTGATATCCTTGGGTTAGTTAGGTTTAAGTAGTTCTAAGTTCTAGGGGACTGATGACCTCAGAAGTTAAGTCCCATAGTGCTGAGAGCCATTTGAACCATTTGAGAAACAGTAAACTGCACAAACAGCTAACTTCAGCATGTTGTAAGAGCCAGATTTCCGGCAGTCTCTCACGCACACGCTACGAATTGTCTGCACGGATGTGATGTGAGTCCACAGATTTGAGCACCTCTGCTCAAATTTCCAACTCCAAGGTTTGCGCACATCTTGTATCTGCACAAGTCACCTGTGGACACACTACATTCTGCCTGCGCTGACATGCTGTGTGCGGACATTTGCTGAAAAAGATTGCTGCGTCTGGAGCGGCCTTTTTTTCATTTTATAGGGTTTCGTGCCGCGCCCATGCAGCCATCTGAAGCCTGATGTCCTATTATGAGGATATGAATGTAAGGGCAGCAGAACACCCAGTCCCCGAGCGGGGAAAATCTCCGACCCGGCCTGGAATAGAACCCAGGCCTCTTCGGCTATTAACGCGACGCGCTTAATGCGCTGCTACAGAGGCGGACCAGCGGCCTTTAGAGAGCAGCATGTACAAGCTGGCTGTTGCGGTGCTTCCTCCGGAATGTCGAGGTGGAGCTGCCAACTCGGAAGTAGCAGCGGTGTCCGGGAGCAGCGGTGGTGGGGTGGCAGCAGAGCCATGAGGGGGAGGGGGGCGGGGGGGGGGGGGGGCAGGCCGCGGCCTCCCCAGGGACGCGGCGGCCAGATTAATCTGCTGCCGGCCGCCGCCTCGCATTACTCTTCACGCCACAGCGCGGCACTGCAACGGCACGGCACAGCACAGCCAGAGAGCGTGCCGTCTGCCCTGCTCACTGCTACCGCCAACGGCCACGTGCTTCCTGCACACCTAGGTGCTTACCGAGACGACAGTTCCCAACCCCCCATCTACATTCACATCTACGTACATACTCCGCAGGGCACCGTACAGTTAATGATATTCATGGTGAAACCTTCCCGTCTCCTTTATACTTCTTTTGTTAATGATAACCTTCCCTTTTACAATAACCTATGTAACCTTTCCTTAGGATTTCTATCTCTTGCTGAATAATAACAAATGAAATCTTCCCTTTGAAATTTATTCTCTTTCTCAATCTTCGCATACAAATTTAATTGCTGCTTGTTAAAAGTGATTTTCTGATTATTTCGACGAAACATAGAATGTGTCGTCGTCGTGGCCCTCAGTCGTTATCTACAATAACCCAAAGCTGTTCCTTACCTTTTTTTGCTGTTACTGGATCGCCATCTGACTGCTACAGCGAACTGCGACATGAATATACTTACTCTGGTTTACTATACCCTCAACTACTGGTGGGCTGTCATAATAAGTGGCTGTATTTATTACCAAAGCTGACGTTATTCTTTAATTAATTTGACTGAAGTTACGTAATTCATAGTTACACTTTTTCTTGACAACAATAAAATTTTGCAAAGTTTTACGTTGATGGTTTTTGGGATGGATTATAATTAGAAATGCAATATTTCTGGTAAAAGTTAATTATATTCTGAATGAAATGATTTTACAAACGTTCAAATGGGACTTACTTTTTACAATAATCTTACAACTAGCAATGCGCAAACATACCTTCAGTAGTCTTGAATTTCTCAAAAAATTAATTCAGTAATATTAGTTCCTCTTATTACAATAGTTAGGTGATGTCTCTGCACATCCGTTTATAATCTCTTGTAAATCATAGCTGGTGGCTGGCAGACACACCGCTGCTCTTAACCTCTCGCTTCAGACCTGCTACCGATTCGCTTCACATCTCGCTTACTACTGACTTCCTACGAACGCTAAAGTGCGGTCTCTCCTGCCAACAATGCTTCCTGGTGCAGACAATCCCTGCTACCATTACAAAGCGTATCAATGCGCGGTCTTTCCCGCTCTTTTCTTAAAATGTATCCATACGCGGTCTCTCCCGCCCTTTTTAAAATTATATCAATGTGCGGTCTCTTTGGTGCAGACATTCCCTGCTACCACAATTATTTCCAATATGACAAATATTAATTATTCCTACTTAATCCTATTAATAAACAATAAACATCTTTCATAAATTGTGGTTTGGCAATAGACAATAGAAATATATACGTCTTACAATGGTCAGGAACGACTGATTAGATACGTTTTGCTAATAAGCATTAAATCTTCCCCAAAGCATCGGCAGCATGCCGCCTCATTCCTGCCGGCCCTAGTTATTTTCAAATGTGTGTACTCGACGTTCTGTCCGAAATACCCTGTTCTACAACACGTGATAAACTGAAAGTGAACGCACTTCGTACCCCTCGATCACAGTGTAGCCATTACTATGTAGATACCGTTATTCCTCCAAAATGACCGGTCTCAACAGTCTTATGGTGCCATCACCTGATCTTATTAAACTTGTTATAAAACATTCATGTTACATTACATGAAGTCAAAGCATGAAAGGTGCTCTCCACATACCCATGTCTTGATAAAAATCCAGTTGATAAAATGTACACAGTTGACAAAATACACCTAGTTTCCAAGATACTACTCCAGGCGGGTGTAAAAATGAAAGTGCGCAACAGAAAATAATAAACGCTAAAATGATGATTTGCCCCTGTCTGACTACCCCCTGAAGCAGATCTTAGGATCTCTTAATGCTCTTTTTTTTACATATAAATTACAAGCTAAGCATAAGTGAATGATGAAGGCAACTAATACTACTAAATGATAAACTTTGTTGTCCAATATCTATTTATTATAGATTAAAAGCAACCCTTTAAGTACAATTGTCTGTACTTCCTAACTAAAATTATTAATAAATTGCCCAACTCTGCCCCTTATTATTACTGCACGGTCTAATATTACTAACTCACTAGAAGACACTACTTTCAAAGATGATTACGATGGTGTGGGACCTCAGTGGAAATAAACTAACGTAATCACAGTTGTTTAGCTTTATTGCCCTAATAAGCTGAAGCGATTTGCGATATCACCGTATGTACTGCGTCCGGTGCGTCGAAGTGATGGTTCTCGTACTCGTCTGCGACGATGGAAGATCCCCAGCCACAAATAAACTCTTTCGAACATTAGGACGGCAGAAAGCGGTCCTCTGACATATTCTAATACTGGCTTCTCCTCTCTCTGTTCTACAGACAAGAAATGCGAACTCCCAGTCACAAGGTCGGAGTTTAAATAACGTCTCAATGTAAGTAGAAGCAGAAGAAGTGCTCTCAAACACTGAACACTACGTACTCAACGACGACTTCCAACCCGGAGGCGAAGTGCAGAATCGTATAAGTTCGCAACAGTACAGTGCCTAACCTTTCTAACTATAAACTCTCCTGAGAGCAAAGATAGCAAGTCCGTCTGTACCAACGAAGCTGATACTGAGCGATCGTCACACATGGACGCTCAAAAACGAAAGACATCTTCCTCTCCACCGCTGGCTTCCCAGCAAGGCTCGGCTCCCCACCCTCGTAATTCCGAAAACGAATCATATTCCCGAAACCACGGGATATTCTCCCTCTACAGATTCTTCCGAACGCCGATCAACCATATTTCAGTCTTTTGTCGTCCAGCGGGGAAAGTTTGCGAGGAAAAACCTCTACTCATACAATGATATGCTTCTGAGTAAAAATGCTTGGAAATAACCCACCCTGCGTGTTTTCCGAGGTGCTGCTTCTTCGTTCCTCTCACCTGCGTCCAAGATTTGCAGAGTTCCCAATTATGCTTCCGGTCCTGCTACAATAGCCCTATTGTGCTCCAGAGCTCAGGTGCCACGACGTCCGTCTAGCTACTTCCTGTTTCTAAGCAGGTCCAACACCTGTGCGAGCCTTCCACCCAGAGCTTGAGTTCTGCTTGCCGTTTCATCTCCACTGGCGTTCCAATCTCTACTAGTATAGGCAATCATTCATTACACCGTTCTGATAATAAAGACAATCCGTCACCTTTCATGCAATAAGCGTTAACAATTATTTACAAGTCGTACGTGACAGTGTCAGTCTTCTTTAAATATTCATATATACGATGTATAACCTATCAAATGATATCTAATTGTGGTTGTAGTTCACGGCCATCTATGTGGATGAGTGCTTGTAAGGTGCGAAATTGCAACCACCTTACAAGTTGATAAAATGCACGCATCTGATGACATACCTACATCGCCGATGCTTTTTGCTGGCGAATACATGATCCTCATAGGCTTGTGACTCTCCACTAGCAGTGTAGTGTTGTGCGACGAACTTGTAGAATTATGTTCGCCACCAGTAATGGACGATATAAGAATGTTATCAACTATGTGCATTTTATCAACTGGATTTCACCAGGACATTTGTATGTGGGGAGTTCCTTTCACGCTTTGACTTCATGTAATGTAACATGGCAATTTTGTAACAAGTTCATTAAGATTAGATGATGGCATCGTAAGACTGTTGAAACCGGTAGTCTTGGAACAATAACGGTGTCTACACTGTTATCGCGGCGTACGAACTATGTTCATTTTCAACCGTACCGACCGCCTCAGAGCACAGCCTTTGTACCTTATATGATATATTATTGTACGTTCAACTAAAATGGTCTTTCCCACAGTTGTAGATTGAAATGGGAACCAAAAGAGTGAGCATCCACTAGATCCTTTCAATTGAAAGCGCAACTCCGCAGCTCGCTGTAGACCACATTGTAGCCATTGAATAAAAGTTCCTTAAACTACCACTTCCCCTCTGCCCCGCAAGCATAATGCTACCTCAGCTCGCTCCACACCATACTAATCCCGCACTCAGAGCTACCAACAATTGTTCAACTTCAATGAATCAGCACTGTCAATTGTTGCAGAGGCATTTGTTGTTATAGTCCTTTTTCTTGTGACATACTCGTTGCTATTGCTATTTTTATAGTCACTTTAGCTGTCATCCGTAATGTTATCTACATAACCTATCTCCAACATCGAAACCAATAATGAAACTGTAAAACCGTCATGTCTGTCTGTTTGCACACGCTTATCTCCAAAACTGATAGACGAATTTTCATGGGTTTTTTATAGGTAGCTTGAGCGTAGCTTGTCGCAACATTCTTTATTTCATCAAATTCAAATTACGGAAATAAATTAACAAACGTCGTAATTTAGAGTTATAGTATTCTGCTTAGCTTAATAGTTCGGATGTTTACTTTAGTGACATGATCGCCATGGGATAGTACAGCACAATACCAATGGATGGCACTGTTACATTTGTAGTACACCAAAGAACCAATAGTGGGAGCAGTTAGCTTTTTTTATCTCAGTGACATAAGTTTTTACTGACAGACGTTGAATTTACTTTGCTAGGCTGTACGGACTTACCGATTTCGCTTTATTTATTAGAAACTCAACGAAATTTCTTTGCTTGTTTCGACAGGTTTTATTTACATTTGATTTCTTGGCTGGTAAAAACGAATTTATTGACAAAGTGACCCTATGTTGGTTCCATTTTTACCGATTCAGATACAGAATAGACGATACGCAAAAGACTTTCTGTGACTTCTGCTGCGGTTCACGGACGTAGAGCTACGAAGTAAGCAAACCACGGTAGTTTTACTGGGGAAACATGCCAGTGTGCGAGGAAATATCGGTAATCAGTGCAATGCCGCACGGAAAACTTCTCGCCACTAAATAGAAAAGAAAATTACAAAGATTTGCTAAGAAATAACACGGCCAACTGGCTATATTGATAATTATGCAAAACTGCGTGTAATGTGCCGACGAAATTAACAATACCAGTAGATAAAGCCAGTTTACTAATACGTCAGATCCATTAATCTGGTGGAAAGTAAAGGGGCAAACAATATATTCATCTTAAATTACAATTAATTTCAAGATGCCAGCTTTTATCTAACCGTCACTTCGAAGTGAGTGCATGGAAAGTATTTGTAAGAGAGAGTTTGAAAGAATGCACAAAAAGAAAACCTAAGCTGGTAATTGCAAAAACGTGATGACGACTCGAACGTTCATCGAAAACAATCAAGTACAAAGTATAAAATTATTCTTGAACATACAGTAATCCACTTTGCGAAGGCCTCTTTTCCTTTTCTTTGCGGATTGGGGAATGGTAGTATCACGGGAGGGGGGCCAAAGGTGGGGGGGGGGGGTGGTTATGGGTAGGGGGATTGATTGGAGATGCGAAGCCTTCCTTTCCAGTACCAACCTCTGGTATGTTGCACAGACAAAATATACGGGGTACAGGTACAGTTCCGATCATAGTGATTTTGCAGAATTTGTGGGATGTCCTGCGCCTACTGTCAGCAGAACGTACCAGACATACTAAACAAATCATTTCAGTTATCTTTGAACAACACAGTTAGCACACAGTTCACTAATGTAGGCAACTGACAATGAATTGCACAAGGTGCCTATAAAAATTCAAAATTTTAAAAAAAAATCATACTTAGGCACGTCATATCTTAAATCTAGATGAGAGATAGCAGACGGATTTCGTGTGAACTATTCCGTTCAAAATGTACCCGCAAAGGTCAAGGCAAATACCCATAATAGGAATGCTGCTGGGAATGTTGATAATATTACTTTGCAATTAGCATTCATATGGTTGACTTTTTTTTCAGTCGAAAGACGAGCCTGATGCAGTTCTCCACGCTTTTCTATCCTGTGAAAGCCCCTTCATCTCTGTGTAACTACTGCAAGCTACATCCACTTGGAGCTGCTTGCAGTTATAACTCATGTCTAGCAGGTTATCTAAAGAAGAACTATTCCTGACTCCGAAGGTAGGCGTAACTAATTTCTCTCAAACCAGAATACTTCAAATGACTTTTGACCCAGCAGAAAAGTGTTATCTGAACATCACTTTCCTGCATTACGAAATTTTCGATTCCTTGATGCCTTAGGCTGCTCCTTACCAACCGATGCCTCCTTTTATTCAAATTATGCCATAAATTACTTTTCTTCCCAATTCCGTTCAGTACCTCGCTATTAGTTGGCCAATCCACCCATTACTTTTTTATTGCTATTCTCGTCTTGTCTAAACTGTTTGTCGTCCACATCCTCCCATGTCGGTCCTGGTTTTTTCTCTGGGGAAGGACTGGCCTAGAGCTGCGATTCATTACTGATGTTGCAGTTACATGCTGTACCTGCACCCTTGGGGCGTCGCTTTTTGGTCCCAGCCATTGCCTCCCGTAGTGCAGTGGACGGAGCTGGATTGATAAGGTTTCTCCCCTGTTTTAAACTGAGTCGGCGATGTTATACAGCTGTTCGACGTTTCCTAGCAGAGTGGTATCTTACTGACAACAAGTTTTCCGCGCCGACTCAGTTGGTACCAGCTGGCGTCGGTCAGAATTTTTGGAATTTTATGACTGTCGCTGTATTTATATGAATAACAACAGAGGATTTACTGACTTGCCATTTTCATTCCTCATTTCATAGTGTCTTGCACTCATTCTGTTAGTGGTTCCATTACTCCTCTTTTAGTTTCCTTTGAACTGTGTATTAGCTACACCCATATATCTACAACAGTAAAAAGTTAGTTTCTCTGTGTATGAGCATTAATTCTGAACATTGTGGTTTAATTATTTAGCTTGCAGATGAATATCACATGTGGAACAGTTTCGGCAGAGACAAGATAGTGGGGTACCAGACCGTCTAGTCACATTCATGAAGAACATGTCCTTATCAGAAGTCTCGAATCTTCTCCTAGGAAGAAATGATCTGCTTCTTTCCAGTCAACCTGTTTTCGGCGTGCTTGCTTAATAATGTCAAGCTTCTTTTTTAATTATCTCAAGTCATCTCTGTTTCCAGTTGCAAAGAATTGTCTTCCATATTCGTGTATTTTTTTCTCAACAACATTGGCTCATTGTTCGACCGTCCAGATGGTATGTTGATGACTCCACTCTAGATATTCCCTTCTGGGAAGACGCGTCAGAGGTACACATACAGCGGGTCTCTGACAATAAAGGCCACTCTGCGGAAGCCTTCTGCACGCCGTTTGCCTTGACACAATACGTCCAGTGGATGCTGCGAGCACAGATGCCAGTTGTCGTGCAGAACTGAGGCGGTACTGTCGTGCCCTCCCAGCAAATAACGTTCCTCTCTTCTGAACTCACGCACTGTTTTTTTTCCCAACAGCATTCCGCTTACCATTATTTTGTACCTTAGAGTGTTTCCCCGTCCTGTGTCTAATTCACGATATAATCATACAAACTATCAACCAGATATCCGCACGGAAGATGGTATTCCAAGCAACGGACAACCATGCCAACGATGACGACAGGGCACCTACGAAACGAGGGAGTGTTTGCCGGGTAGCCTCACAATCACAATCGTTATGTACATAGTCACAGACGGAGCAGTATGGCACAGAGAAGATGCCTACCAGACTCTCTGCGGTGGAGGGCCATAGAAAGAAAGGAAGCAGGACAGTCGCAAACTGATGTGACCCGATGGCTTAATGTGAATCGTTCTGTTGTTTCTCGGATGTGGAGACAATTTATAGAGACTGAAACTGTATCCCAAAGGCCATGGCAGGGCAGACCATGTGTGGCTTCAGAAGAGAGGACCGTTATTTGCTGGGAGGGCACGACAGTACCGCCTCAGTGCTGCACGACAACTTGCATCTGTGCTCGCAGCATCGACTGGACGTGTTGTATCGAGTCAAACCGTGTACAGAAGGCTTCCGCAGAGTGGCCTTTATCGTCAGAGAGCTGCTGTATGTCTACCTCTGACGCGTCTTCCCAGAAGGGAACATCTAGAGTGAAGTCATCAACATGCAACCTGGACTGTCGAATAATGAGTCAATGTTGTTTTCGCAGGTGAGTCCCGATTTAGTCTGGAGAGTGAATCTCGAGTGATTCACATCTAGTGACCCAGGAAAAAGATCGATGTCGAGGAGGATCGCTAATGGTTGGGCAGGGATTATGTTGAGCACTCGAACTCCTCTCCATTGTACGGGTGAATGGGCTATGTTTAACTATTGTCAGGTATCGTGATGAGATCTTGGGACCTCATTTGCGATTATTGAGAGGTGCTGTAAGCCTAAACTTCGTACTGATAACCGGCCGCTGTGGCCGAGCGGTTCTAGGCACTTCAGCCCGGAATCGCGCTGCTACTACGGTCGCAGGTTCGAATCCTGCCTCGGGCATGAATGTTTGTGATGTCCTTAGGTTAGTTAGGTAGGTAGTTCTAAGTGTACGGCACTGATGACCTCAGATGTTAAGTCCCATGGTACTTAGAGTCATTTGATTTTAGTATTGATGGACGATAATGCTAGACCTCATAGGACACGGGTGGTTGATGTTTTTTTGGAAACGAAAGTTATTGCACGTATGGCGTGGCCTCCTCAGTCTCCCGATTTGAATTCCATAGATGATGTCTGGGATGCACTTGGGAGACGGCTTGCATCATGTCGGCATCCACCAACCACTCTTCAAGATTGCGAGCAGCTGTGCAGGAAGAATATGTGTTATTGCCTCAACATGAGACTGATGACATCATTCTCAGCATGCCCTGTCGTTGTCAGGCCTGTATTGCTGCCAGAGGTGGTCACACACCATACTGAACACATTAACCAGCTGTCGGAATGCATGTGTAAATCCGTTAAGTTGGAAAAACAGAAGAACATTTTTGTCTACCGTTATGCAAGTTGCAATTGTTTCCGTACTGATTTCTTTACATTGTTTTTACTTTACTATCGTCTGTTTGTACTGTTTTGTGATCAAATATAAGCAGGCTTTCAAAATTTCCGTTGTTTGCTTTAATTTTGAACATCAGTGTATTTCTCTTGTACTTGGATGATGTGCTCCTCGTAAAGTTCTTCCTTTATTTCTTGCATTCAATCTGCCAGTAAAAGCACAGACATTTTCGAACGTATCATAGAAATTTGTGCAACTAGGTCGGCCGTATGTCCGTTCCTTGCTTCGCCTCCGAGTCACTGGAAGCGGATCCCCACCTCTTCCGCACGTCTTGCGCAGTCGCGGCTCCCATACCAATACCAGCCGAGAAACCGTGGTAGACTAACTCCGAAGGCGGTATTTCGTATTCCATTCTCGGGCGAGCCAATTTCCTGTGCATTGTAAGAGTTACATGACACAGCAATATTAATGTCAAGGGACAGACGTTACCTAGTTATATTTTCCTCCAAATATTTTCAGATTCGCTGACTCATCTAATCATACCATGATTACCGTGAATTCAAACAAGAACAGAGCTTTCACCGCTGAGGAACGAATCAAATTATACGTTAACAGGCAATAACAGCTACCACAGGCTACTTCTCTAAAATATACTAACAACGAACTGTAAGTAGTGCTAACATGTCCACAACGCCAATTATGGGAATTACTCCAACATTACTTTATTTATGTGTATTTGGAAGTAATTTTAAAAAATCCGCTTGTCTCCCTCTTAAAATATTCAGTTTTTATCAAAAGTGCCACTGTACAAGATAATTTGTTTGTTAAAGAAAGAAGTCTGTTCACATTTCACCATCGGTAAGGAAGTCTTGCAAATCTTATAATGATGCACAAAAATTTGTTATCTGAGATTTGTTAAAAAACTAGGCATTAGCTTATTTTTAGTCCATCTATTTCACACCTTTATAGCGATAGCGAATTAAAGCGCCATATTTTTACATCTATGAATTACTATTTCAGTTAAAAAGATGAAATCGAAATGTAAATACTTCAGAGACAATTGCAGATAAGAACTTGAAAAGACAACTTGAGAGGTGAGATTAGGTGATTGAGGGTAAATTCCGTCAAAACACATTTCCACTTGGCCTTTGGTTTCACCACACGAATTGCTCAAAAGCTGTTGTAATTTCAGTAAGTCCTGTGCAATTATACCACGAATTTTTGCTCTTCAATCTGTCGGTGTCACAAGATGAAAATCATTTGCAGAGCTCAATATTAGCTCCAGACGATGAACCATGACCGCATCATTAACAAAAAAAGAAAATAAAACTTGACAAAGAATTTTAGGACGAAGGAGGACAAATTAGCTTTAATAAAACCACAAAACGCCATATAAGATGACGACGTTTGTTACTGTCTGAGGAGTCTCATGAGTGCAATAAACGCATAGGCAAACATCTGTAAGACCTACAGTACAACGGCTTCTGTATAATGAATGGGACGCACCTGGAAAGGATAATATAGTTGCTGAACTATGGAAGTACTCTAGTGACAACATGATACAATGCCTATCAGAAATACTCAAACTGGACATCTGCACTAATGCATCCACTACATAAAAAAGGGAAGAAAACAGATCCTAGCAATTATAGGGGAATCGCCCTCTTACTAGCGACCTATAAGATCTTGTCTAAAGCGCTTTTAAAAAGAGCAGAAGAAATACTTGACATATACCTAGGAGAATATCAGGCTGGATTTAGGAAGTGAAGGTCATGTGCACAACAAATATTAAACTTAAGGATCATAATAGAAATGAGGAAACTCAGGGACTTAAAATATGTAATTACTTTTGTGGATTTTAAAAAAGCCTATGATTCAATTGACGGATATACACTGCTTGATATCTTAAAAGAATTGAGACTCGATACTCAAACAACGGAAATAATTAAAGCAACTTTGACAAATACAAAATTGGAAATAAAATTTATGGGAGAGCTCTCAAAATAGTTTAAAATAAAGTCAGGTGTTCGACAGGGAGATGGTATGTCACCTCTGCCTTTCAATTGTGTGTTAGAGAAGGTAGTTCGAGAATGAAGGAAGGCCATCAATAGTAAAGGGATTCAACTAGGGAGAAATCCAAACAACATCACTGTCGACTGTTTAGACTTCGCAGATGACATGGCATTGATTACAGATTCACTAGATAATGCCCAAGAACTAACAAGATAACTGCAAAAACAAGCAGCCAAAGTAGGACTACAAAGTTCATGACAAACATCTGTGATGCTCCTCAAAATATTGCAGTTGACAACAATACAATATACAAAACAGATTCATTTAAATACATAGGAGAGTGGATTACATACAATGCCAAAGAAAAGATAACTATAGCCTGTATGCGGCAGAAACACTTAAACTAACAAGAAATGGAGATCTTCAGAAATTAAAGAAGGTCGAAAGAAGAATTTTAAGGAAAATACTGGGAGATAAAAGAAACGATAATGCTGAAAATAGGTTAAGACCAAACAGAGTGCTATGCTAGAAAACTGAAAAACTAACTGATGTAATGGGGAAGAGGAGACTGCAGTTTTTTTGGACATATATTCAGAATGGATAAAAACATACTAACCAAGCGGATATTCACATTACTCAATAAAACCCAAACTCGCTTGGTTCATAGAGACTGAAAAGGACATAGAAACTGCTGGAATTACATTTGACACAATATAAAACTGAACACATTTCAGAAAGGCAGTTCAAAAGGCAGAATTTCAGGAGAGAAAGAAAACCACTAGCCGAAAGTGGACTCAAGAAGAAAGGGAACAACACTCTAAAAGGATGAAGGAAATCTGGAAACTAAGGAAATCTATACAATGAAGAGTAGCCAAAGTTGATTCATAGCACCCTCCAAATGGGTTATTCGAAAGAAGAAGAAGAAGAAAAAGAAGAAGAATGGGACGCAGTCAGCTCTGTGCAAAGTTTTTCTTCAAAACAAAGACTGTGCTTTAACTTATCACATTTTATTGTCATACAGTCCACCCCGATAGCTGAATGGTCGGCGTGACGGACCGCCGTCCTAGGTCGGGAATTTTCTTCATCATCGTTTCATCCCCATCCGGTGCGCAGGTCGCCCAGTGTGGCGTCGAATGCAATAAGACCTGCACCAAGGCGGCCGGACCTGCCCCGTAATGGGCCTCCCGGCCAATGACGCCAAACGCTTATTTCATTTCATAGTCATACACAATTTTTCTTTTGCTCTTATACTCCTACAAAAATTTGTTCTGATTTGAAATTTTGCTTGTATGTCCTGCAGCACATATTGACGTGTACTATGACTCATTACGTAATACGAACAACGATTTTCAAAAAACATTTTTACTTCTTCATGTAAGGAAAACAGTCTGAATGTTGGTCAATATTCTTGAAATGACTCCATAACCTCTGTCTTCTATACGCCTAAACTGGGTGACTCATTGTACTGTCAAAACAATGCCAATAAAACATTTCAGTTACTTCTCTGTACGGCGACTCAGACTGGCTATCAAAATGTAGAAATTTTCTTGACAGTGTGAATCAGCTAGCCAATGAGAAATAAACGTAACACAGAAACGAATACAAAAACATGCGTCTTTCACTGTTTAAACTGCTTTAAACTGCGTAAGGATACAACAGTACATCTCCATCGATCGAAAGTAATTCGTTAATGTGGCCCGCAGTGTTTGACGTTAAATGAAACCTGTCCTTTATTATTCCTGTTAAAATGTTAAAATCGGAATGGGAACACCTTAGAGACCGAAGAATTTTAAAAAAACTAGCAACATCAGATTAGGTGATCTAAGGAAAATTCTACTTAAACGAACTTCCACTTGGACTTGGTTTTATCACACGAATTATCTAAAAAAATTATCGTACTGCTAAGAACTGCACATGTTTCTTTGAAAGTGGTGATACGGTAATTATTTACAACTTATGGTACAGCATTCTGCCAAAAGTTTGAAAGTTAAACTGTCAAACTGGAACACTTAGTGTGTTAATCACGGTAGGCATAGAAACAGCAATAAACGTACTTCTTTATTTGGCTTCGACCGTTTTTCATCTCCAATTAGAAGGCAATAGAATGTTACAAGCATTTATTACGGTCAGTCTACAACAAAGTCTCGTTTTACATTAATTTATTCTCTTATTCTAGTTTTATATACGAAATGTGCATTACCCACATAGTTGTAACACGTGGATGAACATTAATTGCTTGTCTCATATGATGTAACACGTGGGTTATTGTAAGACCATAGTAGATGACTGTGTCCAGAGGTACCAGTCGATGCCAAGGAAAAATCTCTGATGTATTTGGAATCTTATGAATCGTTAAAATTGCACGAGGGTCCGATATCAGGCCCGCATTGCTCGCTAGTAATTCGTTTCTTATGTTCTGAAGTGCTTGCCACTGTGGTAAGCCCGGACGAAATTCGCCGGCTTGCGATCGTTCGCGGCATTGACGCCATCCAATAACACTCGTTTACCTGTGACAGAAGACAGCTGACAGTCTCACGACCATTTCAAAATCTTTTTTTGTACTTGTGGTCTAAAATATAGCAAACAGTGAGCTTCACGCTATCACACTTTCTCAATACAAGATTCGCAAAACAAGTGCATGTGCCTGACACATAGTGTCATTTCACAATGACTGTTACTAAAAATGAAAAGGTAAATTGTTTATTAATAAGCTAAGATCCCATGCGATCCTGTGTGATGAAATCAGATTTTTAAACGGAATACTTTTTTTCAAAGGCGATTCAGAGACAGTACGCAACTAAAAAAATATCCCGAAATGAAAACAGTTTTCTTTTTTCACAAGGAAATTAAAGCTTTTGACGAAAAAGAAACGATGACTTGGTCTTATATCCCTTTTAATATCGCAGTGCGAAAATCGGCAAAGCGATTTTTTCCCCTTCAAGTATTCGCGCACCCCTGCCAGGCTCCAATTTGAACACAGGAACGAACTGGATCACTCTGGCGCTCAAGTTGAGAAAGAGACATTCACCCACATGCGTGCCTCTACCTGCGTGTTGGGCAAAAACAGCCGCGCGACGACTAGGCGCGATGTGCACATGTGTAAACGCAGCCTTAGCTCAGAGTGCTATTGTGCGCTACGCGAAGGGGGCCGTGTTACTGTTTGCGACAGTACCTGTAGCACACCGTTTGTTTTCTTCTGCCCTGGAAACCAGCGCAATGCATGTATGAAAACTAGCTTGTCAACGGTGGCCTCGGTGCATCTATTGGACATGGGGAACATACTGATTTCAAAACCGATTTCGTCCAAATTTGAGGCATATGCCGAGACTGGCCAGGAATAAAAGTGAGAGAAGTGGAAGCTCCAGATGGTCAAGCCTTTAGAAAAAGTAGCATTTTTGGCGTGGGTCGGACGGGGCACTAGCTGCTTATGTTGACGAAGTCTCCGGGCAACGGTTGGTGCAACAGAACGAGTGCTGGCTCTGAGCACTATGGGACTCAACTGCTGTGGTCATAAGTCCCCTAGAACTTAGAACTACTTAAACCTAACTAACCTAAGGACATCACACACATCCATGCCCGAGGCAGGATTCGAACCTGCGACCGTAGCGGTCGTGCGGTTCCAGACTGTAGCGCCTTTAACCGCTCGGCCACTTCGGCCAGCATGAAAGGAAAAGGTAATGCAAAATTTTGGATTGCTAATAAATTTTACTAAATTATTGTACTTACAAAGTCCACGAGGCCTCAGCAAATAACTGTCGAGGAAGGGATCGTAATTAAAGCTTACAGGAATACGTATTCCATTAGTTTCATTTTTACCTTCTAACGGTCCTTGGGAGACAATGCTACCCTGCGATGTCCTATTTTTATCGCCAGGAAAGGATTTGACCAAATAGCTACAAAACTGCTCATATCTCATCGAAAGAGACAAAGAAATCTTTTCCCGAAAAGAGATTCATTCCATTGTACATCACCTGCTGTCCTGAAAAATATTTGGCGAAATGATGCGTTACGCGTGGTTTACTGCCAGTTCGTGCAGTGAGAGAGAACCTTTTATGAACGTAAACCAAGTTTGTTTTTCTATAGAAACTTTAAAGCTACCACGTAGTTGTAAAAATGCGGCGTTTATAGCGTTTGCAAGATTCTGAGGAAATTACTGCTATGCTATTTTTAGGATATCAGCCCAGCTCGTAAAAATAATAAAAGTATCTAATTTTACACCTGAAATCCTCGTGTATGTCTTAAAATCCCTTCCTGGAAATTTATCTGCAATCTCAAATTTTCCTTCACCTTTTCTTTTCATTCCTTTTACGAAAATCTCTATCTCCAGCATGATGGGCTTGAAAATGTTAATAAACACAATAACCCGGGAAATATTTCGACTAATTTGTAGTGTAAGTAAGACAAAAATTTAAAAAAATGATGTTTCCGCATAGGGACTCGACCTCACGACTTTCTGCACTTTTTCCGTGGCACCAACAGCTGACTACGTGACCAAAAATAGCTCATGTCTCGGTCGACCCACGCCAAAAAGGCCTTTTTTGCTTTTTTTTCTAAACACACCTGGAGCTCCCGTTTCTGTCACTTTCATTTCTGGCCAAGTCCTACACATACTATAAATTTGGACGAAATCAGAGATGATGTGTAAGTGCAGTCCCCTTGTGAGTATACCCGAATTTCCAGGAGGTTTTGAACAGCTGCACCTCACTGAACCACGGATGGAATGCCAGTGTGACGTTGTGTCTGTTCTATTTGTATTACTTCTTAATAGGAGACTATTTTCCTGCCGTGTGCCCTCTTCCCAGATCTCGATACTGGTTTGTTACCAGACTCTTGGTGTTGTCTGTACAAGGAGCTTAGAAAGGATCCCGCAGGCGACGCCACTCCGGACTACTTACAGTGATGAGAGACGCAGCTAGCTGCGCACTGCGTCCAGTTGTATAATGGAGTTTGTCACTCTGTTTGTAGAGAGTTAATGGCCCAGTGTCCATTTCCAAGGTTATTAGCTGGGCAAGAGCTATCCCTGGTGGGTACTGAGCTAAACTTGGAAGTGTCTTGACCACTTATGAGCAGTTACTTTATGTACTTATTTAAGCATTTATAAACATTTATTTTAAGCTATCAGTTGTTGTTAATTAATTGAATGAAAGCGTATTCGTCTCGGGGTTTGAAAGTTTATATAATTCCGCTCATGTTATTTACTCTACGGAGTGTGTTTTGAGCTGACCCGCTGGCTTGGCTGTTTAAGTTTTACGTAATAGATTCAAAAATGGTATATAAAAAGAAAACAGAGAGCATGGTAGGGCTTGGAACTGCAACCTCATATCTTGGCCAAATTCTATTGCGATCTGTTTTTCAGATGACTAGAGACCTCACTGTATACAATATTTTAGTGACTCGTCAGCAAAGTCCATAGGGTTTGGTACCCATAAGCGGAGCAACGTTCAAATCCAAGGGGACAAAGCGGCTACCGTCGTATTTAATCTAAACACTTGAGTTACTTCAGTAGCTGGGAAAGGAGTACTTTCCTGGCATGAAGTTAAAATTTTGTAATACTTAATCAATTAATTTCGAGCAGTCATTTCCCAATTGACTTACCCAATTCTCACATCCACTATCACGCCGAAGTGACAACATGAAAACCAGTTACTATTCCTACAGATAGTCTAAAGTTATATCTGGTGTACTTCCATTTCTAAAATTAATTGTACATTTAAAAGCCACTGAGGACGCACAACCCAATTATTTGTTTGTGGCTTACATTTGTGGCACCTGTCATTCCCTACTCACAGGAGCTGAGGTGGTACTCGTAGAACTTTGCTCTTGTCGATGAAAAACGCCACAAGATTGGAAGTGGGATTGTGGAGTTCCGGATTAGCTATATTTTGTTCCAGCTTTGAATTCGCTTGACAATTTCCCAAGCTGGAACCAAGAGATTAAAACTTTTCACCAAAAACCCTATAAGACAGTGTCTATGACAGTTGTAAATATCCTCTTTTTCCAGTATTTCCATTAATTATCCTTTATATATTTAGCGTATAATACGGATCAAGTCATTAATACTGAGAGTTTTCTGTTTCAGACTCCATTTCATGTTCTGCAACGAAATTCTATATCGCTATACAACTCGCCAGGATTATTATTTTATGAAGATACAGATCTCACTGTGTTCAAAACATCTGTTTTGAACACCTGCAAATTCTTTTTATATCTACCTTTATCATTGTTGTTATTATTCTCATTATTATTATGTGATCACTATTAGTGGCAGCAGCAGCAATAGTAGAATTACTGCAAGTATAAATTTAATAAGTTCATAGCCATGATTACTTACTCACATTGTCACTATAGACACTCAAATTATTTTAACGCGGTTTGTCATGTTGAAATTGCTATTTCTTAGATAACTGCGAATTAACAAAAATATTGCATGTGTGAGGTGGCGCAGTGGTAGCACATTGGACTCGCATTCGGGAGGACAACGATTTAAACCCGCGTCCGGCGATTCTGATTTAGGTTTTCCGTGATTTCCCTAAATCGCTTCAGGCAAATTCCGACTTCCTTCCCCATCCTACCCTAATCCAATGCGACCGACGACCGCGGTGTTTGTTCCCATCCCCCGAATCAACAAAGCAACCAAGCCGTGGTTCTACTGAGAGATCCTAATGGCCCTAATCAGGTCAGGTTGAATAAATAAATAAAGTAAAACAAATAATAGCAATTTGTTGTACTTCTAACCTACAGACTCAAAATACACAATGAATAACAAATTTTAACTAACGTATTATAAACAGTTATCCCAGTGATCATACCCTACACGCATGCTATTATGTACATCTAGAAAACAAAGACAGACACACACACACACACACACACACACACACACACACACACACTTCATAACAGTACCTTCCGTTGAATTGACAATATACGCCACCAAGGCATTTTTCTGATCAAACAGCTAACATTGCATTTTGTAAGCTATTGCATATAGTGTAATTTTAAATGTTCTCGTTAGCTACTCCTTTAAATATTACATAATAATAATGTGCTGAGCGTCTAAAATGTTTTTTATAAAAAAAAAGGAATTAAAAGGGTACTTGAGACGTGCCGAAACCCTTTCCATCTGCCAGATGGGTTGTCAACTTTACGCAATATTCTCACTGCACACTTCCGTAGAATAATTACTTTCTTGACTGGTTTGTCGAGGAGAATGATGCCGTAGGAAAATATTGCAGGCTAAAAAAGGATGTGGGCGTCCGATTCAGCTGCAAGTGAAACAGAACATCTCGGAAGTACACTCTAAGAGAGAGAGAGAGACAGAGAGAGAGAGAGATAGAGAGAGTAAGTCGGTAGATGCGATGTACATATCTACCAGAAATAATTTCATAAAAAATTAGATAATTTATTCATGAGAAAGGGCTTCACAAATTAAGCACGTCAATAGCGCGTTGTTCCACCTCTGGCCATTATGCAAGTAGTTATTCGGCTTAGGATTGATTTACAGAGTTGTTGGCTGTCCTGAGGGATATCGTGTTTAATTCCGTTCAACTGGCTCAAAAATCCCGAGCTGGTCGGAGGAACCTGCCCATAACGCTCCTAGTTCCGATGACCTCGCTCCCCAAGGTAGGATTTGAAAAGGACGAAAACAAGCAATCAAAGCTCTTGCCGTGTGAGTACAGACATTACATTTGCTGAAGTCTTAGCACAGAATGGCTTGCCATGATGGTGAGGAAAACTGAGGGTAGAATGTCGTTGACGTATTGCTGTGCTGTAAGGGTGCCGCGGATGACAATCACAGGGACCTTCTTGAAAAGAAAAGCCATCCCAGACCATCACTCCTGGTTGTCGGATTCTATAGGGTGCGAGAGTCATGTTGGTAGCTCAACGCTGTCCGGAGCGTCTCAAGACACGTCTTTGCTGGTCATCGGGACTCAATTCGACACACGACTCATCACTGAAGACAGTTCTACTCGAGCCAATGACATTCCAGGTCGATGACTACACGGACAGCTGTGGGACAGCAAACTAACTGTCGTCCGCCATAGCGGACCGGGAGTGATGGCCTGAAATGGCTTTTCTTTTCACGGCAGGACGCCTTTGGTTATCAACCGCTGCACCTTTACAGCACACCGGTACATTAACAATATTCTATGCTGCGTTTTGTTGCCCTTCATGGGAGTCCATCCTGGACTTACACTTCAGCAAGATAATGACCGCCCACACATAGCGAGAGTTTCTACTGCTTCCCTTCATGCTTGCCTAACCCTACCTTGGCTGGCGAGTTGGCCGGATATTTACCCTACTGAGCAAGTTTGGAGCATTATGAAGAGAGGCCTTCGACCAGCTCGCGGTTTTGACGATCTAACGCGCTATTTGTGTAGAATGTGTCACGATAGCCCTCAGAAGGACATCCAACAAATTTTTCAATCAATGCAAGCTTGTATGAAGGCCAGAGATGGCCCTTCACTTGCTCAATTTCTGAAATCCCTTCTCTTCAATATATCACCCAATATTTCTGAAACTGCAATAATTTGTTTGTCTGTATATGTACATCTCAGGTACAGAGTCCCGTGCTGTTCGGATAATTCCTTGGTGGTACCTCGTTCTCTTTTTATCTTATAGTGTAATAACATGCACTACTCTTCATTACAAGACAAAATGGGCGCACCAGAGAGACAACGTACAAGCCACCAGTAACTCCGTGGGGCCATCGCGACCGATTATTTGTGGATAAAAATCTAAATGCAGGAAAGAAGTGGGAGGACGCCGCACTGGTTCAAGAGCTGATAACAGAGAGTTGTCTCCGGACAGACGTCTGCGCATCCAGTACGTTGCCTCCCCTTCCTATGTTTTCTATTGGTTAGTTGAAGGTGGTGAGGGGAAACACAGTCTGCCAGTATTCTTAACTGGAATAATCCACTTTTTGCTAAAAACGATGCTTCAAGTCGGTTTGTATGCTACGAAAATTACTGTCAGTGCGAGATAGAGAGATTTTTTTTTTTTTAAATTTGTAAATGAACTGCTCCCGATACACCATAGAATGACGGTGGCTTGTGCAGCATGCAAAATATGCTAACTGTCCCATCTGCAGGTCAACATAATGAGGTACACTGAAAATCATCTTTGCATTTCATATGTGTGAATGCTTTTAAGAGTACACATGCTTCGTTAACAACCTGAAAAATTGCTCATGATCAAAAGGAAATGAAGTTATTAACTGCCATTCGATACTGAAATACGCCAATGGGGAGACTGAACATTTGTGGCAGACCAGGAATCGAACCCTAATTTTCTCTTTCTCACGAACAGTCGTCTCCACCGCCTCAGCTATCCAAACACGATTCCCGACCGGGACGAATCTCCAACTTATCCACGCACCACGGACGAAGTGGTCCTGCCTGATATGCTCACTATCCGCAGCGATTCTAACATGTCAGAACAGACACCGCATGTGTTGGGTTGGTGCATAAGTTCGTAGCGTTTTTGTTCTGCATAATGGTATTCCAGTTGCTATGGGTTTATTTATGGATTGTCATTTTTTATTTGTACTTCACTGTTGCTATTTTGGTTTACATATTGTCATCGTGTCATTTGGAGATAGTGAGTGGAATTGTATACGCTAGAAAATATAGTGCAAAGTGGAGAAATCGGAATATTTCTGACGTATTCTTCTAGTTGAATTTATTAGAGAACTGATAGCAAGGGGGCAGCCAGAAACATTTGGCTGTATAAAGCGACAATGCCATTGGATAGAGCACTGCAAGGAAATAGTTTTCTCGTTTCCACGATGATCGTTTAGACATTGGTGACCCTCCAAGATCAGGAAGACATTCAGGGTTTGATGATGATCGTTTCAACGCATTAATCCACAATGATCCATATGAGGGTTCTCGAGAACTGCCAGATGTCATGAACTGTGAGCATTCCTTCATCGTGCGAAAATTGCATGCAGTGGCGTAGATTAAAAAAATTGTGTGTATGGATACCACATGTTCTAAGCCAAAATCACAAAAATTTGCGGATAGCATGGGTGTATCTCTGCTTGCTCGTCATCAACTGGCTCGTGAACAACATCGGCTATTCCTATTTTGTAACGTAACTTACGACGAGAAATGGTGTGTTTATGCTAACATAAGGTATGACTGAGACCAAACAAAGCAGAAACTGCCCTTACATACGCGCATTCATCAAAGATAATGTTGTGCGTCTGGAGGAAAAACGACGCTGTGGTGTACTACGAATTGCTTCCCCGAGGTGCTACCATCACTGCTCACATTTATTGTCAGCGACTGAGACGTCTTGGAGACTCAGTCCAAGAACAAAGACCAGGAAGACTGCGTGAAGTGATACAACTCCAATATAACTCCCACCCGCATTCTGCTAAACTGACAAAAAAATTAGTTGAGTTGAGAAGTCATTCCGGACCCAACTTATTCACCTAGTCTTGCGACCTCAGATTTTCCCCTTTTACATCGTATATTGAACAGTCCTCAAGGCTGAACATGGTCCGATGTGTCCTTTGCCTCAAAAGCACTTGACTTCTACTGTCGCGGAATCGAAAACTACCCTAGCATTGGCAGACTGTGGTAAATAGTGAAGGAGAATATATTACTGATGACTAAAGTCTGTGTTATGCTTGTCTGTTGTCGACATAAAAGTTTTCTGGGTCCCATACCCAGAAAACTTTTATTTCGACTGACTGACCGCGGTAGCCTTCGCAATTATATTTATCTGTTGTGTTTATTAAACTTATGGAAAAAAACGTACGAAATTACGAGCCAAATTAACATATAACTAGGCAGGGAAGGCCCAATGATCCTTTCAGTACAGATGCAGAATATACTCGATCTCTTAGGGGAATCAGCGAATCGCTGCGTATATGGTGAGGTAATGAGCAGGCACACTACACGAGTCGTAAAAGTTGGTAATCTGAGTCGGTCCCAGACTTTGCCCGAATCGCCGTGGTGGTCAAGGTTAGTTCGCAAGAAACGGAAAAATCCAGGTTCGATTACCGGTCCGGCTCTAATTTTAAACTTTACCCACTGATGTATTTCAGTGCCCAATGGCAGCTAATGTCTTCCTTCCGTTTGGGTCATAATAGCATATGGCTGTAGGCTCGAAGACAGTGTCCGTTCTTTCGGACGGTGTGGGAAAGAGAAGACACCGCATATAAGGAACGTCGCTCGCTGCGGAGGACGGGCTGTGAGACGGCTCGGCCGCACCCGTGCCTGCCCTGGACCGCGGAGGGCGCTGAGAGGTAGTCCGCCCGCCGAGGCATAATGAGGCGAGCATGACCTGCCGCCTAATGCGCGCCTTTGAATCCTCCCGCCCAACCATTCCCGCTTCTTTACAACTTTATTCGCTGCTTCGCTACTTCATTATTCATTCACCAGACGCGCCAAGAGGAGCTTTTTAAAGAAAAGTCCGCCTAAACTTTTTTCGCTCCCTAACCTCGCGAGCTTACACTTTAAAGTCTCCCTGCAGGCGCGGCGCGGCGCTGCCCGGACACTTTATTACGCGCCGCTGTTTTGCTATTCTGCTAGGAATCGTCATTTATTACGGGCGCAGCGCCGGGGCTCGCCATTATTCATTAAGAGGAAGCCGCGCGAGTGCGAGAAACGGCAGGCCACTTTGGTCTCGCCGCTGCAACTTAACACTCCGCTCGTAATCGCTGCACTCCTCTCCGCTTTCACTGCCGACTCGACACTGGCTTCCTTCTCTCGACGTAGAAACTGCGAAAGCAAGTCTAAACACGACAAAATAACACGGTTAGTATTTAATTTGAGGTTTGAATAACTTTCCTCCAGAGTGCTGAGTGGAGGCTGAATAAGTAAGTAAATAGGTGAATGAAACGTTCGTTTACAATTTTTCCTTGAGAAAAATTTAAAAATAGACAAGCATAAACAGAAGGATAGAGGCCATTCAATGAGTCCAGTAATATGTTTTATCTATTCTTGCCTCCGTCTACCCTAATTAATGTTTCCAAAGTATTACTCCTTACAATACCAAGCGAACTTTGACTTTGGCCTCACTGTCAGGTGTTTTCTTATGGGGAGAGAGTTCTGTATGAACCACTGGATTTTGATGTATTAGCCTCGGTCATGCTAGTCTGACCAGACCCATTTGTGACCAAACCTACTTACTTCCTGTGGTCTGGCTTTTTGCATCACATGCACAAAATGATTATAAAATATGAAAAGAAACTCTTATACTACGCGCAGCCAGCGGCACAACAAGCATAGAAAATGAATGAAGGCAGCCTGCTCAACATTCAGTAAATTTTTTATTATACGATGGCGTGCTGAAAAGTAATGCCTCCGAATTATTTATGTAAAAACTCTTAAAGCTTTTTAAATAAAATAGAAGTCTTTAACGTTCTACATCTTTATTCTTCACGTCTATATATTTATTTCTCTCGATTGTCAGCGTAGCGACGAATCCATTCCTCTCAACGAAAGACCAGTTTGTAGCTGCCTTCACTGTAGAATGTTTGATTTTGTAGGCGGAGCCATAACCTCGTCTCTCTTTTCACCGCAATACCACTATCAAACTGAAGTCCTCGAAGGTGTTCTTTAAATTTTCTAAACGGATAAAAATCAGATGGAGCCAAGTCGGAAGTGTATGGAGGATGATCGCTGACAATGGACGCAAGGCGTTTGATTGTAGCAGATGTCGCAGTGTTTGTTTGTGCTCTGGCATTTTCATGCGAAGAAGAGCATACCCCGTATGTGCACGGACTCTTCGAATTCGGAACTCGATTACATCGTGAATGAAATTTTCACTCTGTAGCGGAGTGTGCGCTGATATGAAACTTCCTGGCTGATTAAAACTGTGTGCCGGACCGAGACTCGAACTCGGGACCTTTGACTTTCGCGGTTAAGTGCTCTACCAACTTGGATAGCTCAGTTGGTAGAGCACTTGCCCGCGAAAGGCAAAGGTCCCGAGTTCGAGTCTCGGTCCGGCACACAGTTTTAATCTGCCAGGAAGTTTCGATTACATCATCTTGTTTCTCAAGCACCGACATGATTATGTTACGAAACGGAATGTTACATTGTACATTTCGCCAAGCTCTAGCGGCAGAGTGCTGCAAATAAGTAGACATGAGGAACAAACGTAATGTTAATAACGTTTATCTTATTTAAAAATCTTTAAGAGGTCTCACAGCAATCGGATGTATTACTTTTCAACATGCTCTCGCCGATACATACCAGGTTAAATGCAGGCAAAATGGCCGCAAGTCAGTGACGTCTTGAAAGGTACCGACATGGATGTGGGATGTGGTGCCATGCCGAGTCCTCTGCCGTGACCAGTTGCGCTAGGGGAATTCCGTGATCAGGAAAGTACGGCAAATTCGTTTGGTGCTCTTTTAACCACGCGCGTACTATCATCAAAAATGGTTCAAATGGCTCTGAGCACTATGGGACTCAACTGCTGTGGTCATCAGTCCCCTAGAACTTAGAACTACTTAAACCTAACTAACCTATGGTCATCACACACATCCATGCCCGAGGCAGGATTCGAACCTGCGACCGTAGCAGTCGCACGGTTCCGGACTGCGCGCCTAGAACCGCGAGACCACCGCGGCCGGCAGTACTATCATCCTCAAAAGTATCCGAAAGAAGTGAATTTCGTTTTGCCTTAAATGTCAACTCACATAAAGTAACGGTCGTAATAGTCCTCTGCTCTCTTTTCGGTACAGCCGTTTGACTACGTGAAATGGATACTTCAAGAGGACACAAGAGATAACTGCTCTCTATAGCTATCATTCCAGATGCAAATTAGTATCGCGATGATGCAAATATCAAAAAAACGTTATTACACCATTATTTCGCTTTATTACAGTAAATTAGACTCAAAAATCAAGTTCCAACTTGAAATTGCTTTACGAACATTTTTGCAGTGGACTGGAAACCAGAACTCCAATCCAGTACCTATTTTTCCTGGTAACTAACTTGAAAGCTCATAAACATGGTTTCAATCACAAATAACAAAGTGTGCCCATTTTAAACTTGAAATGAACAAACATAATGTTTTGTGCTGCCTGGGGACTCGAACACAGCACCTAATCGGATTTTTAACTAAGCACTACCAAATGTCAGAAATCGTAATATTTCAGCAACTAAGAACTGAATGAAACTGAAATGACGAGATGATAAGGTTTCCAGCTACTGGGATTCGAACCCAGTGCCTATCATCATTGACTTCTAGTCACGAATAGACGTTGAAAACCGGTTCATTTCACCAGTAGCGAGATGTGAAAATGTCTGAATTGGAAATAACGTGACGTAAAGTTGTGTGGTGACTGGGAGTCCAACGCTGGAATTTTCTTCGTCGTTGACTACACACGAAGAGACGTTGACTATCAAATTCTTTTTCAACAGTTACTGAGAGTGGCAGGTTTGAATCTGAAATGGTATGACGAAAAGTTCTGTATCAGACTGGGAATGGAAACCGGTACCAATTGTTATTTCTGAAAACACACAGAGAGGTGTTAAACACCATAACCATTTGTGACCTGTAATTTGGTGTGCGCATGCTACGAGTTGAAATGACACGATAGAAACGTTTGTGCCAGATCAAGATTCGAACCGAAACAGGAACTTCTTTCGGAATCTTGAGGAAACAATGAAACGATGTAATTGCATCGTCAAAGGCATCAAAACCAGAGAATCGAGAGATCTGAGCTCGAATCCCAGTGCAGCATTACAATTTTCAATATCTCAAGTTCAGATAGAATAAGAATCAAGTGCTCGTTGACCTTACGTGGCGATTTGCTCATCAATAAAAAAAAAGTCTTGCATGAAAGCAAACCCATGACATCGTTTCTACTTGGCGTATCTACTGCTTCTATCGTGCCTTAACCTCCACCACTCATCGAAGGTGGTCGCGAAGAAGCGTCATGTTTAATGTGCGTACCCTGCATTGTTCAGCTTTCGGCACCAGAGGTTGGGAAGGTCTGTTTGTGCTTGTCAAAAATAGTTGCCTGATGTGTGAATCGAACCCGGACTTTAAAAATATGTAACTTGAATCATCCCAAGAGACAACCACCCTACACAGTGGATTGGTTCCTAATTGTATCATGAAGGAAGATGCTCCACACAGAAAAAGAATTGTGATTCTCTGGAGTTTATCTACAACTTGCTCGATAGATTAATCTCCTTGATCGTCCGCATCGATACTCTCTACCTGTCTCCCCAATGCGTGTTTTTGACATGATTTTTTGATCACTGAACTAACGTCACACAACACCTAGCTGCACAAACTCGCAATACTGTAGGACGCGGAAATCTTTGCTGGAAGTGTGGTTTTCCAATGTGTGTGCTGATGTAGGTCTACTTACAAATAATGGCCCACTGTAAACTTAAAGACCATATATCGAGCACGCTCTTGTCTTTACGTTTTTAACGAGCATTTCGTATGATATAATTACACAGGTAAGTGCGCAGTGACTTCTTCTCATCCGGCCATCCTGATTTAGGTTTTCCATGATTTCCCTAAATCGCTCCAGGCAAATGCTGGGATGGTTCCTTTCAAAGGGCACGGCCGACTTCCTTCCCCGTCCTTCCCTAATCCGATGAGACCGATGACCTCGCTGTCTGGTCTCCTTCCCCAAAACAACCATCAACGAACTTCTTCTCATGCAACATATTATGTGAAGAGTATTAGTGTATGTAATCCACCAGGGCAAATTTTACCCAAAAAAACTGGACAAATGCGAGTAGGACTCGCGTTCTGAGGATTCGGTTCAAACTTAATTATGTTTATACATAATAATAATAATAATAATTATGTTTATACATAATAATAATAATAAAAATAATAATAATCAATATTAACCGTTAAACCCCAATTCGCCATGTATGAGTGATGGAAAATGTGCGAAAAATACTCAAAACCATACTTGGACGACACACAAACCGGAGTTGATGCCTCCAAATACAGAAAACGATCACCAGAAAACAGTCGCTGCACACCAAAAACACGAATACGAGACAGCGACGAATTGGAAATAGATAATGCTTGAATAGCGTAAAGCTGAAATATTAAACATCTTTTTCCAAAGCTGTTTCACAGAAGAAGACCGCACTGCAGTTCTTTCTCTAAATCCTCGCACAAACGAAAAAATGGCTGACATCGAAATAAGTGTCCAAGGAATAGAAAAGCAACTGGAATCACTCAACAGAGGAAAGTCCACTGGACCTGACGGGATACCAATTCGATTCTACACAGAGGACGCGAAAGGACTTGCCCCCCTTCTAACAGCCGTGTACCGCAAGTCTCTAGAGGAACGGAAGGTTCCAAATAATGGAAAAGAGCACAGGTAGTCCCAGTCTTCAAGAAGGGTCGTCGAGCAGATGCGCAAAACTATAGACCTATATCTCTGACGTCGATCTGTTGGAACCCCAGAATCTACTCTGTAGGAATCAACATGGATTCCGGAAACAGCGATCGTGTGAGACCCAACTCGCTTTACTTGTTCATGAGACCCAGAAAATATTAGATACAGGCGTTCGATACAGTTCCGCACTGTCGCCTGATAAACAAAGTAAGAGCCTACGGAATATCAGACCAGCTGTGTGGCTGAATTGAAGAGTTTATGCAAACAGAACACAGCATGTTGTTATCAATGGAGAGACGTCTACAGACCTACAGACGTTAAGGTAACCTCTGGCGTGCGGCAGGGGAGTATTATGGGACCATTGCTTTTCACAATATATATTAATGACCTAGTAGATAGTGTCGGAAGTTCCATCGGCTTTTCGCGGATGATGCTGTAGTATACAGAGAAGTTGCAGCATTAGCGAAATGCAGGAAGATCTGCAGCGGATAGGCACTTGGTGCAGGGAGTGGCATCTGACCCTTAACATAGACAAATGTAATGTATTGCGAATACATAGAAAGATGGATCCTTTATTGTATGATTATATGAGAGCGGAGCAAACGCTGGTAGCAGTTACTTCTGTAAAATATCCGGGAGTATGCGTGCGGAACGATTTGAAGTGGAATGATCACATAAAATTAATTGTTGGTAAGGCGGGTACCAGGTTGAGATTCATTGGGAGAGTCCTTAGAAAATGTAGTCCATCAACAAAGGAGGTGGCTTACAAAACAGTCGTTCGACCTATACTTGAGTATTGCTCATCAGTGTGGGATCCGTACCAGATCGGGTTGACGGAGGAGATAGAGAAGATCCATAGAAGAGCGGCGCGTTTCGTCACAGGGTTATTTGGTAACCGTGATAGCGTTACGGAGATGTTTAGCAAACTCAAGTGGCAGACTCTGCAAGAGAGGCGCTCTGCATCGCGGTGTAGCTTGCTCGCCAGGTTTCGAGAGGGTGCGTTTCTGGATGAGGTATCGAATATATTGCTTCCCCCTACTTATACCTCCCGAGGAGATCACGAATGTAAAATTAGAGAGATTCGAGCGCGCACGGAGGCTTTCAGACAGTCGTTCTTCCCGCGAACCATACGCGACTGGAACAGAAAAGGGAGGTAATGACAGTGGCACGTTAAGTGCCCTCCGCCACACACCGTTGGGTGGCTTGCAGAATATAAATGTAGATGTAGATATAGATATAACACACTTATTTCCAAAATGTTCCAAGCACACAAAAACGTACAATGCTGCAATTCATGGAAATCCATCAAATCTGTCCGTAAGTATGTGAACAAAGGCAGTGATATGACATTATTTCAAATATGCAAAGACTGCGAACAACAAAACAAAAACGACGATTCCCCATTTACCAAATGTGTAGAAACCAGTAACGAAGCAGCATGGCGGATTTCGGTTTTCTCACGCACGAACGCCAACCAGCTGTGCAACATCTCTCAGTACATTTGGAGAATGGACAGAGAGTTTACTTCACAAAAGACACCGGAAGATAAACTGCAAGAGAACCACCTCAGAACACAGCATTAACAACTTTTTAATAACTAGACCAAACGAATTCATTCTGGAAAATATTACTAGTTGTTGACGTCCTTAGGTGGAACACAGCAAGAAAAATCTTTCAACGACCGAAACAAGAAATTCCAGTAGAAGATCATCCAGAAATCATAAAAACTAAGGCACTAGGCCGAGTATACACAGTACATCCGAACAACGCCGAATGTTTCTATCTCCGGATGTTGCTACACGAATGCAGGGACCAACAAGCTTCACAGGTCTCAAGATTGTTCATGGCTACCTAAGCCAGACATACAGAGAAGCATGCCAACGCCTAGGACTACTGGAAAATGATAACCACTAGGAATTAACTCTACAAGAAGCCTCATTCACAGCCTCAACTGAACAAATGAGAAACTTATTCGCCTTCAGTCTAAGAGCATGTAGCCCACTCCAAAATAGCTATGCAACTCCTTCAAAGGGAGTATGAGTGATGACGTACTGTACAAAATTCGACAAGCTCATCCTGAACAGCGAATTGAACGACGCCATCTTCAGTGAAACACTCATTCGCCAGAAGATAAATATTTAGCATTTAAAAACCAGACCTTACTACAACTTTGGATGTAAACACCACGAAAAGATGCTATCAGGTTACTAAACTGGCAGCTTTATATTATATTACATATATGTTGTTATTATAACCCATTCATCTCTGACAGAGTGAACGCTAGTTAACTATATGTTAATTGTATCGACACTCCATGACCCGTCACATCGCACATGCAATAAATAATTTATTTACATTATTATTTTTACATTATCTATAAATTTTTACACTGTATACTGTTCGTTTGTCTGAATGAAAATTCCTGTTGGAACTAAATCCCTCTAGTTAAGAGTTATTGCTGAAAGGCTTAATACTGACAGTAGCTTTAGTGTTAGATAAACAAAGTCCTTGGATTACAGAAGAGATACTGAAATGAACTGATGGAGCAATGAATCAGATAAGTTGAAACAAGGCATTTCGACTAGGTGACATTCCCTCAAAATTGAGATTCTCTGGAGAAAATACCATGACAAAACTATTACGTCGGATAAGCAAAGAATATTCTGTAGAAAAAATACCTTCTGACGTCAAGAAGAATGTACTAATTCCAATGCCAAAGGTGGCAGTGCTGAAAGAGCGAGACTAGTACCGATCTATCAGCCTAATAAGTCATGGTTCCCAAATACTGACACAGATTATTTACAGATGTATCAAAGAAAATAAATAGAGAAAGCCGGGCTCAGGGAAGATGAATTTGGATTCGGGGGAAATGTAGAAACAGTCACGCTATTTTAGAAAGCAGGCTGATGAAAGGTTAACTTATATTTCTAACATTCTTCGATTTTATGAAAACATTTGACAATGTTGACTGGAAGACAAACAGATATTCCGAAGGCAGCTGGTATAAAATACAGGATATTAAGGTTATTTACGACTTGTATATAAACTAGAATGTGGTTGAAGGACATAGAGGGCGCCAGTTGTTGAGGATGTGAGAGAGTGTTGTATTCTAGTCCCGCTGTTATTCTATCTGTGCATTGAGCAATCAGTCAAAGGCACCAAGGGGAAATTTGTAAAGGGAATTAAATTTCTGAGAAAAAAAATTAATCATTAAAATGACACTGTAATTCTGTCGATAATGGAAAAAGACAGAGGAACAGCTGAATAGTAAGATAGCGTAGAAGAAAAGAGGCGATGTGGTATATATCAACGAAAGCAGAATAAGAATAATTAAATGTAGTCGAATTAAACCTGGTAATAATGGAGGAATTAGATTAGCAAATAGGGCACCGAAAATAGGTTAATTTTGGTATTTTAGCAGCAAAATAAGAAAAAATGCTTAATAGGGAGGATAGAAAAAGCAGTGTGCAACAGCAAGAAAAACATTTCTGACAATGAGAAGCTAGTATAAATGCAATACTAATTTAAATGTTGGAACGTCTTTTCGGAAAATGTGTGTCTGGAGTTTAACCTTGATCGAAACTAAAACGTGGTTCAGGCTGGAAGAAAATAGAAGCTTTAGAAACGTGGTGCTTCAAAAGAATGCTGAAGATAACAAGGATTGATTAGACGATGATGGGGTACTGAATCGATCTGGGAAGGAAAGATACTTATTTCACAACTTGACAAAAATTAGGGAACGGTTGATAGGAAACGTCTTGAGGCATCAAAAAAATTATTATCATAGGTCGTTGTGCTCACTGCTGACCGTCGTGACTCCATAAAACGGACATCTCCATCCTGGACGGGTTACCAGGTTCTCTTAGAACCTGTTGAATAGTTAGACCCAAAATCTTCTTGATTTGATCACCTGGTTCCCGGTCTTCCTCTCGATGTCTTATCCTCGATCTCCTCTTACACGATTACTTTTTCAAGGTTTTCTTCATCTCTTCACACGATATGACAAAAGAACTGGAAATTTTTTTGGCTGATGCGAGTAGAAAGGTGTTTGGAGATACTAAATTGCTCAATAACGGACACATTTTTTGTTCTTTCAGTCCATTTTGTGCGCAACATCCTGCTGCAGCACCAAAGCTCAGATGGATCGATGAGCTTTTTGGCACTGGCTTTAAGGGTCCATCTCTCGCAACCATAAAATAAGACGGAAAACACGAGTGTTGCAACAAGCCGGTCCTTTGCGGTGTTCGTTATTGGTCTTTCTGCCAGATCTTGGTGTGCTTCTTCACAGCCACTCGCCCTATGTGATCCATCTTCTTATCTCACCTCCACTGCTTCGCGTCTCGCAGGTGGTTGACCCAAGATAGATGAAAGAATGTACGAATTCCAGACCCTTTAATCGAGCTGAGGGTTACACCTGCACTCCTCAACTAATTATTATGGTTTTGGACATGCTGAGATTGAGGTCCAACACATATGATAAAGTCCTTTACTTTTGTTAATAGCTCAGCAAGTTCGTCTTCGCAGCTGGCTAAAAGCACCGTGTCATCAGCAAGTCGCACGTTGTTAATAGTTGTACCGCCAGTTGAGATGCCTTTAGTCCAGCCTTCAAGAGCATTCTTAATGACACGTTCTGCAAAGATATTTGGAGGCATAGAACGCAATCCTGTCTGAAAAATTTGATACATTGAAGGAATCACACGTATCGGCATTTGTCTTCACAGCTGCGAGGTGATTATTGTATAGTCTTCTAATCAGTGCTACCAGATGTCGTGGAACTCTGCAAGCATCTGTCACAGCTTTTCCCGGAAAACACAGTCAAAGGCTTTCTTATATTCAAGGATGTAGATGAAGACAGGAACATAGAACTCTCACGATTTCTCGGTTATTTATTATGGGAGTATGTTGAGTGGTGTCTGTTCACGAGTTCCTTTACTTCAACAAAACCTGCTTGTTCTCTAGATATGTGTGACTGTGTTGCTTCAAGCTCTGATTCAGCATGTAGAGGAAAATTTTGCGTGCGTGAGATATGAGAGCAATGGTTCGGTAGATCGAGCAGTTCCTCGTTGATCCTCTCCTGTGTAGTGGGACGAATAGAGACTTTGACCAGACTTTTGGCGATTCCCCAGTTTCCCATGTTCTTGTACACACTTAATGCAGCATATCAACACCTTCCTGTCCTATTTCCTTGATCATCTCACCAGATATACTGGCCAGACCAGGGAATTTACAGTTCTTCAGACTTTTTATTGGATTTTCTATCTCGCTGCGTAAGACGGTACGTTGCAATGTAAGTTGGCCAAATGATTGACGTCCCCTACTATTGATAATCCCAGACTATAGCTTTTCACAGTACTGTTTCCACCTAGCAAGACCTTTTTCCTTGCCTCCAGTAGGGTTGCCATTCTCTTTATGTCCCACTCACGTACGAAGATTAAATTCAGCGGTGATGCTTTTGAATTTTTTGAAGAGATCACATATTTGATTGTGATTATCATGTTATCATTTTTGTTCATCAAGGAATAGTGCTTTAGTAATGGATGGAGCTTTGTGTAGGGAGGGGGCCGGAGGGGGAAGAACAGATGACAATGACCATGATTTGAATATGGGAAAAAGGTAGAAGAGGCAATTATGTAGAGATAATGGACTTGTTGGAATAGTGTACAGAAGTGCTTCAAACCAGTCTTTGGACTGAAGACCACAGCTCTAACAACAGCAAGAGCATATACATAACTCTCTAAGAAGTGTTTCGTTTCATCCACTCTTCAGAATTATTTCATGTAGCTCGTCACGACTGCCTCTCCCGTGAAAACTTCTCAATTCGCACTAAACGTTTTCAGTAATATGATGCATATATTTCAGTACGTGTCATCCCCTACAGCTTTTGTCGTCTATGGCTCTCTCTGGCGCCATGGATGTTTTCGCCTACTATCGTAACACTTGTTCTGTCACCCTCTTTTAGTTAATGTTTTCCACGTATTTCTTCCGTCGTCGTTTCTGCAGCTAATATCCTGTTTTATTATCTTATCAGACAGTTTTCACCATTCTTGTGTGAAACTACTCCTAAAACGAATTGACTTTCTTCTTTCACAGTTTTCAAATGAAAATATGACTGTATCACAAAAAAATGTCACAGGTGAAAATTCCTGGGTAAAAGCCTTAGAATGAGTCATTTCAGTAGTTAGAATACGTTATGTACATCTACATCTACATGATTACTCTGCAATTCACATTTAAGGGCTTGGCAGAGGGTTCATCAGACCACAATCATACTGTCTCTCTACCATTCCACTCCCGAACAGCGCGCGGGAAAAACGAACACCTAAACCTTTCTGTTTGAGCTCTGATTTCTCTTACTTTATTTTGATGATCATTCCTACCTAAGTAGGTTGGGCTCAACAACATATTTTCGCATTCGGAAGAGAAAGTTGGTGTCTGAAATTTCGTAAATATATCTCGCCGCGACGAAAAAGTCTTTGCTTTAATGACTTCCATCCCAACTCGCGTATCGTATCTGGCACACTCTCTCCCCTATTACGTGATAATACAAAACGAGCTGCCCTTTTTTGAACCCTTTCGATCTCCTCCGTCAATCCCACCTGGTAAGGATCCCACACCGCGGAGCAATATTCTAACAGAGGACGAACGTAAGTGTAGTGTAAGCTGTCTCTTTAGTGGACTTGTTGCATCTTCTAAGTGTCCTGCCAATGAAACGCAACCTTTGGCTCGCCTTCCCCACAATATTATCTACGTTGTCTTTCCAACTGAAGATGTTCGTAATTTTAACACCCAGGTACTTAGTTGAATTGACAGCCTTGAGAACTGAACTATTTATCGAGTAATCGAATTCCAACGGATTTCTTTTGGAACTCATGTGGATCACCTCACACATTTCGTTATTTAGCGTCAACTGCCACCTGCCACACCATACAGCAATCTTTTCTAAATCGCTTTGCAACTGATACTGCTCCTCGGATGACCTTACTAGACGGTAAATTACAGCATCATCTGCGAACATCCTAAGAGAACTGCTCAGATTGTCACCCAGTTCACTTATATAGATCAGGAACAGCAGAGGTCCGAGGACGCTTCCCTGGGGAACACCTGATATCACTTCAATTTTACTCGATGATTTGCCGTCTATTACCACGAACTGCGACCTTCCTGACAGGAAATCACGAATCCAGTCGCACAACTGAGACGATACCCCATAGGCCCGCAGCTTGATTAGAAGTCGCTTGTGAGGAACGGTGTCAAAAGCTTTCCGGAAATCTAGAAATACGGTATCAACTTGAGATCCCCTGTCGATAGCGGCCATTACTTCGTGCGAATAAAGAGTTAGCTGCGTTGCACATGAACGATGTTTTCTGAAACCATGCTGATTACGTATCAATAGATCGTTCCCTTCGAGGTGATTCATAATGTTTGAATACAGTATATGCTCCAAAACCCTACTGCAAATCGACGTCAATGATATAGGTCTGTAGTTCGATGGATTACTCCTACTACCCTTCTTAAACACTGAAGCGACCTGCGCAATTTTCCAATCTGTAGGTACAGATCTATCGGTGAGCGAGCGGTTGTATATGATTGCTACGTAGGGAGCTATTGTATCAGCATAATCTGAAAGGAACCTAATCGGTATACAATCTGAACCTGAAGACTTGCCCGTATCAAGCGATTTGAGTTGCTTCGCAACCCCTAAGGTATCTACTTCTAAGAAACTCATGCTAGCAGCTGTTCGCGTTTCAAATTATGGAATATTCCATTCGTCTTCCCTGGTGAAGGAATTTCGGTAAACTGCGTTCAATAACTCCGCTTTAGTGGGACAGTGGTCGGTAACAGTACCATCGGCACTGCGCAACGAAGGTATTGACTGCGTCTTGCCGCTTGTGTACTTTACATACGACCAGAATTTCTTCGGATTTTCTACCAAATTTCGAGACCATGTTTCGTTGTGGAACTTACTAAAGGCATCTCGCATTGAAGTCTGTGCCAAATTTCGCGCGTCTGTAAATTTTAGCCAATCTTCGGGATTTCGCGTTCTTTTGAATTTCGCATGCTTTTTTCCGTTGCCTCTGCAACAGCGTTCGGATCTGTTTTGTGTACCATGGGGGATCAGTTCCACCTCTTACCAGTTTATGAGGTATGAATCTCTCAATTGCTGTTGCTACTATATCTTTGAATTTGAGCCACATCTCGTCTACATTTGCGTAGTCAGATCGGAAGGAATGGAGATTGTCTCTTAGGAAGGCTTCTAGTGACACTTTATCCGCTTTTTTAAATAAAAGTGTTTTGCGTTTGTTTCTGGTGGATTTGGAAGAAGCGGTATTGAGCCTAGCTACAACGACCTTGTGATCACTAATCCCTGTATCAGTCATGATGCTCACTATTAGATCTGGATTGTTTGTGGTTAAGAGGTCAAGTGTGTTTTCGCAACCATTTACAATTCGCGTGGGTTCGTGGACTAACTGCTCGAAATAATTTTCGGAGAAAGCATTTAGGACAATCTCGGAAGATGTTTTCTGCCTACCACCGGTTTTGAACAAGTATTTTTGCCAACATATCGAGGGAAGGTTGAAGTCCCCACCAACTATAACCGTATGAGTGGGGTATTTATTTGTTACGAGACTCAAATTTTCTCTGAACTGTTCAGCAACTATATCATCGGAGTCTGGGGGTCGGTAGAAGGAGCCAATTATTAACTTATTTCGGCTGTTAAGTATAACCTCCACCCATACCAATTCGCACGGAGTATCTACTTCGACCTCACTACAAGATAAACCACTTCTGACAGACACAAGCACTCCACCACCAATTCTGCCTTATATATCTTTCCTGAACACCATCTGAGACTTCGTAAAATTTCTGCAGAACTTATTTCAGGCTTTAGCCAGCTTTCTGTACCTATAACGATTTCAGCTTCTGTGCTTTCTATTAGCGCTTGAAGCTCAGGGGCTTTCCCAGCACAGCTACAACAATTTACAACTACAATTCCGACTGTTCCTTGATCCAAGCAAGTCCTGTTTTTGCCATGCACCCTTTGAGATTACAGCCCACCCTGTACTTTCCCGAGGCCTTCTAACCTAAAAAACCGCCCAGTCCACGCCACACAGCCTCCGCTACCCGTGTAGCCGCCAGTTGAGTGTAGTGAACTCATGACCTATTCAGCGGAACCCGAAACCCCACCACTCTATGGTGCAAGTCAAGGAATCTGCAGCCAACACGGTCACAAAACCGTCTGAGCCTCTCATTCAGACCCTCCACCCAGCTCTGCACCAAAGGTCCGCAGTCGGTTCTGTCAACGATGCTGCAGATGGTGAGCTTTGCCTTCATCACGTAAGCAAGACCGGCGCCATCACCAAATCAGATAACCACTGGAATCCAGAGAGAATTTCCTCAGATCCAAAGCGACACACGTCATTAGTGCCGACATGTGCCACCACCTGCAGCTGGCTGCACCCTGTGCTCTTCATGGGATCCGAAAGGACCCTTTCCACATCAGGAATGACTCCACCCGTAATGCACACGGAGTGCACACTGGATTTCTTCCCCTCCTTAGCCGCCATATCCCCAAGGGGCCCCATTACGCGCCTAACATTGGTGCTCCCAATTACCAATAAGCCTACCCTCTGCGATTGCCCGGACCTTGAAGGCTGACAATCATCCTCTGAGACAGGGCAGGCAGCTATATCTGGCTCAGTCAGAGACGGTAGCTGAAACCTGTTTGTCAGACGCACCGGGGAGGCTTTCTGATCAGCCCCCGGGGAGTCTGTCGCTGCCTGCCACGCCTTGGAACGACCTCCCAATCAACCACAGGCGAGGGCTCACTCCCACTGCAGGCAGCAACCGGGGCAACCACAGCGGCAGACCGATCTACGGACAGACGGGACGAGGTTGACATCCCCGTGATACCCAAGTTCGGCTCCCCACAGTGGTGCTCATTGGCAACAACCTGAAGCTGCGCGACCGAAGTCAGCGCCGCCCGCAGCTGTGAGCAAAGGGATGCCAACTCAGCCCTCATCCAAACACAGCAATCACAGTCCCTGTCCATTCTAATCGATGTTGAACAACAGTCACTGAAACAAGAGTCCGTGCCTAGATAACGCAAAGGAAACACGCAAAGAATGTATGAACTAACCTGTTCAAATGCCTAATGACTGCGCTACAATATGCCTGAATTTACGATTACAGTAACTACAACTCGAAATTACACCTCCTATACGAAACTCACACGCAATTTAAGTAAGAATCTACGAAGTAAAAACAGAAAAGAAGCTATATACATATCTTTCTGCGCTGTCAATGTGCACCAACTGGGAGCTCAGGCCACACTGAGTCTAGTACGATAAAACATTGAGGAGCATCCAGTATCTCGGCTTTCGGTAGTTGTTTTGAGCTTTTGTAAAGCTGTACTAACTTGTGAAGTAGTAGTAGTACATCTAAAGTGAGGTGTAGACGGAAATGTGTCTCCAAAAATGTATTGTACTGTTGCAGATGTTCATGCAGGACGTGCCAACATTCACTAAAATTCTGAGCATGGAAAGATAGGTGGCAGTGAATTGATTATTTACCAAATTGTACAACAAAGAACATGGTCAGTGACCATCATGTCGCTTGTGTGCCAGATGATAAAATTATCAGGGGTGGCCTCAAGCCAAGGAGACATAAGTCGCCGCTTGGGCCAACCTGAGGAGGCTGCCAGAGGTGCCACAACAGGGGGATTTGTGTACAGGACTGTCACAGTCAGCAGCGTTTGCAGCATTACGTCACCCCTGGCTCCAAAACCGCAGTTGGTAGCGAAAATTGACACGGATGAGAATGCACGAGAGAAAACGGTGGGGGGGGGGGGGGAGGGGGGAGCGCCTCATCATACGTCGTTGGCGTGGAAAAGTTTTCTCGAACCGGCCCTGGAAATTAACACAATAACTGTAGCAAGCAACGAATGACGGCAGTAAGCAACAACTTTCTAAGAAGATATGATTCCGTGCAACGAAAAATTTGGTGCATGATTACAACCAGTTCTGATTGGCAGTCGATGCAACAAGGTCTTCGAGTTTTCACGGCAGACAAGACTACTTCCAGAGCAATTTTGACTCATTCTGCATGTCACCAGAAGATGAAATAAAATTAAAATTTAACAATTACAGAATGTTAATTACGGAATGTTAATTCTCATATGAAGTTTCTTATACCACACTGGCTTCGCTAATATGAAAAAATCAGGAACTAATGGTAAAGCAAACATCATCAGTTATGAAGCGCTGCGTAGAAACTTCACACCAATTTCAGACTGATGGATCTCCTACTGATAGTCTGGTTTACCTCCGTCTGAAACGCAATGTTGACACGGTCAATCATCAGACGCATTCTGCTTTCACTGACAAAGCAGTATCGACGATTATATTGTAATTAATAAAAGTACATGGCACCTTTTGTTATTTTGGTTACTGTAGAGACAATAGCGGTAACGCTTAATGAAGACATATTTATCACTATGGGGACAATACTGTCAGAGTTTTATATTCCTTTTTAAATGCGTTGATAACACCTGCTTCTCCCTTCGTGTTAGCAGAAGTTCAAATGGCTCTGAGCACTATGGGACTTAACTGCTACGGTCATCAGTCCCCTAGAACTTAGAACTACTTAAACCTAACTAACCTAAGGACAGCACACAACACCCAGCCATCACGAGGCAGAGAAAATCCCTGACCCCGCCGGGAATCGAACCCGGGAACCCGGGCGTGGGAAGCGATAACGCTACCGCACGACCACGAGATGCGGGCGTTAGCAGAAGTACAAATCGGATTTGCCCCACACACAGTCGTCAGTGCCCATTTCTTTGCGAGTTCTTGAGCCAACTTCGCTTCATGGATTTGAAACCGTATGTCATGTCAATGAAAGTATTCTTAAGAAAAATTGTTTGTAAGTTCATAATGATGATAAGAAGAGAAAGTCACATCTCCTCACAATCTTTACAGGATAATCACGTATGATGACGGATAAAATAAGAAGTGACTCGCATCCGACGAATGAGTTTGTCAGTTCGGAGGAAAAATAATGACAACTACTAAAGAGGAGGGCCGCCTAAATAATTGCCCTTCTTCTTTATTAATGATGTTTCAGTTGCAATGGATGAGTATGGATATCAGACTTCCTGGCAGATTATAACTGTGTGCCGGACCGAGACTCGCACTCGGGACCTTCGCCTTACGCGGGCAAGTGCTCTACCAAAGGTCGCGAGTTCGAGTCCGCGTCCGGCACGCAGTTTTAATCTGCCAGGAAGTTTCATATCAGCGCACACTCCGCTGCAGAGTGAAAATTTCATTCAGTCTGGATATCATTCGTAACTATGCTTCAGATCAAAATCAGTGGGCTATGCTTCTAAATTTCAGCTGCCACTTTATGCGGTAGTAGCATGCGTCGCCTCGTCTGCGAAAGGCCAGCCAGTTTAGCACGTCGACTGACCAATAGTGTTCCTCCTATCGCTCTTGTCTAATGGAGAACTGATGACGTTGTAAGATACATTTGGCAACTACGTGACTGTCGATATGCTTCATGATGTGGTTCAGTATTGTCCTGCTAAACTCACTTAATAGTTTGTTGTCATTTGCGATGAATAATCTGAAAGATTCTGACTTACGGTGTAACACTGAGCTGACAAATTTATTTTTTGATTCCAAGACGGCCATTCTACACAGAATCAATAACTGACCTCGTACTTAGCATTACTAATTATCTCTGTTAATCAACATCACAATGAGACAGCTCTGCCCGTACAGGCTCACTAGATCAGTTGTTGTGAAATACACTCCTGGAAATGGAAAAAAGAACACATTGACACCGGTGTGTCAGACCCACCATACTTGCTCCGGACACTGCGAGAGGGCTGTACAAGCAATGATCACACGCACGGCACAGCGGACACACCAGGAACCGCGGTGTTGGCCGTCGAATGGCGCTAGCTGCGCTTCATTTGTGCACCGCCGCCGTCAGTGTCAGCCAGTTTGCCGTGGCATACGGAGCTCCATCGCAGTCTTTAACACTGGTAGCATGCCGCGACAGCGTGGACGTGAACCGTATGTGCAGTTGACGGACTTTGAGCGAGGGCGTATAGTGGGCATGCGGGAGGCCGAATTGCTCAACACGTGGGGCGTGAGGTCTCCACAGTACATCGATGTTGTCGCCAGTGGTCGGCGGAAGGTGCACGTGCCCGTCGACCTGGGACCGGACCGCTGTGACGCACGGATGCACGCCAAGACCGTAGGATCCTACGCAGTGCCGTAGGGGACCGCACCGCCACTTCCCAGCAAATTAGGGACACTGTTGCTCCTGGGGTATCGGCGAGGACCATTCGCAACCGTCTCCATGAAGCTGGGCTACGGTCCCGCACACCGTTAGGCCGTCTTCCGCTCACGCCCCAACATCGTGCAGCCCGCCTCCAGTGGTGTCGCGACAGGCGTGAATGGAGGGACGAATGGAGACGTGTCGTCTTCAGCGATGAGAGTCGCTTCTGCCTTGGTGCCAATGATGGTCGTATGCGTGTTTGGCGCCGTGCAGGTGAGCGCCACAATCAGGACTGCATACGACCGAGGCACACAGGGCCAACACCCGGCATCATGGTGTGGGGAGCGATCTCCTACACTGGCCGTACACCACTGCTGATCGTCGAGGGGACACTGAATAGTGCACGGTACATCCAAACCGTCATCGAACCCATCGTTCTATCATTCCTAGACCGGCAAGGGAACTTGCTGTTCCAACAGGACAATGCACGTCCGCATGTATCCCGTGCCACCCAACGTGCTCTAGAAGGTGTAAATCAACTACCCTGGCCAGCAAGATCTCCGAATCTGTCCCCCATTGAGCATGTTTGGGACTGGATGAAGCGTCGTCTCACGCGGTCTGCACGTCCAGCACGAACGCTGGTCCAACTGAGGCGCCAGGTGGAAATGGCATGGCAAGCCGTTCCACAGGACTACATCCAGCATCTCTACGATCGTCTCCATGGGAGAATAGCAGCCTGCATTGCTGCGAAAGGTGGATATACACTGTACTAGTGCCGACGTTGTGCATGCTCTGTTGCCTGTGTCTATGTGCCTGTGGTTCTGTCAGTGTGATCATGTGATGTATCTGACCCCAGGAATGTGTCAATAAAGTTTCCCCTTCCTGGGACAATGAATTCACGGTGTTCTTATTTCAATTTCCAGGAGTGTAGAATGCTGCGTTAGCCCTCGGTTCTACTCTTCAAAAGAAACAAAAAAAGAAGTCTGCTTTCCTATTCTTCTGTTACCAAGCTGTAAGCTTCCAGATTGAAAACCATTGGTAAAATCTTAATTTCGCCGTTTTAAGACTCGTCGCAGAATAAGTACAATAGGAATTGCTTTCCAGTCCAGCTCCCGATTAGGCTCTGAGCACTATGGGACTTAACATCTATGGTCATCAGTCCCCTAGAACTTAGAACTACTTAAACCCAACTAACCTAAGGACATCACACAACACCCAGCCATCACGAGGCAGAGAAAATCCCTGACCCCGCCGGGAATCGAACCCGAGCTCCTGATTAGGTTCCTCTGCAAAGTTAGCAGAGTGTAGACGGGCGTAGCAACACTAGTTGCCGTTTCCCAAGTCGCTTTCGTATGTTGCGATTGCTTTCCTTACATCGACTTTTTTTTTTACATTTGTTGCTCGTCTGTCTATCTGTCTATCTGTCTGTCTGTTAAGACGGGTAGACGTATAGAGATGAAATTTGTTATAAATACTAATATCTAAGGTCCCTTGGTGGCGTAAAAAATTTTAGTTTCTAGTTCAATGGAATCAAAAGATACGGCCGTCTGCCAAGATCCATTTTCTCCAAGAACGGATAGAAGTATCAAATTGACGTTAATGGCAGATACTAAGGTCTTCGGTCCCTTGGGGATGTAAATAATTTAAGCTTCTAAGTCAATGCAATCAAGCGCGTACCTAGAAGCTGAGAAGTCGTGGAGTTGGCTTCCGTTCGGATGGGCGATTTTTGATACTTCTTTTTAACCTAGCCTCCACCTCTCCACGATGCAAGGAATCGACATTAACCTGTAGACCCCCTTTGTCTAGCTGGATAACTGGGATAGGTTAGGGACATGCAAGTCGCCAAGTGACATCCAATAGAAAGATTTGTACTAGTGCATGGAGCCACATGAAACAATACTGATAATAATAATAATTATTATTATTATCTATAACATAATTAAGTTTAAATTCTCAGAGTGCAAGTCCTAGTCACACTCTTCTGATTTTATGTTTAAACTTTACGCTGGAGGATTACATACATTGCATACTTACATACATATATACGTACATACATACATACATACATACATTAATACTCTCTACATAATATGCTGCGTGAAAAGGGTTCTACACCCTTACCTACACATTAATATAAGATGAAATGCCCTTTAAAAACATAAAGACAAGAGCCTTTGCGTGTTTCCTGTGCTGTATTTATAACTATAAACAGCTACCAAGCGAGGTGGCGCAGTGGTTAGACACTGGACTCGCATTCGGGAGGACGACGGTTCAATCCCGCGTCCGGCCATCCTGATTTAGGTTTTCCGTGATTTCCCTAAATCACTCCAGGCAAATGCCGGGATGGTTCCTCTGAAAGGGCACGGCCGACTTCCTTCCCCATCCTTCCCTAATCCGATGAGACCGATGACCACGCTGTCTGGTCTCCTTCCCCAAACCAACCAACCAACTATAAACAGCTACATCAGCACAGAATGAAGAAAGGGAAAAAAATTCCACCAGAGATTTCCTAATCCAACTGTGATATCCGTTACTGCAGCTGTCTGTTAAGTGATTTCATTTCAGTGATTAAAAAATCAATTCAAGAACACGTATTGCATAGACAGCTAGTGAATATCGATGAGGACGAACAAGGAAATGGATTTGTAGAGCAGGTTGTAGTCACCTCCAGAGAGTGTGGAGAATTCTTCTTTATGAAACAATCATGACTCATTAGGATCTGTAGGACATTGCTCTGCTGGAATGATTCTAACTAGATATCCCTAAGGTCCCAGCTCGAATCGCACATCACACACCATTTTTTCTAATGAGCGAATGTAAGGTCAAATGGCGCCCATTTCTTATTTTATCTGAACTTGAGATATTGAAAATATTGATGCTGGACTGTGATTCGTGTTAGATCCCTCCTTTCGCTGGATTTGACGTCTTTGAGACGATACAATTTCATCCCTTCCTTTCCCCAAGATTCCGAACAAAGCGCCTGTTACGGTTCGAATCTTGATCTGGCACAAAAGTTTCCATCGTGTCATTTCAACTTGTAAGATGCGCACACCAAACTACAGGTCACAAATGGTTATGATTTATACATCCTGTAATGTCCCCACAGAAAATACCCTCTACCACGCACCAATTAATCATTGTCAATCAAACCATCCACATTCATTCACTTTGGAAAAGTATCTGATCTGATTTTCTCGTAACATATGCGGAGACAGCTAGACGACGCCAAAGTATTTTCTAGCGCGTTTATTCTTTGAAATAACAGAGATGCATATATGCATTCTCTTTGGTTGTTAGAGTGGTAACTAGGACAGCTTCTGGAGTAGGGATTGAAGGATTGACGTATTTCTGAGAGATACATATTCTGATTTTCTTCTCGCTAAATCGAGCGAATTAACTTTTGTGCCACTAGCGGTTTGTTTGAATAGAAAGAGAGTGTAAACGGAAAATAATTAAGACGTGGAATCACCGGAGATCTGGACATGTAATGGAGATGGATTTAATACACAATTCCCTTCATAAATAAGGTTTGTGACTTTTTGTTCCGGAGTGAATGAACGAATGAGTTTTTTTCTGAACCATTTGTTGATCACGTTGGCTCTGTAATTAGTGGGGAAGTTTCAGCTGTGTCGAAGAGAGCCTGCAATCACTGAGTCTGTGTTAAATCGTCCTAAAAGGCTTCGTACACATCTGGAATTCGCAATCTTCCGTAAAAGGAACAAATTGTCCACACGATTGATTCTTCCGACTGAATACAGTGTTTAAAAGTAATAATAAATGTAAAGATCTCTTACAGCAAGCCAGCCGCTGATTACCAAGACGAAGGACTGCACCAAAGATCCTATTTGACTGATTTCACGTAATGAAATATTATAATAAAAACTGTACATAGATAAAGGAGAGAAAGAGAGAGAGAGTGAATGAAAACAGAGATAATATTAATAATCCTCCATTAGTATAACTTTTCGCCTGTCTTATCACGGATCAACCAAGACACCGGACGCCCTTACATTACTGTATAGATTTATGTGTGAAGGTGAAAGGGTCTTAAAGACAACAGATACACGTCTATACAGACAAGACATTACACAAAGTTAGCGGCTAGCTGCATTCATCATCTATTCATAGAGGAAGAGACAACTTATTATTATCATGTTAAAATCTCTCCGTGTGTTTTCAACAAAAGCGGTTGGTACCAGTTTCGACTCCCAGTCACACACAGGACTTTTCGTCAGTTTCATATTATTTTGATAGGCACTGTCTCTTAGTATGTAGTCAACGCCCATAAGTCCAGGGTACGACTCCCAATCAGCATAGAACTTTAAGTCACGTTATTTCCAATTCAGATATGTTCATATCTTACTAACGACAAAGTAAACCGATTTTGGACGTTTATTCGTGACTAAAAGTCAATGACGATAGGTGCTGGGTCCGAATCCCTGAAGTGAAAACTTTTTCGTCCCGTTATTTCAGTTTCGGTCCATTCATTATTGTTGAAAACTTACGATTTCTAACATTTGATTGCGCTCAGTTAACAGTCCGATTAGGTGCTGGTAACGAATTACTATCCAACACAAAACTTCATGCTTTTTCATTTCAAGTTTAAATCTGCGGACACTTCGTTACTTGTGATCGAAAAGATACGAGTATTTAAGATATTTCCATAGTTAGTTAATAGGAACAATAGTTACTGGATTGGACTGGCGGATCCCAGTCCAGAGCAAAAATTTTCATAATGTAATTGCAAGTTAAGACTTACTTTCTGAAGGGTCATTTACTATAATAATTTGAGTTTACAAGTGTAATGGTTGTGTCACATCTAATAACCTTTTTTCCGATATATGAGTTATCGTGAAATTAATTTGCATCTTGAATGATAGCCATCAGAGAAGTTATTTCTTGTGGCCTATTGAAGAGAACATTTTGTATAGTCAAATAACTGTACCAAAAACAGAGCAGAGGACCTGCAAGACAGTTACGTTATGTGAGTTGCAGAAAAATCAGGCGAAACGCAATTCAGCTCGTTCGGATACTTTTAAGCACGATAATACGTTTCGGGCTTTGTGACACATTGCATTTTCCTGCTGGTATATGCCAACGTTCCGAGGAGAAAACAAATTCCATTTTAGGAGACGACATGGTGTGTGGCCGGAGTGGCCGAGCGGCTCTAGGCGCTACAGTTTGGAGCCGTGCGACCGCTACGGTCGCAGGTTCGAATCCTGCCTCGGGCATGGATGTGTGTGATGTCCTTAGGTTAGTTAGGTTTAAGTAGTTCTAAGTTATGGGGAACTGATGACCACAGTAGTTATGTTCCATAGTGCTCAGAGCCATTTGAACCATTTTTGAACAGTTATCTGTCCCTAATCAATATTTTCACTTACCTCATTGTTGCGGATTACTCGAAAGCACAACAGCAAACAGTTAGCAGGCAGCGGCTAAGGTAGATTTCTGTTTTTAAATAAAGTTTCAAAACAGTATTCGAACAGTTGCATACCACATGGTGCAATGTGGCAATGCGTAATGATAAACATTCTACAAACAGCTGGGTGGCGAGAGTAACTGTTACTACGAAATGGCATTCCAAGACAACAGTTTTAGAATGACTTGTGTATTCAAAAAGACAGAATTAAACTTCGTGTCATCTTCACAAATAACGTTGTTCTAAACAATACTATGCGTAACAAGTGTGAACAATGAATGAGAAAGGATACAATGGTAACAGAAAATTTCTATAGAAACCAAACAGCTTAATGCGGTGACATATTAATGCAGGGAAGTTAGGTGGTCTTTCTCTAAGCTATGAGCAAGTGAACAGTCAACTAGCTGACAATAACCAATCCGAAAAAGTAGCTGCGCTGTGCTGCAGTCTTACCTCAAACTTCTTCTCTTAAAAAGTTATATTCTCTTCGCCTTTGAATACATACATCAATATACCTCGTTCTTCCTTGCTGCGCTTTACAATAAATCTTTCTTCATCTCACATATGCAATCACAAGTCAACACAGCACTGCCCATCGCCTACCACACTTCAACTACGTATGTATCAGACGGGGCAGAGACACAGACTATGCCATAACAAGACCAGAGGTTATTTAGCAGTAACATATCTTGCTCTATCTCTCTGATGTCTACATCGATAACTTATGAAAATCAAAATGGCATGCCCAACTTATAATCGTCCCCAAGGATAGATGATACATATGACGGTCGATTGTGCCTTCCAGAATGACGAGAGCACACAGAGAACACACTAAAACATTTCCCAAACCATAACGTTCCCTCCTCTGGCCTGAAGGCAGACGTTTCACACCACACAAGCAAAAATGGCTATCTGTCCGATGGAGCATAAACTGTGATTCATCTGGGAAGGCCACCTGTCGCCACTCGATGGACGTCGAGTTGCTGCGTTGTGGTGCACCACCGCTGCCTCGGCACCTGTTTTTGATACTGCCATTTTGTCATGCGTGGTATACTTTAATCATGGCGGTACGTGAACAATTTAAAAACTTTGGCAATTCTAAAATGCTTCCACCTTGGCTCGAAAGTCAATGGTCATGATCTATTGGACCTCATATAAATCACTCGTTTCCGCATTGTGACAACGAGAGCACTCTTTTCCGCGTCTACCCGACACGTTTTATACGCCCTCCACTTCCACCGGTGGCGCCTACCGTCTGTGGATGGTTCTTACCGGTTGACGTCGAACATATGCGGTGTTAACATTAATGTGACTGCACGGTGTAGTTACAAATTTTTCAGACATAAAAATGCAAAGCGTTCGACTTACTAAATTTAGGGGAAAGATAAAAACAATCGGTAATAATCATATTGAGTATTAATAAATCGCTTCAGAGGTATTTAGCTCTTTATCACTGGATCTCTACCGGTTTCGTGGATCTTCAGCTGAACATGAAGATCTGGCTGTTAGTGTCACGAAACCGATAGTGAGCCAATGATAAAGGACTCAGTACAGCTGAAGCGGTTTATTAATACCCAAGACCACTACTCATACCTGTGGTTGCCCTACGTACAAGGTTGTCTGCATGAAAAATATATAATGGGACAGGACAGACAAGTATATGTTGAGATACCTCCTAACTCCTTGAACCCTTTCCCACACGGGTAGATGTTGCCGTAACCGGAGACAAGGCCGGAATATCTTAACAAATCTTTTAAATCTTCAGATGTACCATTTCTGTTACCTGTTGCTGGCTGCATAGTATGTACATCAAACGCCAACAAAAGATAAAAAAGTAGTACAGTACTTAGTGTCAAATGCCACATTTGCATACTGCATCTCGTTTCGTCCTTTACACACATACCCACCTCCTTAAGCAGCTTAAATCTTATACATATAACAACATGACATGCTTTCAGTATCTATGAATAACCCCACGTAGCTGACTTAATGGAACAATACGTTCAAGGAAATGGAAAGCTGCTGAAGAACAGCCGAAGGTGAGATGCGTTCGTAGCGAGGCAGGGGGTGACGACAGAGCAGACGGCCTCTGGTGGCTGAGATACACGATGGCGTAACAGAAGGCTAGAGTGGTAGGTGTGTGCTCCAGAGGGCAGTCAGCGGGTGACCAACGCTGTGGGCGGCGATAGGCGAGCACTGCTGCCTGGCTAGCGATGACAAGCGAGGCTGACAGCGTCAGCACCGACTGGCGGCGTTCGGATAGCGACACACAGCTACCGCACTGCGTCAGCTGCCACTGGAGAATATTGGCGAAAGCTGTGGACGCCTGATGGCCGGCGTGGAGGGTGCGAAAGTGAATGGCTTCTCAGCCGTGGTTGGGAATCGCTGTAGTCTGCTGGTCATTCTTCAGTGGTAGCAAACATTTCTTCTACGTAGTCGAACAGCATCGCTTCTAAGACAACCTTGTTTGGCTACGCAGTGAACCTACAGCGGCCTAATAATTTTCCAGTCTTCACAGTTTACACGAACGAAGCATCTTCTGAATCACAACAGTTTAACAGTACAACTGTTTTTCCCAACAGCTGTACGCATCCTTTTGATGAGCTACCAAGTAACACATGGACGTGAGGTGCTCTCTCTCTCTCTCAATCTCTCTCTCTCTCTCTCTCTCTCTCTCTCTCTCTCTCTCTCTCTCTCTCTTTCTCTCTCTCTCTCTCCCTCTCCCCTCTCCCCTTTCCCCATTTCCCCATCCCCTCGATGCACAAGTCCACATCTACCACGCCACGATGTTTGATCGAGAAAATAGAGAGGGAGGGGGAGGGGATAAATTGTGAAAGTGCCGCATTCGGCTTTATTTCACATTTCTTAACAACACAAATAAGAAACTAAACAAAATTTTAATATTATTCTTTTGGTTTTGGCCCGCTGAAGACGTAATAAAAATTATGTCTGGCGCAAATAGACGGCATATGAACAGACACATAAAGCTGCGCACATTTCCGGTACTTAGGTTTCCACGAAATGGTGATATCTTTTCGTAATCAGAAAATGCCTTTCGCACACATATGTTGAACGAAACGTTGATATCACGTTTGGAACCTCATTAAGAAGATGTGGAAATTCCTTCCGAGGAGTGCAACTGCAGAACACCTGAACAGTTTTAACGTAAAAGAATTTCTTCTAAACGGGAATTACATTGCAAATCGACCAGAACCATCAGCAGATGCACAGCGGCGCTTGAACTGAATTGACAAAGTGCCTCTAAAACAGCTCAAAAACAGATGTACAGTTGGCAGTGTCCTCAAACCTTTAGAAAGGTATTCCTCTAATTCTTTCATCGCCGTAATAGAGTGTCCATAACTATCGTTTTGTGTAACGCAATTGAGCTTAGGGAAATGGACGGTTTTCTTGTCACAAGTTGTCCCTTCCATACTGCAATTTCCTTGCCTTTTTAAGTGCATCAACTTTTTCCATGAAATCAGAAATAAGTTACTTCTCACATTTTAACGTGTCTCTGAGGGCAGTCTACAGTTCCTTATGTTGGTAACGCCACGTAGCGCTCTGTATGAAAATCACTGACTGTGCTGTGTGTGATCTGTTGCTGGTTTGCATTGTTGGAATATTCTCTATTGTAGTGTTGGGCAGTTGGATGTGAACAGCGCGTAGCGTTGCGCAGTTGGAGGTGAGCCGCCAGCAGTGGTGGATGTGGGGAGAGAGATGGCAGAGTTTTGAGAGCAGACGATCTGGATTAAGGTGTCGTTAGTGCCTTCAGTAGTTAGAATGTTTTGTTTAGCTGGCAGTATTGGCGCTCTCTGTATTGCAGTAGTTCGAGTAACGAAGATTTTTGTGAGGTAAGTGATTCATGAAAGGTGTAGGTTATTGTTAATCAGGGCCATTCTTTTGTTGGGATTATTGAAAGTCAGATTGCGTTGTGTTAAAAATATTGTGTGTCAGTTTAGTGATGATCAGAATAAGTAAAAAGAGAAATGTCTGAGTACGTTCAGTTTTGCTCAGCTGTTTGAAAATCAAATAACGTAGAGGTTTTCTAAGGGGACGTTACAACATTCCGCTGAGGTTGCACCTATGGTATGGCAATCTGTATCGCTGAGGCACGCAATCCTCCTCACCAACGGCAAGGCCCATGGTTCATGGGAGGGAAATATGTCTTATTAGTGTGTAACCTTCATTTTATGACTACTGATTTACTTTTGCAAAACACTGTTACGTCTTTTGGAAATGAGGGCAGAAATTGTTGATCACACAAAGAAACTAAACGTTGTAATCTACAATGATTTTTAGAAACTCAATGAAATTACTTTTTCATGATCACTAGATGTTGATATTGGTTTTTTAAGTGAAGATTTCACTGAGCAAAAATGTCCATTATCTTTAACTTTCAGTCTCAAATGTTCTTTAAGTTTTGATAACTTTCACTTTTAACAAATTATTAAAATTAAATTAGCTCAGCAAATCTTTGTCTTTTTATCACTATTATTAATAAAAACAGGATGGGACCTTACTTGGTAACTCTTCAGGTTCAGGCACTTGTAACACAGCGTTGACGTTGAGTTGGTAATTATTCACAAAATGAAGCTACTACGCTGGTTAGCCTTGACACACTTCTAAAAATTAAAGTTGGTCCTGTGTTACTCCACTGAGCAGCTGGTGGTGCAGCGTAAGGTAGTGATCGACGACAATGAAATGCACTAGGCTCTTCTTAGTGTTGTTTTTCAATAAACAATGTTGGGCCCACAGTGTTCTTCATATTAGTTCCTTTTGATGCTTTTTGCACTGTGCCCAATTAACGCCGCAATTATGTCTTCCAGAACATGCAATTCTTGCAGTTTGGTACCCCGCAATGTACCGCACTACATGCCGCTAGCAACCACTGCGCATTGAGCGCTTCTGTCAGACTCTACTGCACAACAGCTCGCGCCAGACTTCACTGCACTTTGCGCCTCCTCGGCCGGCGACAATATTCCCTACCCAAATATACTCCTGACTAAACCAGCGTGTTTACTACATGTTATAACATAATTGTTTATTAGATATTCCATTTAAATTACATAATCATATTCAGTCACAAGAAAATATTTAAAAAGTATATTACATGAAAAATTGCCCCATTACTGAAAATTACAAGACTAATACGGCGAAAATTTCTTACGTGAGACACTGTGCTGTGGTTTTACGATCCCCATCTTCGTTTCCGTTATCTTTTGTAAGAGATTAAACCACAAAAACGTGGATCCAGGACTTACTCGGGGTGCAGATTCGACATTCATCACACTGTAGTATACAATAATAATAATTCGTTGATATTCCCATTAAATTTATTACTGTAAACGTCTATCAATTTAATTTATTAACCCTGTACACAAATCTACAATTAAGACATTTATGTAAACCGTCCATCGATTACAGTTCAAATCGTCCGTTAATACTGCCTATGTCCATCGGATTTAATGAGTGTGCCTTTTGCTATATAAACGGCGATTTAAAAAAAAATCATCAACTACCTCAGTTTACTCTCTCTGTCCTTCTGGGAGCTCTAGTGGTACAACAAAGTTACGGACACTTAATTCTGACCACCTTCCCGCATGAACTGAAGATGCATACCCACCCATCCGCTTCGCAGCCGCTGTTATTTCGCACAGTTGTTTAGTACCTGCCACGTTCCAGAGAATACGGCTCACTGCCTGCTATTTCATTCTAGAGCAGGCAAGTCAGCGTCTCACAATCAACCATCAGCAAATGCCAAGCCCTATGAAACACTCGCCAGACATGCTGGTGGCAACCGAAATGATAGATTCTGTCTTAAGTATCTATTGAGTGACTTGGCAGGGCCTCACAACCAACATGCTTCACAAGCAGACGGTGAGCGCGGCCCTGTGAGCAGTGAGCACTGTAGTCCCTCTACCGTCACAGCACAGGAGGGGGAGGTGGGAGAGGGGGAACCACCTGGAGACTAGAACAGACGAGATGACGTGTGTTTATCAGGCTAATTAATTTTGCACTCAGAAGGATCTAAGTCACTGTAAATGAGTTTCACTGCTACAAATGTATCAAACTAAACACGTACATCTGTCACATAATTTTGTTTTTAAGTAGGTACATATTTCTCATTTAACTACTACGTTCTCTATCTATTTTGATTTTCTCTTTGGAAGAAGTATATACAATCCACACAATCCTCCGCGTGCTCTGTAGACGCAGCGTACAGTTGAGGTTACGGTGTAACAATAAGTTACTCAAACTCGTTTTATTGTTCATTATTGAAAGCACTTGTTCACTGACGAACGTGAAAAGAAACGTTAATATTATCATTACGCCTGCATAAATCTCATGTAAATGAAGGAATCGAACCTTAGGCAAACGTTTGTAGCAATCTCGAACGTTTTTCCTATTATTAGAGTTGCCTCTATATTCTCTGTCGCATACCAGGTCAGTTAGTTCAAACTGGTGAATGTTACCAATACTCACTCAATATAACGAGCAAAACGGATGAAAATCAGGCTCTAGAACCGTCACACCCGTAAACCGTCTGTGGTATTCTTCCTTAAGGCTATGTTGAATACGTGGATAGCATTCGAATTCTACGTTGGGCAAGAAGCCCTCATGAAGATAACTTTTGGACATTTACTTTGACGAACTGACTCCTTAAAATTGACAGGATCATTTTGAATCAGGCCATCGGCTGATATTTACCCAGAATTCTCTAAGTCGTTCAAGATGGCAGCATGCATTGCAGTTGTGTCCTAATCACCGAACACCTGGATTAAAACAGGTAGCAACAGATTTACCATGCCATAGCAACTATTTCTGCGTTTTCAAACGTAGGTTTGACACCTGCCGGGAATTTTTGAAATATAAAAATATAACTGAGTCATGACAGAAGAAGTCAGTCAACTTCCTTCCTATATCAAGGTGATTCTAATTAATTAAGAGACCGGGGAATGTTGACACGGGATTAGAACTAGTAAAACAGATACAATCTACGAACATTCATAAATACAAGTATACAGCCGAGAGCAACTTAGAAACTTTCACTAACGAGTTAGCAGTACTTACAGAAAAGGTAAGGATGCGGAAATCTGGGAGTGTTGAGTGGCCTATTAAACTAAACGTTCGTAATTTCTAATTTGCTTAAAATCACCAATAGCAGACCAGACACTCTAAACAGCAAAACACTTTCTTTAAAAGTATCTCTGTGTCTCATCCTTCAATTAATTCAAAACTAATAATTGATAGAATTCCAGTAGCAAGAGTGAAATTACAGTGCACAATTATAACACCAAAATAGCAGGTCAACTGCCGACGAAGGAAGTTAAAGCCTCATCCTGAGAAACTTAGTTCAGAAGTTGGTACAAGAATTATTTACATTCGCCACAAATTTCAACGTGCCTTCCCACCAGATTCAGACAAGTATATTGAAACAATTAGGTTTTAGAGCTCTGAGACAGAGAAAAACGACTTTACTACACATGCCACATTTTAAAACAATTACACTAAAGGAAGGCACCAGAGTTGCCCATTTTCCACAAATCAACAAAAACTCTACGACAGCCAACGGCCACCTCAGCCTGTTCAAAACAAAGTGAAGTTTGTGGTAGGACCCCACCCATGGGGTGCAGTATTTACAGATCAGGTTAAATCACAAGAGCGTACTCCCTTTGGAATCTTAGATAGAAGAACATATAAATTTAACATGTTGTACCACAATAGCTCCCATCCAATTTTTAAGGATCAAAAACAGAACTACTTTTCGTCAGCAAACGTTACAAGAGAGGCTTTGTGCATCACGGAGAGATTTACTGTTGAAATTTCGGTACAGCACTTTTCAGGAGGAGTCAGACAACATATTACTTTCCCCCACATGCATCTCGCATATTGACCACAAGGAGAGAATTCAAGAAATTAGAACCATTTCAGAGGCTTACCGACAATCATTCTTCCCACGCACTATTCGCGAGTGGAACAGGGTTGGAGGGATCAGATAGTGGTACCGAAAGTACCCTCCGACACAACCATTAGGTGGCTTGCGGAGTATGATGTAGATAGTCAATGTACGTAAAAAAAGAAGAGGGTAAAACAAATACTAACTGTCCATATGAAATAATAAGAAAACAAAAACATTTGAAATATTAAAGAATATATATAGAGGCTGTGGCAGTACAAAAACAGAAAGTACAATTGAAAAGGACATAGATAATAGACAGTCACTTTACGATGGCTTCCCTTTCTTTCTTTTATGACAGTTTTCGGAAGTGAGGGTGCGAAACGTGACTTAGTCCTGTTGAGAACAAGGGGCATTCCGTCTTTTCTCTTTTTTTTTTGTAATACCAGATGTTGGCACTTCTGCTATCCACATCATTGGGGAGGGGTAGGGGTGTCGAATGTATGTCAGGAGATTAGTCATATAAACAACAACACGTTTCTCAGTGTGGCATCTTTCATCCTTTTCTCACAAATTCTCCAGGTCTATTACGCAGTGAACACCCCTGATTTCATGGAGTACTAAATGTATCATTTTTCACTTACTCCCTCATTTGCTCTGCTAATTCTTTAATTATTTACTAACATGGCTGCAGACCCGTTTATAGACACAGAGAGTACTAAATTCCGTAAGGAACCTGTATTTTATACACTTTTTTCAATACTACTAAGACCACTGTTACTAACAATGGGTCTAGGAGCTCTTCTCTGAGCTAGAGTTCGTTGTTTATGTCTCCGATATAGCGCCGGCCACTGTGGCCGAGAGATTCTAGGCGCTTCAGTCCGGAACCGGTCTGCTGCTGCGGTCGCAGGTTCGAATCCATCCTCGGGCATGGATGTGTGTGATGTCTTTAGATTAGTTAGGTTTAAGTAGTTCTAGGTCTATGGGACTGATGACCTCAGGTGTTAAGTCCCATAGTGCTCAGAGCCATTTGAACTACTTTGTTGTCTCCGATATAAGTGGGTAACTGGGCTGTACCAGTGGTGTCTACACTTTCATCGAGCACTGCATATTTTAAAGTTTATTCTGCATAATGTATGCTCTGTCCTACGTATACACTATGTGATCAAAAGTATCCAGACACTCCCAAAAAAATATTTTTTTCATAATAGGTGCATTGTGCTGCCACCTACCGCCAGGTAGTCCATATCAGCGTCCTCAGTAGTCATTAGACATCGTGAGAGACGAGAATGGGGCGCTTCGCATGAACTCACGGACTTCGAACGTGGTCAGGTGATTGGGTGTCATTTGTGTCATACGTCTGTACGCGGGATTTCCACACTCCTAAACTTCCCTAGGTCCAATGTTCCCCATATGATAGAGAAGTGAAAACGTGATGGGACAGGTACAGCACCAAAGCGTAGAGGGCGACCTCGTCTGTTGACTGACAGAGACCGCCGACAGTTGAAGAGGGTCGTAATGTGTAATAGGCAGACATCGATCCAGACCACCACACAGAAATTCCAAACTGCATCAGGATCCACTGCAGATACTATGACAGTTAGGTGGGAGGTGAGAAAATTTGGATTTCACTGTCGAGCGGCTGCTCGTAAGCCACACATGACGCGGTTAAATGCCAAACGACGCCTCGTTTGGTCTAAGGAGCGTAAACATTGGACGATTGAAGAGTGGGAAAACGTTGTGGGGAGTGATGAATGACGGTACACAATGTGGTCATCCGATGGCAGGGTGTGGGTATGAGGTTTCTTCGTGGAGGAGGCTTGCACCCCTTGTTTCGCGTGGCACCATCACAGCATAGGCCTACATTTATGTATTAAGCACCTTCTTGTTTCCCACTATTGAAGAGCAATTCGTGAATGGCGTCTTTCAACAGAATCGACCAGCTGTTCATAATGCACGGCCTGTGGCGGAAGCGGTTACATGACAGTAACATCCCTGTAATGGACTGGCCTGCACAGAGTCCTAACCTGAATCCTATAGAACACCTTTGGGTCGTTTTGGAACGCCGACTTCGTGCCAGGCCTCACCGAATGACGTCGATATGTCTCCTCACTGCAGCAACCCGTGAAGAAAGTACTGCCATTCCCCAAGAAACCTTCCAGCACCTGATTGAACGTATGACTGCGAGAGTGGAAGCTGTCATCAAGGCTAAGGGTGGGCCAACACCATACTGAAGTCCAGCATTACCGATGGAGGGCGCCTCGAACTTGCAAGTCATTTTCAGCCAGGTGTTCGGATACTTTTGATCACATACTGTAGTACCTGATTGTCATGTTCGATAAGAAGACATCCGAATCCGTTGCACTCGAAGGAGACATAAATATTCACGTACTACTACCAAGCATTGTTATATTAAACACTGGCAGTGTAAGGGCGCAAGTACTTTTCTGGACGTAGAGCGGCATTTTATCTCCTGAACGGCAGATTCACTTTCTTTTGCTTTATCTTCTTCGCCCTCTTCAGAGAGCTCCTTCCACGTTCTCAAATTTTGTATATATAGTCATTTCTCCACATTTTCTGTTTCTGTATTTCTTCGCGTAGTAAGACCAGTAATGCCTTTGTGAACTGAATTTACTAAAAATACTATCACATAGTAGCAGATTTTTCTATAGAAAATAAGGTTCGTACCACTGTGGACTGAAGCGCGAAGACATTGTTCGTGTTATTGACGACGTTTCGCCATTGCTCCTACTTCACGTCTCCACTGTCAAGGGGATGCCCTGTTTCTTTTCTACAGCGTCGTCACATTGTGTGTGCACCTGTCCCTCACACCCAACAAGTGCAACGACTTCAGAACTGGTCGCGCTCAAGAGCCCAACCGGCGCGTGTTCACGCTCAAAATTAGCGAGTTGCTAGGCCCTACCCAGAGCCTCTTCGATAGAATTATATAAACGATGCGTTTGAAAACAATTGCGCGCAGCCGAGTAGTCACGAAAAGTGGTCGTTGTGCACACATATATCTTAGCTCAGCGAGCAGCAGTCGTGACCCAGTAGCAGGCAGCCGACGCGGTTCGCAGCGGCCGTATCAGAAGGCAGGCAAACTCGGGACTAGGGCGGCGCGTCCCAGCGACCGCAGAACACCCCTGCGGTTTAGACCCTAACTCGGCAACCAGACGAGGCCGCGTTTCCTGCCCTCCACCAGCCGCTACCTTCACCTGGAGTGGAGTCTAATGCACCGGCACTCGACCGCCTCTACTCAGCAGGTACTAGCTGTAATCACGTGTCAGTCTCAAGACTTTTTATTTTCATTTTTTTGGGGGAGGAGGGGGGGGCGAGAGGTGACATCAGTTTTCCAACTGGTCTGACGAGGCCTCGACGAATTTCTCTGCTGTATCAACCTCTTCAACTCAGGGTAGTATAAACAAGAAAGTTGGGGAAGCTAAGTGAAAATGGCTGAATGGAAAACGTGAAGAAATTGAAAAAGAAATGATTGTCCGGAGGACTGACTCAGCATACAGAAAAGTCGAAAAACCTACCGCGAAATTAAAAGCAACATCAAGAGTGCAATGGGAATTCCACTGTTAAATACAGAAGAGAGAGCGGATAGGTGGAAGGAGTATAGTGAAGGCAACCAGTCCACTATATACGTTTCTGTATGCAGTTTAGCCCAATTTTATCTCCCACTCTATAAAAATCTACATATTACCAAAGGTATGTACCCACAAACTGTTATACAACTTAAACTCGTATGGTAACCACTGACTGCAGAGAACCTAATTTGAACTGAACTGTAATTGGTCTCAACACAACTTAATGTGGAACATTTAATGTGCAACTGACGTAAAACAGTTATCTGGCCCTAATCAAAATTTCCACTTACCTCACGTCTTGATCTAAACAACCGAACTAGGTTAATAATTGGCTCCTTTTACCGACCTCCCGACTCAGCAGCATTAGTGGCAGAACAACTGAGAGAAAATTTGGAATACATTTCACATAAATTTTCTCAGCATGTTATAGTCTTAGGTGGAGATTTCAATTTACCAGATATAGACTGGGACACTCAGATGTTTAGGACGGGTGGTAGGGACAGAGCATCGAGTGACATTATACTGAGAGCACTATCCGAAAATTACCTCGAGCAATTAAACAGAGAACCGACTCGTGGAGATAACATATTGGACCTACTGATAACAAACAGACCCGAACTTTTCGACTCTGTATGTACAGAACAGGGAATCAGTGATCATAAGGCCGTTGCAGCATCCCTGAATATGGAAGTTAATAGGAATATAAAAAAAGGGAGGAAGGTTTATCTGTTTAGCAAGAGTAATAGAAGGCAGATTTCAGACTACCTAACAGATCAAAACGAAAATTTCTGTTCCGACACTGACAATGTTGAGTGTTTATGGAAAAAGTTCAAGGCAATCGTAAAATGCGTTTTAGACAGGTACGTGCCGAGTAAAACTGTGAGGGACGGGAAAAACCCACCGTGGTACAACAACAAAGTTAGGAAACTACTGCGAAAGCAAAGAGAGCTTCATTCCAAGAGCAAACGCAGCCAAAACCTCTCAGACAAACAGAAGCTAAAAGATGTCAAAGTTAGCGTAAGGAGGGCTATGCGTGAAGCGTTCATTGAATTCGAAAGTAAAATTCTATGTACCGACTTGACAGAAAATCCTAGGAAGTTCTGGTCTTACGTTAAATCAGTAAGTGGCTCGAAACAGCATATCCAGACACTACGGGATGATGATGGCATTGAAACAGAGGATGACACGCGTAAAGCTGAAATACTAAACACCTTTTTCCAAAGCTGTTTCACAGAGGAAGACCGCACTGCAGTTCCTTCTCTAAATCCTCGCACAAACGAAAAAATGGCTGACATCGAAATAAGTGTCCAAGGAATAGAAAAGCAACTGGAATCACTCAATAGAGGAAAGTCCACTGGACCTGACGCGATACCAATTCGATTCTACACAGAGTACGCGAAAGAACTTGCCCCCCTTCTAACAGCCGTGTACCGCAAGTCTCTAGAGGAACGGAGGGTTCCAAATGATTGGAAAAGAGCACAGATAGTCCCAGTCTTCAAGAAGGGTCGTCGAGCAGATGCGCAAAACTATAGACCTATATCTCTTACGTCGATCTCTTGTAGAATTTTAGAACATGTTTTTTGCTCGCGTATCATGTCATTTCTGGAAACCCAGAATCTACTCTGTAGGAATCAACATGGATTCCGGAAACAGCGATCGTGTGAGACCCAACTCGCCTTATTTGTTCATGAGACCCAGAAAATATTAGATACAGGCTCCCAGGTAGATGCTATTTTTCTTGACTTCCGGAAGGCGTTCGATACAGTTCCGCACTGTCGCCTGATAAACAAAGTAAGAGCCTACGGAATATCAGACCAGCTGTGTGGCTGGATTGAAGAGTTTTTAGCAAACAGAACACAGCATGTTGTTATCAATGGAGAGACGTCTACAGACGTTAAAGTAACCTCTGGCGTGCCACAGGGGAGTGTTATGGGACCATTGCTTTTCACAATATATATAAATGACTTAGTAGATAGTGTCGGAAGTTCCATGCGGCTTTTCGCGGATGATGCTGTAGTATACAGAGAAGTTGCTGCATTAGAAAATTGTAGCGAAATACAGGAAGATCTGCAGCGGATAGGCACTTGGTGCAGGGAGTGGCAACTGACCCTTAACATAGACAAATGTAATGTATTTCGAATACATAGAAAGAAGGATCCTTTATTGTATGATTATATGATAGCGGAACAAACACTGGTAGCAGTTACTTCTGTAAAATATCTGGGAGTATGTGTACGGAACGATTTGAAGTGGAATGATCATATAAAATTAATTGTTGGTAAGGCGGGTACCAGGTTGAGATTCATTGGGAGAGTGCTTAGAAAATGTAGTCCATCAACAAAGGAGGTGGCTTACAAAATAGTCGTTCGACCTATACTTGAGTATTGCTCATCAGTGTGGGATCCGTACCAGGTCGGGTTGACAGAGGAGATAGAGAAGATCCAAAGAAGAGCGGCGCGTTTCGTCACCGGGTTATTTGGTAACCGTGATAGCGTTACGGAGATGTTTAATAAACTCAAGTGGCAGACTCTGCAAGAGAGGCGCTCTGCATCGCGGTGTAGCTTGCTCGCCAGGTTTCGAGAGGGTGCGTTTCTGGATGAGGTATCGAATATATTGCTTCCCTCTACTTATACTTCCCGAGGAGATCACGAATGTAAAATTAGAGAGATTAGAGCGCGCACGGAGGCTTTCAGACAGTCGTTCTTCCCGCGAACCATACGCGACTGGAACAGGAAAGGGAGGTAATGACAGTGGCACGTAAAGTGCCCTCCGCCACACACCGTTGGGTGGCTTGCGGAGTATCAATGTAGATGTAGATGTAGATTGTTCCACCTTTTCGAAAGCACAAAATCAAAAAGCAAGCTAGATTTCTGTTTCTAAATAAATATTCAAACTATTGCATACCACATGGTGCAGTGTGGTAAAACGTAATGAAACAGTGGGATGGGGAGAGAAACTACTCCTATGAAATGACATTCCAAGACAACGATTTTAGAATGAAGTATGTATTCAAAAAGAGAGTAAAACCTTACGTGGTCACACATAGCATTGATCTAAACAATATTACGCTTCACAAAGTGAACAATGATTTAAATAGGGTACAATATTAACAGAGTATTTCTACAAAAATCAAACAGCTTAATCAGTTGGTATCTTAGTGCCTGGTTAAGGGAAGTGGGGTGGTCTTTCTCTCAAGCTCTGAGCAAATGACCAAAGTTAACTAACTGCCCATAATCATTCCTACAAATTAATTTCGCAGAGCTGCAGTCTTACCTCAATCTTCTTCGAAAAAATAAGTTCATTCAAAATTTATATCCCTTTCGCCTTTCAGTATACACATCACATTCATCCTTGCTGTCTTTTACAATACCCTTCCGTCAGAGGTTCGAGTCCTCCCTCGGGCATGGGTGTGTGTGTTGATCTTAGCATAAGTTAGTTTAACCAGTGTGTAAGTCTAGGGACCGATGACGTTAACAGTTTGGTCCGTTTTGCAACCTGCACCACGGAAATAACGAGCAGCCTTTAGTGGCTCTCCGTCGGAGTTTTCTTTATATTAAATATCTTTATGACTAATTCTGTTTTGGCATATTTATTATTTTATAAATGACATACAAGTACGATAATTCCGGACTTATACTCTACCATACGCTTTTATTCATAATTATGTGACCATGTTATAGAATATAGACCATTCTTTGATTTAAATTCTGAGGAAGACACTCCAAGCAGTGTTGAAACCCGGTTAATTCGTTTAAACATAGTGACCGAGGGTTGTTTTTCTTTCAATTGTGACAGTGGGAACTGCCATTTCTCCTTATCGTCGAGCATCCCTCTTGTTACTTAAATGTTACACGCTCGTTCTGTTTTTTTTTTACGGTTTGACCATTTGTCTGACTGCTTTGCGCTTCGTCAGTATTCTTCCCAATACTATACAGCCTTCCTCCTCTTCCCTAACTTCCATATGTTTTCGGAGTGTCAAAATTAACAGGTTTTTAGATCGATCACTGCGCTGCATGTTTCGTCTCAGCTGTATCCGGTACTACTGTCGCGCAGCACTGTACCGCGTCTGTGACAGCGAAATGTTCCTCCCAGAGCTCTGGAATTCGCTTCGCGCCAATGACCTGCACAATACTGCTGTCGTCTAAGAGAAACTGTGACACACATCGACTTCCAACAAACTGTAAAAATAAATCCACACCTTTCCCTAAGAATTTCTCGCTTTGACCCCCATATAAAGTGTAAAGGGAAAAAGTTTGTCGCTTATTACATTTCGGATGTTGGTTTGCTAAAAATTTCGCGTCATACGTGATATTTTAATTTATTACATCAGTGTTACTGCCAATTGGACATATACTACTGAAGCCAACTATAAACTTACGTTGTTGTATAGTTTACGACATATCGCGTGATAGATGTTGGTTAGCATGAAAAACCAAATTTTCTTAAAAGCTAAAATATTTCTCTATTTCAATACTACAAAATTTTCATTGAATTAAGAAAAGGTATCTGAAAGTAGTTCTTATGGCACTCTCACGTACGGCTGTCAAATTATAATAAACACCACTTTCATTTTTTACGTCCTCATGCGGATCGCCCTGCGCCTGGAAAAACGTTTCACACAGCGTCCTGCGGCCCGGATCGGACAGCGAAAGACGCAAGCGTATTTCTCACCAGGCTGCGATAAATTTTCGCTCTTAGGAAAACTTACTATAGCTTTAGCAAATGAGACGGGTCTCGGGCATCAGGGGACCAGCGATTGTGAGCAAAAACAGCTATAGAGTTGGATATGAATGGCATTCTACTTGCAGGCTTCTGGAAGGACGCTGGTGCCCAAATCTATAATGAGTAGTGATAATTTTATTTCATTTTTAAAAATGAGCGCTGGAAACAATACATTCTTTGTCGTAAGTTGACACCACCGCAAAACTTACACAGGAATTTCCTAATGTTGTCGGAGCTAGTCGTAATAAGCCGATCAGTTAGAATTTGGCTCTATGATTACCAACAGCAAAGTAATTTATGAATATTGTATCTTGTAAAGTAGTATTACAGGCGTTCATTCTTTCTACAGTGTATTAATTTTTCTTACAGTGCTTTTTATACGAGCTACCTAGAATGAATGTCGCTTTCTTGTTGGAGGACTCTTGTTGTATAACGTGTTGTAGTTTCGCTATTACTGGGTTTATTTTATGTCGTTTCTTCGGCGGTCGCTGTGGAATAAGTAGCATACAGTACCACTGTATAAAAATATAAGATATTAAGAGAGTGAAACATAATTTTATTCAGTGACAGCAAAATTTGCCGAAACGAGAAGCACTTAAGAATAAGGTAAGCTTGTTTTTTTATATGCACAACCGAGTTTTAAAAAGTGGATTTTTTGTGCAACGTATGTAAAAATGACGGCATCATTTATCGGTGTTTCGTATGATCATAAAATGATATTGGCACTATGACACGAAGGACGGCGATGAATTTTTGAAACTACCCATACACTGGTATAGGACTGGCTGTCAGGTTTCAAAGCGTGCATGCATCCACCCAAGTGGATACTCGTTTGTGACAATGTGCACCGCAGCATAATGGCTAAAGTTCTAGGCTTGTAAATTCGTCACTTGTATGGCCATAGTATCCGTAGTTGCTTTATAATGCTTGAGGATATTTTTGGTCTGTCGTTGCAACTACAAAAATGCGTGTTTTTTTCACCAGAAGCGTTTCGCTTTATTGAGGTAAAGCATCGCCTGTGGTGGTGATTTTTCGGCTGATTTCTCCCTTACATCGGGAAGTGCGGACTGCTAGCACATCGTTGTTTTTCTGTTTTTGACATTGATAATTTTCGTCTAATTTTTAGATGTTCTGCAGCACTCTGCGTTTCTCACATCACACTTTTATACACACCACTTTATGCTGCAGAAATTAGACGAAAATTATCAGTGTCAAAAACAGAAAAACATCGATGTGCTAGCAGACCGCATTTCGCGATGTAAGGCAGAAATCAGCCGAAAAACCACCACCACTGATGATGCTTTACCTCAACAAAGCGAAACGCGTCTGGTGAAAAAATCACGCATTTTTGTAGTTGCAACGACAGACCAAAAATATCCTCAAGAATTCTAGATTCGTATACCGAAGCTCGCGTTTTCAATATTTACAGAACGATATTTGTCTAAAATCTTCATCAAAATAACTGTAGTCTATATTTTTATTCTTTAATTTGATTTTAAATATAATTCTTTTCTTAAACTTTAAATCTCAATTAAATCTTTGCAGTAAATAAACTATTTTTCAAAAATTTAATGAAATGAACTTTCATTAAAAATGTGGTTGCACTAAGATAGCATTTATATTTTGTCACGGTGCGAAAAGAATTTATATTTTAAATATTTATATGGCGATGACAATACAAGAAACTTTACATATCGTTTTCGGACCAATACATGGCAAATATGCAGTCTGTAAAACTTTTAGTAAGTCTAGCCGTTCTAGTTCCGTTCGGTAGATGTCGGAAAAATTCGGTAGGCATCGTGTACTTCTCACTGCTGCCGAACTTTGGCTAAATGAAGTGTAGACGTGTTAATTTCATATTTAGTATTACACTTAAGTACCACACATCAAAGTGATATATATATATATATATATATATATATATATATATATATATATATTCGATATAAATATATATATCGAATATATAAACTTTGTTAACTTCCGTGACATATCTCCCGTAATAGGAACATTGGTTGTCAACCCTGACGCAACAGCAACTCCTCCTGATGTAGCCACATCTCCTACAAGTGATATTGTAATTAAACGGACAACACCCCCGCCCACCCTTCCCCCAAATTCAGCCATATCGTCCTCCAATCAAAGTTAAAAGCACGGCAAGCTCTCTCGTCGAGACGTCTTCTTCAAGCCAAAGAGAGATGGAAAGTCTATTACATGCTGCTAATATTATTACATGTTCCACAGGCCAAATACGACACGAAAGTAAATTGTACTCCAACAGTATTGGTGTTTGCTGAGCAGCTTTGATGGACAGTATTAGATTGCGAATGGTCACATATGAACAGTAATTTTTGTCTTCAAAGAAACTGCACGGCAAAGAAAATAAACCACGATTCTGTCATTTTTCACATTTAGACATGAAATAACGAATAAAACTCATGTTAAAGAGCGTTTGTGTTATACAGAATCCAAAGGGAAGCATTTTTGTTTAGTTTTCAAAGCTATGGATTCAAATGATTCGTCAGTGTACATCAAAGATGGATTACGTGACTGGAAGAATATGAATATTTTTTGAAACGACGTGAAGAAAGCATGCCCATGCCATCTATAATTTCGTTGTTAGTTCACAAAAACAAGGATGCGCCTATCGATTCTCAACTTGTTGTTCACATTGAGACCGGACAAAACTATTGGCGGACACCATTAGAAAGAGTTGCTGCAGTTATAACTCTTTTAGCAGAAAGTAGTATTGAAATTGTTGTATCACCTCACAATAGATGTTATTTAGGTTTATTAGAATTACTAGCCAAATCAGACATTTTCCTTGCCCAATATATACATATTCATGCAAATGAAGGAACAGGACGTATGACATACTCTGAAGAGCCAAAGAAACTGGTACACCGCCTAATATCTTGTAGGGCCCCCGCGAGCACGCAGAAGTGCCGCAACGCGACGTGGCATGGACTCGACTAATGTCTGAAGTAGTGCTGGAGGGAACAGACACCATGAATCCTGCAGGGCTGTCCATTAATCCGTAAGAGTACGTGGCTGTGATCTCTTCTGAACAGCACGTCGCCAGGCATCCCAGATATGCTCAATAATGTTCATGTCTGGGGAGTTTGATGGGCAGCGGACGTGTTTAAACTCAGAAGAGTGTTCCTGGAGCAATTCTGGACGCGTGGTGTGTCGCATTGTCCTGGTGGAATTGCCCAAGTCCCTAGGAATGCACAATGGACGTGAGTAGATGCAGGTGATCATACAGTATGATTACGTACGCGCCACCTGTCAAAATTGTATTTGGCGTATCACCAGTCCCGTGTCATTCGAGCTGCACACACTCCACACCATTACAAAACCTTCACCAGCTTCAACAGTCCTCTGCTGACATACCCCATGCCCGTACAAGTCCACTCGATACAATTTGAAACGAGACTATCCGCCCACGCAACATGTTTCCAGTCATCACCAGTCCAATGTCGGCGTTGACGGGTTCAGGCGAGCCATACAGCTTTGGATCGTCCAGTCATCAATGGTACACTAGCGGGCCTTCGGCTCCTCCCAAAGCCCATACCGATTATGTATGAAGGTAGTATCTGTTCCCGAAAGAACAGATACCATTGATGACCGCACAGCTTCTCTAGAATGAAATTATAATTAAATCGACACCCTAGCTGCAAACAGGCGTTGATATACATTATTGGGGACATTCATTCAAGAGAAGCTGCATGGTCATCAATGTCGGGAACAGATACTACCTTCATATATACACTCCTGGAATTGGAAAAAAGAACACATTGACACCGGTGTGTCAGACCCACCATACTTGCTCCGGACACTGCGAGAGGGCTGTACAAGCAATGATCACACGCACGGCACAGCGGACACACCAGGAACCGCGGTGTTGGCCGTCGAATGGCGCTAGCTGCGCAGCATTTGTGCACCGCCGCCGTCAGTGTCAGCCAGTTTGCCGTGGCATAAGGAGCTCCATCGCAGTCTTTAACACTGGTAGCATGCCGCGACAGCGTGGACGTGAACCGAATGTGCAGCTGACGGACTTTGAGCGAGGGCGTATAGTGGGCATGCGGGAGGCCGGGTGGACGTACCGCCGAATTGCTCAACACGTGGGGCGTGAGGTCTCCACAGTACATCGATGTTGTCGCCAGTGGTCGGCGGAAGGTGCACGTGCCCGTCGACCTGGGACCAGACCGCAGCGACGCACGGATGCACGCCAAGACCGTAGGATCCTACGCAGTGCCGTAGGGGACCGCACCGCCACTTCCCAGCAAATTAGGGACACTGTTGCTCCTGGGGTATCGGCGAGGACCATTCGCAACCGTCTCCATGAAGCTGGGCTACGGTCCCGCACACCGTTAGGCCGTCTTCCGCTCACGCCCCAAGATCGTGCAGCCCGCCTCCAGTGGTGTCGCGACAGGCGTGAATGGAGGGACGAATGGAGACGTGTCGTCTTCAGCGATGAGAGTCGCTTCTGCCTTGCTGCCAATGATGGTCGTATGCGTGTTTGGCGCGGTGGAGGTGAGCGCCACAATCAGGACTGCATACGACCGAGGCACACAGGGCCAACACCCGGCATCATGGTGTGGGGAGCGATCTCCTACACTGGCCGTACACCACTGGTGATCGTCGAGGGGACACTGAATAGTGCACGGTACATCCAAACCGTCATCGAACCCATCGTTCTACCATTCCTAGACCGGCAAGGGAACTTGCTGTTCCAACAGGACAATGCACGTCCGCATGTATGCCGTGCCACCCAACGTGCTCTAGAAGGTGTAAGTCAACTACCCTGGCCAGCAAGATCTCCGGATCTGTCCCCCATTGAGCATGTTTGGGACTGGATGAAGCGTCGTCTCACGCGGTCTGCACGTCCAGCACGAACGCTGGTCCAACTGAGGCGCCAGGTGGAAATGGCATGGCAAGCCGTTCCACAGGACTACATCCAGCATCTCTACGATCGTCTCCATGGGAGAATAGCAGCCTGCATTGCTGCGAAAGGTGGATATACACTGTACTAGTGCCGACATTGTGCATGCTCTGTTGCCTGTGTCTATGTGCCTGTGGTTCTGTCAGTGTGATCATGTGATGTTTCTGACCCCAGGAATGTGTCAATAAAGTTTCCCCTTCCTGGGACAATGAATGCACGGTGTTCTTATTTCAATTTCCAGGAGTGTAGTTAAAATATGGCTACCTGGCCACTTACCTTCTTGTGCGAACGCACACGCTATGCCCCATCTCGTATGGGACTTGGTAGATTAATCTGCAGCGAGTAATGAGTGTAATGGTAAACATCTATTAGGCGCACTACGAATGTAGTGGTGCGGACATGTTGGGAATGTGGTTCAAATGGCTCTGAGCACTATGGGACTCAACTGCTGACGTCATTAGTCCCCTAGAACTTAGAACTAGTTAAACCTAATTAACCTAAGGACATCACAAACATCCATGCCCGAGGCAGGATTCGAACCTGCGACCGTAGCGGTCTTGCGGTTCCAGACTGCAGCGCCTTTAACCGCACGGCCACTTCGGCCGGCTTGGGAATGTGGGTCTCACGGGGAACGTGCTAGTGATAAGTCCCTACAGGCGCACTATCCTCTGTGCCCTCGCTAGCTCGGCTAGATGCCCGCACGGTAGCTCAGCGTGTTCGGTCAGAGAGATGGTTGGCCTCTGTAATAAAAAAACTGAGTGAAAGGATGAACAACGACCTTGAACGGATGTTATGTGACGTCCGCAACGACCAAATACAACGATCATCAACGAACAAAATACGAAAAAAAATGGATAGAGTGTCTGCTAAGTAAGCAGGATATCCCGGGTTCGAGTCCCGGTTGGGGCACGCATTTTCCACATCTCCCCAATGATTTACATCAACGCCTGTTTGCAGCTAGGGTGTCGATTTAATTATCATTCCGTATAAATGATGTTTCGTTGAATGTTTCGCATGCTGAGACTTGTTCATGGCCCAGCATTGAAATCTGCAGCAATTTGCACAAGGGTTGCACTTCTGTCATGCTGAACGATTCCGCTCTTGCAGGATCCTTTCCCGGCCTCAGCGATGTCGGAGATTGGATGTTTTACCGGATTCCTGATATTCAAGGTACACTCGTGAAACGGTCGTACGGGAAAATCCGCACTTCATCGCTACCTCGGAGATGCTGTGTCCCATCGCTCGTGCGCCGACTATAAAACACGTTCAGACTCACTTAAATCTTGGTAGCGTGCCATTGTAGCTATATGAACCGATCTAACAACTGCGACAGACCCTTGTTGTCTTGTATAGGCGTTGCCGACCGCAGCGCCGTATTTGCCCGTTTACACATCTCTGCATTTGAATACGCGTTCCTATACCAGTTTCTTTGGTTCTTCAGTATATATTGACGGAAAAGAATCACACCACCAAAAGCAAATAATGAGGAGTACTAATATTTCGGGAATACTTTTGTCTAGGTAACATATGTAAGTGATCAACATTGCAAGATCACAGGTTAGTGTAAGCGCAAGATAAGCCATTGTAAATGTGGACTGTTTGTGCATGTGTAACCAGCAGAACGTTGAATGCACGCATGAAAATGTGCATGCATCGTGTTCTACAAGAGACAGATGGACTTCCATGTCTGTTGCAATTGGTTGATCAATACAGGGACGGTTAACGATGTATGTGGGAGACGCTAGAGTTGCCGTCCGACGATGTTCCATACGTGCTCGACTGGAGACTGATCTGGTGATAGAGTAGACCAAGGAAACATATTGACACTGTAGAGCATGTTGGGTTACAACAGCGGTATGTGGGCGAACGTTATACTGTTGGAAAACACCCATTGGAACGCTGTTCAAAAAATGGTTCAAATGTCTCTGAGCACTATGGGACTTAACTTCTAAGGTCATCAGTCCCCTAGAACTTAGAACTACTTAAACCTAACTAACCTAAGGACATCACACACACCCATGCGCGAGGCAGGATTCGAACCTGCGACCGTAGCAGTCCCGCGGTTCCGGACTGCAGCGCTAGAACCGCACGGCCACCGCGGCCGGCGAACGCTGTTACGAATGGCAGCACAACAGGTCGAATTACCACACCGACGTGCAAATTTGCCGTCACGTTGTGTGGGATAACCGCGATAGTGCTCTTGCTATCGTACGAAAACGCAGTCCAGACCCTAACTCCAGGTATACGTGAAGTGCGTCTAGCACGGAGACAGGTTTGTATGCAAGCCCTCAACTCGCCTCCTTCCAACCAACATACGGCCTTCGCTGGAACAGAGGCATAACCCGGTTTCATCAGAAAACACAACAGACCTTCACCCTGTCCTCCAAGGAGCTTTCGCTTGACACCACCGAAGTCGCAAATGGTGGTGGTTCGGGGTCAGTGGAATGCACGCTACAGGGCGTCTGGCTCGGATCTGTCGTTCAGGTAACCGATTTGTAACAGTTCGTTGTGTCACTGTGGATCCAAGAGCTGCTCAAATTGCTACTGCAGATCCAGTACGATGCGCCAGAGCCCTAAGCCGAGCACGACGATCTTCCTTTTCGGTAGTGCTACGTGGCCGCCCAGACCCCGATATTCTTCCTAGTGTACTTTCCCGTGGCCACTGCTGCCAGTGATTGCATTCCTGCCAAGATTTTCTGTAATATCGCAATTCCTCATGGCGCTACTGCACGACCACGTTCAAACTCGGTGAGGTATGACAAAGGCGTCTTTGTCGCCTTAAGGGGCTCCGGAACGCCCTATACTTGCAATGTTAAAATAGCGCTTATAAATTACATCTTTCCTCACAAAGTATTTGAGGTAGGAAGTTGAACTTTTTACAGATTATTTATTGGAATATGGGCTACAACTTAACACAGGGATTTTACAAAATTTTAGTTCAGTTATTAAAGATGATTTTTTTTTCAATTGTAATGAAAATTCACAACATTTTTTTGCAATTTTTTATTTATATATTCAAAAATATACAGTTTTTTGGAAAAAGGCTGTGTTAAATTATGCAGAAGGTACTGTGTAACATTTACTGAAAGTTTGAAACAAATATGTTTGGAAGATCCTTTGAAAACATGTAATTAGTATGAGAAAATAAAAGTTTTGTGAATCGAGCGACACAGATTGGATTAACTTTTTAGTGCATTCCAGGTCCGTAGGATGGATTATCTTCATCCTCTGCAAACTCCTCCTCCAGCTTCCTCTTGTTCCTCCTCCTGTTTACTCTTGCTTGTATTTCTAGACTCTTTACAGCCCTGTCTGCAGCCCGAAGGCGTTCCTTGTCTAAAGCAACCATCGCTCGTTGTTGTGTTCGTAGATTTTGCTACCATTTTCTTCAGTTGCAGTAACTGCAACACTGTTCCAAAAGGTGGTCATGTATGAACACTTATCACATTTCACTTGTATTTCACTAGCAAGTCCTACGTGCTTTATTATGGAGAGTTCCAGACCAACTTCACTACAAAGAATACATCTTACACAGTTTGAAAAAATTCCTTTGAGAACCGACATATCAAATATTTCATTCACATCCGATTCGCCCATAAAACATTCATAGTTTTCACTCATTGAACCAAGCTTCTTCTGTGAAGTATTTTCTTTCCCACTTTGACTGCTATGGGCAGGTGTACTTGAGAGGTTAGGTTCACTCACTTGGTTATCATCTTTATTGTTTACAGTAATAACACATACCTTTGGCTTTCCAACATTTCTCCTTTTCTTAAAAGCCTTCAGAGGATTTCTAATAACTTTACTTTTACTCATTATTATACTTCAACAAAACAGAGACTCAAGAAACAGAATTAATTACGAATATTTTCGAGATAACGACAGAGTAAATAAACATGAAACAATCGACAATCACAGCAGCGATATATATTGAACCATCACAGGTTAGCCACAACACATACTTTATCTCACATCACTAAAATGTACCTGATGAACACGGACGTTAATAATAACACCATTTGACAGCAGTTTAACAGCGCCACAGTGGGTCACGCCCATGTAGAACACATTTCAAAAAAAATTTGAAAATAGTTGTAGTCTTCGGAATTGAATAAATTATATATCTATTAAAAGGTAATAGTCTGCAGATTCAGAAAACGCAAAAAAGTAAAAATTGAACATTTCATGATTTTGAGCCTTTCCGGAGCCCCTTAAAGTAACTTTTGAGTAACATCAGCTCACCACGTCCAGTGTCAAAGCTAACTAATCTCAAGACGATAACAGCGCTAATTTAAAACAAACCTTAACTTGCATCGTCTTAGTGGCGCTACTGGCGCCACTTGTGTGCGATTGGCGCGAAATTTTGAATAGACACCATTTCTCCGATTTAGAACAATCCTACCAACTTTTGTTAATGTCGTAGAACTCCTCCTCGGTGTTGCGGTATTTTTTTCCGTCAGTGAATTTGACAAAAAGAACAAGCGAGAAATGTATCCATCTAATTGCATCAAGCATACGGGTTCATATAATTTGCCAAATGACGAGATGCAAATATTATTCTGTTCCATTGGATTGCACTCTAGATATATTGCATGTAGACCAGCTAATGAATGGTGCTCTGCTACCTGGAACAGCGTAAAGATACATAAGGTTCTTGAACATGTAAGGCTATACTGCTGAGCAACTCGCTCACCGCTTACTAGATTTTTTAAATGAGAGTAACACTGATGTCGAAGATTGTTATGGACAAACCTATTACAACGCCAGGAACGTAAGTGGGAAGTACGCCGTCTTAGGAGCACAAATTAAGAAGATAACTAAATACGCAGGATACGCTCCCTGCTTTGCACATTCATTAAATTTGGTTGCCAAATGCGCTGCAGAATGCCGTACAGAAAAATCGTTTTTCTTCGGCTGCGCTGAAAGCATCCATTCATTCCTCTTCCGCTTCTTCAGCTGCTTCTGTCGAAAACATTGAAAGAAACTGGTTACATAACCGATTTTGAAAAGGTTTTCGTACACTCGGGGATCGAGTCGAGCAGATGCTACCCCTATCAAAAAAGGTTTGGATGATATACCTAATAACAAGAATCAAAAGATGCAGTGTCGTAATCAGGCTTGCGGACTAGTTTCTTTAAGGTGAGTGTGGTGATAACTGGAACGCTACCAAGTGACTAACGCTTCGCTGCATTTCATTTACTCAACATGCCCCGTTACTGTATTTGTAATACCGTACGTTTAGATACTAAGATACATAAAGAAGAAGCCTGATTGTAAAAAGTTACAATAGTATGGATCGAAAGGGTTTACAGTAGAAAACTTCTGTATAATCGATATAAGGATTTCAGGTAGAAAATGATCTATTTTAATTTTAGTAACATAAATATTCATATACTGGGAAAAGTTATTAAATTCCAAAATTCGTTCATGTATTGCGTTACTAAAACCGGTTTATCGACGGGCCAGCTGCCTCCGCTTCGCTGAAGTCATTTGATCAACATCTTAAAACGAGATACGCCCCTTATAAATCATTGCTTGAATAGGTCCAAATAATGCATTGTACATTTACAGATACTGAAGGAAAAGGCAAAGTGCTGACCGGCTGTGAATAACACTATAAGCAACAGACTTCAAGCAGACGGAAGCTAAATACACTACTTGCCATTAAAATTGCTACACCACGAAGATGACGTGCTACAGACGCGAAATTTAACAGGTAGGAAGAAGATTCTGTGACATGCAAATGATTAGCTTTTCAGAGCATTCACACAAAGTTGGCGCCGGTCGCGACACCTACAACGTGCTGACATGAGGAAAGCTTCCAACCGATTTCTCATACACAAACAGCAGTTGACCGGCGTTGCCTGGTGAAACATCGTTGTGATGCCTCGTGTAAGGAGGAGAAATGCGTACCATCACGTTTCCGACTTTGACAAAGGTCGGATTGTAGCCTATTGCGATTGCAGTTTATCGTATCGCGACATTTCTGCTCGCGTTGGACGAGATCCAATGACTGTTTGCATAATATGGAATCGGTTGGTTCAGGAGGGTAATACGGAACGCCGTGTTGGAACCCAAGGGCCTCGTATCACTATCAGTCAAGATGACAGACATCCGCATGGCTGTAACGGATCGTGCAGCCACGTCTCGTTCTCAGAGTCAACAGATGGGAACGTCTGCAAGACAGCAACCTTCTGCACGAACAGTTCGACGACGTTTGCAGCAGCACGGACCATCAGTTCGGAGACCGTGGTTGCAGTTACCCTTGACGCTGCATCATAGACAGAAGCGCCTGCGATGATGTACTCAACGACGAACCTGGGTGCACGAATGCAAAACGTCATTTTTTTGGATGAATCCAGGTTCTGTTTACAGCATCATGATGGTCGCATCCGTGTTTGGTGACATCGCGGTGAACGCACATTGGAAGCGTGTATTCGTCATCGCCATACTGGCGTATCACCCGGTGTGATGGTATGGGGTGCCATTGGTTACACGTCTCGGTCACTTCTTGTTCGCATTGACGGCACTTTGAATAGTGTACGTTACATTTTAGACGTGTTCCGACCCGTGGCTCTACCCTTCATTCGATCCCTGCGAAACCCCACATTTCAGCCGGATAATTCACGACCGCATGTTGCAGGCCCTGTACGGGCCATTCTGGATACAGAAAATGTACGACTGCTGCCCTGGTCAACACATTCTCCAGATCTCTCTCCAACTGAAAACGTATGTTCAATGGAGGCCGAGCAACTGGCCCGTCACAATACGCCAGTTACTACTCTTGATGAACTGTGACATCATGTTGAAGCTGCATGGGCAGCTGTACCTGTACACACCATCCAAGCTATGTTTGACTCAATGCCCAGGCGTATCAAGACCGCTATTACGGCCAGAGGTGGTTGTTCTGGGTACTGATTTCTCAGGATCTGTGCACCCAAATTGCGTGAAAATGTAATCACATGTCAGTTCTAGTATTATATATTTGTCCAATGAATACCCGTTTATCATCTGCATTTCTGCTTGGTGTAGCAATTTTAATGACCAGTAGTGTACAAAAGGAAGACCATTTCAGCGGCTCTAGTACACTCGATGAAATAGGAGAAAATTAAACATTTGGACAACATTGTGAAATTCATATGTTTATTGTCATAATTGATGATGTCCTGTCTGCATTAACCAATTGCTTGGAAGCCAGCCATCTGGTGACTAGTGCATTTTGAATACTTCACCAATTTAAGTGTTCAACAGCAGAAGAGATCTTGAAAAGAGGCTCATTTATCGTCCGTTCTTACCCAGGCGATTTGGAAGAAAGCCTGGGTAACTAACTGGTGCAGTTCGCTGAACTGCCCAAAATACGTGTGGTTACTGATACTAGCAGCAAAAAGTACGAGCCCCAGGAACTGTAGTTTTATAAACTTTTAATGAAAAATTCATTAGAATCACGTTTCCAAAAGTACAAATAGTCTTAAGCATGCTTCGTTTTTGATGATCAGAAGCTGCAGTCGAGAACGTTGTTTTTCAACATTAAAACGTAGTAAAAAGAATTGACGAACACAACTGCGCAAGATCATCTGAACGACCATACCTTAATGAACATAGAAAGTGATTTTCTTAGAGACACTCTTTTAACTAGTGTTATCTCTAAATTTGACCATATTAAATAGAGAAAAGATTTTTTTCCTTTATATATATCCTCAACTTTGAGATCTGAGGGAAAGCAGTGTAATCTTCTTTGCATTTGCTTCTGGCCCCACGCTCGCTTAATCCAGCACTGTGGTTCACCCAGACTGATTCAATGGCACAGGCGCAATAATTACTACGCAGGGCAAGCGACAGTGCGATGCACCAGTAGCCGGCCGAAGTGGTCGAGCGGTTCTAGGCGCTACAGTCTGGAACCGCGCGACCGCTACGGTCGCAGGTTCGAATCCTGCCTCGGGCATGGATGTGTGTGTTGTCCTTAGGTTAGTTAGGTTTAAGTAGTTCTAAGTTCTAGGGGACTGATGACCACAGCAGTTAAGTCCCATAGTGCTCAGAGCCATTTGAATTTGATGTACCAGCTGTTTGGACCATTTCCTTGTTTCATCTGAAATAGAAATTAATAGTGAGTTTTGTTATGTTCTATTCATATACATGACTTCATATTACTCACCGTTCATTCATGTAATCAGATCCACTCTTAATAAACAGATCCTAGCCTGTGTCAGTTCAGCTGTGGAACGCCCATAAACCATTAAAATGATGATATGACAATAAATTGACATGATTTAGTTGTCATGTTGAACCCAGAGAAAGTAACCATCACTTAGTTGCGGCACCCACAGTGAGATTAGCTAAGTATACCACAACGAGATTGTTTTTTTTTTTGTTTTTTTTTAGGTCTCGTAATGACCAGTGTCACAATGAGAATACTTTGACATGCCAGTCTTTGTACAAATAGGTCGTTTCCTTGATATGTAAACTCATGAACGGTGCACTCTTGACGTGAAGCGAGTAAGCACACTTTGACACACTGTTTCCAAACGGTCCACGGACGTATGAAACTCAGTTTTACTCACAATAGTTATACAGGGTGATTCAAAAAGAATACCACAACTTTAAAAATGTGTATTTAATGAAAGAAACATAATATAACCTTCTGTTATACATCATTACAAAGAGTATTTAAAAAGGTTTTTTTTTTCACTCAAAAACAAGTTCAGAGATGTTCAATATGGCCCCCTCCAGACACTCGAGCAATATCAACCCGATACTCCAACTCGTTCCACACTCTCTGTAACATATCAGGCGTAACAGTTTGGATAGCTGCTGTTATTTCTCGTTTCAAATCATCAATGGTGGCTGGGAGAGGTGGCCGAAACACCATATCCTTAACATACCCCCACAAGGAAAAATCGCAGGGGGTAAGATCAGGGCTTCTTGGAGGCCAGTGATGAAGTGCTGTGTCACGGGCTGCCTGGCGGCCGATCCATCGCCTCGGGTAGTTGACGTTCAGGTTTCATAACTAACCTTTTTCGTAGGACTCTCCATACAGTTGATTGTGGAATTTGCAGCTCTCTGCTAGCTCTGCGAGTCGATTTTCCTGGGCTGCGAACAAATGCTTGCTGGATGCGTGCTACATTTTCATCACTCGTTCTCGGGCGTCCAGAACTTTTCCCTTTGCACAAACACCCATTCTCTGTAAACTGTTTATACCAACGTTTAATACACCACCTATCAGGAGGTTTAACACCATACTTCGTTCGAAATGCACGCTGAACAACTGTCGTCGATTCACTTCTGCCGTACTCAATAACACAAAAAGCTTTCTGTTGAGCGGTCGCCATCTTAGCATCAACTGACGCTGACGCCTAGTCAACAGCGCCTCAAGCGAACATATGTACAACTAAATGAAACTTTATAGCTCCCTTAATTCGCCGACAGATAGTGCTTAGCTCTGCCTTTTGTCGTTGCAGAGTTTTAAATTCCTAAAGTTGTGGTATTCTTTTTGAATCACCCTGTATAGTTCGAAGATGAAATATGTTGAAACTAAGCGGAACTTTGACAATGGACATATCCCAGCTCAAACGGTTAAAACCGAACACAGTGATTTTGAAATAAGGAGACGTATTTGTCCCAGCACCCAGAAATATCACTCATCTGTGTACGATCGATGCTTGAAAGGTAAGAGTTCTAAAGACAAGAGAACCGAAAGTTGCTGTAGAAAGAATACTGCGCAACAGACGTTTAGGATCATCAGATTTAAAGAAGACATTAATGAGGTGTTATCTAGCCAAAAGGTAGACATTTGCTTGAAACAACGTATCTTAACACACGATTGACTTTCAACATCTTCACCTTGTTGCCGAAAAACAGCTATTCAGCAGCGACGTATGTTAAAACATGTGTGCCGAAGATTTGATTACGAAGCTGATATTCCTGTTGCTTCGTTTGATGATTCCGTCACTATGGCTATTGGTATTGGACTACCGCAGCGCGGTTGCACCCAAAGTGAGGTAGCATCTCCACATTCGTTCCTCGTCGAGTGTGGACATTCCCCTCTGTTTTAATCAGTTCAGCCCATTATTTGCAATTCGATGACGAATAGGAAACAAACCTAGAGCAAGCAACTCTTTCTGAAACTTAACTCTGTAAGTACTACGTGCGTCAACACAAAGATTATTTCAACCGTGCTACCTCATTTATAACTCCCGAATATGCTGCTGATAAATGTCTGTTTAACGGTATGCTTCTTTTGCGGCTAGTGATTCTCTATTGTTCCGTTAATCTTGAAAGATCAATTGCACACACATGCAGCGTTTTACAACGTCAATGAGTAGTAGAATAGCATTTTAAAATTATTATTATTTTGTTTTAGCCGTTCGAGCTGTGCTACTTCCCTTGTGACTCATCAATGGTTTCGGACTTCACTCGCAGCCAAAATGCATACCCAACACTGTTGCACTACGTGACGACCAGAATCATCCGAGAATTTTGTATAGCAGAAAAGCGTTTCAACGTTCCATGTAGGTACATGCTTGCAGGAGTCTACAGCTCCTCCTCTGAATCATCCGAACATTTTGTAGAGCGTAACATTTCAACGTTCCATGTGGGTACATATTTGCAGTAAGTCTACAGCTTCTCCTCTGATCATCCGAAAATTTTGTAGAGCATAAGAAAGTTTCAACGTTCTTATGAAGTACAAAGCAAGTGCGAACATCGCACCCAAACATTGGAAAATTTTACATAAGGTTAAAGCTTTCATTAAATGTGCATTATACACGCTTGTTGAGGGAGTAATTAACTGACATGATATATTTAATGAATTGCGCGTAAGTTGTTACGAATTTATTATTAAGAACAGCAATCAACTTAATAAGCCAAGGAGACTGAGTGCCAAGCCTCCGTCCCAGCTCAACAATTATAGTCTAGAAAGGGGCTTCAAAGCCACACTGGAAAAAAATTAACAGTAACGAATCACTTTGCGTTGTACAACGTTTTGCACTCAGTTCGGATTATTAAGTTTCAGAAAGAGAGCGGCCACCTGAGTCTCAAAGCGCTAAAATGTCATTTCAAACGATATAATCTGAAAACAACTAACAGTAATTTACCCTACAATACTCTGGAATTCCTAGTGAAATTGTTAAATATGTTAGAGTTACTTAATTGGCCGGTGCGCGATAGTGATCCATGCAGGACGCGATGTAGATGCTGTAATACAAGTATTGTTTCTGAAGTTCGAAACATTGAAAGCCATTTAAAAAGTAAGCAGCAACTCAACATTGAGCAGTCTGTTATTGTGCGACAACCTGCAGCTTCTCAATTTGTGTGAAACGCGCAATCAGTTAAGAGGAAGGTCGCTAATGTTGAAATTAACAGCATTCTTAGCAGGACATAGAGTGGCATTTTTGTCAGTTGATCATCTGTCCGATTTTTGAAAGAAATATTTTCAGACTCGGATACTGTCCTGGCCATGACTCAAATGGCAAAAAGCACGGGCCGTAATTTCTAATGTGACTGAAATGTCAAAGAAAGAAGCAATGTTGAAATAAGTATAGCGTGCCAAATTTAGGATAATGAGGCCACAGGTACTGGAACTGTAAAAAATTCCTGTGTGGCGATCCGTTTTTATGCAAAAGTTTCAGGTGATTAATGATGAGAGCTCATCTTGAAATAATACACAACTAAATTCTAACATAAAATTTCCTCTTAAGTTATAATTTTGTATGATTTCTCTTACAGGTTGCATTGAAAGTAAGTTATTGGAATTATATAAAGTTTACGATCATGCAGGCGTAAATATTGAGAAAGCTTGTGTTGCAGATAATTTCTACAATGGCCCAGTAAAAAGGTTCCAACAACAAAACTTGGCTTTGGAGCAGTTGGTTGAAATGCCATGATGGGAGTTCGTAATTTGGTGGCAAGCAAATTACGAGATACTTGCCCGGTAACTTTTTTAATGACGTGCGTTTGATACTCGGCGCATGTATGCGCAAGCGAGGCGTGCGAAAGCCTTCCAGAGGCTTTTTAAGACCCCACAAGGAATATTTACAGTTTTTTCAAACTCGGCCCAAACAGGCAGGCGGAGTTCAAGGAATCTGAGCGTTTTGTATCTCACGTATTTTATTCTACGTCGGGTCGAGTGGAAATAGGCTAAGCGTAATGCTTCATTCCACGCGCTTTAAAACGTGGAACCACATAAACTGCTTCATCCTTCGCAGATACGTTGGATATGGATCATCGCAGTGTTAGGGCAGAGTTGCATAACTAAAATGCCCTAATGTTTTTAACGAAGAATGGCTTTTTGAGTGAGTTCTAAATTCTGAATTAACTATTTATACTACCCATTCGCAAAGATGTACTACACGTTATTGGAACGGATTCCAACAAAATTTACGTTTCAATGAGTATTTCCAGTTTAAAACAGTAGTAATCACTAATCTGCATGACAAGAAAGAAGCTCGCTGCACAAAAATACTTTTGTATTTCAAAAAGGGTCTTATATCATGGGAAGAAATCTGAATGATGCACACCCAAAATATGTAGCTGATCACTTTAACGATTCACAACTACATTGAGGTGTAAATATTGTAAAGAGTACTGGGATACCGAAATAAAAAATTACCCACACTTTCCTAAGGATTTTTATAATCGATACAGGAACCTTCTTGTGGTGAGTACACCGTATCTTTATTTTATCTGTACGATACAGAAAATGAGGTAATTTCATTTTTATTTTCCAATGAATTTTAAAAAAAAATTTCCTATTTATTTTGTTTACTTCTACTGTAATGTTTCTCCTTTCGAACAGGTGTGAATATTATTATCTTTGCAGCCATAAGAGCTGTTAATATGTGAATTTTGAAACACATAATGCGTACTATTAATTCTAAAATATTACAGAGAGCTTCATGCCAGATCAGATTAAGATATGGTACGGGTGATAAACTGATGTCCAAAGTAGTGGCGCCGAAACATGAAAATGTCCTGCCACGAAGTATCAGAGACACACCACCTTCGCTTATGCCCTTGATGGTATTATTGTCACGTATTATTCCTCCCACAGATGTTGATTTAGCGCAGGCTAGATATGAGCCATGGAGGCGTCAACCACTGGTTTTGGCTTGTCTCACAGATCCACTACAAAAGGAGCAATCACTGGACAAAATGCGGAATATATTAAAGCATGAATTTGAAGAATTCAAGGAACTGAGCGATTTCGCTCTCACTATTTTTAGCTTAGCTTATTCGAATGCTGACTGCGACAGAGATTCGTCCACGGAATGTGAAGCATTAAAGCTCATAAACTGTTTTATAACTAGTGTTCAAATTTTTTAGGTTATTGATTTTTATGTTAAATTTCAGGTAAACCAAAATCAGAAACCGAATGCAAACCAATACTTTGGATGGAGCACTTCTTGCCTCAGATTGTATGAAACATGGTCCAGAAAATGAATTTGGCTACTCTGTATAAAACGGAGGTTAAGGCGGGGAAGAAGTGGCCTTCTAATCTGAATCACAGGTACAAAATCTTGTTATTTTTATTATAGTTCTCTCGGAAATCAGTTTTTAGGTACTACTTGTAGTGTATAACACAGCACGAAAAGAATATTTTTTCAAAATATACGATAATTTTTACGAAAATACGAGATTAAAATTTTCACTCTGCAGCGGAGTGTGCAGGGATACGAAACTTCTGGGCAGATTAAAACTGCGTACCACAGCGACGCTCGAACTCGAGACCTGTACCTTCCGCAGGCAGACGCTCTGCCGACCTTTTTTGTTGTTGATCTAATTTTGTTCTATATTGTTCGTTGAATTTGTTCGCGGTGGACGTCCGATAACACCCGTTTAGGTTCTTCGTTGATCCATCCACTTAGTTTTTTGTTAGAGAAGGTAGCTAACCCTCTGACCGAACACGTTGAGATACCGTGCCTGCTGAACTACCCAAAAACGACTCACAATCCTTCCTCACAGCTTTACTTCTGGCAGTACCTGGTCTCCCACCTTCCAAAGCTAAGGTCCGCAGCTCGTGCACTAGTGACTAGTGTTGCTACCTCTGGATCACGGGGTCCCGGCTTCGATTCCCGTCCAGGTTGAGGGATTTTCCCTGCCCGGGGACTGGGTGTTTGTGTTGTCCTCATAATTTCATCATCATCATCATCATTCGTGACAGTGGCTAAATTGGACTGGGCAAACAAGCGGACTGTGTAAAAATTGGGATCTTGTACGGACGCTGATAATCGCGCAGTTGAGCTCCCCATGAACCAATCATCATCATCTAACGTTAACAGGAGTGCTCCTGTGAAACTCGCAGAACTAGCGCTTCTGGAGGAAAGGATATTTCAGAGACGTGGCTTAGTCACAGCCTTCCAGCAGTGCTAGTTCTGCAAGATTCGCAGGAGAACTTCTGTGAAATGTTATAAGGTAGGAGACGAGGTGCAACCGGCAGTAAGACTGAGGATGGGTCGTGCGTCCTGCTCAGGTAGCTCAGTGGGTAGGGCACTTGCCCGCTAAAGACAAAGATCCAGAATTCGAGTCTCGGTCCAGTACACAGATTTAATCTGCCAGGATAAATACGAGAAACTTAGAAGTTGGTACGCGGATCGCGCGCTCTGGATATCAAAACCTTTTTACTCTAAATAGCGTCATCTCACGGAAGAAATCGTTTATCGAGAGAAACCGTTATGAATGCATCATGGAAACCAGCGATACAAATCTTCACTAACCGGGGGGGGGGGGTGGGGGTGACTGACAGTCGATACTTCGACGCGTGCTTGTCTGTTCAGAAATAAGAGGATTTGTTTTAACGTTGTTGACCGTTCTGGGAGCTCTTAAGTGTGACTACCTGCAACGGATACTGTTGTGGATTGGCAGGAGAGCCAACCCACTAATGTGAGAGGAAGCCGAAAGGCACGCGTTTAAGCTCACGCAGGCTGGCGTGAGGTCTGGAACAGGACGAGGAAATTAGAACTTAGAAAAACGGACGCAGATGGGGGAATACTTAACTTTAATCCATTAATGTTGAACGTAGCTCTTGTCTGTACATTATTTACAATAGCAATAGCAACTGAACATGGCGTCTTGCTAGGTCGTAGCAAAATACGTAGCTGAAGGCTATGCTAACTATCGTCTCGGCAAATGAGAGCGTATTTTGTCAGTGAACCATCGCTAGCAAAGTCGGCTGTACAACTGGGGCGAGTGCTAGGAAGTCTCTCTAGACCTGCCGTGTGGCGGCGCTCGGTCTGCAATCACTGATAGTGGCGACACGCGGGTCCGACGTATACTAACGGACCGCGGCCGATTTAAAGGCTACCACCTAGCAAGTGTGGTGTCTGGCGGTGACACCACAGATACTGCATGCTCTGATACTTCTTAACTGAACTTTAGTGAACTTCCATTAAATTCCTGTTGCTTACGATATCTGTATTAGCTGTGATCTAACTAAATCAGCTGTTCTTCATCTACATGATTACTCAGCAATTCACAATTAAGAGCTTAGTAAACGGGTCGTCGAACCACCTTCAAGTCATTTTCTCTACTATTCCACTCCCTAAAAGCGCGTGGCATAAACGAACACTTAAATATTTCCGTGCGAGATTTGATTTCTCTTACTTTATTATGATGATCATTCCTCTCTACGTAAGCGGACGCCAACAAAATACTTCCATACTCTAAGGAGAAAGTTAGTGATTGAAATTTGATGAGAAGATTCTGCAGCATCGAAAAACGCCTTTGTTTTAATTATTGCCACCCTAATTCGCGTATCATATCTGTGGCGCTCTCGTCCCTATTTCACGATATTTTTTTTCGATGTCCTCCGTCAGTCCTATCTGGTGTGGATCTCCCACCGCACATCAAGACTCTAGATTCTAGAAGGTGGCGGACAAGCGTAGTGTAAGCAGTGTGTTTAGTGGGAATGTTTCAGTTTCTAAGTGTTCTCCCAATAAACCGCAGTCTTTGATTTGCTTTCCCCACAACATTATGTATGTGATTGTCCCAATTTAAGTTATTCGTAGTTGTACTCCGTAAGTATTTAGTTGAATTTACAGCGTTTAGCTTTGTGTGTTTTATCCTGTAACCGAAATTTAGCGGATTCCTCTTAGTACTCAAGTGAATTACTTCACACTTCTCACTATTTAAAGTCAATTGCTAATTTTAAGCACATTATGTTGTGCATCATTTACAGTTGAGAACTATAAGTAATGAGTAAATGGGTATTACTCATGCTCCTAATTGCAGTGATTAGTTTACAGTTATTTGACAAGTCATGTACGTTTTCAAGATCAATCAGTTGTTGGCATATTTTATTTTGAGATTCAGTATTGCATGTCACAGAGGTAATGTAAGGGTGTTCACTCAACCCCACTTCAAAACTTGATGAGCCATAGCAGTTTATGGGCCCCAAACACCATTTATTTAATTATAACAATCTCGCAATATATGAGCGTCTACAACCATTTATTAGTACTACGAGGGTAAGTCAATTATTATCCGCAATTTAGTTATATTTTTGTTTATTTTGGTAATACTGTCGTTTTACGTTGATGACGCATGCTTTGTTTATTTGTTGTTATATCTTTGCTATTTTCAAGCTGCTAGGTTCGTTTCGTTATCGCTGCCGTATTGTTCATGGTTGCTCCGCTGTCTATTTGCACCAAAGAAGAGCAACGTTCAGTGATTCTTTTTTTGTGGTCGGAAGGCGTATCAGGGGCTGAAATTCATCGAAGACTTTCGGTACAGTACGGGAACAGTGTTTTGCCACAACAGAGTGCCTAGGAATCAATTGAAAAATTCTGTAATGGTTCCACAAGTGTTACGCACGATGAAAGCGCCGGACGACCGTTTCCGCCGCCAATGAAGAAACCTTTGAGCGTTCACGTGAAATGATTCTCTTAGACAGACGGTTAACTATTGACGAACTGGTACATCGTCTGCAAATTAGTCACGATTCTGCCGACGAAATCATCCATAACATACTTGGGTTTCATAAAGTTTGTGCAAGATGGGTCCAAAAACAACTCACACAGTTGCACAAAAAGTGCGCTTGGACATCTGCAAAAATCATTTGGATCGCTATGGTAACGAAGGGGAGAACTTCTTAAACAGGATCATTACTCGTGACGAAACATGGAGCCATCATTACGAGCCGGAGAGTAAACGGCAGAGTATGGAATGGAAACATCCAAATTCGCCGTGCAAGAAAAAGTTCAAGACCCAACCGTCCGCAGGAAAACTGATGCTTACGGTCTTTTGGGACGCACAAGGTCCAGTACTAGAACAGTGTGGGGAAAGGGGCACAACAACAAACAGTGCACGTTACAGTGAGATGCTTACTGCCAGACTAAATCCTGCAATTCGAAGCAAACGCCGAGGATTGCTGTCAAAAGGTGTTGTGTTGTTGCACGATAATGCCCGTCCTCATACTGCTGCTCACAATGCTGAAACATTCCAATTCCAGAAACTCAAATTTGAATTACTGGATCATCCTCCATATAGTCCCGATCTTGCCCCTTCTGTCACTTGTTTGGTCCACTCTAAGAGGCGTTAAGGGGCCGTCGATTTGCCTCGGACGAAGCAGTGAAAGATGCGGTGCATCACTGGCTCGCAGATCAACCGAGAACCTTCCTCTATGAGGGCATCAGGAAGGTACAACGATGGACCAAGTGCGTTGAAATGCAAGAAGACTATATCGAAAAATGATGTTCTTGTAAGTTTCCTATTTGATTATAACAAAGTTTTATAACTACTTTGCGGGTAAAAATTGACTTACCCTCGTAACACCGACGGTAGAGTTTTACTCTTACCTAAGACAGGGCTTTTGTAGTCTACTTAAATTCGCGGAGGGAGACCAGGGGTTATCATTACGTTAATGTGGAAGTGTTCTGGGTGTGGTGCTGTGTCACGATATAAATAAGTATCACTGATTAAATCAACGGCTACAGTGTTTTTCTTCTGGTTCTTCGGTTCTCCGGTGTATTTAAGCCGCAAGAGACCAATAAAATACACGGTTTTAAAATTGCGAGGTAATGTCATGATCAGTACAAGAGTCATGACAAAATATAATGGACTCTAGTCAATATAGTACACCAGTAACTGCAACGTAACTATCACTGTATAAACCAAACGTTTCGACAACGGTTGCCATAGCTTTCTTCTGGGTTTACTGATGTATTTCCGCCACAAGCGACCAATAATGTCAATTTTCTTTTTTTTGATTGTGACTCAATGTCATGCCCAGTAGAGAAGTCATGACAAAATATAATGTAGTTTTATAATAATTGTAGTCAATATATAGTAATTGTATTGTATGAAAAATAATAATTGTTGTCAATAAAATACAACAGTAACCACACCGTGAATATAACTGATCAAACCGACGTTTCGACAACGGTTTCAGTTCTTTGTTTCTGGCCCTGCTGATGAATTTCTGCCACAAGGGAGTAATAATATCAACGTTTTTAAAACTGTGACATAATGGCTGTAGTACACCAAGAGCATGCCGTTGTAGCCGTGGCTGAAACGCTAGACCAATCAGTGATAGTTACATCCATCACGACGCAGTGCCATAGGCAGAAAACGTTGATGTTAACTCACTTTGGTAGTGCAAGGTTGGCACAGAAATATGACGAAGAATATTCCATAATATGCGGTGAGAAGTTTTCTTCACGATGGGCGTTTTAGTTGCTTGTACCCGTTGAGTCTGCTGATTGCACATAGACTCCCAGTGATGCAAAATGCACGGCATAGAAATGTACTCGCTGCGTGCGTAAAACGCCGTTTGCTATAAAAGCAAGCAAAGGGAAAGAAACCCAAGAGCTCAGTCTGTTATATCTTCCTCCTGCTGATGGCGATTTCTTCCTCTTTATCGCCGAAAGAAGTTAATAGGTTTCATCACAGAGAAATCAGGAATCGCGATTTTACTTGCAGCTTCTGTTAAGAACGCACGAAGCTCACATCCAAACGCATCACGGCAAATTTTCTCATTTAACAGGATGGAGGAAAATCCTCAAGGTACAATTCAGGGTAACAAAAACATTTAAAACTAAGGTTTTGGCTATAATTCTAAGTGAGAGGTATATTTTTATATTCTCTCCGCAAGTTATGCAGATACTGTCTACAATGATTTTATTCAAAATGCACATCAGATTACAGTGCGTCGCCCTGTAAATAAGAGGAAGCCTTTGGTTTACTCATGACGGGCTTCCAATACAATTTAGCGACATTGTTTGAGATGCATTGTTTCCCACTTTCGCTTGATGGGTACATACCCGAAACAACCTTGGGAACACGTTGCCGAGCAAGGTTGTTTCGACTATGCTGCAGAATTTTCTCTGTAGAGCCGTCACAAATCGTCCATGAACTTCCAATTTCTCCACATGCGAACTTAATCTTTTTGGATACCTGTGGTCTAGGGGTAGTGTCTTTGATTAATAATCAAAACTTCCTCGGTCCCAGGTTCGAAACCTGCCACCCCTTAAATTTGCAATAAAAATCATCAGCAATGACGGCCGAAGACTTCCGGCATAAGAAAACACCCCCATGTGCCAACAGCCTTGTCAAAAAGGGCGGAAGAGCGGATAGAGGTTCATGGTACTCTCTTATCCTTGGGGTGCGAAACTGCCCTTAAAGGTGGAAGAATCAGCAGTAATCAACGGCATGAGGATGCAGAAGGCAATGGAAACCACTGCATTAAATATACATAATGTATATCCACAGGACATGTGGACTGTAATTGAAAAAGTGTCGAAATGATCTCCCCATTCGCAGAACATTCTCGATTAGTCCCCCCTTCGGATCTCCAGGAGGGGACTACTAACAGGGAGGTGGCCATGAGAAAAAGATTCAATAGCTAACGAAAGTGTAACGTTCTACAAATCGGGGCATTGGGTGCCCGAAGTTTGAGCAAGGTAGGGAAATTAGAAAATCTGAAACGGGAAATGCTATGGCTTAATCTAGATATAGTGGGGTCAATGAAATTAAATGAAAAAAAAAAAACAAGGATTTCTGGACATGTGAGAAGAGGGTAATACCGACAGCAGCAGAAAATGGTATAAATCTATTAGGATTCGTTAGTAGTGGGACTTGGCGGCTTCTGGCGCAACTTCCATTGCAGCCAAATCCGTACATGATGTAGGATCCAAGATGGCAGCCTTTGATGTGGAGACTTCACACTGACATCATGGCGAGAAATTCAAATTTTTCTGGGAATTAGAGAAATCGAGTTACCTAGAATGACTTAACTCCCTCACTCCTCCCCCCTCCCCCACCCCTCCTATGAAGTCTCCCCATCCCACTCCAACCCTAAAAATGGCGGGAAATGGTAAGTTCATGCTGAGCTGCAAGAGACAAAGGGCTTAAGATATTTAATTAATTTATTAATTTTAGCGGTATATGTGTTATCATTGGTGTTACCCTGGTGGTGGATTGCCTTCCCTATTCCCCCACCCATACTTTCCGCCATGCTCCACTCACACTTTATTCGATTGCACGTTTGAAGACTGACAGCAGTAGTCCACAATACTGCCGCCAAAGGCTGCACAAAACTATCATTCAGAACCACTCCCACATTCCACTCTCCCCCTCCCCCCGAGCCCATCACTCTCCCAGTTTCAGCTGCTTGTTTGGAGCCATCGTCAGAGAGAAATAATTTCGGAGTAGTGCAGCTATTGTGGTGTTCATCACTTTTCAGAAACGCTAAGTGCGCTTGTTTACATTTTCAGCTGGAGTCAGGGACGTTAAGGCACTTATTTATTTTCCTCACATTTTGGAACACAGTTCTACAGCGTAAAACACAGACTTGTGTCTAAGCGCATTACATATCTAAAAATTCCTGACATCTTTCGAAACCCACAACAGATAGCGAAAAAGAAAAAACATAGACACCCAGTAGATCGCATGTGTGAATGATTCTCCTACAATTCGGAGCAATCTCATACAGATGAGAAAAAGAGTTGGAATTTTCGTTGAATTTCCAATGTCCTACAGTTGTTGATCTGGAGATGCTCTAAAGCCACCCACCTGTCCAAACCACAGCAGGCTGGTCTGCCTTGACTTGTCTCTGAACACTCGAACAAAGAAGACATCACGTGACTCTCTGACGTTACGGAACTGTCTGTAGTTGTCTTGTTCGGCCCCTGTGTTGCTCAAACCAGTCTGTAGAGACTCCATTGCTCCCCAAAAAGAGTGTCTTGTGATTGACGTCATCGAACTTACTGTGAATGGAGCATCCTGATTGGTTCTTACTAAAATTATCAGCCAAACCGCTGCTGTTGGTGTAGGGAGCATCGTCCGCCACTTTCTGCAGATGGACAAATTTCTAGAATATAGTGGTCATATAGTAATGACAGTTAAATCCTGTAAAAGTAGCCTAAAAACCATGAAATATAGAAACTATTGCCAAAGACGCGTAATCAATTACGCTGCTCTGCTACTGTCGAGGGAAGTTTGAATTTTTAGGAATAAAACCGATCTCCAACCAACCTATATCGCCGGCCGGAGTGGCCGAGCGGTTCTAGGTGCTACAGTCTGGAACCGCGCGACCGCGACGCTCGCGGGTTCGAATCCTGCCTCGGGCATGGATGTGTGCGATGTCCTTAGGTTGGTTAGGTTTAAGTAGTTCTAAGTTCTAGGGGACTGGTGACCTCAGAAGTTAAGTCCCATAGTGCTCAGAGCCAACCTATATCACCACAAACGACTGCACCATCATATCAAATCGCTATTTCACTGTAGTAAACACAATTCCTATCCTACCGCATACAAAATTATCTCTTGTACATCCTTGTTATAGCCATCGGCCACCAGACACTCCTACATACACTGCAAAGACATACAGGTCCCAAAAACAGAACAAAATGCACTGTATTTAGTTGCAAGACTAGATATGCCCCACGAGGTCGGTCGGCCATCCACCACGGCCAACGGTCACGAAGCAAATGCTCCTTCACATACTGGCGTGATGCGCGACCAGGGCGCCCTTCGCAGACAGCGGTCACTCACCGAAATGCTGTACAAAGGCCGGACTGGTTCATCCTGCACAAAGGCGTCTGCTAACAGTACTATTTCTGACCCGGCCTGTTTGCTACCGTGGCTGCTACAATGAGTTGTGACCATCTCCAGACTCTGGGATTACAAGAATATTAAGATTCTGAGCTCTGTCGGTGAGAAATGCTTCGTCAACCACAAATTATTTACCGATCTCGAAACCGACATCAGCTGCAGTATCCGACTTTATACACCATAAAATGATAATATTCGTGACACTCTTAAGCTGAAATGGAGTACCATATGAAAATTTTAAGAATTTCATGAATTTTGACGTGGTTTGTCGAAATACCATACCGTTTATGCAGGTGTTCTCGATATTAACCACATACCTGTCGAAAACCATTATTGTAGATGGTGGCGTTGCTGTTAGGGTTCCTCCGAGCCATAATTCTTAGGTAGCGGTCATCCGCTGCAGTAGTAGCCCGTGGGCGGCCTGAGCGAGGCATGTCATCGACAGTTGCTGTCTATCTCTCTCTGTTCCATGTCCGAACAACATCGCTTTGGTTCATTCTGACACGCCTGGACACTTTCCTTGTTGAGAGCCCTTCCTTTCACAAAGTAACAATGCGGACTCGATCGAACCGCGGTACTGACCGTCTAGGCATGGTTGAACTACAGACAACACGAGCCGTGTACCTTCTTCCTGATGGAATGACTGGAACTGGTTGGCTGTCGGGCCCCCTCCGTCTAATAGGCGCTGCTCATGCGTGATCGTTTACGTCTTTGGGCGGGTTTAGTGACATCTCTGAAGAGTCAAAGGGACTTTGTCTGTCACACAATATCCACAGTCAACGTCTATCTTCAGGAGTTCCGGGTACCGGGGTGATGATAAACTTTCTTTGATGTGTGTATAACAAATTCCAGATCTTCCTAAGGTTTTAATGTTCATAATTGTAGGTGTTTCTCACGTCTAGACGACCAGCAATTTTCTGTTGTTTCACCATCTCGTTGCGAACAACATATCACAGTCGGTGTTCTCTCAACGAAATTAAGACTGGAAATGTGTAGAATGTCAGTATACCTCACAATCGAACAAGAGGCTTCCGTAATTTCAGAGCTGCTGGACCGGTGGATCAGAATGCCACTTCTAACGACGTACCTCACTACAGCCCTGACAACTGTGACGTCACTCATCACATCACCTCACAGTCTAATAGGAGGCTTCTGTTTTCGATGTGCAGAAACCAGTCACAGATGGGCAAAAGACTCAAGAACAGGACGCTTTCTCAAATCATTCAACGTAGTTTTCGGAAAGGATGGCCCCCCACTAGATCTATAGCGCAGTATCTGACTATTCTTCATTGATGAAGAACTGAATGGTGAACAGCAGTGTTCTTCCAAACGTTCTGGATATTCCGGCAGTGTCTGAAAGTGGTCGTCTGCTAAGTAAAATCTGGCTAATATAGGAAAAACATTAGGCTGGTCGACGGGACTCTTTGACGCTTCTCACTGCTGACACCTTCATACCTATATCCACCGGATACATTATGGACTCGTTTATTGCATTTAGTTTCACGTGAGACATGTTGGCGCTGTCGAAAAGAATGGGAACGTTGCATTGCTGTATAACCTAGTCATGAATTTGACGACGGAGTTCACTCAAATATCCTTCCTCAACGCACAGGTCGTGTGCAAAGATTGCTGCCCGGCCCCACTCCGCGGCCGCCGGCGAGCCTGACCTCAGCTGCCAGGTGACTGGCGACCATAGCTGCCTGGCTGACCACACAGGCATGTATAGAGCGCGAGCTCGTACTTGGGTGGTCCCAATACCAGCTATCAAAAACGTAGTCTTCGTATCGCAATTCTTGTGACAAAAAAATCAAAAACACTTGCCCCCTACTCCACCAAACGCATCCACTCTAAACGATGCTCCCCCGCGACCCTGCTTTATTCCACTATCCCAGTAGGCTCGTGGAGAGTTAGTTCACTATACAGCCTTCGAAAACCTCATCCGCTAGGAGATGCACCAAAATTACATTTCTTATAGCTGAACTGTTAGACAACTTTGGTGCTCGGATCACACAGATAATGATGCCACAATTGAAGGAAAATGAAGCATCATGATGATCTAAAGCAACCACCATTTTAAAGTGTCAAGCGAAACCATTCTGATTACAGACACAGCTAATACATTAAATACACCAAAGAGAGCGCTGAGAGAAGAAATCTCCCAACCTCCTCCGTCCCCGCTCCTAACCCTAGAGCTGGTTTCCCCGAAGAAGTGGTCCATTCTTCAGGATCCGAACGCAAATACGCAATTAGCCTCACGTGTATAGATAAAGTAAACAGAAGCTGGTGCTGGTCTGGAAGAATAGCAAGCCAGCCGCTATGGCCGAGTGGTTCTAGGCACTGCTGCTACGGTCGCAGGTTCGAATCCTGCCTTGGGCATGGATGTGTGTGATGTCTTTAGGTTAGTTAAGTAGTTCTAAGCCTAGGGGACTGATGACCTCAGATACTCGTATTAAGTCCCATAGTGCTTAAGCTCCATTTGAACCATTTGGGTGCTGTATGCGGCAAGCGGAATCAAACACTTCTTCGTTTACAGAATTACCACGTAGAACATTCCATGAACCGTTAAGCGTTCTGGCTTCAAAAGCATTCCTGAGGACTGCTTTTTGCAAAACGAAACTATACCTGCATTATGAACGATGGAAAAACACCTGTCTGCTGAACAACCCTTTCTAAATGGATATCCTCATCTCGCATTCGTAGCGACTGGGCAAACACATGTTTTCACATACCTAAAGTGTCGTGAAAATCGTGTACAACATTATGTCATAGACTGTATATTGCTTCAAAGTATTCCCTCATCTGTTTAAAAAAATAATCTACCCTTATCAGCTTAATATCTGTTACGTCTTTCATCGCAGGACTACAATATTAAACTCATTTTTCGTTTATAATAAGGAAAATCTCCATCCAGAACAGTGGAGGCACCTGCAAGTGTTTTTCTATCCCTTTCCAGTCGGATACGTAGTGGTCGAGTAAAAATGAATGTCTGCCTCGGTATATACTCTAAATTTTCTCTATGATCGCTACGCCTCGTACAGGTTTTTTAATGAGCAATGAAGCCTTACTGCTGCACCTTTACTACGCGAGGACTGCACAAAGAAAATCAGATACATCTGCAATTCATCGCTGTCGAATGATTGGTTATAAATATGTCCCTGTACGTGTCCCAATCTTTGCCGTATTTCTACGATTGCTACGGTAGAAATACGACAGTATAATGGTGTCAGAGTCATCGTTGATAACATAATGTTCCGCGAGAAATACATTACCTTTTTTCCTGATGGTGCATACCTCCATAATATGAACCTGATAGTATTACAGAGTTTCCAGCACACTACCCATTGAATTAATTACTATTGTGCAGCAACTTCACACCTCCACTCATAATTCGGAGCTCTTGTAAGAGTAGGTGGAGATTCGGGACTCAGCATCGCCCATTTTTTTACCCCTACACGCTGTTCGATAGTGGACCAACCATGGTACTGTATTTCGTCTAGAGCGGAGTATACGCACATGCATAGTACGCGTAACCGTAGGTGTAATTATTTATTTAGAAACAAATCTAGTACTTACACACTTATCCAACTATCTACATCAAGAACCAATTAACAAACAAGTACAATCCGGAACGAATCAATGTCAATGTTTGCCCCAGCAACAGCAGCCGTCTTACTACCTCTTATACTTCGATCCGAATTGTAGCTCCACAGTCTCTAGATGACATACCGACGAGATACGCAGTCACTCGACTCCTAATACTCACTTCTTAGTCGGCGGATCACATATCCCTTAAATTCCATGCAAATGAATTTGACCCTGACATATTCTTCTGCTTTAGCCCACCAACTTGTCAGTTCCTACTGCTTGGATTGCTTTCCTTAAGATTCCATCATATGAATCCGAAACTGACACAAGCATTTTACTTCATCTCGCTCCATATGCTTACTGCTAGGCATTTTACTGCAGTTAACGCTTCCGTAGACAGTGTACGGCATTCTTAGCCCTATTAATGTACAATGGATTTAGTTACGTTCAAGTCAACATCCACCTCCAGCACAAGTCTACCCGCCTAACTTCAGACAACTCTATCACCTATGAACATCCAATATCTAACACAAACACATTGTAAACGGCTCTACGGTGCATGGTGGGCGGTGCATCACACCAGTATTATCGACTACCCTTCGATCCCAATATCACACGCTGACCGAGAACAAGGCTGCCTATATACTTCCATACATATCCTAATCTGTTCCTACGTTTCTGGGAGAAATACGTCGTCTTTTCCAGAGACATTTTTTTCCGTCACATATTGGAATGGAGTGTGCAGACCTACCAAACGTCTTTCAGGGCTTTTTAAGTCAAGCGATGTTGTGTGTAGTACTCCCTCCCACTTCTAACAAACGTAGCATTAAAACTACGGTCTTCCATGCCATATATTTGCATATAGATCCTCTTCTGATTTCGAAAAGTGATTTGTTTAGGAAGGGAAAAAATACTCCATTAAAACTAGAGTCTTCCATGTCATATGCATGCATACAGACTCATTCTAATTTCGAAGTGTAATTTGCCTACGAAGAAAGAAAAAAATCCGCCGGCCGTGGTGGCCGAGTGGTTCTAGGCGCTTCAGTCCGGAACCGCGCTGCTGCTACGGTCGCAGGTTCGAATCCTGCCTCGTGCTTGGATGTGAGTGCTGTCCTTAGGTTAGTCAGGTTTAAGTACACTACAGGCCTCTAAAATTGCTACACCAAGAAGAAATGCAGATGATAAACGGGTATTCATTGGACAAATATATTGTACTAGAACTGATACGTGATTACATTTTCACGCAATTTGGGTGCAGAGATCCTGAGAAATCAATACCGAGAACAACCACCTCTGGCCGTAATAACGGCCTTGATACGCCTGGGCATTGAGTCAAAAAGAGCTTGGATGGCGTGTACAGGTACAGCTGCCCATGCAGCTTCAACACGATACCACAGTTCATCAAGAGTAGTGACTGGCGTATTGTGACGAGCCAGTTGCTTGGCAACCATTGATCAGACGTCTTCAATTGGTGAGAGATCTGGAGAATGTGCTGGCCAGGGCAGCAGTCGAACATTTTCTGTATCCAGAAAGGCCCGTACAGGACCTGCAACATGCGGTCGTGCATTATCCTGCTCAAATGTGGGGTTCCGCAGGGATCGAATGGAGGGTAGAGCCACGGATCGTAACACATCTGAAATGCGAACAAGAGGTGACCGAGACGTGTAACCAATGGCACCCCATACCACCACGCCGGGTGATACGCCAGTATGGCGATGACGAATACACGCTTCCAATGTGCGTTCACTGCGATGTCGCCAAACACGGATGCGGCCATCATGATGCTGTAAACAGAACCTGGATTCATCCGAAAAAATTACGTTTTGCCATTCATGCACCCAGGTTCGTCGTTGAGTACACCATCGCAGGTGCTCCTGTCTGTGATGCAGCGTCAAGGGTAACCGCAGCCATGGTCTCCGAGCTGATAGTCCATTCTGCCACAAACGTCGTCGAACTGTTCGTGCAGATGGTTGTTGTCTTGCAAACGTCCCCATCTGTTGACTCAGGGATCGAGACGTGGCTGCACGATGCGTTACAGACATGCGGATAAGATGCCTGTCATCTCGACTGCTAGTGATACGAGGCCGTTGGGATCCAGCAGGGCGTTCCGTATTACCCTCCTGAACCCACCGATTCCATATCCTGCTAACAGTCATTGGATCTCGACTAACGCGAGCAGCAATGTCGCGATACGATAAATCGCAATGGCGATAGGCTACAATCCGACCTTTATCAAAGTCGGAAATGTGATGGTGCGCTTTTCCCCTCCATACATGAGGTATCACAACAACGTTTCACCAGGCAATGCCGGTCAACCGCTGTTTGTGTATGAGAAATCGGTTGGAAACTTTCCTCATGTCAGGATGTTGTAGGTGTCGCCAACGGCACCAACCTTGTGTGTATGCTCTGAAAAGCTAATCATTTGCACATCACAGCATTTTGTTCCTGTCGGTTAAATTTCGCGTCTGTAGCACTTCATCTTCTTGATGTAGTTATTTTAATGGCCAGTAGTGTAGTTCTAAGTTTAGGGGACTAATGGCCTCAGATGTTATGTCCCACAGTGCTCAGAGCCATTTGAACCATTTGAAAAAATATCCAGTAATCCCACATAGCATTGGAATCAGTTGACTGTAACTTGAGTCCCAACGACTGTCAGGGCTATTTAAGTACAGTGAAGTTGTGTGAAGTACCCCTTTCCATAGCTAGTAAATGTTCCATCAAAGCTACAGTCTTCCACACCATATACACCACATATTGATTTCTGAAGCGTACTTCCGCTTCTCTAGGATTTAGACAGAATCAAACCCGAACAGTCCATTTCCATAGCTTCAATAAGAGCTTAAAAACCAGATTCATTTTAGCGGATAGATGTTACTATCACATTCCTGCAGAAGCAGGAAGTGTCTGCGATACAATCACTGCCAGGAAGGTAGATTTCTGATGAGATGGTGACGTGATGTTTGAAATACTAAGAAAATAAGCTTAAGCTGTAGAAAAAAAAAGTGTAAGAACTGGTCGCTACTGCAATTTGCCAGACAGCTGCTCCATCAGAATAGCAATTTTAACGTCAACTATTTCCAACTCATATGGTCTGATCGCGGATCTTTAGATGCTTTCCCACAATCACATTTTACATGAGGTGGAACTTAAGAGTTCCTCAGTTATGGTACAAATGGCTCTGAGCACTATGGGACTTAACATCTGAGGTCATCAGTCCCCTAGAACTTAGAACTACTTAAACCTAACTAACTTAAGGACACCACACACAGCCATGCCCGAGGCAGGACTCGAACCTGCGACCGTAGCAGTCGTGCGGTTCCGGACGTAAGCGCCTAGAACCGCTCGGCCACCGCGGCCGGCTTTCGCTGTTAGTATGGCAGAGTTATCAGTTTGATACTACTTCTGACCTACATCATCCGTCTACCGGTACACCTGCAAAGTCTAAGAGCTATATTTTCAGGTACGGCTTCTCACAGTTTCTTTTAAGTTATGACCATTACCAAGAATGTTCCTATGGCATTCCTGCAGAACTTGGAAGCGTCTGTGACATAGTCGCCGCCAGGAAGGTTAATTTCCATTGAAGTGGTGAATAGATGTTCGAAATTCTAAGAAAATATTCATAAGCTATAGGAAAAAATTGTAGGAACTGGTGGCTACTGCAATATTCCAGGCAGTTGCTCCATCATAACAATAATTTTTAAGGTCGGCAATTTCCAACTTACGTGATTTGATCACGGGTCTTTAGATGCTTTCTTGCTGTTTTTACTTAGTGTTCCGACCGCCATCACATTGTCATCCTCATGTAGGAGACAAGCCTAGACAGAGGAGGAGGGGGAGATTTAGTGTTTAACGTCCCGTCGACAACGAGGTCATTAGAGATGGAGCGCAAGCTCCGGTTAGGGAAGGATGGGGAAGGAAATCGGCCGTGCCCTTTCAAAGGATACATCCTGGCATTTGCCTGAAGCGATTTAGGGAAATCACGGAAAACCTAAATCAGGACGGCTGGAGACGGGATTGAACCGTCGGCCTAGACAGAGATGAACTTGATAAATTCACCACGTAAATAGCTGCCAAGGCCACCACACGCATTAGGAAGTGTTCGTCAGCTGAACTCATCTTACCAAGAAGTTGAAGGCTGCTATACCCTATAGAGTAGAACAAGCAGACACAAAGAATGAGAGACATGTATATACTGAACAAGTGAAACACACACACACACACACACACACACACACGCGCGGTGTTTATGGCAGGGAGCGAGGGACTGCCCCTCGTGAGCCTCAACCTGTCCAGTAACGCTTAATCACACAGTGAGACCGGATACAACGCTACACTGTACCGTCAAATGAGCTGTGCCACCCCACACGAAATCGCGTCAGGGCACACCGTTACAATCTAGTGGCCGGCTAGTGTGCTGTACCACATCGTGCGAATCGTGTTCAGCTACGGTGCTGTAGTTCACCGCCTGGCTAGTGAGCTGTATGAATCCGTCCGAAACGACCTTCGGTTACCATACTATTCTCCACCGTCCACTCACGAGGGCAGTCTCTCCCTGCCATAAACACCGTTTTGTGTGTGTGTGTGTGTGTGTGTGTGTGTGTGTGTGTGTGTGTGTGCGTGCGCACGCGCGTGAGGGCGAGCGCTTCACTTGTTCGGTGTATATACATGTCTGTTAGTCATCGTGTTTGCTTCGCTATTCTATAGTGTCTAGCAGCCTTCAGCTTCTTGGCAGAAAGAGGATTGTAACTGACGAACATTCTCAAGTGTGAGTGGTGGCTTTAGCAACTATCTGAATTTCTCAAGTTCATCTCTGTCAGGGGTGGGAAACCATGTATACTGCGTGAGGATGACAGTGTGATAGCGGTAGGAATATTAGGTAAAAACAGCAAGAAAGCGCCTAAGGACCCGTGATCAAACCATATAAGTTGGAAATGGCTGACGTTAAAAATTCCTGTTATGATGCAGGAGCTGTCTGGAATATCGCAGTAGCTGCCAGTTCTTACAATTCTTTATTCTATAGTCTAAGCTTATTTTCTTAGAATTTCAAACATCTGTTCGCCACCTCATCGGAAATGAACCTACCTAGCAGCGGCTGTCACAGACTATTTTCACTTCTACAGGAATGCGATAGAAAGATCCTTGATAATGGCCATAGCTGGAAGAAACTGAGAAGCCGTATCAGAATATATAACTCTTAGACCTTTCAGGGGTAGCGGTATAGAGAGGATGTAGGTCAGAAGTAGTAGGCTTAGTGTAAGTGATTGGAATGTCGTGTGTGAATAGCAAGCTCGAATCTGCTTTTTAACCTCTGATTTAAAACTATGAAATGGACTGTTCAAGTTTGATCCAGTCTAAATGGTAGCGATACAGAAGTACACTTCAAAAATCAGTATGGGGTGTATATGAGGCGGAAGACTGGATTTTAATGGAACATTTATTAATTGTGGAAGGAAGTAGGTTAAAGAGCTTCACTGCACTTCAATAACTCTGACGGTCGTTTGGGACCTGTGTTACACGCAATGATTCCAATGGACCATAGGATTGCTGGGTATTTCTTTTATTCATAGGCAAATTACGTTCCGAAATTAGAATGAGGTCCGTATGCATGTGTACGACATGAAAGACTCTAGTTTTAATGGAACGTATGTTAGTGGCGAGAGGGAGTACCATCCAGAGCATCACCGTACTTAAATAGCTCTGACAGACGATTAGTAACTATGATACAGACATCTGAGTCCATTACTACGTTCGATGGGCTGCACTTTCATCGTTAATGGTTGGAGGGAGTTCCATGCATGGCATCACTGTACTTAAATAGCACTTACTGACGTTTGGAAACTGTTAGACAGTATTTCGCTAATAAAATTTTTTCTATGCTTTGAATCGACACTTTTTTGCGTCTGCTTCAACGCTCCGAACTCCTGAAGAATTTCAGCGAATATGCAGCTCAGTAGACCACGCGTTAATCGATACAACAACCGAAGCAAAATATTGTGGGAAACTCCTAAGGCATCGGCATGAAGTTCAAATTAGTCAGCCACGACATGGATTCTACTTGGCTCAAACTTTCCTCAGAACGTTCCTCATTCCCTGAGAAGAAAGCATTATCGTGTTAGGGAATTTACCAAAGGACTCCCCAGCTGTCTCCTCCACTGCACCATGACATTACTACTACTTCCGACACGTAGCTGCTCCCCACGCATTGGCACTGAGTCTTCTAATCCAAGCCGGCTTGCGCTACGTTGCAAGTTTCGCACCTGCGCATTCAAATGCTGGGCCAGTTTGACGTGCTCAACATTAAGCTCAAACTGCTCAATATCAACTAAACGCTTTTTTTTAATGAACAATGCCGGCCGAGGTGGCCGAACGGTTCTAGGCTCTTCAGTCTGGAACCGCGCGATCGCTACGATCGCAGGTTCGAATCCTGCCACGGGCATGGATGTGTGTGATGTCTTTAGGTTAGTTGGGTTTAAGTAGTTCTAAGTTTTAGGGGACTGATGACCTCAGCTGTTAAGTCCCATAGTGCTCAGAGCCATTTGAACCACTTTTTAATGAAAAATCTGCGCATAATGCCCATAAATTGGTTTATGGGTGAGCTGGCTAATTTCTAAATATCCCGTGTTCTGACTTTTGTATCCCATCTGGAAGGCGAAGCGTGGGTCTGCTCCTGTAAACTCAAGGGTAGGCCGAATGTCGGAAGCGAGTAGGAGCAGGTGAGATAAAATTCTCGGTACTGCTTTTAACGTAAAAGTACATTCAACAGAGAATATTAGTCAATGACATATACGTAACTTTTGGTAAAGATGAGCACGTAGGTGCGAAGCCGGATGTATTAAAGCTAACACAGTCAAAATCTGTAGTGGCTCGCCCAGTATGAAAATGAAACAATGTTGACTGGACGTTAGCGCGCGAACAAAATCTGAATCTGGAGCGGTGCTCGTAGAGCCGCACAGCGCCGGCTAGAGGAAGCTGTCGTCGATGTCGGTGTCGTAGTGCCAACCTAAGAACTTCTACCTACGCCGTGTCATCGTAGCTATCGATACCACACTGACCTAACAAGGGGAGGCCACGACGTTTGGAACGCGGATTTACTTCAAACTTCGTACACTCATAATACTCCATTAGGACAACAAAATGTGTAAGCAGTAGCGCGTACTTCTCAAGCGTTATTGAGAAAATCGCAAGATAATTTCGGTCGTCAAATATATACCTGTGCGTGGCCATTTTAACTACGAACCGGCGGCAGCCGAGTGGCAGCCCGTACGGTAGCTCAGCGTGTTCGGTCAGAGTGTTTAGCTACCCTCTGTAACAAAAAAAATTGAGTAAACGGATCAACGAACGTTAGCGTTCAAGCCCCGTAATCACTGGGTCGCTGGATCGAGGCCTGTTCGTCAGTTTCTTTTTTTTATTTTCAACACAGTCATTTTCTTCACTATTAATATTACAATTGATATAATGGGAAAAATGCGTATATTCGGATGAACTTTTATTAAATTTACAATGTTATTTGGCAGTGTACAAATTTTTGTTGTTGTTGTAGTGGTCTTCAGTCCTGAGACTGGTTTGATGCAGCTCTCCATGCTACCCTATCCTGTGCAAGTTTCTTCATCTCCCAGTACCTACTGCAACCGACATCCTTCTGAATCTGCTTAGTGTATTCATCTCTTGGTACCCTCTACGATTTTTACCCTCCACGCTGCCCTCCAATGCTAAATTTGTGATCCCTTGATGCCTCAGAACATGCCCTACCAACCGGTCCCTTCTTCTTGTCAAGTTGTGCCACAAACTCCTCTTCTCCCCAATTCTATTCAATATCTCCTCAGTAGTTATGTGATCTACCCATCTACTCTTCAGCATTCTTCTGGAGCACCACATTTCGAAAGCTTCTATTCTCTTCCTATCCAAACTATTTATTGTCCATGTTTCACTTCCATACATGGCTACACTCCATACAAATACTTTCAGAAACGACTTCCTGACACTTAAATCTATACTCAATGTTAACAAATTTCTCTTCTTCAGAAACGCTTTCCTTGCCATTGCCCGTCTACATTTTATATCCTCTCTACTTCGACCATCATCAGTTATTTTGCTCCCCAAAAAGCAAAACTCCTTTACTACTTTAAGTGTCTCATTTCCTAATCTAATTCCCTCACCATCACCCGACTTAATTCGACTACGTTCCATTATCCTCGTTTTGCTTTTGTTGATGTTCATCTTATATCCTCCTTTCAAGACACTGTCCATTCCGTTCAACTGCTCTTCCACGTCCTTTGCTGTCTCTGACAGAATTACAATGTCATCCACGAACCTCAACGTTTTTATTTCTTCTCCATGGACTTTAATACCTACTCCGAATTTTTCTTTTGTTTCCTTTACTGCTTGCTCAATATACAGATTGAATAACATTGGAGAGAGGCTAAGCCCTGTCTCACTCCCTTCCCAACCACTGCTTCCCTATCATGCCCCTCGACTCTTATAACTGCCATCTGGTTTCTGTACAAACTGTAAATAGCCTTTCGCTCCCTGTATTTTACCGCTGCCACCTTTAGAATTTTAAAGAGAGTATTCCAGTCAACATTGTCAAAAGCTTTCTCTAAGTCTACAAATGCTAGAAACGTAGGTTTGCCTTTCCTTAATCTTTCTTCTAAGATAAGTCGTAAGGTCAGTATTGCCTCACGTTCCAATATTTCTACGGAATCCAAATTTTTGCTATCACGAATAATATAATATGCGTAACTATCGACTAGTAAACGACCAAACGCGTAAAGTGATATTGAGGATGTATGCTTGTCCGCGATTTGAGAAATCTCTTATGCCTGGAAGGAGCCCGAAATGACTTGTTACGTCCAAATTTGGACCGGCACAGACGGCTTTCGAAATGTGTATAACTAATCGTCGCTTTCGTCATTACGAGTAAAAGTTGCAGGATGGTATTTTTTGTAATAACATCGAAAACATAAAGTTAAACGGTACCAGTTGCATAGAATAAATGCTATGTTTCCGCATATGCAAGGTCTTTTGAGGTTTTCCGTGGAAAAACAAACCTCGTTAACATCTTCAAAAACCTCTCTTTTAGCCGATAATTTGAAAGCGAACCATGCATAACGCACTATTTCCATAAATATCGGCGCTGATAATTGGTCATGTACTATCGACTGTATTGTAATAGCGTCTTCACGAGAGGCAGTTTCTCGTTCTCTTTCGATTAAATACGAACAATTTTGAAGACACGGACAAACATACATCTTCAGTTTCACATTATGCGTTTGGTCGTTAAGTAGTCGATAGTTATGAATATTATATTATTTGCGACAACAAAAATTTGTACACTGCCAAATAATATTGTAAATTTAATAAAAGTTCATCCGAATATACGCATTTTTCCATTATATCAACTGTAATATAAATAGTGAAGAAAATGACTGTGTTGAAAATAAAAAAAAGAAACTGACGAACAGGCCTCGATCCAGCGACCCAGTGATTACGGGGCTTGAACGCTAACGTTCGTTGATCCGTTTACTCAGTTTTTTTTGTTACAGAGGGTAGCTAAACACGCTGAGCTACCGTGCCGGCTGCCACTAGGCTGCCGCCGGTTCGTAGTTAAAATGGCCATGCACAGGTATATATTTGACGACCGAAATTATCTTGCGATTTTCTCAATAACGCTTGAGAAGTACGCGCTACTGCTTACACATTTTGTTGTCCTCATGGAGTACTACGAGTGTACGAAGTTTGAAGTAAATCCGCGTTCCAAACGTCGTGGCCTGCCCTTGTAAGACCGATAAAGTAACTACGCAATGGAATAACTCGGCAACTACCTCGCCAATGCTGCCAGTACCGATAATCAAGGGACTGTCCGAAACCACGTGCAAGCGGTCCGCCATCACACGGAAGACGGCGTATTCTGAGCTCACACCCCAAATGTTCCTTTTTCAAATGGGACAAGCAAGGACAGCGACGAGACCCCATGCTCAGAAATAATTATCTAAATAAGCACAATCAATTAATGCCAATATAAGAGACCACAAACAAAATTAAAATACAAATGGAAACAAACAAACAATGGTAAATGATGAAACTTCCTGGCGGATTAAAACTGTGTGCCGGACCGAGACTCGAACTCGGGACCTCTGCCTTTCGCGGGCAAGTGCTCCACCAACTGAGCTACCCAAGCACGAGTCACGCCCTCTCCTCTCAGATTTACTTCTGCCATTACCTTGTCTCCTACCTTTCAAACTTTACAGAAGCTCAGTTGGTAGAGCACTTGCCCTCGAAAGGCAAAGGTCCCCCGTTCGAGTCTCGGTCCGGCACACAGTTTTAATCTGCCAGGAAGTTTCATATCAGCGCAAACTCCGCTGCAGAGTGAAAATCTCATTCTGGAATGGTAAATGATGTTACGAGGGCATACTGCCCCCCTGTCCCCCTCCCTTTTCCTCGGAAAATGAACGCTCTGTTACGATTCAAATGTCAGCCAGGCGCCCAGAGTAAATGACGTGGAAGAACAAGTCAGGTTTCGGGTAAATATCATTTACCATTTGTAAAACACTTATTACAAAGGATTATAAAGGGGAAATTTCCAGTTTCACATTAAGCAAACTGATTATAAAGAACAATTTTTTCAGTTTCACTTTAAGTTAACTGTCAACATATACCCAACGGCATTTGCCGCTTATAAGTTTAAAACAGAGTGACTCCAAAAAACAATTTAAATACAAGCCTAAAGGGCCTTTCATAAAAAATGAAGAATAAAAAACAAAATTTAGCCTAATTTGGATATTCACACATCTGGGAACAGGAAAAATACTATCAATGGCAACATGTGGGGTGATTATTCTGATAAAGACAACAGCCTTGGGGTTCTAGAATCATATACCGCAATTCAAACCTACAAACGGGATCCCGACTAATATGAAACCAGGAACGTGGTGGATAATAATGACAATTACTTATAAATGCAACTCCATTAACAAACTGCCTCTACATCTAAAAAACCATTCAATTAAAAACTTGATCAATACCAGATAACAAAAATTTAACAAATTAAGAAACGGCCAACCACAGCCTTCGGAAATTTAAACCTGGCCAACGCCAAACAATATAATTTAAAGAAATATTATAACCTGGGCAACAGCTGTTCACTGCAGTTGCTAGGACATTGGACTCGCATTCGGGAGGACGACGGTTCACACCCGCGTCCGGCCATCGAGATTTAGGTTTTCCATGATTTCCGTAAATCGCTCCCGGCAAACGGGCACGGCCGATTTCCTTTCTCATCCTCGACACAATCCGAGCCTGTGCTCCGTCTCTAATGACCTCGATATCGACGGGCCATTAAACCCATTAGCTGTTACGGCCCTGTAAAATATTAATCCAACCAATTGAAACTTTTAAACTCATATTAATTACCTAGGACGATATGCCTTAAAAAAAAGGGAGAATGAAACAAAATATTATAATTATTGCGGCAGAATCCCGCAACACAGATTATATTTAATCCTTGCTGCTTGAGGTGATGTAGGAGGTGGCAGGCTCGGCGAAGACGATATCGGAGCCGATACACGAAGGCGGCCGCTTCACAACAGAACTAGAGGGCCAACAAGTTCGATGTCTGAGAGTGTCACGACAGCCATAGGACTGAACAAACTAAGGGAGCGACTAAGTTGTGGCGCCACAGGCCCCTTCCACAATGTCCCATAATCGGCCGTTCAGACGGGAAGGGGTTTCCTTAGCAGGCGCGACATCCACCGAAGTCAACAGTTCTCCACACTCTGAATTACCAGTCATTTACACAATGTTAAATACTTTTGCCCTGACAGATTTACTGCTGAGTATGCGATTACTAAAGCCACAGCTCAGGCATTGCAGTCCCCTTAGTTCTGCTTAGCAGAGGCAGGCAAGGTACCGCGTCAGGAAACAAACCCAGACACCAACAACATTGCCTTCTCCTGACTTAGGCCGTCTGACGTGATTAACCAGCTCCGAGCTCACTGGGCCAACGGACAGCATGGTGATCTCACAATCCAAAAGCCAAAGCATCTAATTAATCAGACTCTCCATAATGCCAGTCTCTCTGTGCTTTAATCCATAAAATGAGAGGAAAATGACTCAAACACACAAATTAAATTAATTTTGGAGCTCAAGGGACACGAAGGACCAAGGTCACTGAAATAATGCACACTTGAGAATAACATATTGAAAGGAATTTAGCTAAAACTAGAGTTTTTCATGTCATTTACATGCATATAGACTCCATTCTAATTTTGAAACGTAATTTTTCTTCGAAAAAACGCCGTATCAGCAGATCACGTACCAAATCGTAATGGCCAATGTGACCAGATCCGGGCCCGACACAGCGCATCACTGCGAGCGGAACCGAGACGATTTGATGCCGCAAACTGCACAGGCGCTGACCGCAGCCGCCGATCTGCCCCGTAGTTGGAAGGCGCTCTCTCTAGCAGGAAACCGCTAGTTCTCTAGTGTGCAAGGCGGCAGATTTGAAAGAAGGAAGCCGCCAATGCTCATACACGATGGAGGGAATGTTTCACTTTTTTGAAACAGAAATGACACCTTTAATCCTAAAGGCAACTGCAAAGAGTATCGCAGTGTTTTATGTGCATACTTTTATAAAAGCGAATGGTTCTTTTGAAAATAAAAACTTTGTAGTCGTATGCGTCAGGTAAAGTTCATTCAGTGTTTCTTTTTTCTACGGTAAGGTCGTATGCCGGCCGGTCTGGCCGAGCGGTTCTAGCCGATTCAGTCTGGAACCGCGCGACCGCTACGGTTGCAGGTTCGAATCCTGCCTCGGGCATGGATGTGTGGGATGTCCTTAGGTTAGTTAGGTTTAAGTAGTTCTAAGTTCTAGGGGACTGATGAGCTCAGATATTAAGTCCCATAGTGTTCAGAGCCATTTGAACCATGTGAATTGGCCGGCCGGTGTGGCCGTGCGGTTCTAAGCGCGTCAGTTTGGAACCGCGTGACCGCTCCGGTCACAGGTTCGAATCCTGCCTCGGGCATGGATGTTTGTGATGTCCTTAGGTTAGTTAGGTTTAAGTAGTTCTAAGTTCTAGGGGACTGATGACCTCAGTAGTTACGTCCCATAGTGCTCAGAGCCATTTGAACCATTTTTGAACCATGTGAATTTTTTGCAAGGTCATATGGGACCAAACTATTTAGGTCAACGGTCCTTAAGGCTACACACTACTGAAATCTAACTGAAACTAAATTACGCTATGGACAACACACACACCCATGCCAGAGGGAGAACTCGAACCTCCGACGGGGGGAGCTGCACTGACCGTGACAAGGCGCCTCAGACTGCAAGGCTACCCCGTGCGGCCCAATGTTTCTACCTCAGTTTTGTGAATTCCGATGAATTTTTCTGAAACATCTTGTAACTTTGGGATACGACCGGACGGCAGATAATTTCTCATCGTCCTCTATCAACCGCACTTGTTGCTTTGTGGACTCCTAAAGAGACAGCTCAGAGAAATTGATCTACGTTCTCAAGAGCTGTCTTTCAAGACTTCAAGCTACTTTCCATGAGTTATATGCCGTTACCGGTTCGAGTTAACTTTTGATTTTGTAAAACAGCTTAATCCTTTCAAATACAATTATTCTAAAAGCAAACGCGCTTCTTCAAGTCACAACATTATTACGAAGTGATGCTGAAACGTAATGCCTCAGAACTTTTAATGTGAAAACTCTCCAACCTTTTTAAATAAAACAACCGTTATTAACATTCCATATCTTTAGTCTTCATGCCTACATAATTATTAATTAACATAATCACCCTGGCAGCGAATACATATCTCCTAACGAGAGACCAATTTGTTTTAGACACCATTTATGTAGAATATTTGATGATATTGACGGAGCGAAAGCCTCACCTCGGCTTGCAACGCTTCATCAAAGTGAAGTCCCCGAATATGTTCATTAATTTTTGGAAACAGATGGAAATCGGTTGGGCCCAAGTCGGGACTGTGTGGAGGATGATCAATGACAGTGGACCCAATGTGTCAGTTAAAAAAAATGGTTCAAATGGCTCTAATCACTATGGGACTTAACATCTGTGGTCATCAGTCCCCTAGAACTTAGAACTACTTAAACCTAACTAACCTAAAGACATCACACACATCCATGCCCGAGGCAGGATTCGAACCTGCGACCGTAGCGGTCGCGCGGTTCCAGACTGTAGCGCCTAGAACCGCTCGGCCACCCAGGCCGGCAAAACGCTTTGTCACCATTCGGTATACTTCTTACGTTTGCAGGGGGTCAACCCACGCCGTTGGGAACACACACTTAGCTGGTAAGATATACTTACTTCAGCTACGCCATTACAACCACGACACACTACTGACCGTACAGCTGGATCTCACCTGCATCTGACAACAATAACACTCGCTGGGTGCATTGCGTGACATCGAATTGAGGCGAACGCTGCAGTTGCTGTTCTTATGCTCCTGTGCATTTTTTCGACGTGAATGTGATCCCCCATGACTGAATGGCCCAACCGCTACTCATTTATGTTCTCATATTTATTTGGTGGTAACTGAAGATGAAGCTTTTGGCTTCGAAACCAGTCGTGTTAAGAAATTACAGGCAACTGAAGTGGATTTATTTATTCAATTATTGTTACTAGAACGATGACTTTTTCCCAGATTCCAAACCTCCAACATCAGCCCCTTCTTTGTTGTCGGTTCTTGAAGCATGATGAGCTGCAGTTCCTCCACTTTCAGACACCTCTTTGAAAGTGTCCCCAGAAACGTTCAAATCGTTATAAAGGTGAATGGTGGACACATTCCACATTGATGTCCGATAATAGGTGTTCGGATACATTTAATCAGATAGTATATCACGAAATACCGGGGGGCTCGCTAGATGTTCAAAACTCTGTGAGGCAAGGACTATCAGTCTCAAATAATACTAAGGGCCGTCTGAGTACTTCGTTCTAGAAGATCCATAGTTCATTCTTTGCAACGGAGAACCTAGCAAGGTCATAAATTACACAAGCCAGGACAAAACAAAAGTATATAAAATTGACGTAAAAAGTGTTAATTAAGTACCGATAAAGAAACAAACATATAGATGCGGATCTAATCACATTTTCAATGACAAAATCCTCTACGGCTGTAAAAGTTATTTATTTCTGAAAAGGAAAGCCCTACCTGGTTTCAGGACTCTCATCCCATCTTCAGGTGCATATTAAAATGTAAGTCCACAAATGATACATAACTAAGGTTAAAATAGGTTAAAATGTGTTAAAACAGAGCATCCCTGGTACATGGCATGCATGTTAACATCCTCATCAGTTCTAGATCTGCCAAAAAGCCTCTCGCAGAGAAGCACACAACCTTCGTTCTGCATCCTTTGTGGACGCACATTTTAATATGCAGTTGAAGATGAGACACACATCCTGAAATCTGAAAACGCTTTCCTTTTTAGAAATAAATATTTTTACAATTATAGCGGATTTTATCATTGACACTGAATAACAGTTTTGATTGTCCCGTCAAGGGAAACGTGTGTAACCACATTTACTGAAACTTTAAGTGAACAGATTTTGTGTACAATATTGGGTCCATTAACCAAGTATTTGCTAAGCTTGCTGACGCTACACACGTTCCCACAATACCGCTGCCATTTTCAGAATCACCACTCCCAGTGTGTCTCTCCCGCTTCTTGTAATTCACAGGCTATTAACTCTCATCAGTGACGTAAACTAAATTGGTCGATTTTGCAGAATACAACTACAGGAATATGACAATAACACTCCTCTTACTGAAGGGGCGACAAATCATGTGTCTGAAAATTTTAACTCAGTGTTCTAAACAAATCGATTTTTGCATTTTGACATTTCTGAATACATAGTGTTCAGTACCCAAAAGCAATAAATTTAGAGACAAACCTAGGAGCCTGTAGCTCTGACGGCAGCGATGGCACGTCACGGAATTAGCGAAAACCTTGGGCAACCATCCTCATGCATGACTGCTTACAGCGTAACAAACAACTTGGATACAACTTGCTCGATAGGGTATTATGCGCAGGAGGCTTGTGTTGTGTCATGTAAGTCCGAGAAAGAAACCGGAAGTCCATCGACACGATAGACGTGTTGTCATAAAATTATACGTATCACCTCGAAAAATAATGTTAAATAATAACCTTTTTGTTTCTTTCAGATACAAGTCCGGAGTCCTGGTACATACTGAAATCTCGCCACGGGAACGTAGCACTCCTGTAGAGGAACGAAAAAAATAAGGCAGCCCACTCACGAAGTGTATAATATCGTGCAGTAATTCGTCTTCTGCAGTAGTGAAAACGTTGCAAGTCTTCTGGATTAAGCTGATACAGCTGCAACATTTCCACTGCTGGAAATGAAGTCCCATGCTTCTTGACAGAGCGTAGGAAAACGATGCGAGAGATCCGCACCATCGTACTAAGCAAGGCGCTAATGAAGGTGGTTTGCCGTTGCCTTCTTCCGACTCTAATGGGGATGAATGATGACGTTGATACGATGCAACAACACCCAGTTACCTCGGGCAGGTGAAATTCCCTGACCCCACCGGGACTCGAACCCGGGACCCCATGCTCGGCAAGCGAGAACGCTATCGCGAGACCACGAGAGGCGGACATTTCCACTCCTGCAGAACATAAATTACCTCACGATACTCCATTATGTCAGTGGGCTGCGCCATCTTGTTATCGTTCTTCTGGTGTTACAATACTGTGTCGCGAAGATTTGCATGTCTACCAGGTCTACAGACATGTACCTAAAAACAAGCCAAAAATTAATTTCTAACATTCAATTTTGCGAGGTAATAGTAATAAAACAATGACTAACTCTCGTAAACGGTAATCTCGCTTTCCTTCTCGTTTCCTGTTGTTCGTGCAGTATTCTCATAAACTGTTCACGAAAAGGTTCGGCAGCGAAGGGTTGCCATATCGCCACAGTAAAGGCAAGGGTAAGCTGCAGCGTAATGTAAGTCACTGCAAGGAAGCGCACTGTCGGATACTGGGTGCAATATGATATGAGCGTGAGTCGCCCTCCTGCAAGGCAGACATTCATCAAACATGCGAATCAGGCGAAGTGAGTCCGCAAGTAGATTCTAGTAGCCCGCGGCAGACATCGCTAGTGGAGTATAACTGTGATTCACATCTCGCATCGCGTGCAGCAGATAGTGCGGAACTTTGTATCACTGCGCACCAAGACACAAGCTGCCATCTGCGTCATAAACGGCAGAGTGCGTTCGAGAGTGTGTTGCTGCAGCAATTCCAACGAGAGCCAGTCGGACTTCCAGTCGCTACCGCTACGGGTCCATTTCATCACAACTCTGCTGCCCGAAGGACAGTATTGCTCATCAGTATGGGACCCTTACCAGGTTGGATTAATAGAAGAGATAGACATGATCCAGCGAAAAGCAGCGCGATTCGTCATGGGGACAATTAGTCAGCGCGAGAGCGTTACGGAGATGCTGAACAAGCTCCAGTGGCGGACACTTCAAGAAAGGCGTTACGCAATACGGAGAGGTTTATTATCGAAATTACGAGAGAGCACATTCCGGGAAGAGATGGGCAACATATTACTACCGCCCACATATATCTCGCGTAATGATCACAACGAAAAGATCCGAGAAATTAGAGCAAATACGGAGACTTACAAGCAGTCGTTCTTCCCACGCACAATTCGTGAATGGAACAGGGAAGGGGGGATCAGATAGTGGTACAATAAGTACCCTCCGCCACACACCGTAAGGTGGCTCGCGGAGTATAGATGTAGATGTAGATGTATGACGCTTTTTAACAACCCAAGACACCGACACATTAGCACATACGCCGGGTTGAGACTACAGTGTACACTAATTTCACTAAGCTCAGAGTAAGACAGTCACAGATTATGAATATTGTACAACGATGTCTTAAAGTTGGGTCTTTGTGGATCAGAATTGCGTTCATTTCAGTAGTTAGTCTTATAGGTATGAGTGCCTGATGATTTGTTGTGAATAGAATCCCTTTTTTTTACTGATATCAGTGGCACCTAGATGTGTGTTGACAAAATACCTGTTGGTGACGAAGTGTAGTTACATCACGAGGCATTACATTCACGGCATTAGGTATTAGAACCAAGAAGGAAAATTAAGACTGGGAAACCAAGACAGAAGTGCTCGGCTTAAAAACCTGTAAGACTGCGATGGAGTCTTTCTTCTGTGCTGTTAACCTGTATCCCGAAAAAGCAGTGTAAGGCATGAAAGAGAGGTTCAAGAATGTGATTAAAGTTGAAGATGAAAGTACATCTGTATTAAGATTCGCGGAAGACGTTGCAAATTACAGGACCTGTTAAAACGAAATCGGCATACAACACTAGCATGTCGTTATACGTCTCTCATTCCTAAAAACCGAACCTGCTATTCTTGTACTGGGAAAAGCCACGTATAACGGTAACTTGCCGTGAAACAAGCTAATGTTACCCTCTGAGAGGATTTTGAAATATTGCCAGCGTGTGTCTATTGGATAAAGGTATCGGACTATAATTTTGAATATGGTGAACTTAACAAAAAAAACTAAACAGACATTAAACTTGGGAGTTAATGAAAGTGAAAAAATTCGTATGTGAATGAGTTAATGAACGGTCGTCAGCCCAATTGGGAACATTAATTTGGAAATATATGTTTAAGTAAATTGGACTTTTGTTATTGAAGCTATTTTCATTACTATTTCCCTTTGAATAGTGCACAAGATACAATTGACGTAGGACACTCTGAGCAGTGTCTAGCAGCAGTTGTCAATAACGCATGCACCAGTAATTATAGAAAGCAAATTTGTACCATGCTCATACTAATAACAGGTACACCAAGATCATTACTTAAACCAATTCTGAAATGTTACTGCATGAAGTGCAGAACTAAATTTGGACATGAAGGGCTTCTATTTTAACTGACATGTAAAAACACAAATTAACATAAATAATATAAATAATACCAAAATTACACTTTATACTCTCTCTCTTATATATATAATTTCCTTAGCAACAGTAGTAATCCAATTATCTATCTAATATGCGAAGCATATGTGGGGACCCATAAACCAAAAGAGTGTCACTAGTCAACCTCTATGATTATTTCAGTAGAAAGACTAATTCAAACAAAGCTAGTCCTTAACTTCACTTGGAATAATTTATAGTTTACTGTACGAAGCAAAATATTCAACACTGATCTCGATTAACTTTAAAAAAATCATTCATGATAGTAATCAAGACCACATTCTGTTTAAAATGAGCTCAACTTATTTGCCTTTTTTATCACGTTTGAAGCAGATATTTTAGACAATAACCTTTACACAATCTGGCACTGTATTCTTGCAAAACTATACTTTTGCAATAAACTGACAGTACTTTAGCGAAATCCTATGTGACTTCACTTTTGTGGTTCTAGCTTTAACTTTTGCTACTCCTTTCACATTTGACAAACAAAAAGAAACCACATTGAAAACACTTGAAAGCAAGAATAGTTCATTTAAAACAGGGTACTCGGTTTTAGTAACACTTACGAGAGGACCCTGCATAAATTCGTGATCAGGATAGAAGATATGGTTACGGACACAGATTTATAGCATGTTGATTATTAATATTATCACTCACACAAATTAACTGGTCCATGCCCATATACATATCTAGATGTATGACGTTAGTGAAGCAGTGGCGAAGTTTTGGTCGCAAGGGATATGGCGGCTAACTGTACTCACAGCTCTTGAGGTACGAATGCTGTATAAAATCTCTTCTTGGCGTGGAATTTTCAACATATTAGAGACATTCCTCTCTGCCGAGAATATCTAGTAATAGCCATATCCACATCCGAAGCAAAAATCCCTTGCAAAGCAGCTTCCAAATGCACCGTCGAAGTTTACTGTGGCAGAGCTGGCCACTTACTGCGTACCGTTCACATCAAACAACCGCCCAGTTTGACAGCCAAAACCACCTTTTACATCACGCCATGCCACTTCCGTTGCGGAGGGACTTCACTACGTCTTTTACATTTTATAATACAAGTGCCCTAAGCATGAACCAGCTTCCAATTAACATTGTCTTTCTTATAAACATACACATATTATAAAAATTCAATATTTTAACAAATCATTTTGCTTTTTGTCATATATATGTTACGACATCCCAATTTCCCGTCACAAATCAGTTAGCTTAACTAACACAGAATGCACACTCCATAATTGCAGCTACACGGTTGCATAATATAAACCTACTTCTAATCGACATAAGTTTTACAAGCAGTCTACTAAGCGCAACACTAATTAGACTGAGAGTAAACCAAGATGAAAGCAGTGCAGGGTAGTGGAAATGAGATTGGCGGCAAACTGAACGCCAAAATTGGGGACCTCTAAGTAGAAGAAGTTAAAGAACTCTGTTATACTCGAATTAAAACAACGAATGACGAAGGAAGCAAAGATGAGATAAGAAGCAGTCAAGTACAGGCAAATAGCATCGAATAGTCTGATATCTTTTACTGTTGAAAATTATGTGGAGGAGGTCCTCTACAAAATCTATGAGGAACAGATTTTTTTGGAAGAAAGGACTGGATGGGAGTGCAATATCCACAACTATATTTTTTTCAATATTATATTGTCGACAATATTATATTGACGACGATATTTGTATGTGGAATGTAACTGAACTTTGATCGTATTCTCGTGATACTGCTAACAGGGACTTCATCGTTAAATAATTATTATCAACGATATAATTTAATATTTTGTACAAAAATAATATCTCAGACAAAACCCATGTAAAAAGACTAAGAAAATCTCAATCTATTGTTATCTATGATTTCTGTAGAAAAATCCTTCTTCTTGTTCGAACTGTTGTACTGATAGAATGTGATAGGCCTGTAAAAAACTGCACTAAAGTATTGTTATGTTGCTAACTGATATATGAAAACATAGTATATGTGTTATTGAAATGAATCTTCTTTGTCTGCAGTTTTATTGCATTGTAATCTCGTCCTATATAAATGTTAAGTTTTCTGCTCAGCTACCAAAGAGCGCACCCATTAGCGCTATTGATCTACAGCGCAGTTTTAGTAAATAGTGAATATTAATATCTCATGAAACATAGAGAAATATTTTCGAATGTTAATGCATATAGTGAAGGTGAGAAAATATTTAATAAATATTATTTATTACGAGTAAAATACAGCAGGAAGTAGACTCGATAAGTGATTGTCTTATGTTAGCAGCCATCTTAGAAAAATATTGCATCGGCAGTTTTAGATCGATTTTCTATCCAGATTTAAATGTTTTTGTTATAATTGCAATAATAATTGTGTACTGGTGGCCGAGAACCCACTATGAGCTAAAAAATCCCAGTTAGACGGTGAATACACGCAAACAGCATCTTACGTGATATAAATTCTTATCTGTTGATGTATGAAGCCTGGTAACTTCGTAATAACTCTTATGAAATATTTCGACAGGAAAATGCATTAGTGTTGTGTACGTGTGGTACTGTGTGACAAAACTGTTGATTTTGCTTAAAGAAAAGTGTTGCCACCGCGAGATTACAGTAGCGTTAATTTAGATAAACGATCTGCAGAGAGCAAAGAGTCCTTTAAATAGCAGCCCTGAAATTACTTAAAATTATAACTCTTGAATAAATGATAATTAATTGAAACCCTGAGGTGCCGACAGGTGTTGTTGATATACCTCGATGGGGACAGCTGAAAATGTGCTTTGTCCCGCCGGCCGAAGTGGCCGTGCGGTTCTAGGCGCTACAGTCTGGAACCGAGCGACCGCTACGGTCGCAGGTTCGAATCCTGCCTCGGGCATGGATGTGTGTGATGTCCTTAGGTTAGGTAGATTTAATTAGTTCTAAGTTCTAGGCGACTGATGACCTCAGAAGTAAAGTCGCACTTTCGTGAATGAACTTAGTGACATTTACACTGCTTGACAGACAATACTGCTACTCGTTCCCAGGTGGCGATTTCATTAGAAAAATTACGTTCATTAGCCGGGAAAAGTAGTGATTAAATAAAACATCATGTTACGTTAATAATAAGTAACTAGTTTTATTGTAATCTTGCTGAAATTGTACAACACAACACACGCAATTACACCACACGCCACAGCAGGACATGTGTTAAGATATCTGGAATAACTTCCACGGTACTAATTCAGATGACTGCTGACAAAAAGATGGTAAAAGAACGAGAGACGATCGCAGACAAATCAAGAGTCTTCTTTCATGACAGAAGAACTGGCTCACCATCGCCTTGCCCATATTGTGCAGGGCTGTCACCCCTACGGCCAGTACAGCGTCTGAAAAAATCCCTGTAGTGCGACGCGGTGATCTTGACGACAGAAGTGGTCTTAATCGAGACCAAGTCCTTATGAATGTAATTAGTCCATTAACGCTACTCTTTTCGTCTTAGTGAGAGCAGTAAAAATAAGGCATTTAGATGTTGCAGTTTCAAATTGAGCACCCAGTCATTTACTATCTCATCGATCGCCAATTCGTTGAACAGCAAATTCACTGTGGCATTTAATTCCGTTGATAACTACAAACATCACAGTGACGGCTTAATCTATATAAAAGCTAACAGACATTCACGTTCTAGCTCGTTAAACCGACACTCAAGTTGTCTTACATTCGAACAGAACAGCAATGTTAAGTTGTCGGCCAGATGTCACAACGCTACCTAACCGACACAGCAGTCAAGTATTGTCTCATCGATCCGATTCAAAAGCCACTGCCTTGACGCACATCTTAGCGAACAGAACAACGAAGCATGGAGAATAATGGAAAAACACACCCTGGGTGGCTCAACACTCTTTAGCTGCATAACAGGTTCAAGCTGGTACACAGGTTATCTACAGGTTCACTTCTTTCTATTCACAAAATTTATTTCCCATTAACTGTGTTCTTGGTCATATATATAATGATGAATAATCTAAAACTTTCACCTCAAATATTGCGGTAATGGAAAGTGCGATTGTTGTTGTGTTGTATTCACAGAATGGATTAGTAGTCAGGAGCCGTCCACTGTGGCCGAGCGGTTCTAGGTGCTTCAGTGCGGAACCGCGCTGCTGCTACGGTCGCAGGTTCGAATCCTGCCTCAGGTATTGATGCGTGTGATGTTCTTAGGTTAGTTAGGTTTAAGTACTTCTAAGTCTAGGGGAATGATGACCTCAGACGTTAAGTCCCATAGTGCTTAGAGCCATTTGAACCATTTAGTAGTCAGGAACTCGTAGTCAGTCAGAAGAATGTAATAATACTTAGAAATGTATTTTTGTGCAAACATATGCTTTTTAAATGGAACAATGCCTATTGTCTTTAACATACTTAAAGTAGTGTGAATTAGAATGTCAGTGAAGGATTATAGCGCGAGTCGTTTACGATATACTGTATTTTGAAAAGTTCCCTCACCGATACTTGTACAATACCTGTGGTAGCAGACACTAAAAAACAACACAAGTACACAAACAAGTTATGTGGATTATGACCAGTATAGAGACAATTGACCATCATAGGTTGTGTTCAAAATGACCACTGGCAGAGGCAATAAACTTTTCCAGTTTGGTATGAAACGACTACACACGTGTTAGCATTTCAGCGCAGATGCCCGAGCAGGCTGCAGTGATACGTCATTGCATATAATGGTGTGCCCTTGTAGACAGCATCGTTCAGCTTTCCCCACTGAGAAAAGCCTACATTTGGGAAATCCGGGGAACGGGCCGGTCACGGTACAGATCCTCTGTGTCCAATCAAACGATATGAAAACCATTCGTGAAGTCTTGCTGTGTTACTTCGTGCTCTATGGGCTGCACAACCATCGTGCTGGTACCACAGGTTCCTCCTGATTTGCAGAGGAACGTCTTCTAGCGTCCATGGAAGATGGTATGTTAGGAGGCTGCGGTACTTGCGTGCGTTCGCTGCTCCATGAATGAAAAACAGGGCTATGAGCTGTTGTTCCACTATCTTACACCACACGTTTACACTCCATGGACGCTGACGTTCTACCTGTTGAATTCAATAGTGATCGTCAACTGATCAATAGTGCATGTTTAGGTGCTTTACCTGGTCATCATTAAACAAGACACGCGATTCATCTTGAGTATCCTCTCTAAACCCCGAACACGATTCTCATAAGTGTTTCCATGCAGCTCTTGATGGAGGAGGATGTGGTAGGTGTTTTGGCGTAACCACAAGCGCCGGAACGAAGACGAAGAACACAAGAACAGAGAAGGCGGTGAAACGACGTCGGTCAATGATGTGCTGATTAAGACCGCGCCACGACAGGAGCGACACCTGCAAGAAGTGAATAGAAGCGCCGCCCCTCCAGTCTCGGCAGCTCAGATCGACTCAGTGTACGGACATTAGTGGACAGTAGAGGCACATATGTAGACTGGCATTCGCAGATCAGTTATTAATGACGTGCGTCAAACTTGCAGGAACATTGCATAGCCAAGATAATTACTCTTCGGATGTCGCCCATCGTTTGCGACTTCTCCTTGTAAATCTCCAAATTAAGGATTGTTAATTTGCTTTATAGAAATAAAACTGCTAACATTATTTGCTTGAATTGTATAGCATTCCGAGAAAGCCGCATCCCTTAGGCACCCTATACGAGACGAGTGGGCAACACCCAACAATAGGGCCGGCCTCGGTGGCCGAGTGGTTCTAGGCGCTTCAGTCCGGAACCGCGCGACTGCTACGGTCGCAGGTTCGAATACTGCCTCGGCATGGATGTGTGTGATGTCCTTAGGTTAGTTAGGTTTAAGTAGTTCTAAGTTCTAGGGGACTGATGACCTCCGATGTTGCCGGGTGGTGTGGTCGTGCGGTTAAAGGCGCTTCAGTCTGGAACCGCGTGACCGCTACGGTCGCAGGTTCGAATCCCGCCTCGGGCATGGATGTGTGTGATGTCCTTAGGTTAGTTAGGTTTAATTAGTTCTAAGTTCTAGGCGACTGATGACCTCAGAAGTTAAGTCGCATAGTGCTCAGAGCCATTTGAACCATTTGAACCTCCGATGTTAAGTCCCATAGTGCTCTGAGTCATTTTGATTCCAACAATAGGGATGTAACCTATGTCGATGGAGAATGCGTAGGACACTTGCCTGACTCGTGCCATTTCCTCGTACGAATACACAGGAGCTACTCTGCAACAGCAGTAAGAACATTAATTCCTCCCCCCCCCCCTTCTTCTGTCGTCACTTATTTCCTTCTGTTACCTTGTCTAGGTGTTACACTGTCACTTTCACGTAACTGGTTGAACAGGATGATAAGTAATTGCCGAGACAGCTGACGTCTATTGGGAGAACTTGCCGCATACATTGTACAAGAACTGCATTCTTACTACACTCTCCATACACGATGTTCATGTCTGCTATTTCTACGTTGGTAAATCCTATAGTGCACTCACGACCTACTGTTTGGACTGATTAGCAAGTAGCAATGCACTCAAGAACATACAAGCACACTGTAAGTGTTGTGTTGGCAGAAGAGCCCACACCGTGTTACGAACGGAGGCCGAAATGCACGCGTTTTAGCTCACGCAGGCTGGCGTGAGGAGGGAAGAACTATATTCACGTGAGGCCTGGAACATGACAAGGAATTGGAATTCAGAAAGCGGACGTAATTAGTTTGATACTTAATTTTAATCTATTAATGATCAACGTCGCCCTTGACGGTACATGATTCACAATATTATCAGTAATTATAGTAACGGTATATGGCGCCTTGCCAGGTCGTAGCAAATGACGTAGCTGAAAGCTATGCTAAACTGTCGTCTCGGCAAATGAGAGCGTATATAGACGGTGAACCATCGCTAGCAAAGTCGGCTGTACAACTGGGGCGATTGCTAGGGACTCTCTCTTGACTAGACCTGCCGTGTGGCGGCGCTCGGTCTGCAATCACTGATAGTGGCGACACGCGGGTCCGACGTATACTAACGGACCGCGACCCATTTAAAAGCTACCTCCTAGCAAGTGTGGTGTCTGGCGGTGACACCACAGTAAGTAAATGAAACAACATCGTACCTAGGAATTACGCTGGTTTAATGGCACAAAACACGTCGACGTCGAAACTTTTCAAAACAAGATATCTCATAAACGACTTGCACTAGAATCCTGCAACAAACACCACTGACATTCTAATTTACACTCTTTTTAGTTTGTTAATGTCAGTAGGCGTTGTCCCGTTTAAAAAAGTTTATGTCAGCTCAAATATACACCTTCTATGTATTATTACAATCTATTTATTGGCTAACAACACAAGCCCCTGACTGCCAATCCATACTGTGAAAACCACAGTGTAATGGCACTTTCCATTTCCGCAACAATTGCAGTGCAAGTTTTAGGTGATTATCCAGAACACAGCTGTTAATGGGAAATAAACAATATTCCTCGACCATTCGAGAAATATCAGTGTTTTGATGGATTTACCAATTTCCCTTAAGCAATACAGCGGGAAGTACACTATTGAAGAGCCACAATAATTTTTTTCCTTTATAATTATGAAGTTGTTCTACCAAAAAGCGACGGAAAGATCAGTTAACATAAAACTTAGTTGATTCCGTGGCCTCTCCATAGTAAATACACTCCTGGAAATTGAAATAAGAACACCGTGAATTCATTGTCCCAGGAAGGGGAAACTTTATTGACACGTTCCTGGGGTCAGATACATCACATGATCACACTGACAGAACCACAGGCACATAGACACAGGCAACAGAGCATGCACAATGTCGGCACTAGTACAGTGTATATCCACCTTTCGCAGCAATGCAGGCTGCTATTCTCCCATGGAGACGATCGTAGAGATGCTGGATGTAGTCCTATGGAACGGCTTGCCATGCCATTTCCACCTGGCGCCTCAGTTGGACCAGCGTTCGTGCTGGACGTGCAGACCGCGTGAGACGACGCTTCATCCAGTCCCAAACATGCTCAATGGGGGACAGGTCCGGAGATCTTGCTGGCCAGGGTTGTTGACTTACACCTTCTAGAGCACGTTGGGTGGCACGGGATACATGCGGACGTGCATTGTCCTGTTGGAACAGCAAGTTCCCTTGCCGGTCTAGGAATGGTAGAACGATGGGTTCGATGACGGTTTGGATGTACCGTGCACTATTGAGTGTCCCCTCGAAGATCACCAGTGGTGTACGGCCAGTGTAGGAGATCGCTCCCCACACCATGATGCCGGGTGTTGGCCCTGTGTGCCTCGGTCGTATGCAGTCCTGATTGTGGCGCTCACCTGCACGGCGCCAAACACGCATACGACCATCATTGGCACCAAGGCAGAAGCGACTCTCATCGCTGAAGACGACACGTCTCCATTCGTCCCTCCATTCACGCCTGTCGCGACGCCACTGGAGGCGGGCTGCACGATGTTGGGGCTTGAGCGGAAGACAGCCTAACGGTGTGCGGGACCGTAGCCCAGCTTCATGGAGACAGTTGCGAATGGTCCTCGCCGATACCCCAGGAGCAACAGTGTCCCTAATTTGCTGGGAAGTGGCGGTGCGGTCCCCTACGGCACTGCGTAGGATTCTACGGTCTTGGCGTGCATCCGTGCGTCGCTGCGGTCCGGTCCCAGGTCGACGGGCACGTGCACCTTCCGCCGACCACTGGCGACAACATCGATGTACTGTGGAGACCTCACGCCCCACGTGTTGAGCAATTCGGCGGTACGTCCACCCGGCCTCCCGCATGCCCACTGTACGCACTCGCCCAAAGTTCGTCAACTGCACATACGGTTCACGTCCACGCTGTCGCGGCATGCTACCAGTGTTAAAGACTGCGATGGAGCTCCGTATGCCACGGCAAACTGGCTGACACTGACGGCGGCGGTGCACAAATGCTGCGCAGCTAGCGCCATTCGACGGCCAACACCGCGGTTCCTGGTGTGTCCGCTGTGCCGTGCGTGTGATCATTGCTTGTACAGCCCTCTCGCAGTGTCCGGAGCAAGTATGGTGGGTCTGACACACCGGTGTCAATGTGTTCTTTTTTCCATTTCCAGGAGTGTAATTCGCTTGCGTGACGCACAAAACACAATGAAAAATGAGTTATTGGTGGAATGTTGTCGTTTAAGTTAGAAATATATTGTTCTTACAATATCTGGAGACCGAAATATTACCGAACACATGATTGTATTGAAAGTGCGATTAACAGAATATGTGAGACATCACATCGGTTTCATCTCCTTCGTGTCAACGCAGTGAACGCTCACACACGGCTGCTGATTACTCTCTTTGAAAGTTAGATTACTGAACTGCGTTAGCAGACTGGACTCAAAATTCTATAGTGGCCAATGGTATGTGACCTTTATTCATAAACAGGAAGCCAAACACATGAGGGATGTCCCTATTCACTGAACAGCACGGGAAACTGTCTTAAAAACCAGCATTGAAAATCAAACTCCTGTTCGGGGACACGTTTGATTGTATTTCGACGCATCATTTTGCAACTTCTAGTGTCAGTCAAGGTTTTATCACTTCTGCGAAACGTTTATACTTGTGCCAAAAGCTGATCACTGTAAGTGTCGTACGAATAAGTTCGGATAAGAAGCTAAACTCCGTACCAGTACAGGCCTCGAGCCCCGACCCATTTCCTGAACTATTCATTCGTTCATCTTATTACGTAGATTCCATCAACAAGAAGAACCTTCACGGACGTATAACGAGTCCAGTTATACATTTGCACAATCTTAATATATTCATTGCATTGTCGTTGATAATAACACTGTACTGCTCACAGTATTTGTGCTTACGTCAGTTCATTATAATCTAGTAAATTAGAAGGGCACATCTGTAACAACAGAGACAGGTTGGCACAACAGTACTTCTTGTTACCTACCTGCATAATGAACGCTGTTACTTGGCACCTACCTAATCGTAGTCTCAAAACATTGAAGCCAGGTAATCCATAAATTGTAGAGAAGATACTACGATGCGAACAGTTTGCTGTCTCCCTTAGTCGTACGCTGTATGTTTCGGCTGATCTGTCCTCGAAAGTGTTAGCAGTGGAGGATCTCCATACGTGAACTTAGTTTCTGCTTACGACTGTCTCTTTAGAATATGATGTAGAAATAAGTGACGACAATGGTTTTAGGTGAGTAACATTTGAGATGTGTCCTTAGTTCTCTATGCTGCGGAAAACATCATAACGGTCCGCAGCTCGTGGTCGTGCGGTAGCGTTCTCGCTTCCCACGCCCGGGTTCCCGGGTTCGATTCCCGGCGAGGTCAGGGATTTTCTCTGCCTCGTGATGACTGGGTGTTGCGTGATGTCCTTAGGTTAGTTAGGTTTAAGTAGTTCTAAGTTCTAGGGGACTGATGACCATAGATGTTAAGTCCCATAGTGCTCAGAGCCATTTGAACCAACATCATAACGAGGTAGCCACCATCAACCACACACTAACATGAAACTCGTATAGAAATTCGTGACAGATTAAAACTTTGTGCCTGAAGGAGCTGGAACGTAGGCCTTTTGCCTTTCGCTGGCAAGTGCTCTATCGACTGAGAAGGCGAAACTCATACCTTAGAGTTCAGTCCTCGCACTGCTTATAGCCGGCAGACAGAAATACAGTATGACACAATTTGCTCTCACATCACGAGACATACGTTTCTTTGCTACTGTGCAGCTTCTCGGCATTCCTAGTTGCACACTATTCAACTAAGATGTTAGAGTTAATAAAAACTAGGCGTGAAGAGTAGTGGCGAGAGAATGGGAGATTTCATAGAGCCCAACATAAACAATTTCACTGGGGTTCAGCACTGAGGTTGAGCAATGAGATGTGATTTGTCCACGACGGATATTATCGTGAATACCCCTTCAAGGAGTAAAAATTTATCATATCTGTACATTTAGGCAACAAAGGACGCTTTTATTTACATAGTTCCACTTGAAAGTGCAATCATCTATAACTTTTTATTGTATGATAATGAAATGGTTTCGGACCATCTGGAGGAATTTTACGGGCATGTATGCAATAAGAAATACAGGAGAAGGGAACGCTTAGCAGATACGTATGTTTTATAAGGCACTGCGTTCTTTGTTATCCTACACGTCGATAAAATCCTACACGTCGAAAAAATGGCATCAGGGAAATGCATTTGAGTGATGAACGCTTGTCTTTATGCAGACAGCTTAACAATGAACTCGTTCTGAATACACTGTAGAGGCTTTGGAAATCAAGCGAACGGACGTGTGTCAGACACGTTTTGCTGGTGCTCCATAAATCACAATACTTGTTAGCGGAGACCTCAATTAGGTCAGCAGCGCTCTCCCGTTCAAATTCATTTCTCGCAGGACAGCGAGAAAACGACACGTCAGTCGCGGTTCGTTTACTCTGCTACGCTCAAATCCCCCCCCCCCCCCCCCACTTCTCAATCTTCCCACCCACCACTCCCGAGTCGCACTGTCCCCTTTTCGCCCGTAAAGCCGCTGACAGCAGGAACATTTAGAGGTAGTGTGCGCAGTCTACTGGGGAACTGTGGTATATCACTGGTCTGCACGAAATCTGCACACTAGGCCTGCTGAACGCTGTGATTTGACGGGCGACGGGGACAATTTTGGAGGTCGATACACGACTCGCGCTTTGTCCCATTATGCATCCAATTCTTAGGAAATACCAACACTCGATGTTCTTCGCGGCGCGCCTGATCGGTCTGCTGCCAGTCACCGTGGATTTGAGCCGGTACCCTCCCAGGGCGCGGCGATCCTGGCTGCTGCTGGTGTACTCCCTGCTGCTCGTCTGCTCCTGGAGCGCCGTCTGTGTCGTCAAAACCATAGCCGCGCTGCACCGCCGCGATGCAGCCAAGTGGGACGCCTTCAGAGAGCTGCTGCTCAGTTTCGTCACCACTTTCCAAATACTCGTTCCTCTTCTGAAAGCGGACGAGTACACGGCTGCCTTCAATCAGTACATGGAACTAATCAAAAACTCTGAGGACACGTGGGGCAGTGGACTGCCTCACTCGTACACCAGAACTGTTAAGGTACTCTGCTGCAGCACAGTTTTCCTGTACATCGTTCCGACGATGCTCATGGTTGTTTTGATGTACGTAGAGAGCAGGCACGACTGGGTTCCGATTGCAATGTACTTTTCGTCCAAGTTCAGCACACACGTTCAAGACACGTTCCTAATGATCATGATAGCGAACATCAGAGCGAGGGTGCAGTGGTTGAACAGCGTTCTTAAGGAGCTGGTGGACAAGACGGATGCACATTTCTGGTTGAGCGGCTCATGGAGGGCGCGCATGTTGACCTCTATACAGGTGAGTGTCACTCTCAAAACCATGGAAAAACTTTTGGGTACGTAATATTTCAATACGGAATGGTCATTGAAAATGTGATATCTACATGAACTGTGATACAGACTGACCCCTGGTGCCGTATAGTTTCATTTGGTTAAAGTACGTATGCTTGCGTTTCAGGCACGCTGCCCAGTTTCGTTCGATAATGAGGTGTCAGTCTGATACAGTTGGAGAGCTTCCGCAAAGCAGTACGAGATTAGGAGAAATACCAAGTTGGCTGGGCCACGAATGGAAATTTAGTCTGTGGGTGATGAATATGATGTTTGGTTTGTGGGGCGCTCAACTTCGTGGTTATCAGTGCCATTACAGATTCCCAACCTTTGCCCATGCCAATCTCACACTTTCATGAATGATGATGAAATGATGAGGACAGCACAAACACCCATTCATCATGAGGCAGGTGAAAATCCCTGACCCCACAGTGAATCGAACCCGGGACCCCGTGCTCAGGAAGCGAGAACGCTACCGCGAGACCACGAGCTGCGGATTTAGACTGAGGAGCGGGCCTGATAGAGTAGTCAGCGCAGTTGTACAAAGCCACTGTCCAACGGTGGGGTAATTGTTAGTGCATCTGCCCAGTGGTCAGGAGACCTGGGTTCAAATCCCAACCACGTCGCTTTAGTCTGCGTATATACGTCATAGACGTTTGAGACTTGAGAAGGTGTTTGGAATCATACAATTTCATTTTCTAAGTAAATTGTTGAGCTGGCACACATTGATCACATTTTAATCTGTCTGAACAGAATCAGTATCGTCTTTACAGCCACCGTAAATTCTGCAGGGTGTAACTGAACTCCACCGTCAAAATTTTGCATGCTGCTCAGTGATATGTTCTGGATATTCTGATATAAAGGACCTGTGGTCTACAGGATAATATTGCAATTGTGGCCGGCCGCGGTGGCCGTGCGGTTCTAGGCTCTGCAGTCCGGAACCGCGTGACTGCTACGGTCGCAGGTTCGAATCCTGCCTCGGGCATGGATGTGTGTGATGTCCTTAGGTTAGTTAGGTTTAAGTAGTTCTAAGTTCTATGGGACTGATGACCTAAGATGTTAAGTCCCATAGTGCTCAGAGCCATTTGAACCATTTTTTGCAATTGTGATTTATTCATTTTGCTACCCCAATTGCCTCTATTTCTGTGAAGATACTTTCACGATACTAAAAAACACGCTAACATGACATCACACAAAATGTAAAACACAAACACAGCCCTCAGACGAAAGGCGTATACTTATGTCACCAGCGTAAACATCTCCTTCCCCATTGATGATTTTGTATTTAGAAACTATTAGCACGGTTAGACAATAAAATAAAAATAGATATATAAATAAAATTAAAAAAATAAAAAAAATCATTGTTTCTTAGTGTGGTAGCGTGAGTAGGACTAAAAAAATTGTATATTCTTAAACTGACTCATTCCACATTATTTCGATAAAAGAATGGCTTAAATGATCTTTTGACATGTTTTGACTTGTGTTTATAAAATATACTGTAGAATGAAAAGTTTCGTGTATGTAGGTAAACGTGTTTACTCATACTGTGCTTGAAAACCATGTATCCACTACTGGAACCAGGCCAGAATTAACCTAAATCTGAGAAAAAGGCTGTGTATGCTATCAAAGCAACTGAAGATGAGCCCTCAGCTCTCCAAATGGAACGTGCATTGAAATAAAATCACGATTGAGACTGAAACCTGTTGTTCTTTATTTTACTTAAGTAGTGAAACCGCAGAAGAAACACTGACAGCAGTGGATAAAATTAACTTTGAAATTTTGTTAGTGGAGTCTGAGTACACCCTCTGTAAGAGGAAGATTAAAAGTAAACGTACTTTACGTACCCATCATAAGTATTCGTCTTCATACTACAAGTGGCTCGCTTGTGGCAAGATCTGCACAACCCACCAGTATTAACATTATCCGGCAGCTTCCGGCACATCAAACTGATGAACAAACCTGCATCACTGACGGTTCTATGCTACTGCATGCTGACAGGCACCCCGCACAGGGAGACAACTGCAGACAATTTGCGCAACAGTCATGCCATCATACCTACAATATGTGATCAAAAGTATCCGGATACCTGGCTGAAAATAACTTACAAGTTCCTGGCGCCCTCCATCGCTAATGCTGAAATCCAATATGGTGTTGGCCCACCCTTAGCCTTGATGACAGCTTACACTCTCGCAGGCACACGTTCAATCAGGTGCTGGAAGGTTTCTTGGGGAATGGCAGCCCATTCTTCACGGAGTGCTGCCCTCAGGAGAGGTATCGATGTCGGCGTTCCAAAACATCCCAAAGGTGCTCTACAGGATTCAGGTCAGGACTCCGTGCAGGACAGTCCATTACAGGGATGTTATTGTTGTGTATTCACACGCCGTGCGTTATGAACAGGTGCTCGATCGTGTTGAAAGTTGCAATAGCCATCCCCGAATTGCTCTTCAACAGTGGAAAGCAAGAAAGGGCTTAAAACATCGATGTAGGCCTGTGCTGTGATAGTGCCACGCAAAACAACAATGGGTGCTAGCCCCTTCCATGAGAAACACGACCACACCATAACACCACCGCCTCCGAATTTTACTGTTTGCGCTACACACGGTGGTAGATGATGTTCACCGGGCATTCGCCATACCCACATCCTGCCATCGCATCCCCACATTGTGTACCGTGATTCGACACTCCACACAACGTTTGTCCACTGTTCTGTCGTCCAATGTTTACGCTCCTTACACCAAGTGAGGCGTCGTTTGGCATTTACCGGCGTCATGTGTTGCTTATGAGCAGCCGCTCGACCATGAAATCCAAGTTTTCTCACCTCCCATCTAACTGTCATAATACTTGCAGTGGATCCTGTTGCAGTTTGGAATTCCTGTGTGATGATCTGGGTAGATGTCTGCCAATTACACATTACGACTCTCTTCAACTGTAGGCAGTGTATGTCAGTCAACAGACGAGGTCGGCCTGTGCGCTTTTGTGCTGTACGTGTCCCTTCACGTTTCCACTTCACTACCACATTGGAAACAGTGGACCTAGGGATGTTTAGGAGTGTGTAAATGTCGCGTACAGACGTATGACACAAGTGACACCCAATCACCTGACCAGGTTCGATGTCCGTGAGTTCCGCGGAGCGCCCCATTCTGCTCTCTCACGATGTCTAATGACTACTGAGGTCGCTAATATGGAGTACCTGGCAGCACAATGCACCTAATATGAAAAACGTATGTTTTTGGGGGCGTCCGGATACTTTTGATCACATAGTGTACTTTTCTAAGGCATATTTTCCCCGCACCTTTTTATCTTTCTGCGAATTAAGTGGACCGATGAGTTAAGAAAACAGGAGGATCCCTGCTGAAATGATAAGGAAAGGAATGTGTCAAAAGCCACTGACTAGTAGAAGGCACAGTGTGATAGTACATGTGTCGTGAAATTAGGTTACGTAGGAAGCTGTAAAGGACAAATTTATAGTTGGAAACAGAGGTTAGAATGTATCAAATAAACAGCCATCGATGTTCGCTGTAAACTCTACTTTCAGATGAAGAGGCTGAAACAGTGGAGGAAGTTGTCGCAGGAAGCATCGAACCCTTCTGATGACTGCTGAAAAAGTAAATTCAGTCTCTGATCAGTCAATGAAAAATGAACCGGAAATCCTTGGACTTCTGTTTCCCAGAGTCCGATAACTTGATAATTGTCAGCGACTGGATGAGCCAATCTTGCAACATCTATGTTCTTGCTACCCCCTAGCCCCAATAATTCACTTCAACGCTCCAGTCCCGAAGGGACAATTGCACAGACATTCGCGACTCTTATTGGGGGAATCGGATCTGTTGTGTTGACATAACCTGAACGATATACGAGCACGTCTTTTGATGATATAATTTTTTCTTCTGCATTCGCCTCTGCAGAGATATTTCTTATATGTGACGATAAGAGAACAACTCTCGACGTCACTGTTATTTCTACCTTTCTGTTTCATTTGCGGCTAGTACTTGAGGAAAACAAGATTCGGTAAGCTGCCATATGAACCCTAAATTTTTCTCCTTATTGTTATTTTGAGTAATGTAGGTAGGTGAGGACGTAACATGTTACCTGACTGTTCTTCGAACGTACGCTCTGGGAATACCAATTGTAGGTCCTTCCTTGACGCACAACGTGTCTGTAATAGCGTCTGATGCGAACTCTTAGATGTGCAACTCGGTGTCGCACCGGAATTAACTAAATAAACCCAAGACGAAATGAATCGCTCTTCTTTTGATTTTCTCTGACCCCGCTATTCTATGATGATCAGTGAGAAAGAATGGATGAAGCGAATGATTTGTATGTCATTTATTTCTGGATGAGTTTCGTGTCCTTAAAATTCTTTCAGTGTGTCTGTCTCTAATGTCTACTTTCCCTGCTACTACTTTTATGTGGTAGTTCCATTACAAGACGTTGGGGTTGAATATTGTTAGGTATTTTACGGATAGAACTGTTTCCGAAAATGGGTTATCCACACTTTTTATAGAAACTAGCTTCCAGCTAGAACAGTTGAAGGGCGTGGTAGAGAAACTGTGGTTGATTCGGGAGTAAGATAACTGTTTAACCTACCCTAAATGTCATTCAACCTGTACACTGAGCAAGCAATAAAGGAAACCAAGGAGATATCTAGAAACGGAATTAAGTTCAGCGAAGGGAAATGAGAATTCTGAGATTCGAAGACGACATTGTATTTCTGTCAGAGACGGCAAAAGACTTCCAGGAGCAGTTGGACGGGATAGGTAGTGTCTTGAAATGACGTTATAAAATGCGTATAAACGAAAGTAAAACAACGATCATGGAATGTAGTCGACTTAAATCAGGCGATGCCGATTCGTTAGGAAATGAACGTTAAACACTGATGAGGTTTCCTGCGAGATGTGCTGAAACGTTATGCCTCCGAATTTTTTATGTGAAAAAAATAAAACAAACTTTATTAACTTTCTGTATCTTTAGTCTTCATGTCTACATATTTATTCCCCAACATTATCAACCTGGGGACCAAAACATTAGCCGGCCGCGGTGGTCGTGCGGTTCTAGGCGCTGCAGTCCGGAACCGCGGGACTGCTACGGTCGCAGGTTCGAATCCTGCCTCGGGCATGGATGTGTGTGATGTCCTTGGGTTAGTTAGGTTTAAGTAGTTCTAAGTTCTAGGGGACTGATGACCTAAGATGTTAAGTCCCATAGTGCTCAGAGCCATTTGAACCATTTGAACCAAAACATTTCTTCCAGTGGGAGACTAGTTTCTTCATACTGTCACTGCAGTACGTTAAAGTTTGTTGACAGAGATCCAACCGTTTCTCTGCTTGCACACCGCTTCATTACTATGAAACTGAAGTCATCGTCGGTGTCCTTTAAGTTTTGGAAATAGGCGGAAATCGGATGGGCGCCAAGTTGGGACTGTTTGCAGGGTGATCGATGACAGTGAACCCAAGGCATTGGATTGTTCCAGATATCGTAGCGCTCACGTTTAGTCTAACGCTGTCATGCTGAAGAAGAGGGTGCTCCACATGTGGACGAATTCTTCGAATTAGAAATTCGGTTACAGAGTGCTGTTTCTCATGCACCGACATAGTTACGTTACACACCGGCATGTTATACCTTACAATTCTGAGCCCTCTAGCGCCAGAGACTAGCAAATATGTAGACTAGAAGAATAAAGGAGCAGACTGTTCGTTTTACTTAAAAAGCTTTAAGGTTTTCACTCAAGAATTCAGAGACATTACTTCTCAGCACGCCCACATATTTTGGCAGCAAAATAACTATGACCAAAGCAGAGAGGATAGAAAGTTATAAAATGCAGATGAGATAACAGACAAACTTCAAAAAATCGAATACAAATTTAAGTGATGGAAATCCGCTGAGAAGGTGTTTGCACGAAGTGTAACTTAATATGCAACTCAAATTTGGATGATAAGCAGTTCAGAAAAGAAAAGAACAGAAGCTTTTGAAATGTAGAAGAATGTTGAGGATTAGATGTGTAGATCGAATAACTAATGAGGAGGTACTGAACAGAATTGAGTAGAAAAGAACTTGAAAAAGGAGAGATCGCTTGATAAGACACAACTTAAGCCATCAAGGCACTTTGGTAATTGAATGAAGTGCAGAAGGTAACAACTGAAGAGCGTGGCCAAGAATTGAATACATTTAGGAAATTCAAACAAATGTGGCTGCAGTAGTGATGTGGAGATGAAGAGGGTTTGACAGGATAGACAGACACGAAGTGTTGCATCGAATCAGCCTACAGATTGAACGCCATCACCACCAACACCACCATCACAACTACAACAAGAGCATCAGTAACGGTTTAAACTGACTTTTCACCAGTAGTTTAATGGAAAATCAGTGGGGCATTCCTGCAACTTTTGTGCAATACTTTACATTTACTTATGTCGAGGATCAACAGCCGGCTCATGCACCAATCGCTGGTCATTCACAGTTGTTCCTGCATTGCACTACGCTTTTCTGGCGCTGCAACTGCGTAGCCAGGCGGTCGATTCAGTTCCGCACTGTCGCCTGATAAAGCCTACGGAATATCAGACCAGCTCTGTGGCTGGATGGAAGAGTTTTTAGCAAACAGAACACAGCATGTTGTTCTCAATGGAGAGAGGTCTACAGACGTTAAAGTAACCTCTGGCGTGCCACAGGGGACAGTTATGGGACCATTGCTTTTCACAATATATATAAATGACCTAGTAGATAGTGTCGGAAGTTCCATGTTGGTTTTCGCGGATGATACTGTAGTATACAGAGAAGTTGCTGCATTAGAAAATTGTAGCGAAATGCAGGAAGATCTGCAGCGGATAGGCACTTGGTGCAGGGAGTGGCAACTGACCCTTACCATAGACAAATGTTATGTATTGCGAATACATAGAAAGAAGGATCCTTTATTGTATGATTATATGATAGCGGAACAAACACTGGTAGCAGTTACTTCTGTAAAATATCTGGGAGTATGCGCGCTGAGCGATTTGAAGTGGAATGATCATATAAAATTAATTGTTGATAAGGCGGGTACCAGGTTGAGATTCATTGGGAGAGTCCTTAGAAAATGTAGTCCATCAACAAAGGAGGTGGCTTACAGAATACTCATTCGACCTATGCTTGACTATTGCTCATCAGTGTGGGATCCGTACCAGATCGGTTTGACGGAGGAGACAGAGAAGATCCAAAGAACAACGGCGCGTTTCGTCACAGGGTTATTTGGTAAGCGTGATAGCGTTACGGACATGTTTAGCAAACTCAAGTGGCAGACTTTGCAAGATAGGCGCTCTGCATCGCGGTGTAGCTTACTGTCCAGGTTTCGAGAGGCTGTGTTTCTGGATGCGGTATCGAGTATATTGCTTCCCCCTACTTATACCTCCCGAGGAGATCACGAATGTAAAATCAGAGAGATTCGAGCGCGCACGGAGGCTTTCCGGCAGTCCTTCCCGCGAACCATACGCGGCTGGAACAGAAAAGGGAGGTAATGACAGTGGCACGTAAAGTGCCCTCCGCCACACACCGTTGGGTGGCTTGCGGAGTATAAATGCAGATGTAGATGTAGATGTAGATCTCCGAACAGGGTCAAGGGGCTTCCGACTTTATCCATCATATCACGTATAGTCAGTTGGAGTGCTCCGGAAACTGACCACTTCGTCCTGTCACGCACGACCTGCAGAGTTATATCTAATCATACATCAACTTTAATCAAGTTTTCATATCATAAGTTAATACACTGGCATCATTCCGACTACTCGACTGTTTCCAGGAGACAAGAACACAACATTTCTCGAACGCGCTGCTGTCCCGCTCCATCGAAACGGCGTACGGCCCACAGCTGCTTGTGTCACTGGCCATCTTCTTCGTGGACGCTTTCTTCACCTTCTACTACCTTCTCCTCAGCGCTGCCTACAATGTTCACCCTGGCTTATCCGACAACTTTCGCGCAGTTGTCCTGACCTACTGGACCATCGTCACCTTCATCGAGATCCTCACTGTCGTCAGTGTCTGCGACAGCGCTGTCACAGAGGTATGGAAAAAGAAACAAAAGCCACAGCACTGAGACAGAGCACATTCCTATGCACGGTTATAAAAGCATCAGTATCAAGTCCAACAATCAATATGGCTGAAACAGACCATGTTGCTCTTTAAAAGGGCGACACGTTACGTTCACACTATTTTTCAATGTACTCAGTGTACTAGAAAGTGTACTTGCAAACAAATTCAGTCTCTGTCGTGAATTTTATGTGCCTAAAAATATTTAAAATGTGAATATCTATTCTTCGGTCCTTTTGTTCCAAAGCGATACAGAAAAATTGGAGTGTATAATACGATTTATGATCTGCACATGCTAGGGATTTTGAGGAGAAAAAATATTCACTTGGAGGAGTCAACTACGTATTTTTGAAAACTTTTATACATTCTGTGGAAAGGTGAGTCCACTCACCTAATAAAACTAGTAGTGGATTATGGGATAGGGTAAAGTTTCATTTTCCTACAGTGTACCGCAAATCGGCGAAGCTTTTAGGAAGCTCGTGCTTCCGTAAGCAGGACAGGTCGTGAAACAAATAATTTACGAAGTCATATCCCGAGTACCACGAAAGTGTAGGAACTTCTGGTCTTTGATAAAGTCATTTAAGAGTCAAACCTTTCCATTCAGTCTCTCACGAGGTTGAGGCTTATTTGAAAATAAAGACAGTAGGCAGAAAGTAGAACACTAAACTGAACAGTTCAAAATGTATTCACGCTTGTGGATACTGCAGAGCAGAGGCACTGGAATACTTACTCCCAGAACTGAAAATTAATACTACTCGAAGCGAAGAAGGCACCAGTCCTCTTCAAGAATCAGCATGGGTTCAGCAAGTATCACTCTTAACGATACAGACAGCTTTACTCAAACACTGTATTTTGCAAACAGCGGTGGCTTTTGATTCCCATGGAGTCGCTTCGAATTCTGATAGAGGAAGACATCTTCACTATCAGTATTTCGAGAGGAGAAATGAGGGTATAAAGTTCTTGACTTAGTGCCAATATTCTGGATTAATTGCAAATGTGTCCTCAGTGTCACATGATGTGGGACCTGTGGCACTGTTGAAGCAAAATACAATCACACAGGTTGATGACAATTATTGAACTATATGAAATAAAATCGTCATAACTTCTGAACGGCTTGCATTAGGACGTTCAAATTGCACGGTTGGCCGCTGGGCATGATGGGAATTAGTATGGTTTGGTTTAGCGGCGTAGCCCACTTTCATCTGCATGGGTTCTTCATTAATCAAAAGTGGCGCATTTGGGGGACTGAGAATCCGCATTACGCGATCGAGAAGTCTCTTCAGCCTGAAGGGTAACTGTGTGGTGTGCAGTGTCCAGTCACGGAATAATCGGTGTGACATTCCTTGATGGCAGGTTGACTACCGAACGTTACGTGAAAGTTTTGGAAGATGATTTCATCCACATTTTCCAAAGTGGCCCTGACTTCGACGAGATGTGATTCTTTTTGTGGAGCTATATTAAAGACAAGGTAGACGGCAATAACACCGAAACCACTGCTGAGCTGAAAACAGCCTTTCGAAACGTCATCGAAATCATCGGTGTTCCGTCACTTCAGCGGGTCAAGCATAATTTCGCTATTCATCACCAATGATGGCAAGCGTATCGAACGTGTCATAACCCAAATCCTAATATCTGTAGTGACGTTTACATGTTGAATAAAGTGTGTCCACGCCTTAGTTTGCACCTAATTTACGTTGTTTTTCATATAGTTCAATAATTGTCGTCCTGTATGATCTTCACTTACTTGCTTGCTACAAAAACAATTTACCAGATGAGATCAACAGCACTGTCAGAGCTTATGCAGGCGATGATGATGTCTACAGAAAAGTGTTTTTATTGAAAGATCGTAAAGAAATACTGAACGACTGGAACGTAATTCACCCTAGGTGCAATGAAGAGCAGTTTCCTTTAAATACTAACAAAACACGGTAAATTCACATTTATGTGACCACTGCCTATGTCTGACGTCAAGATGCAGGCACACAGGCAATGAGTAGCAGCACTAGCAGTGGAGGGTGTATAAAACGTGTATGGGGACTCGTATAACAACGCAGTCGCGGCCGTAATGAGGAAACGGAGTGATTTATCTGACGTCCAAAATGGCACGATCATTGACTTTCGGACCAAGGATAGAAGTACTTCCTAAACGACCACGTTTGTAAACCATTCCCGTGCGAGCATGTTTATAGCACACCGTGCATGGCAAAATGGCGATATCCAAAACCAGTGCCGAGGCAACTGTGGTGCGCTAGGGGCAGTAGATGACAGGAGTGTGTAACAACTGTACATATAATAATTTCTTTCTTTATGAATTTAGATAAATTAATGTAAGCAATGTTTTGAACTTTTTTTTCGATTCGTATCGTTGTGTTAAAGAGACTGTGAGCAACTTTTGAAATGAATATTATTATTTATGTTAGATTTCAAATAATGTGGTAATCAAAGGAAAGTGTATTTAATGTTAAAACTATTGTAAGATGTGAAAATTGTAATTTATACACTTGGTCCATACGTAGGTAATGCATTAGGATATGTGTAGTAGAAAACCTGTGGTGAATACTCCACCTGTAGGGGAGCGGGAAAAGGTGGAGGCAGGCGAGGCGGGAAAACACACACTGGCGCGGTTCGGCACAACGGGCACAGTATAACAGTCGGAGGCGAGCATCAGTCGGAAGTACACGTACTGTACTGAGGAGGCTACCCAGGAAAAGTGGATTCCATTGAGCCTCGGATGAACCGATTCCGACGACTACTTGGCATGGCTATATTCTGAGGCACAAAGTTGGAAAGATTACGACGCTAAGAAGATGGAAAGTGCCGATGTTGTGTGAGCCTTAGCCGTGCTTGTATGTGTGTCGTGCTGCCCGCTATCTCGCTGCCCGCCAACCGCCGCACCGACTTGCACAGGTCAAACATTTATTTCATCTTTAGAAGTGTATCTGTGTGGACCAGTGTCGAAAAGGTTTCTAACTGTTCAATAATAACGTGACTTTTACCAGAATTGCTTTAGCCATGACTTATCCTGATCACTGACCTAGACAGGATCCTTACCTCGTATTGTGCAACCCGAGTATCCTGAACTGAAAGTTTAATGTTAGTGTTAATGAAAATTATCAGCAGATTAATCTATGCCATAAAGGAGTCTAAAATTCTGTGTATTATTGCAAATGTTGGTAAAGAACAAAAGCATGACTAAATTGGAAGAGAGTTTTTTTGAATCGAGTTAGCGATGTTATTCAATTAATTAGAGACAGAAATAATGACAGTTAAATTATTCAGAAGTAAGACATAAGAGTAGTTATCCATAGATTGATAATTTTGAGTGTTAATTTGCCTTCAGTACTTAATAGTTTCAGTATAACGACCATAACAGTTTCAGGGCCCCCCCTTTTCTCTTGTCCATTCTTTCAAACCTTGATGTGTACTGACCAGATTTGACCTGTAAAGCTAAGTTCTATATTAAACCTAAGAGTATTAGTGTTTTTCCATCCTTAATAGTGACATAGTGTGTGTACTTTCGAGATTGCTAATGCTAGGGCAATCTATGCCCGATTTCAGTCTGATCAATATACAAAATGTAGTTCGTAGTAATCATAGCTGTGTGGTGTTGTGTAAATGTAGTTCATCCAAATTAGTACAAAGAGAGATTTTTCCGGTTTCAAATTTTGCCATATAACGCATCATTGCTACGTGTTACTATGCTTGTACATGCACCCACCTGTACAAGGAAAAACTCACTCATTGCCTAAGTAGGCTGGCGACCGAATTGTTAATTATAGGTAGCATCTACCGTGTGTACTTCTTGTCCATGCGAAAGAGTAATTATACTTTACATTTGCTTGATGCATCACTGTAGTTATTGACTGAATATAAGTCCGACCTTGCTTCTATTAGGTACACGCGGTCAACTTATGTACTAAAATCCTTGTTTATAAGGTGAAGCCCGTGAACTTATTGCAGTACAGGCTTTATAGAGATAACGTACGTCCGAGCAGGGCGGTAGCGTTACAAGTGAACAACAGCTGTGTACGAACAATTGCAGCTGTTGGGATCTGACCGTCCAGATGAGCTTAGACGCTACCAACAGAGACTCCTCAACAATTGTTCAGCGAACGTTGCCGCATATTGGCCTCCGCTGCAAGCACCTGATTCACGCACCCTTACTGACTGCTGTTCATCCGGCAACGTAGGTTGGAATTTGCACGCCTCGACCGGAATTGGAACCCTACCGAGTGCCGACTGCTGGCGTCTCCAGATGAGTCAGTTTTGTGCTCAATCGGATTGATGGCCGAAACGCCCTCCAACAGTCTTCGAAGAGTCCAGGCCCGAGGAGGGAGCTTTATGGACTGGCGTTCTCTGGGTGACCTCGTCATTCCGGAAGTCACAATGGATCAACACAAGTATCCATCTATACTTCGAATTATGTCCTCCCCTACAAGCGTTTTGCTTTGGCACGATGGCAGCTACCAGCACGACAGTGCAACGTGTTACGCAGCTCCCAGTGTAAGTGCTTGCTTTGAAGAGCACCAGGATGAGTTTACCGTACTACGATAGTCACCAAACTCCCCAGATTTATACCCAATCGAGAATCTATGGGACCACATGAATAGGGCTGTTCGTGCCATGGACCCTCATCCGAGAAACCAAGCGCAGCACTGGAGTCGGCATGGCTCCACGTCTCTGTCGCTACCTTCCAAAGCCTCATTCACCCCTTTCCCGCAATCTCGTAGAGGTCCACGCTGCAAGAGGCAGTTATTCAGGCTTTTGAGATGTGTTTTCATTAATGTGACTGGACAGTTTGCACGATAATGACAAAACCCGATACTAGTTCATTACAATTTAGTGGTTACTTTCTGGAGCTCATCAAATCCCATTGCTTAATGGAGAAATACAACAGTGGTTAAGGCAGACGACGATTCAGATTTGTCACAACTCTAAGATATGGAAATGTCTTGAAAGAATTGTGCGATCAAGGCCTTCCCACGTTTCAAAGTTGTTCAAAGCATTTATATAATTACGGTTAATAATTGGAAATGATGCGACATGTGAAAAACTCATCAAACCAATAGTAAAGAAGCTGAGTGGATAACTTCGATTTGCTCCAAAATGTGCTGTTCAGTTCTCTGGTAATGCTCCGGCGTTTAAAGTCGTTATCGAGTCGGCTTAATAGCAGTTATCAAATGACTTCAGATACAGTAACAGATCCAAAAAACAAAATGCGGAAGTGTAACAATCAGCTTTGTTCTTGCGAAAGCCTCTTGCTTAAGTTTATGGAACCATTATTAGAGAAAGATTGTACCGCAGCTCGATGTCTGTATCTCATATCTTGAGTAAGGAATTTGAGAATAACATGAGAGACGTTAAAGTGTATAAATTTTTCACTCGCTCCATACAGAATGGAGTATACCAAATATTGGCAAGAAATAACTTCATTGGACGAAATATTAGTTGTTCACTTAAGGAGCACATTGATTGATGTGGAGTGCTGTAGTTGGTGCAGACCTTGTGGTCCTCTGCCATTATCACCGCAGTGAAATGATGTGTATGCGTCAGTCGTTTGTATGTAATTAGTACAGTAAGACGGCTCGCCGGGAGAAATGACGGAATGGATATAGAGTGAATGAAATTGCCCGATGTGTTGTGTATAAATGAGGCTGTCTACAAGGAATAGTGTACCAGCAGTCATCGAACAAGAAGAGGTTGTCAGGGGTGGTAACGAATTTTTGATACCATCGGTAACGTAATGTAGGTTAAGATCCCAAGTATCACTCTACATCTACATCTACATTTATACTCCGCAAGCTACCCAACGGTGTGTGGCGGAGGGCACTTTTCGTGCCATTGTCATTACCTCCCTTTCCTGTTACAGTCACGTATGGTTCGCTGGAAGAACGACTGCCGGAAAGCCTCCCTGCGTGCTCGAATCTCTCTGATTTTACATTCGTGATCTCCTCGGGAGGTATAAGTAGGGGGAAGCAATATATTCGATACCTCATCCAGAAACGCACCCTCTCGAAACCTGGACAGCAAGCTACACCGCGATACAGAGCGCCTCTCTTGCGGAGTGTGCCGCTTGAGCTTGCTAAACATCTCCGTAACGCAATCACGCTTACCAGATAACCCTGTGACGAAAAGCGCCGCTCTTCTTTGCATCTTCTCTATCTCCTCTGTCAACCCGAGCTGGTACAGATCCCACACTGATGAGCAATACTCAAGTATAGGTCGAACGAGTGTTCTGTAAGGCACCTCCTTTGTTGACGGACTACATTTTCTAAGGACTCCCCCGATGAATCTCAACCTGGCACCCGCCTTACCAACAATTAATTTTATATGATCATTCCACTTCAAATCGTTCCGCACGCATACTCCCAGATATTTTACAGAAGTAACTGCTACCAGTGTTTGTTCCGCTATCATATAATCATACAATAAAGGATCCTTCTTTCTATGTATTCGCAATACATTACGTTTGTCTATGTTAAGGGTCAGTTGCCACGCCCTGCACCAAGCGCCTATCCGCTGCAGATCTACCTGCATTTCGCTGCAATTTTCTAATGCTGCAACTTCTCTGTATACTACAGCATCATCCGCGAAAAGCCTCATGGGACTTCCGACACTATCTACTAGGTCATTTATATATATTGTGTAATGCAAACTCCCGGAGCCATTCACTCTGGTTGGATTCGTTTGCAAGTAACAGACGAAAAAAATATCGGAATGTAGCGTCCTATTCGATAGCATTAAAAATGGTAGTAGTACACAGAGGTGTTATAGCGTAGTGATTGTGGAACATTACAGACTTGCAGAATGTTGTGGGTTCGGATCTCATCTGGTGCTTTAAACTTATTATTGTAATTCCTTATTTACATGATTACGATAATTATTTTGATTAAATTAATTGGTTTGAAAGTAGTTTTTTTAATATTCAATCCTTTGTAACCTCAGTTTAATCATCATATGAGCTATTTCATTTGCTCCTGTACTGTCTTGAGAAAAGAAAGTTTGGAATCTTTGGACATGAGATTTTAATTACTTTTCTTTATCTATCGTAATGTTTAAATTGCAGTCTATCGACAGAAAAAGAAAAAATGGAGTAAATAAAAAAGGATGAAACAATCCATTGAAATTGGCTGTGCAGTGGTGTCAAAAATGTGTTTTTCGCTACAAGATGTAAATTTTTTGGACACGTTAACACAGAGGAAGGTTTAAACAAAGGAAGGAATTATAAATGAAACGGAATTCAAGTAAGGAATAGAAGTAAAGGACGCAGTAGCACTGACGACAACATATAATGATAAAATGGAATAAATGAAATAAAAATTAACATATAAATATAATTGAAATACATAAAAATAATTGAATTAAAAAAAATGATTGGAAATAAAATCAAATCAGGTGAAGTTATTAATATGACGATTAAAATAACGTGATAAAAGGTTAGAAATCTAAGAAAATGCATTTAAGCCAATTAACTGATAAAAATAATGATCGAAGTCACTTCGATAAAGATTAGAAAGATTTGGAACACCTGATGAGATTTGAATGCACAAACTTTCGCACATCACGAACATATGGTACAAATGGCTCTGAGCACTATGGGACTTAACATCCGAGGTCATCAGTACCCTATAACTTAGAACTACTTAAACCTAACTAACCTAACAACATCACACACATCCATGCCGGAGGCAGGATTCGAACCTGCGACCGTAGCAGGCGCGCGGTTCCGAACTGAAGCGTCTAGAACCCCTCGGCCACCACGGCCGGCATCGTCACGAGCATACCTTAGCCACTAAACTACAATGGATCTTCCTCTATCACCATCATTTTTAAGGCTCCAGAATACCACGCGAAATTCCGACTCTTTTTCCTGTCGATTACTCGCAAACGAGGGCCTATCAGAGTGAATGGCTGCCCGATGAAATACCACAGACCGCAACCAACAGCATCGTATAGACGATTTCAGATAGTCGATCCTATACCCGGGTAGTTCTCCTTGTAAGACGTTATAGGAACAGTAGTCGTAGAAAGATAATAACTGACAGAGATCGGAGACGAGTTTCTCACCTTGTCAATAACAATCGGTTTTACACCCAACATCATTTTCTGCTTCCAGTGAATGCAGATCCATAGCAACCAGTTTCAGAGCGAACATTGCGAGAGGAACTCCTGCAACTGACGTCTGGGTTAGGGTACCTCGTAAAAGGCAGTTGCTGACAGCGACACAGGAAGCTGCACGTCTTCAGTATACCAAACAACACAGAAACTGGATAGCATCTGACTGGAGCCGCATAGTGTGGTCCGATAGCTCGTCGATCTGCCTCTTTCAAAAGACATCAGGTGTGTACCGATGGCCCGATGAGGCATTAAATTCGCTGTGTTTGGAAGGTGTAGTTCTAGCTGGAGGTTGTTTGTCGACGTTTCCGGAGTATTTCCCGTACCGTAACCCGAGGCCACCCAATCAGGTTGCCATAAACACGTACAAGCTTCTTTAACTCAATATCTTAGGTAACCACATGATTTGTCGACCTGGAAAAATCGTTCCACAATGTAAACTGGTGCGTGATGTTCGAAATTCTGAGAAAAGTAGGGGTAAGTTGCAGGAAAAGATGGATAGTATACAACATGTACAAGACTCATAGAAAAAATAAGACTGCGAGACCAATAACGAAGGGCTCGGATTAAGAAGGGTGTCACACAGGTATGCGGACTTTCTCTCCCACTGTTCAGGCAGTACATCAAAGGAGGCAATGATTGATGTACAAGATAGGTTCAACAGAGGCATTAATATTCAAGTTGAAAGAATATAAACTATAGGATTCGCTAATGACATTTCTATCGTCAGTGGAAGTGAGAAAAATTACATAATGTGTTGAATGGAATGGACTGTCAATGAGCACAGCACATGTATTGAGAGAGATCGAACAAAGACGAAAGTTATGAGAAGTAGCATAAATGAGAACAGCGAGAAACTTAATATCAGAATTGGGAATATGAAGTAGACGAAATTAACGAATTCTGATACGTAGGTATCAAAATAACCTATGATACGCTGAGCAAGGAGGACATAAGGAGCAGGCTCCTACAAGCCACAAGGGCATTCCTGGCCAAGAGAAGCCTAATAGTATCAAACATAGTGCTTAATTTGTGAGAGAAATTGCTAAGAATGTACGTTTAGAGCACAACATGGTATAGTAATGAAACATGGACTTTGGGGAAAGCAGAACAGTACAGAATCGAAACACTTGAAACTTGGTACCACATACAAATCGCGTAAAGACCACGACGAGAAAATTCGACAAATTAGAGCCAAGACAGGGGCATACAGACAATCATTTCACACGCACCATTTGCCAGTGGAAGAGCTTGATGTAGTATATTCCTAGAGCCGATTCTTGAAACGTTTCTGGTAAACTTTCTCAGGGTGGTTTCTGGCTGTCTTCAGGAGTCTGCCAGTTCCTTTCCTCCATTTCTATGACACTGTCACGCGGGTAAAGAAACCTGTGACCAATCGTGCTGCACTTATCTGTATACGTTCTGTATCCCCTGCTAGTCCTACACAATTTGTCAGAATTTAAGAATGGGTCCAGGAGTAATTTGGAAGCAATCTCCTTTGTAGACTGATTGCATTTCTCTAGCATCGCACCAAAAACCCTAAATCTGCTATCGGCCTCACCCACGAATTAGCCTATGTCATCGTTCCATTTCATGTCCCTATTAAGTGTTACACTCATGTATGTGTACGCGTTTACCAATTCCAGCTGCGACTCGCGGATATTATAGTCATATGTTTTTCGTTTCTTGAAGTTTGGAATTTATTTATGAACATTTAAAGTAAGTTGCCAATTTTTGCACCATTTTGAAATCTTACCAAGGTTTGACTGAATATTTGTGAGACTTCGTTTAGACTGCACTTTACTGTAGACAACTGCATCACCTGCGACAAGTCTGTGGTTACTATTATTTTTATCCGTAGAGTCATAAACATAACACACGAACAGCAAGGGGCCGAAGACATTCCCCTAGGGTACACCCATAATTACTTCTACTTCTGTCAATGACTCTTCATCCAAGATAGTATGCTGCGGCCTCCCTAGCAAGAAATCCTCAGTCCAGTCACAAATTGCGTCTGATACCCCAACACGATCGTACTTTTGGCAATAAGGATAGGTGTGGAGCTGAGTCAAATATTTGTCTCAAATCGAGAAATATTGTATCTGACTGACTGCCTCGATCAATGGCTTTTAGGATGTCATCTGAGAAAAGTTCGAGTTGGGTTTCACGTTATCTATGTGTAACCTCCCCCTCACTTATCGACCTTAATGACAGTGAAAAATTAAACCGCGTGTACCTAATGGAAATTTGGGAAAAGTAATCGTCACCGAAGTTAATCCGTCGGTAAAGAGGGAGGAAAGGGTTACATCTAAATGAAAGGAAAACTGGTGGAAATTAATTTTGAAAAGGGGTAAAGTTAATAAAGAAAGTAAATGTGCGGCCGTTACGTTAACAATTAACTAGCGGTAATTAGATATTTGAGATTTGGTGGAAATTACGGTCGCCAGTCCTATGGACAATTACTATAGTAACTGAAAAAGAAAGGTTATTACACATATAATTAGCACTAGAAGCGTGGAAACTGAAGGTTGACACGTGTAGTGTGAAAACTGAAAGTTTGTCAGAAGTAATAAATTTCGCTACACTCTGACTTAATTTAGCAAAGTAATTAATAAAACCGGAAAATCGAAAGTTAATTTAGTGACTGAAGTTAATAGTGAGCTTTCTTTCTGAAGCACATCGAAATTAGTAAAATACGGTTAGTCTTGGACTACCTCAACAATCATTTCAAAAGCTACTTGAATCTACGCAATTTAGAAATAAGAGATTTAACTTTGAACTTGAATTAAATGATTCTGAACAATTAACAATAGTAAAATTTAGTACGTACCAAGCTGAGCTGCAGTCACAGGTAAGCTAAGATATGCTAACAAAACTCGCACTCTTAATTTGTGCTCGTGTAATCTAAATATTGTAACCAGCTATGAATACTTTAACTGAACTTTGAAATTAAGGCAGTGAAATCGAATTATATTATTTTAATGCTGGCGTTTGAATTTCAGCGACACTCGGGTTCATTTCGGAAAAGGAAGGGACCCTGCTTGGTAATGCAATTGGGACAATGAGCAACAAAGGTTCATGCTAAGTTGCTGTAATTTTGTGATGCAACAATTTTAAAAGCTGAGGTCTGCCATAAAGTTCTGAAACTTTACGTGCTTTTAGTCTTCCTTGTTGGTTGATTGAAGGTTTGAAGTCGTCGATCGAGGAGGTGGCGACAGTCACTCATTGTCGGCCGTCGCTGTTGCAGAAGCTGGATGCTGGCGCGCCTTCTTCTCGACACGGTCACCAGGCGAAACGGGCTCTTGATGTGTGCCAGCTAATGCTTCCCGTCCGCGACAGCGTGCTAGAAACTGTTATAGCCAGTCGAGCGCAATTACATGGTATCCAACCCCGAACGCGCGACAACTCGCGGGAGCGTCACACAACACACCTTCTACACTGCACTACTCCAGCCAGACTCCTTTCTGCTCAGCCCGCGCTCCACGAGGCAGAGTTAACACTACCTAAGATCCTAAACACTTTCGTTCTCTACACGACCTATCGATGTATTCGTTCGATAGTATAGTTTTCCCTAGGCCAGACCCAGCGTATAAATACAAATAATATTCACAAAACAAACCAATTATACATCGACACAAATGCATATATATACAAATAGTAAAACAATTACAATATACAAAGACACAGAAATGTTATATCTTCAGGTAACAAAATAAGGAAAAAAATTTGGAGTGCAATAGATGGAAATAGGAGGATATACATTTCCGGCGTTACATACGTTTTTGAGGTCCATGTTGGTTGCCGGGTAGGAAGTAGGTCTGTACGAGATATCTCATTATGTTTGAGCTCAGAGTATGTCCTACGACTCTACAACAAAGGACGTCAAGGAAATTGGACGGTAGTTGCACCACCCTTCTTGTAGACGGATGCGACCTTTGCTTTCTTCCAATTACTGGGTATTGTTTTCGTTCAAGGGTTCTACGATGGATTATCGTTAACAGAGGATCTAACTTAGCCGGAAATTGGGTATAGAATCTGAAGGGGATTCCAATGGGCCCTGAGGCTTTCTTCATTTCTAACAATTACAATGGTTTCTCAACTCCTATGACACTGTGATATCGAAGAACGCTGAAGGTTGAATCGATGGAGCTACGGAATAGAAATGGAGAAAAAAAAATACTTTATGGCACAATTTGACTAAAAGAAAGCACCAGTTGGTAGTATACATCCTAAGGCATCAAATAATCGTCAGTTTGGTGCTGAAGATAAAAGTTGTAGAGGGAAACCATGGGATGAAAACAATAAGCACTTCAAATGCCGTAGTTATTCGGAACTGAAGATGCTTATGAAAGATAGACTACCGTGGAGAACTGCATCGAAACCAACCTTCGAACTCAAGACCATGATAGAATTGACATTCAACATTTATAATATTTTCTTTGTTATGAACCCATGTTATGTTTTAATTTTTGTTCAAGTGAATATTGTTAGTAGTAAAACTTTTCTTAACATTACTCAATATCATTACTCACTATCATTACTCACTATTAGTTGTACACACTATTTATTGTCGAACTGAGGTCATTATCGAACCTAGAGGGGACGTTATATGGTATTAGCGTAATGTCTCCAGAGGGGGACCTATTTTTTTGTCCATTGTACTTAAAACAACTTCGTGAGTATATTTGCTCGTCTCGATGTAGACACTAACTGTGCTGATTCATAGCTTTGTGGAAAGTTTCTGTAAGTTTCAAGTAAGTTTTATGTATGGCCGAGAGGCATTCCTATGAAAACATTTGTGAGGATTTTTACCCCGTCAGGCAAAGGTCAGATTCAAGCGCTGATTCTGCATACAGTTTCCATTGGCAGACGTTAGAGCTGAAAATGCCTCAGCAATACTTTAGGTACTTTTACGCAAAGAAAAACTCAACATCAAGAAAGAAAAGCAAGAAACTACCCGCCATTTGGCATGTAGGCGTCATTTAATATATAGGCCGAGTTATTTTATTATTTGATGAAGTGAAATCACACAACGTGTTCTGTTCCAGAGTGCCGCAACGTCTCATCTGGTTCGCCAGCTGTCCTGGAAGATAGACGATCCAGAACTTCTTTTCGAGGTGAGTTTATTAGCTGAAACGGTTACTTTATAACACTATTACAGAATATTTGTGATTGGATATCTGGGAGCGTACAATTGTTGAATAATTTTCGGGACTTCCGACTAGAAAAAGATTTTAAGCAAAATGTCTGTATTACCCAGACGAATTATACGTGCGTTCATACGTCTGCAATATAAATTCATAGGGCATCATGTACAACTGCGTAAGATCAAACTTCTTTAGCAAGTATTACACTTTATCTTCTCTTCTATAAGACTACTGAAGAAATCCGTAATTGAATACCGCAGTGATTGAGAAGTACAACCTGATTTACATCTGTTGGCGCAACACAGATAATTGTCTGTGGAATATTTCATTATATAATTGGAAAATCTCTAGTAATAAAGAAATACACTCTAAGAAAAAAAAAAGGACGCACCAAGAAGGAGCTATGCCTAGCAGACAGGGGCATGAACAATACACGGTGATGCCACCATTTGTGGTAGGTGTAGTTGGGCTCAAAGAAGCCGGTTGGAATAATCGGTGAATCGATCGATTTTTTAATAGGAGCGACACCATTGTTCAGCGATGTTTGCATAAATGGGTAAACCATGGCCGGATTTAGCGTCAAGAAAGAAGTGATCGACCTAGAGAGACAATAGAAGTGAGGACCAAGCAATCGTCAGAGATGCACTTAGAGCCCCACTTTCATCATTACCATCCATCTGACGTGCAACTGGTGCTTTTCTGACCACCAGGACGATTAATAAGCGGCTCACAGAAAGGAGGCTGAGCTGACTACCTGTGACCTCTGACCATCAACAAGCCTGTTTGCAGTGGTAACCGGCGCATTTGGGCTGGAATCTCATTGACGAGAGTAGAGTTCTCTTCAGTGATGAGCCCTGCGTCGAACTGAGCCCCGATGACCCGCGAAGACGTATTTGGTGACGTTCCAGACTGCAATGCGGTACCAACCATATGGACTGACAACCAGGATTGGTGGTCTATCGTACCATTCCGTTTCATAGCAGGATCCCTTCCGTCGTCATCCGCGGTACCATCACAGAAAAGCGTTACATCGTCGATATTCTAAGCCCCGTTTTGTTGCCCATCATGGCCAAGCCAAACTAGGCTTATATTTCAGCAAGATAAATCCCACCTGGCATGGCGAGAGTTTCTACTGCTTGTCTCCGTGCTTGCCAAACCCTACTTTGGCTAAGAAGATCGCCGGATCTCTCCCCAGATGAGAGCGCTGGGAGCATTATGGGCAGGGCCCTCCAACCAGCTCGGGATTTTTTACGATCTAACGTGCCAATTGGACAGAATTTGGGCGTGGTATACCTCAGGACGCCATCCAAAAACTATCTATGCCAAGCCGAATAACTGCATGCATAACGCCCAGGGGTGGACGAACGCGTTATTGGGTTGTTCAATTTGTGAAGCTTGACTGAATCATGCTATTTTTCTGAAATTGTAATAAGTTGTACGTTGTCTGTACATGTGCATCACATCTAGCGATTTCCGTCCCTTTCTGATAACTCCTTCGCACTGCATCGTTTTTATTGTCTTAAAGTGTACGACGTCGTATGGCTCTGAGCACTATGGGACTCAACAACATCGTATGCTAGTGCCATTAGTTGTGGGCTGAAGATTCAACTAAAATAATAAAGAAATGTTGGGTACTGTAATCTAAATGAAAAGAAAGATAGATAGCAACGAAACAGGTCGCAAGTGTCAAAGCTCTTTTAGGTTAAGCTGTGAAACATTAATAACACTAGCTAAATATAACATAAATGCTACTTCATACAGATCTTTCGGATACTCTAATACCGATCGAGTGAGTGGCATCCATGACAGTTCTCCTCCATCTATTTCGCCTTGCAGTAGTTGCACTCACAAGGGAACATTCCCGAGTATCAATGTACGAGCTTGATGCAACTTGGCCTGTATGTAGAGGGGGTAAATAGGGCAATACTTACGTTTTTGTTTCGCCAGATTTCATTTTCAAGGGGTAAAACACAACATTATATATATATATATATATATATATATATATATATATATATATGTGTGTGTGTGTGTGTGTGTGTGTGTGTGTGTGTGTGTGTGTGTTTCATGTAAACGTTGGTATGTAATTAACGTTTTGAAAATTGTCTAATCAACTTTTTAATAATTTGTAATTTTCCGAAGTACCCCACCACCATTAATTAATTCTCAAAAAAGAAAATTTTTGTTACAACTTAAATTAAAGAAGCTTTAAAGCCACATAAATCTCAGTGTAGTAAAGCTGGCTTCTGAAATATCATTTTTGAAAATTAAGTTGTACGCAATGTGCTCTCGGAGAATTTTCAGCAGACCTAATTAAAATGTCTAAACATTCATTATCAGTCTCATAACTTATTTTACTTGTGTTTGTTTTGCTTTTTAAATTGTTATTTTAGGTTTTACATTCAGGTTTTTTTTTTGTTTCCTAGTTTACCGTTTCATATACGTGTATTTTGCTAACTGAAAATAATAATTACTCATCATTATGATCAAAATCATTACAATAACGATAAGCTATAGAGAACAGCTTAAAACATAAGGTTTTTTTTAACGGTACATATAAAATGAACGAAATTTCTTCGCATAATATACACGACGGAGAACACAATGTACAATAAAATTCAGCAGGATTTCAAATTGTCACAGGAGATCTCTAAATATCCTGATTCGTATTAGGCACGGGATATACCCGTGGTCTAGGGGTAGCGTCTTTGATTCATAATCAAAATGCCTTCGGTCCCGATAATCAGCATTGGCGGCCGAAGACTTCCGGCATAAGAAGTCAGCATCATTCTGCCAACGGCCTTGCCAAAGAGGGCGGAGGAGCGGATAGAGGTTCAGGGCACTCTCTTGTCCTAGGGGTGGGAAATTGCCCCTAAAGGCGGAAGAATCAGCAATTATCAATGACATCAGGATGCAGAAGGCAATGGAAACCACTGCATTAAAGACACGTAACGTGTATGCACAGGACATGTGGCCTGTAATTGAAGAAGTGTCATGATGATCTATCTCTCCATTGGCAAAAGATTCCGGAATAGTCCCCCATTCGGATCTCCGGGAGGGGACTGCCAAGGGGGAGGCTACCATGAGAAAAAGATTGAATAGTCAACGAAAGGATAACGTTCTCCGAGTCGGGGCGTGGAATGTCAGAAGCTTGAATGTGGTAGGGAAACTAGAAAATCTGAAAAGGGAAATGCAAAGGCTCAATCTAGATATAGTAGGGGTCAGTGAAGTGAAGTGGAAGGAAGACAAGAATTTCTGGTCAGATGAGTATCGGGTAATAACAACAGCAGCAGAAAATGGTATAACAGGTGTAGGATTCGTTATGAATAGGAAGGTAGGGCAGAGGGTGTGTTATTGTGAACAGTTCAGTGACCGGGTTGTTCTAATCAGAATCGACGGCAGACCAACACCGACAACGATAGTTCAGGTATACATGCCGACGTCGCAAGCTGAAGATGAACAGATAGAGAAAGTGTATGAGGATATTGAAAGGGTAATGCAGTATGTAAAGGGAGACGAAAATCTAATAGTCATGGGCGACTGGGATGCAGTTGTAGGGGAAGGAGTAGAAGAAAAGGTTACAGGAGAATATGGGCTTGGGACAAGGAATGAATGAGGAGAAAGACTAATTGAGTTCTGTAACAAGTTTCAGCTAGTAATAGGGAATACCCTGTTCAAGAATCACAAGAGGAGGAGGTATACTTGGAAAAGGCCGGGAGATACGGGAAGATTTCAATTAGATTACATCATGGTCAGACAGAGATTCCGAAATCAAATACTGGATTGTAAGGCGTACCCAGGAGGAGATATAGAACAGTCAGGAAGAATGAATACGCAAAGAAGTGGGATACGGAAGTACTAAGGAATCACGAGATACGTTTGAAGTATCTAACGCTATAGATACAGCAATAAGGAATAGCACAGTAGGCAGTACAGTTGAAGAGGAATGGACATCTCTAAAAAGGGCCATCACAGAAGTTGGGAAGGAAAACATAGGTACAAAGAAGGTAGCTACAAAGAAACCATGGGTAATAGAAGAAATACTTCAGTTGATTGATGAAAGGAGGAAGTACAAACACGTTCCGCGAAAATCAGGAATACAGAAATACACGTCTGAGGAATGAAATAAATAGGAAGTGCAGGGAAGCTAATACGAAATGGCAGCAGGGAAAATGTGAAGACATCGAAAAAGATATGATTGTCGGAAGGATAGACTCAGCATACAGGAAAGTCAAAACAATCTTTGGTGACATTAAAAGCAACGGTGGTAACATTAAGAGTGCAACGGGAATTCCACTGTTAAATGCAGAGGAGAGAGCAGATAGGTGGAAAGAATACATTGAAAGCCTCTATGAGGGTGAAGATTTGTCTGATATGATAGAAGAAGAAACAGGAGTCGAATTAGAAGAGATAGGGGATCCAGTATTAGAATCCGAATTTAAAAGAGCTTTGGAGGACTTACGGTCAAATAAGGCAGAAGGGATAGATAACATTCCATCAGAATTTCTAAAATCATTGGGGGAAGTGGCAACAAAACGACTATTCACGTTGGTGTGTAGAATATATGAGTCTGGCGTATACCATCTGACTTTCGGAAAAGCATCATCCACACAATTCCGAAGACGGCAAGAGCTGACAAGTGCGAGAATTATCGCACAATCAGCTTAACAGCTCATGCATCGAAGCTGCTTACAAGAATAATATACAGAAGAATGGAAAAGAAAATTGAGAATGCGCTAGGTGACGATCAGTTTGGCTTTAGGAAAAGTAAAGGGACGAGAGAGGCAATTCTGACGTTACGGCTAATAATGGAAGCAAGGGTAAAGAAAAATCAAGACACTTTAATAGGATTTGTCGACCTGGAAAAAGCGTTCGACAGTATAAAATGGTGCAAGCTGTTCGAGATTCTGAAAAAAGTAGGGGTAAGCTATATGGAGAGACGGGTCATATACAATATGTACAACAACCAAGAGGGAATAATAAGAGTGGATGATCAAGAACGAAGTGCTCGTATTAAGAAGGGTGTAAGACAAGGCTGTAGCCTTTCGCCCCTACTCTTCAATCTGTACATCGAGGAAGCAATGATGGAAATAAAAGAAAGGTTCAGGAGTGGAATTAAAATACATGGTGAAAGGATATCAATGATACGATTCGCTGATGACATTGCTATCCCGAGTGAAAGTGAAGAGGAATTAAATGATCTGCTGAACGGAATGAGCAGTCTAAAGGGTACACGGTATGGTTTGAGAGTAAATCGGAGAAAGACGAAGGTAATGAGAAGTAGTGGAAATGAAAACAGCGAGAAACTTAACGTCAGGATTGATGGTCACGAAGTCAATGAAGTTAAGGAATTCTGCTACCTAGGCAGTAAAATAACCAATGACGGACGGAGCAAGAAGGACATCAAAAGCAGACTCGCTATGGCAAAAAAAGGCATTTTTGGCCAAGAGAAGTCTACTAATATCAAATACCGGCCTTAATTTGAGGAAGAAATTTCTGAATATGTACGTCTGGAGTACAGCATTGTATGGTAGTGAAACATGCACATGGAAAACCGGAACAGAAGAGCATCGAAGCATTTGAGATGTGGCGCTATTGACGAATGTTGAAAATTAGGTGGACTGATAAGGTAAGGAATGAGGAGGTTCTACGCAGAATCGGAGAGCAAAGGAAAATGTGCAAAACACTGATAAGGAGAAGGGACAGGATGATAGGACATCTGCTAAGACATAAGGGAATGACTTCCATGGTACTAGAGGGAGCTGTAGAGGGCAAAAACTGTAGAGGAAGACAGAGATTGGAATACGTCAAGCAAATAATTGAGGACGTAGGTTGCAAGTGCTACTCTGAGATGAAGGGGTTAGCACAGGAAAGGAATTCGTGGCGGGCCGCATCAAACCACTCAGTAGACTGATGACCAAAAAAAAAAATTTGGCATACTTCAGTGTATTGGTAAAAATGGAAATGCCGTGTGGCTAGGGCCTCCAGTTGGGTAGACCGTTCGCCTGGTGCAAGTCTTTCTCATTGACGACACTTCGGCGACTTGCGTGTCGATGGGGAGGAAATGATGATGATAAGAACAACACAACACCCAGTCACTGAGCGGAGGAAATCTCAGACCCGGCCGGGAATCGAACCCGGGCCGTTAGGTATAACAATTGATCACTCAGCTACCAGGGGCAGACAGTGCATTGGTAAGCCTTTGCAAAGAGAATTGATTATGAACTACTGACTGCAGCTTGATTATATTCTTTCTTAAGTGGAGACTGATATCATAATCCTTCAACAGAACTAGATCTGAAAATCTTCACACAATGTTCTTCCAACAACGAAAGCCATATTTGGTCCATGGCTGTACCTGTGCCGTCGAGCACTTCGGGGTCACCGGATGACCACGTTCCTTGTCCTGGGATACGACGCTCACAACAGCTTTTTCACACTGACCACACATCTCTTCATAATTTTGAAAGACACTAATAGTGAGTTTGGACCGATAATTCGAGAATCTCTTTTTGAAGCCCCAAATGTCCTCGTGACAGCATCGAAATTTGGTAGACAAACCAATGAACAGGTCAAATGATATTTGAAAGAAATTTTCTTCTCTGGGTCGGCCGCCGTGGCCGAGTGGTTCTACGCGCTTCAGACTGGAACCGCGCGACCGCTACGGTCACAGGTCCGAATCCTACCTCGGACATGGATGTGTGTGATGTCCTTATGTTAGTTAGCTTTAAGTGGTTCTAAGCTCTAGGGGACTTATGACCTCAGATGTTAAGTCCCATTGTGCTCAAAGCCATTTGAACCTCTTTTCTTCCCCGGGGAGGGAGAAAAATCTGTATTATTGTTAGATTCTTGATTTGGTCAGCGTGAAAGAACGGTTCAGACCACCATACCTGAAGGTAAGGTAATTGTTCATCTGGTGATCCCAAAGGGCTCGATGGCCCAGGTACAGTCGTGGAGCGTATACTGCTTTCGATACTGGAAGAACTTTGTGTGAAGATTTTCAGATCTAGTTGTGTTGAATGATTATGACGTCAATCTCCACTTGAGAAGTAATATAATCATGTTCTGTCACTAGTTCATAATCAGTTCTCTTCATCAAGTATTACCAATGTACTGAAATGTGCCTGATACAAAATGAGATATTTAGAGGATCACCCGTGACAGTTAGAAATTCTGCTGAATTGTGTTTTAAGATATGTTCTCCATCGTCGATATTGTATGAAGAAATGTCGTTCATTTTATATGCAAGGTGTACAAAGAGTTATGTTTTAGGCGTTCCTCTACAGATTATCGTTACTGTAATGTTCTTGTGTCATAATGAGCTACTAATTATTTTCAGTTGACAAAATACACGTGAAACTTCCTGGCAGATTAAAACTGTGTGCCGGGCTGAAACTCGAATTCTGGACCTTTGCCTTTTGCGCGAAAGTGCTCTACCAACTTAGCTACCCAAGCAAGACTCACGACCCCTCCACACCGTTTCGTTTCCTCAAGAACCTCGTCTCCCATCTTCCAGATTTTACAGAAGCTCTCCTGCAGACGTGGTAGACCTAGCACTCCTGGAAGAAAGGACATGGCGGAGGAATGGCGAAAGATTTAATGACTGTGACTTGTGTTCTGATTTTTAAGGCCTATCGGTCTTGGTTCTGCTTACCTTACAAGGCAGAATACAACCACCTTACAGAAATGTCAGTGGTAGATTCCGTTTAATACTGCCAAAGTTTTAACGTCTGTTACGTTTCTGGTTGATCTGTTCCTAGCAGTTGTTTCCTAAATATAACGTAATTGAAGAGCCTAAAATTTGTCTAGACTGCCTAGCTAGCCTAGAGCCGTTTCTGTTCTTAATGCTTTAATAACTTTTTAATTTTGGCACTCGGAGTTTTTTTTCTGCCTCGGGTGTGGTATCCTTGTGGCGGACCAAAGACTTACTGTTGGTTCCTTGCACAGTCTACCTCTGGGTCTATTGGACCGCATGCAGGCTTGCCCCACGATGCAACGTCGATTTAACCAATTGTAATTTATTCATGTTTGATACATCCTTCTTGTGATAGGAATATCTTGAAACAAGATTAAAAATTAACGTGAGGCTCGAGTGAAATTCTGTTCCTTAAAGTTTGTTGGTTCTAAAGAAAAGACACATTTGTGCTTGGTGTTCTTTGACTTTTCTGTTGTGCTAAAGAAAACAGACATTTATGATTTGGTTTCTTTAAAAGCTTATATTGTTCTAAAGAAAAGAGACGTTTATGCTTGGACCTTGTAACATTTCAGTGAAGAGTTTTTATGTTCAGTAAACTGGTTGTAAGGACTGATAAGTTTCCCATCCCGTCCTCTAGGGCCTGACTGTTTGTGTCTTTTATCTCGTTATACATCCTTATTGACAGTGTTAAGAGTATATCGGCTCAACCACTTGTTTATAGTGTAAAACGCCAAGATTGACGCGTTTCAGAAGTCAGGCTTCCATCATCAGAATGATAAAAAGTAAAAGAACCTGTTAAAACTCGCTAAAATGGAACATGCACCAGGCACAATAATACTGATAATAAAATTAAAACATCGTGGCTACTTCCCTCGTTGCAGCCGTGTCTTCCAAGGTGCATCTCCACATAGTCGTCAAAATATAAAAAACTCTAAAATGGTGTCACCTACGGTGTTCAACATCTAACCACATGGCTCTCTCCTCTATCGTCGTAAACCGCCTGTGCGTCTTCGTTGATACCACACACCAGGTAGCTAAACACGACACTAAAACGCGAGTGAGCTCACGCGCAAGTAAACAAGGAAGTCACAGAGATGTCTACACAAACAGATAACGTATACATGTTCCAAGGACCTAATGAAATGATGGTATACTGCCAATTGCTAAAAATGTAGTTACTAAAAGAAATCAGTGAAATGTTTGAAAAAGTTATTTGTATCACCAGTTAGCTGTTCATTCAGGGTTTTCTGATTATCCACGCTATGCATCGTAATTTCCAGCTGTTGTAGAAGATCCGGCTTTTTGCCTTTGTCCTGTCTATGTAAAATAACGAGATCCTGATCTATTTCCAACATGGGGTGTCCCGTTTCCCAAATATGCGTGGCTACAACTGGCTTTTCGAAATTATGAAGCCGGAAAGCATCGCTATGTTCTTTGTAACGTACTTTAAAGGACCTACCAGTTTGGCCTACATAGCTTGCCTTGCACGTGTTACACTGAATTTTATAGACCCCAGCTCTCTCATATTTATCGCTTTCCTGCTGTAAAGTATTTCTTAGTTTAAATTGCAGCGTATTATTGGTCTGAAAAGCGGTATCAACTTTAAAAGGTTTGAAAATATTAGCCACTTTTTGCGAAATATCACCGAAGTATGGTATTGTGACTCTCGTAATATTATTTGCGGTATTCTTCCTTACATTCGCGCGCTGTTACTGTCGTATTAATTTATTGACAACGTTTTGAACAGTTTCTGAACAGAAATATTATGTTCAGGAGTTAGCACATACTTGAAAGAGTTAACGGATCAGTCTGTTGTTGCATTCACAGTAGTTCAGCAGGTGTGAAATAAACATTTGCATCTCTTAATCGGTACTCACATTGTATTAAATATGTTTTTATTTCACTGATCATATAGTATCTACATTTTAATATGTTGTCTAGAAGGCAGCAGAATAGTGACCTGGCAATGCGACGGATGTGTGGCCGTCCCCTACACACCTACGCAACCATCAAACTTTCGTGTTGGCTGTACCCTTTTTTAAGACCTCGTACGCGAAATTTGTATACGTCGAGAGACACAGGCGCTCACGAGCACGATATGTGCTGTGAGCTGGTCCTTCATCCTGATAGAATCACTTACGTGCACCAGAATGACTGAAATATCTTCTAGCATCGTGGGGACTTTGTCACTCAGAAACAATGTACGCGCTGATGGGCTAACTGCAAAAGATCAGATGATTATGCACTGTCGGTGTAAGTTCACCGTAAAGAATTTGTTACTCTTCGCAACGTGGGGATACTTGGCCACTGAGATTACTAAACATTCCATCTGTGGAGAAACAGTCTTCATCCGAGAAAAGTACATTATTAAGGGAAGCGTGTGTCTACTATGCAGTACTACATCATCCACAGCTCAACACGTCGAGGGGTCTGTGGTCAGCTGCAGTTAACGCTTGTACTTTCTGGAAATGGGAGGAGAGTGTCTGTCTTTCCCGCAGTACTTCCGACAGGGCACCGTACGTGTCATCCATCACACGTTGAGGAATCCTCATCCATCCCCGCCTACAAGCATTGTTTCATCCAGGAAGCGATTCCATACGATTCGTTGCACTCATATATTGGCACAGTTTACCCCGCTTCCCTTACTCTCTATAACAGACTTTGAAATAAGGTGAGCGTCACATGGATCCTACGTGGATACATGGCTTCATACAGTCTGTCAGCTTCTCTGCAGTTTCCTTTTGCTTGTCCGTACGCGAAGAAAAGATTTTAATCTTCTATTGTTTTTGCTCTTCTGTAGCCGAGTACAAAATAATTCCACTTCAGCACATAAACACAGGTCCCAAGCTTATAGACCTTGATGTTAGGTCTAATCTGTAGTCCATCAGTGGGGACTCCTGAGCCATCCCATATGTGACATCCCCAAATGTTACTCGGGTTTTCAGCAACTACCTATGCAATAAATCAGTTTTTTATTTCACATACGCAACTGGTCATAGCTTCGTCTACTGTACTCGCAGAGTTGTCCCACAACATCTGTAACTGCATAACTTACGGCACTGCCGTTTCCATACCACAGTTCCTTACCACAAACTCTTATATTTGTTGTCCACTGTTACTAACAGTTTTGCATCTTCATGATGAATACACGTTCCATACGAATAATAAGCATAAGAGTTGTCTGTATATTTTGCTTTCTAATAGCATTAACACAAAATGCGAATATCTAAAGTCAGAGAGGAGGGATATGTACAGAAATCGAGAAATATGTAGTCTTCGTCAAAAATTATTCGTCATTCAGGTGGACTTATCTCAACTTTGAAATAGCAAAAACAGCACAACAACGAGTTCCGGATAGGTACCACTGAAGAGAGGTCAGATAACGAGCAGCAGCACATCCGCGATCTGTAGGATGTAAGGGAGCTGTTTGGAAGTGTGACAGAGGTGGTGAAGTTTTATGTCAGAGAAATATTTTATCTAGTAACGGAGTGAATATTTGACAGACCACTGCGTATTCTGTCAGCAATAGTGTTTCTGAAATTAGTGTCAGTTATGGAAACTAGAAAGTTAACAGATATAATTTACAAAATTGACAACAGAGGACTTAGCATCGTACATCTGATAAACGTATTAATCATAATCGTCAAAGTACTGAAACAAGTGCAAGCGGAGGTACATACGGATTATGAGAAAGAGGAGTAGGAAGATGAGTGGTTGAAGAGCAGTATCAGTTCAGGAATACCAAAGGTGCCGGAACAGAAATTCTTTCCTGCACATGTCAATAGAAAGAAAAATAAAGAAAAACCGGTATATATGCATCCCATTTGACAGACGCTGAAGGTGGCATAGTTTGTTCAAAATCACGAGAAGGAGCAATTCTTCAACAAATAGTTATACCGCTACCCCATACCGGGATGGAATTTAGAATCTTAGTAGGACACCCGCAAAGACATACAAGACTAAGTCATTATCACTCTTGTACGGCAAAAATTTAAAAAAATGCGTCAGAATTCGATGGGTAAAATAAATAAGTATACTGTAATAAGAAATATGGAAGTGTATGACATCAGTCGAAGATCAAACTATAAAAGTGAGTACAGAATACCAAGACACATTCCAAAGATATTTCGTCGACTGTTCTGTCTTTATCGATTGCAATTCCTTTCCGTCTGAATACAGAGCATAAAAAGCCGTGTAGGGTAGCCGCGCGGTCTTACGAGTTTTGCCACGGTTCGCGCAGCTCACCTAGTCGGAGGTTCGAGTCCTCCATCGGGCATGGCCGTGTGTGTTGTCCTTAGTGTGTAGGCCTGGGAGACCGATGACCTCAGCAGCATGGTCCCATAGGAATTTACCACAAAAAAGTTCCAGAGCATAAAAGTACACGCGACAAATTGAAGCGGTAACGCCGTCTACCAGAGTCTTATAGAAAGAGCGCCTGTCGTCACTGATCACCAGTGAATGTTTCAAATTATTCCAAAATGCGAGTGCTTCCGTTAGCAAGTGACACACACAGGAAGCTGGGGAGGTTAGACCGTCAGTGAGAGAGCACTTCGATTTCCTGGTGCTAATAAGGCGAGTCCACCGTTCGCTTGTTACACATTTTTACGAGCTTCAAACAGGTACAACTTATTTTCAGTTATCTGGGTAGTTACTATTTTATTTTTGTAATTTATTGCGTGTTTGAGTGCCTACTAGACACAACCGTTTATTTTAATAACAGTGTAGTGTACAGTATCGCCGTTGCTACTGACCCTCGTATCGTACAGGCTTTTGTTTGTTTGGTTAGAACAGCTCAGTGTCGGTTAGACCGTCAGTGAGAGAGCACTTCGATTTCCTGCTGCTAATAAGGCGAGTACACCGTTCGCTTGTAGGGTAAACATAGTCATGTGTAGGGACTGTGGTTGTTGTGAGCGGACGCAAGGAGAATTGGCCACTCTTCGGGGGCAGGTGGAGGCTTTGTCTGTTAGGCTCATCGAGCTCGAGGCGCAGGCGTCGGCTCGTAGTGGCGTTGGGGCAACTGTGGTGAGACCTATGCCTACTTCGGTGGCCTTGGAATCGCATGGAACCCCTGATGTCGCTGCGTCTTCCGGCAGTGAGCATCTTACCGGTCAGCCATCACTCCAGGGTGAATGGCGGACAGTGGTGGGCTCGCGCGTGCCTGGCCGAAAGGCGAAGGTGGGATCTGGCCGCGTGGCAGCTGCCTTACCCCTTTCCAACAGGTACGGGGTGCTTCCTAGTGGTGATGACATCGTTTCCGAGCCACCACAGGATGCCTCGCCTGTTGGGCCAGTGGCCGATTCTCCGGCAAGGCCCCGACAGTCACAGAGGGCGGGCCTATTAGTTATAGGGAGCTCCAACGTTAGGCGGGTTATGGAGCCCCTTAGGAAAATAGCGGGTAGGTCGGGGAAGAATGCCAGTGTGCACTCGGTGTGCTTGCCGGGGGGTCTCGTCCGTAATGTGGAGGAGGCCCTTCCGGCAGCTATTGAACGCACTGGGTGTGACCGGCTGCAGATAGTAGCACATGTCGGAACGAATGACGCCTGCCGCTTGGGTTCTGAGGCCATCCTTGGTTCCTTCCGGCGGCTGGCTGATTTGGTGAAGACAACCAGCATCGCACGCGGAGTGCAAGCTGAGCTTAATATCTGCAGCATAGCGCCCAGAGTCGATCGCGGTCCTCTGGTTTGGAGCCGTGTGGAGGGTCTAAACCAGAGGCTCAGACGACTCTGCGACTATAATGGTTGCAAATTCATCGACCTCCGTTATTGGGTGGAGAACTGTAGGGCCCCCCTAGACAGGTCAGGCGTGCACTACACACCGGAAGCAGCTACTAGGGTAGCAGAGTACGTGTGGCGTGCACACGGGGGTTTTTTAGGTTAGAGGGACCCCCCCCCCCCCCCTTGGGCGAAACGATAAAATACCTGACAGCTTACCAGAGAGGACATTATCATCGTTGATAAAGAACGTCCGTCCTCAGAGACCAAAAACAGGAAAAGTCAACGTAATATTGGTAAACTGCAGGAGTATCCAGGGCAAGGTTCCTGAATTAGTATCTCTTATTGAAGGAAATAGTGCGCATATAGTATTAGGAACGGAAAGTTGGTTAAAACCGGAAGTGAACAGTAACGAAATCCTAGACACAGAATGGAATATATACCGCAAGGATAGGATAAACGCCAATGGTGGAGGAGTATTTATAGCAGTAAAGAATTCAATAACATCCAGTGAAGTTATTAGCGAATGCGAATGTGAAATAATCTGGGTTAAGTTAAGTATCAAAGGTGGGTCAGATATGATAGTCGGATGCTTCTATAGACCACCTGCATCAGCAACCGTAGTAGTTGAGCGCCTCAGAGAGAACCTGTAGAACGCCGTGAAGAAGTTTCGTGATCATACTATTGTAATAGGGGGAGACTTCAATCTACCAGGTATAGAATGGGATAGTCACACAATCAGAACTGGAGCCAGGGACAGAGACTCTTGTGACATTATCCTGACTGCCTTGTCCGAGAATTACTTCGAGCAGATAGTTAGAGAACCAACTCGTGAAGCTAACGTTTTAGACCTCATAGCAACAAATAGACCGGAACTTTTCGACTCCGTGAATGTAGAAGAGGGTATCAGTGATCATAAGTCAGTGGTTGCATCAATGACTACAAGTGTAATAAGAAATGCCAAGAAAGGAAGGAAAATAAATTTGCTTAACAAGAGTGATAGGGCACAAATCGCAGAATATCTGAGTGACCACCATCAAACGTTCATTTCTGAGGAAGAGGATGTGGAACAAAAATGGAAAAAATTCAGAAACATCGTCCAGTACGCCTTAGATAAGTTCGTACCGACTAAGGTCCAAAGCGAGGGGAAAGATCCACCGTGGTATAACAATCATGTACGAAAGGTACTACGGAAACAAAGAAAGCTTCATCATAGGTTTAAGAGTAGTCGAATCATAGCTGATAAGGAAAAGCTGAACGAAGCGAAAAAGAGCGTAAAGAGAGCAATGAGAGAAGCATTCAACGAATTCGAACATAAAACATTGGCAAACAATCTAAACAAGAACCCTAAAAAGTTTTGGTCATATGTAAAATCGGTAAGCGGATCTAAATCCCCTATTCAGTCACTCGTTGACCACGATGGCACCGAAACAGAGGACGACCGAAGAAAGGCAGAAATACTGAATTCAGTGTTCCGAAACTGTTTCACTGCGGAAAATCGTAACACGGTCCCTGACTTCAGCCGTCGCACGGACGCCAAAATGGAAAATATTGAAATAAACGATATCGGAATTGAAAAACAACTGCTATCACTTAGTAGCGGAAAAGCATCCATACCAGACGAGATACCCTTAAGATTCTACAGTGATTATGCTAAAGAACTTGCCCCCTTTCTATCAGCAATTTATCGTAGATCGCTGGAAGAACGTAAAGTACCTAGCGACTGGAAGAAAGCGCAGGTCGTTCCCATTTTCAAGAAGGGTCATAAATCAGATGCGAATAACTATAGGCCTATTTCGCTTACGTCAATCTGTTGTAGAATAATGGAACATGTTTTGTGTTCTCGTATTATGGCGTTCTTAGATAATACAAATCTCCTTCATCATAACCAACATGGATTCCGCAAACAGAGATCATGTGAAACTCAGCTCGCCCTATTTGCCCAAGAAATTCACAGTGCCGTAGACACTGGCGAGCAGATTGATGCCGTATTCCTGGACTTCAGGAAGGCATTTGATACGGTTCCGCACTTACGTTTAGTGAAAAAAATACGAGCTTACGGAATATCGGACCAGGTTTGTGATTGGATTCAGGATTTCCTAGAAGAAAGAACACAACATGTCATTCTTAACGGTTCAAAATCTGCAGATGTAGAGGTAATTTCGGGAGTACCGCAGGGAAGCGTGATAGGACCTTTATTGTTTACAATATACATAAATGACTTAGTTGACAACATCGGTAGCTCCGTGAGGCTATTTGCAGATGACACGGTTGTCTACAAGAAAGTAGCAACATCAGAAGACTCGTACGTACTCCAGGAGGACCTGCAGAGGATTAATGCATGGTGCGACAGCTGGCAGCTTTCCCTAAACGTAGATAAATGTAATATAATGCGCATACATAGGGGCAGAAATCCATTCCAGTACGATTATGCCATAGGTGGTAAATCATTGGAAGCGGTAACGACCGTAAAATACTTAGGAGTTACTATCCGGAGCGATCTGAAGTGGAATGATCACATAAAACAAATAGTGGGAAAAGCAGGCGCCAGGTTGAGATTCATAGGAAGAATTCTAAGAAAATGTGACTCATCGACGAAAGAAGTAGCTTACAAAACGCTTGTTCGTCCGATTCTTGAGTATTGCTCATCAGTATGGGACCCTTACCAGGTTGGATTAATAGAAGAGATAGACATGATCCAGCGAAAAGCAGCGCGATTCGTCATGGGGACATTTAGTCAGCGCGAGAGCGTTACGGAGATGCTGAACAAGCTCCAGTGGCGGACACTTCAAGAAAGGCGTTACGCAATACGGAGAGGTTTATTATCGAAATTACGAGAGAGCACATTCCGGGAAGAGATGGGCAACATATTACTACCGCCCACATATATCTCGCGTAATGATCACAACGAAAAGATCCGAGAAATTAGAGCAAATACGGAGACTTACAAGCAGTCGTTCTTCCCACGCACAATTCGTGAATGGAACAGGGAAGGGGGGATCAGATAGTGGTACAATAAGTACCCTCCGCCACACACCGTAAGGTGGCTCGCGGAGTATAGATGTAGATGTAGATGTAGAATGGTCTTCCACTGCGCTTCTCTAAATTTTGTTCAAACGGTAGATTCTGCTTCAGACACTAGATGAGGAATTCAAAATCTGTTTCTTACACGAAAGATGCTACTTCTTCTCTGTCCTTGCCGTTCATGTGACGCTGTCAGATGAACACGTAAGTTACACTACTGGCCATTGAAATTGCTACACCACGAAGATGACGTGCTACAGACGCGAAATTTAACCTACGGGAAGAAGATGCCGTGATATGCAAATGATTAGCTTTTCAGACCATTCACACAAGGTTGGCGCCGGTGGCGACACCTACAACGTGCTGACATGAGGAAAGTTTCCAACCGATTTCGCCGGCCGCAGTGGCCGTGCGGTTCTGGGCGCTACAGTCTGGAGCCGAGCGACCGCTACGGTCGCAGGTTCGAATCCTGCCTCGGGCATGGATGTGTGTGATGTCCTTAGGTTAGTTAGGTTTAATTAGTTCTAAGTTCTAGGCGACTGATGACCTTAGAAGTCGCATAGTGCTCAGAGCCATTTGAACCAGCCAACCGATTTCTCATACACAAACAGCGGTTGACCGGCATTGCCTGGTGATACGTTGTTGTGATGCCTCGTGTAAGGAGGAGAATTGCGTACCAGCACATTTCCGACTTTGATAAAGGTCGGATTGTAGCCTATCGCGATTGCGGTTTATCGTGTCTCGACATTGCTACTCGCGTTGGGCGAGATCCAATGACTATTAGCAGAATATGGAATCGCTGGGTTCAGGAGGGTAATACGGAAGGCCGTGCTGGATATCAACGGCCTCGTATCACTAGCACTCGAGATGACAGGCATCTTATCCCCATGGCTGTAACGGATCATGCAGCCACGTCTTGATCCCTGAGTCAACAGATGGGGACGTTTGCAAGATAACAATCATCTGAACGAACAGTTCGACGCCGTTTGCAGCAGCATAGACTATCAGTTTGGAGACCATGGCTGCGGTTATCCTTGACGCTGCATCACAGACAGGAGCGGCTGCGATGATGTACTCAACGACGAACCTGGGTGCACGAATGTCAAAACATCATTTTTTCAGATAAATCCAGGTTCTGTTTGATGCAACATGATAGTCGCATCCGTGTTTGGCGACATCGGGGTGAATGCACATTGGAAGTGTGTATTCCTCATCGCCATACTGGCGTATCACCCGGCGTGATGGTATGGGATGCCATTGGTTACATATCTCGGTCACCTCTTGTTCGCATTAACGGCACTTTGAACAGTGGACGTTACATTTCAGATGTGTTACGACCCGTGGCTCTACCCTTCACTCGCACCGTGCGAAACCCTACATTTCAGCGGGATAATGCACGACCGCATGTTGCAGGTCCTGTACGGGCCTTTCTGGATACAGAAAATGTTCGACTGCTGCCCTGGCCAGCACATTCTCCAGATCTCTCACCAATTGAAAACGTCTGGTCAATGGTGGCCGAGCAACTGGCTCGTCACAATACGCCAGTCACTACTCTTGATGAACTGTGGTATCGTGTTGAAGCTGCATGGGCAGCTGTAGCTGTACACGCCATCCAAGCTCTGTTTGACTCAATGCCCAGGCGTATCAATGCCGTTATTACGGCCAGAGATGGTTGTTCTGGGTACTGATTTCTCAGGATCTCTGCACCCAAATTGCGTGAAAATGTAATCACATGTCAGTTCTAGTATAATATATTTGTCCAATGAATACCCGTTTATCTTCTGCATTTCTTCTTGGTGTAGCAATTTTAATGGGCAGTAGTGTACAATGTCGGTCAGTGGCTCACCCAGAGCCATTGTCTAACACCTCCAAAATCGCATCGCAAGTATCTGCAGTGAAATTTCTCAGATCCTTAAGCTAGCAAAAATTTTGTAGCGTTAACTGAATGTCTCTTTGACACTTGGTAGAATATGGCAGTAACAATGAAAAACGAAATTCTTCCTTATTTACATTTTCGTTTCTAAATAGTGAGCCTTTATAGTGTAGCTTAACTGCCTGCGGTTCACCTCCGTAGCTCAGTGGTCAGAGTATTTGACTGCTAAGCAGAGGACCGTGATTAGATTCTCGGTACTGTTAGGTATGTTTCCTTGGTGAGGAGTCTGGAACGGGGTACAGTCAGCCTCGTGATGGAGCTTCTTGAGTGAAAAATAGCGGCTCCATGTTCTGGAAGGCCGATAACGGCCGGGAGAGTTTTGTGCCACCACATGCCCAGCCGTACTACATCCAAATGACGCCACTTGTGGAGGATGACACGACCGTCGGTCGGCTCTGATTGGCACGTCTGATCTAAAACGTATAACTCTGCTCTGCTCCGATAAATTGTCTGGTCATGGTTGTTGTGGATGAACCACATTTCATTCACATTTTCAGATTGCTTACCGGGTTGCAACTGTAATAAATCAGAGTTTTAGTGTTTGTGGAGTATGAAGGATACAGCAAATACGGAAAACAACTATAGCTGAAACTGAAAGAGAAAATGTAAAGTTATAGGACTGGTAAAAATATTATTTGGTCTGGAGATAATTGTTGTTGTGAAGAACATCATCTTCTTCAGACGTCAACCCATATTAAGTTGATTGTTCCACTTTTGTTTCCAGTTGGAGGCCTTCTGGTTACAGACCCGACACCAGCCGGTGCGCTACCGTGCTGGCCAGTATTTCCACATGAACAACAAACTCATCTACAAGGTACGTAGCTAGGTAAAGTACCATAGCGAAATCCTACAGCCAGTAATGGAGTTAGGAACTAAACCAGTCCACCTAAAAGTAAAAAAAATACCCTGAGAGCAGAAATGTTTGAAGCCATTCTTTCACACTACATTGGCAGCACGCAGTGAATGATCGTAACCGCAGTATGGATTTCCCTACCTCGTATAGCTTTTTCTACCAACAAACAAAATATTGCAATTGTGGAATGGAGACAATCAGGGAGGTGCTGCATCATATCTCCTTGGTACTCTACACTACTTCACCTTGCTCTGCATAGCCGCACAATGCGGACGTGACGGGGAGGGGGGGGGGGGGAGGGGGGGTTGAGCGCGGACGGGGGAGCAATTTTGACTGACAAGCTCATCAGCGACCGGTATGCGCGAATTTGGAACAGAGTGATATGCAATATACTGTACACGACCAATTAGTGCTGTCATTATATCCTTTCGTTGTAGGGATTACATCAGACCTGAGCTGAATGTTATTCTGGCATGCGTACTACATCCTTCAAGCATCTTCTCAACAAATTATCTGACATAGTGATCTACCGAAATCTGCACGAGTCTCACTTAAGCGTCTGTTGCCCCGATAGATATGCATCATTGTGTGATGGACTATTTCGCAATGAACAAATATTTATCCCTCAGAACTATCTGCGGTTGCGTGATGGGTTGTTTTGCATTTTTCACCATTTGTTTCGGGTTGGGATTATCTTCTGGGCAGCAGGCCTAAGGTACTGATTCAGCTGAAGTAAGCATAAGAATACTGTGTTATGTAGATAACTGCACCTCTTGCAGAGACCTTGGAATTCTTACATTCACACATTAATGGTTTTTATCGCTGACAATACAAATAAGTTTTAATTAAATGTGGGAAAATGTAGATTAATGCAGAACAGTAAAATAAAATCTTGTAATATTCGAATACAGTAGAGACTAGGTGGAGCTGACACAGAATCGTTGATTGAATTCTAGGAGTAACGTTAGAAAATGGCATAAATCAGAAAGAGCATGTAATGTCAGTTGTAGGGAACATGAATGGTCGCGTTCCACTAGTTTGGAGAATTACAGGAATGTGTAACTCATCTGTAAAGAAGACCGCGTACAGTACACTCGTGCTATCAATACTCAAACACTGCTTGAGTATTTGGGATCCCTACCACGTGGGCTTAAAGGAATACTTTGGAGGGCTTCAGAGATGTTCTGCTAGATTTGTTACCAGTTGGTTCCACCAAGACGCGATCATTACAAAAATGTTCTGTGTACTCAAATGGGAATCTCTGGAACGATTCTGCTGCCAACAACGTACTCTGACGCGAGGGCCACGAAGACAAGCTTGATTTATACGGTGAGCCAGGACCAAGCTGTGTGCAGCTTTCGTCCGGAATGAAGACGACAAGTACATGCACATTTGTTAGACCAACAACACCCATACTGCTACACAGCCGACACCTCGCAATTAACGAATCAGTTTATTCTGTGACCCAATTACAGAACATGTCTCAAATCACGATCATTTGTATGTACAATTGGTGACAGAATTTGCCAGACCCTTCGCCATAGCGTTATGCCGAACTGCGCAGCTTTACAGTCTCTTATGCTAGGAGACAAAGTGGTACCACATATTGTCCACAGGCGTGAAGTCGAAAAACTTTCCGAACATTATCTGTTTTAGATAGTGTGGGAGACTGTATTGGTGCTGATTAATTTTATCTCGTGCGTTTATCAGTTGCTTTCACAAAATAATGAACAAATTTTAATACATATGAATTACAACTTATCATAATAACGTTACAAAAAAAAGATTTTGAAATAAACAAAGTACTGCAAATTGTAACAAATTACCAGGATAATATTCATTATCGCCTTGAAAATGGTGTCTGTCTACATTCAGTCCACAGTCACAATGAAGTAGTGTTACATGAATGACAACCACGAAAGTACGTAAATGTAACAGTAGGGGTAGATACATAATGAAATCCAGTGAACAAATCATTTAGTGCCACACTTCAGTAAATGCAGTTGACGTAAACAGAAAAAGTGGGAACTAAGAAGTGTGTTATTCTGCGCGTTCTTCACCTCTGTATCTTCAGGATATCCATCAATCTAGCGACAGAAATTTTGGAGCAGAAGTTGTATTAATATTTCTTCACTAAATATCGATCTGACAGCTAGTGGCCGTTTCATAGAAGAGTTAAAAATCCTGTCTCCAGCGAGTTTAAGTCAGAGAAGAGATGCAGACTTCACCTGGAATACTTCAATATGACTCTGGACTGGACGTAGACACAGAACGTTTCGAAGGCGAAAGTGTGTGTCATCCTACTAACTAGTGACAAATGTTTTATTCACAAAGATTTTTTCGTAACGTTATTATAATAAGCTGTAATTGATTTGTATTAGTACATGCACAATAAATAGCGTTTCTTCGTTGCTTTACGAACATAACAGATAAATTAATCAGCAGCTATATAGTTACCACATTATCTAATGCAGTCTGACAATGCCCGCTGACAATATGTTTATTCCGTAAAAAAGAGAGTAAAACTGAGCAGTTTAGCGTAACAGCAAGGCGAGCCATCTTGCGAATTCTGCCACCGTTCTGTACTTAGTTACACTAAATCTACATCAAATTACATAATGCATTAAATCCTGAATTTATACATAAGGCAGGATGTTAGCAGTGTGAAACACAAGTCCATCTACCTTGTGGAGCATAGACCTTGGAAAACGGTGCAGTTAAATTTTTTTGAAATTTTGTATGGTAGTTTAATTATTTGTATTTTTACGAATTAACCCATCGGTACTGCCTAACGTATTGTCGTTTATTTCTCAACGTCATCAGATCAAAAGGAATAACTTGTAAAGAAAGTACCGCATCAGTTGCAATGTAACCTAGGTAAAGATCGATAATGACCGCAGAATCATTCAAGTATGTTAAGCCGAGCTACGTTCCCAAGAGCATATACAGTAGCTATGCAATCAATCTGAGTACCGCACTCAGTCTTACTTCCTGATAACCTGTATGTCGTTAAATATGTATGAGCCATAAGTACTACGGATGTAACTAAAAGAGCTCAGGCATCTAATCTTCATACCAAAAGATAAATTCCTAATCTTTATTAGGTCAGTGATAATTAAGTACACTCGATAAATTAGTCGCTGGCGGGACGCATCACGCTAATGTCATACAGCACCGCATCTAGTCCTCATAACGGCCTTAATTCGACGACGAAAATAGACATAATTTTCACTTGAGGACGTTGCTTGAGGTCACGAAAGCCACTAAACTACTGGTTTGCTGATTGTTAAGTATCAATCGCTGTTCCAGGTACTCTGACGTTTCGTACGTGATCGAGATCGGATAATTTGGCGACGCAGTCGAGGCGCGTTAACTTTCCTAAGTATTCGTCAAGCAACTAACGTATGCGTGCAGGCCTGTGAACACATCGGTTGTTCTTAGCATGCCCGTCCTGAAGGCATAAAAGAAACAAACATACTTAATCACTTAGATTGTTGAAACCAATATGCTGGTTCATATTTATGGTAACCTGAACCAGTCGGCTTTCATCGTGAAATGAAAAACATCCCCAAGATATCACAGAAATTTCTGCGGCCTTAACCACACTCTCCTCGAACCTTAGGTTAAACGTTTCATTGGAACATATGTGTACCCGATGCCCTGCGTCATTTGACAAGAGAAGGATGTGCGCCTTGTCCGACCACAATATACTCTCCTGTCAGCCACTGTCGTGTTCCTATATTTTTCGGTCCATCTGAGACATGCAGCTTTAAGGAGCTTTGTGAGAAATGGCATTTCGTTAGGCATCCGATTCTAAATGTCTATCCACGCACTTCCCTTCGTACTGAGCGCCTAAAAACTGGTTGTGATGGGCCTGCATTCAATGAAATCAGAAATTTCTGTCGCATTTGATACCGACTGTCGTTGACCAGGCGTCACACTCGTTTGCGATACCTGCCCGTTAGGAACTTTTTAAGCTCACTGTTATTAGGCTGTGTTATATTACTGCGGGTGATAAACCATTCATAGTTGACTAGTGCACGATGATACGCCAACAAACCGGGCAACAATACTGTTGCCAGAACGAGATTTTCACTCTGCAACGGAGTGTGCGCTGAAATGAAACTTTCTACAAGATTAAAACTATGTGCCAGACCGAGACTCGAACTCAGGGCCCTTGCCGTTATGTGTTGAGAGCACACGTGCCAGCGAAAGCAAGGGTCCTGAGTTCTAGTCTCGGTCTGGCACTCAGCTTTAATCTGCCAGAAAGTTTAACATTATTATTGTGCAGTCTTGGACACGTCCAAACACCATGGCTCATTTAACTGTGTGGTGTGTCCATGTTCACCTGTGTTACTGCACTGGTCCATACAAGCGACTGACACATTACTTACTACCATTTCTTACGACATCGGTGGAAGGTCTAAAGCGACGCCTAGTACCAGTTCTACACTATCTATACCGCTGCAGTGCGCTCTTTTAAGTTATTGTGAGTTTACATTAATTTCCAGCAACAACTTTCATTAGCTGTGCCTGTGGATAACAGCAGTGACGTGTGCTGTGCAGATGGCGAGACTGATGGCGTCCTACCTGCTGTGGGCGACGCAGATGCGCGTCCAGAAAGCGGCTCCCAGCAGTGCCCACTGAAGCTGCCGCGTTGCTACCAAAATCTGTTTCATGAATGCTAATATTCACGGTACTGTTTATTTTCGTTTCTACTCACGTGTTTCACACAATGTAAACTAAAATAATTTGTCTTATTGATCTGATGATTACATAAAGGAGAACTGTGCAGTTATCATCTCTTTATGATAGATTGCGTTGAAATAAATAAATTCAATAAATATGTGTTATATTGTTTTCATTAAATCTCTACTACTTGTGCTATCATTTCCCCCAATCCGCCCATTGCTGAAAGCTGTGAAGTATCTTCAGTCCATACAGCTTCCGTGTAAGTGAAGCGTGAATTGCGGCTCTGTTTTCAATTATGTGTGTGTGTGTGTGTGTGTGTGTGTGTGTTTTATAGGTACTCAACGGCAACATTATCAGTGCCCTTGCAAAAATTAGTAGAAAGACATGTGGCTAAAACGTCGAAAATATGAAAGAAAGTAAGAAGCAATATGATATAAAACAGCACTCATTCTTTCACAGTCTCACCCATCATCACCTGCAAAATCACACTAGCTCTTAACCTGCAAGATTGCACTTAAATGGTCGCTTGATCTAAACCTGTCAGTTAAAAGTAAGGCAAGAGGAAAACTTGATAACGTTTGTGTGTAGAATGTATGAGTCTGGTGACATACCATCTGACGTTCAGAAAAACAGCATCCACAAAATTCCGAAGACTGCAAGAGCTGAAAAGTGCGAAAATTACCGCACAATCAGCTTAACAACTCATACATCCATGACGATCAGTTTGGCTTCGGGAAACGTAAAAGCACCACATAAGCAATTATGACGTTGCCGTTGATAATGGAAGCAAGACTGAAGAAAAATCAAGATACCTTCATAGGATCTGTCGACCTAGAAAAAGCGTCCGACAATGTAAAATGATACAAGGTGTTCGAAATTATAAGAAAAAAAGGGGTAAGGTACAGATAGAAACGGAAATTTACAACATGCCTAAAATCTGGTTTCGTAGGACAGAATGAATCACGTTGCGGTTGCGGAAAGGGGCCAAAATCAGTTACTGTTAGTTGCACAAATCACACAAACTTTATTTTCCTAAAGAAAATTTGAAAAGTTTTAAACAAGTGAATTTTCAAATTTTAATTTAAGACGGCTGAAGGCCTTATCTTAAAAATATTTGAAGTAAAAGCTCGGCTGAAGGCCAAATACTGAACATTGAAGAACTGAAGGCTTAAGGCCTGAATCAGAAAGATTTGAAATAGAGCAAAATCTCCGTTTTTAAAATACGTTTTAAGCAATTCAGCCTCGGAACCTTAATTTAAGTCGGCTGAAGGCCTTATTTTAAAATTAAAACAAACATAATGAATAGACGGCGGAAGGCAGTACTTGAGACAAAAGAAAATCACAATCTAAAAACAACAGAACAGTGGTGCTCAGAAGTGTTCCATGGGTCGGCCTGAGGAGGTAACTCTAACATAAGTTTAGGTGTGAGAGACAGCCAAGAACAAGATTAAGCAATCAGATGGCAACCCGACCCAGGGACGGCTGAAAGACCGAACAACAACCTAATCAATTCCCTTCCTCCGAACAACGGCACGACAACGGAAAATATCAGCCGAGGACGAAGATACCAGCAGCACTACGTCTTCAAAATTGGCGTCTAAAAACAACCGGAAATGCAATAGAATTGGAAACCTCTGCATTAAAATCACTGTACTTGACTGTTGAGATGGCCGTGTTGGCACGGCCACCGTTAAGTTTGATCCGTTTCATTGCCGATCATCCGCCCCAAAGTCATTCACTTCGATTGGAAGCTTCCTCATGGGCGACACCTGACACGGCAGCCACTGCCCAGAGTCCCCAGTACCCAGAAGTTGACAGGAACCAACTCCTTGGCTCATATGGAGAGGTTACAGCTCAGACATAAGCAGTGCTATCCCTACATTGTCAGAAGGTACATGACAAGCCCATTACAGTGGACTGTCTACCGCTCTGGGTTTTGGGTGCAGAGGTAGATCCACTTGAGTGGTAGTTGCAAAAGGTAAGTGGAGGGCAAACACAAAATGGGGACCAGAATTTTTAAAAGCCAGAAAAAGTGAAGGAAAAGACGTTATAAAAAAGAGAAAAGAGCCAAAACCTTCTGAAGTCCGAAGTATAGTCAAAATACCAAGATAAAAATGTAACCAAATAACAAGATTCCAAATATACACCTATTACGACAGCTAAGAATGGGGGGAGGGGGGAGAGAACAAACCACTTTCACAGAAAAAAACAAAAATAGATGTAATAATATGAGTGGCATCACACTCGAGACAAGGAAGGAGAGAGGGCACATTTACCGTGAAGGACCAAATATCAGGGACAATCCAGCAAAATATGGATCACCGTGAGTGGGGCCCCACAACTACAAAGGGGGGGAGGGGGGGGGAGGTGACACACTGAGGATTAAAAAAGCATAAGACAACCTAGTATGGTCAATGAAAAGACGGTAGAGGCAGGTAGGTTCCCACTGGGAGAGGCAGAGGGAAAAACACGTGGTGGGAGTCTCCTTGATCTATTAGGGGGTAGTAGCTTCCCAAGAGTCAGCCAATTACTGATGAAAAACCGCAAATCCGCCCCCACAGGGGCATGGAGAATATGAAGCAGGTGGTCACCCTCCCCCCCCCACCCCCAACCTACAAGTTCATTACCTGGGATACATACATGGCCAATAAGCCAAAGGATCAAGTGAACAAGCAGCATCACCAATATCAGTGAGGAGATCGTGGATCACAGAGGCCAGAGGAGTGGTGGGAAAAACACTGAGCAGTAGCCTGAAGGCCACTCATTGAGTCCGTACATATCAAAGCTGGAGAAGACTGTTTAATAAAACGGAGTGCCTGATAGACAGCCATTAGTTCCACAGCCAACAGCTCACACGGGGCAGGCAAGAGATAGATTTCTGTGCCAACAGAAGGTGTGAAGGCATATCCCACATAATCAGCTGATTTAGAGCCATCAGTTTAAAATAGAATGGCATCCTGAAACGTCTAACGAACCTTTCCTTAATTTCGATCACTGCTTCTCCGACGTACAGACTGAGCAGTAGGGGCGAAAGGTTACATCCTTGTCTTACACCCTTTGTAATACGAGCTGTTCGTTCTTCGTCGTCCACTCTTATTATTCTCTCGTCGCTGTTGTATATATTGTATATGATCCGCCTCTCCCTATAGCTTACCACTAATTTTCTCAGAAGTTCGAACATCTCGCACCATTTTACATTGTCGAACGCTTTTTCCAAGTCGACAAATACCATGAACGTGTCGTGGTTTTTCTTTAGTCATGCCTCCATTATCAACTGCGTCAGAATTCCCTCTCTGGTGGCTTTACCTTTCCTAAGCCAAACTAATCATCATCTAACAAAATTTCAGCTTTCTTTTACATTCTTTTGGATACTATTTTTTTGTAAGCAACTTGCATGCATGAGCTGTTAAGCTGTTTGAGTGATAATTCTCGCACTTGTCAGCGCATGCAAAAATTTATAAATTTGTGTTAAGGTCTTATGGGACCAAACTGCTGTGGTCATCGGTCCCTAAGCGTACGCACTACTTAATCTAACTTTAACTTACACTAAGGACAACACACACACCCATGTCCGAGGGAGGACTCGAACCTCCGACGGGAGGAGACGTCTGGACCGAGACAAGACGCCTCAGACCTCTTGGAGTGATAGAAGCTTTTGGCCCCAGAAGAGATCCATCCGAATCTATGGTTGAAGAATTAACCAAGGAGGGGTGGTCGTGAGAAGCGAGGCGAAGCCCAACCAGTAAACCCACCCAATGGTGGCTAATAGGTGGGTGACGGCCAGAAACTGTGAAAAGAATAGAACAGGAAGGGTGAGCAGAGGAAGAGCGGATAGTGATGACACAGAAAACCAGGAGCTGGGCCTGCCGAATCGAAAGGGATAGAGATCACAGCGTGGACCAGAGGACTATTGACAGGACTAGTGCCAAAGGCATCAGTGCCTATTTCGTTAATGACTAACAGCGAGTCTGATGCAATTATTTCGAACAATGGTATGATCCTTCACAGCATCCACTAGACTGCAGTGGAAAAACCTGATCTGTTGCCACTGCAGCGCTCTCCAGCTCGTAAACACGGAATAATTACGCTTCCTGTAAAATCACAAAATATGACATGCTGCTTCTTTCCAGCCGTCCATTCCTTTATGGGCTACCGTAGCATCTCTGATGAAGATAAAATGCTTCAACACATCATGCGTAAGATACGCCGAACACATCTGCGTAACTGTATGATCACCTGAAAACCTGACGGATTCGGCACATAGTCCCAGAGACTTCACGACGGCGACAGGTGCAAAGATCAATACAAAAGAGGAGCCTCTGTTAGATGTCGGACAGGATATCAACTTCAGCTGCTACATGGACTTTGCGAAACTGGCACATCGCGAAGACACCTGGCCTCTACTCCAATGCGTTTCCAGCTCAGTTGACAGCCTACAACTGGACAGAAGTGTTAAAAAAAGCAAGGGCCGTCTTGAAAATTAAGTCTAACGAGGAACTGGACTTACTTCAAAAGTGAAGCCGAAAATCATATCTGTAGCAAGTAATCTGCGATACATGGCGCAGATCCAGCCTACCCAATACCTACTTGTCAGGAACATTCAACGAGCCTTTTGATGGTGCTTACCGAGAAATGATTTGTTTAAAGTTCAGTTAAACTTGATGACTCCACTAATCACAAAAGGAGGCCTTCATCTTGTTAACATGAAACGTAACACTTTTAACTGATCGCATGAAGTAAAGAGTAATAAAGCAAAATCCAAAGCCTAAACCAAAACCAGGTACTCAAATAGGAGCCGCAAGGTACCATGCCATCGATAGACAAGCTGAAATCAACATTTTATGTCCGCATCTTTGGCAGTACCATTATTAAAAATGGCTCTGAGCACTACGGGACTTAACTTCTGTGGTCATCAGTCCACTAGAACTTAGAACTACTTAAACCTAACTAACCTAAGGACATCACACACATCCATGCCCGAAGCAGGATTCGAACCTGCGACCGTAGCGGTCACGCGGTTCCAGACTGAAGCGCCTTTAACCGCACGGCCACACCGGCCGGCTACCATTATTAACTCAGTTATATAAGGAGAAAGGCGGACAAACCGGAACTGCTTACCAACGGACACATTTACAATAATCTGACGGCAGCAGTCCACTGTAGCCGAATCTAAGAAAAGTACTATCGATCGATATGGAACATTGTCATCACGAATGTACATTACGTTCATCTCACGTCGGCCGAAAAATCTAAATGGTACAACATCGTCAATGACAAAATCCCGACCAATGAGAAATGTGCAAAATACAGCTTAATCAGTCCAGCACTGCATTATATGTAGGAATGTTGATACATTAATACACAGATTTACTTGTGGACACTGAGGTGACGTGTGGAATTTCGTCCGTCTGGCAGTGATCGACAGGATAAGCCCTGCAAATGTAAATACAACCGAATTGATGCGATCGGAAAGATTCAGGTATCCGAAACAAGGAACAGTGTTGCAATCTGGATGCTTGTGCATACTGCAGTATTATAATACTTCATGAAACAGCAAAGTGCTCCAACTATTTATCATAGATTGAAAACAAACAATGGAAAACCATAAGAGATGGTAAATATACGAAAAGCTTTGGTAACATGCTAACAATAAAGGCAACACCAAAAACACAATGCAGTCGACAGCACGCCTACAGTTAATGGGAGCAACCGCTCTCAGTTAGCACCTATTTCCATCTACAATATTTGATTCAATGATATTTTCATTTTTATTTTTAAATACTGTCTGTAGGAAAAGAGAGAGAAGGCATGAAATTTTTCGCCTGCGTGTGTAATATTTTAACATCCTTTGATTGACGAAAATTTATTTTCCTCGTGGAACAATTGTACGAGAAAAAGAGGGAAAGCTCTACGATTTTCTTCACAACAACTAATCTTTTCTTTCCATACTTAATTGACGACACAAAGGCAGATAACAATGAAGCAGCCAGAATAATAATACGAAGAATGATGATCTAGCTCTAGCCTCTAAACGAAAGAAATGCCGATTACTATGATACCAAATAGTTGAAATTCATATAATAAGTCGACAACAAAAGACAGTTTTGTGTGCTACTTAATGAGAAAATGTATCATGCTGAAAGACTGTACATTTATTATTAATAAATTATTTTTGAAGAAAAAAATCGTATTTTCATAGCTATTCTCTGTAGCTTGCTGTAGTTGGTTGGCAGCGCCTGCTTGTGTACAGTCTGAGACAAAGGGCACTGACTATTTACCCTGTATATATGTGTATACGGTGTACTACTCTGTGGCTCGTCCGAAACGGTTTCTGTTCATTGACAGAAGCGATACACTTCAAGGCTCATTCACATCATACACTCCTGGAAATTGAAATAAGAACACCGTGAATTCATTGTCCCAGGAAGGGGAAACTTTATTGACACATTCCTGGGGTCAGATGCATCACATGATCACACTGACAGAACCACAGGCACATAGACACAGGCAACAGAGCACGCACAATGTCGGCACTAGTACAGTGTATATCCACCTTTCGCAGCAATGCAGGCTGCTATTCTCCCATGGAGACGATCGTAGAGATGCTGGATGTAGTCCTGTGGAACGGCTTGCCATGCCATTTCCACCTGGCGCCTCAGTTGGACCAGCGTTCGTGCTGGACGTGCAGACCGCGTGAGACGACGCTTCATCCAGTCCCAAACATGCTCAATGGGGGACAGATCCGGAGATCTTGCTGGCCAGAGTAGTTGACTTACACCTTCTAGAGCACGTTGGGTGGCACGGGATACATGCGGACGTGCATTGTCCTGTTGGAACAGCAAGTTCCCTTGCCGGTCTAGGAATGGTAGAACGATGGGTTCGATGACGGTTTGGATGTACCGTGCACTATTCAGTGTCCCCTCGACGATCGCCAGTGGTGTACGGCCAGTGTAGGAGATCGCTCCCCACACCATGATGCCGGGTGTTTGCCCTGTGTGCCTCGGGAGTATGCAGTCCTGATTGTGGCGCTCACCTGCACGGCGCCAAACACGCATACGACCATCATTGGCACCAAGGCAGAAGCGACTCTCATCGCTGAAGACGACACGTCTCCATTCGTCCCTCCATTCACGCCTGTCGCGACACCTCTGGAGGCGGGCTGCACGATGTTGGGGCGGGAGCAGAAGACGGCCTAACGGTGTGCGGGACCGTAGCCCAACTTCATGGAGACGGTTGCGAATGGTCCTCGCCGATACCCCAGGAGCAACAGTGTCCCTAATTTGCTGGGAAGTGGCGGTGCGGTCCCCTACGGCACTGCGTAGGATCCTACGGTCTTGGCGTGCGTCCGTGCGTCGCTGCGGTCCGGTCCCAGGTCGACGGGCACGTGCACCTTCCGCCGACCACTGGCGACAACATCGATGTACTGTGGAGACCTCACGCCCCACGTGTTGAGCAATTCGGCGGTACGTCCACCCGGCCTCCCGCATGCCCACTATACGCCCTCGCTCAAAGTCCGTCAACTGCACATACGGTTCACGTCCACGCTGTCGCGGCATGCTACCAGTGTTAAAGACTGCGATGGAGCTCCGTATGCCACGGCAAACTGGCTGACACTGACGGCGGCGGTCCACAAATGCTGCGCAGCTAGCGCCATTCGACGGCCAACACCGCGGTTCCTGGTGTGTCCGCTGTGCCGTGCGTGTGATCATTGCTTGTACAGCCCTCTCGCAGTATCCGGAGCAAGTATGGTGGGTCTAACACACCGGTGTCAATGTGTTCTTTTTTCCATTTCCAGGAGTGTAGCTTAATTCTTGCCATGTAGTTCAACCGTTATTCACATCAAAGCACAATCCTTATAATGTTCAAATCTGGTACGATGCAAGTGCATTGTTTCACTAGCGACATACTGACTTGCATCGCCGGCCGGAGTGGCCGAGCGGTTCTAGTCGCTGCAGTCTGGAACCGCGAGACCGCTACGGTCGCAGGTTCGAATCCTGCCTCGGGCATGGATGTGTGTGATGTCCTTAGGTTAGTTAGGTTTAACTAGTTCTAAGTTTTAGGGGACTAATGACCTCAGCAGTTGAGTCCCATAGCGCTCAGAGCCATTTGAACCATTTTTTTTTTTTTTTTTTTTTGCTGCTAATGTTCTCGGTTTCGCCTCCGATGGTACACGCTGTTTATCCAATACATGTCTTGCCACATTGGCATGGCACCAGATACACCCCGACATACATGTCTTCCCACACTGGCGTGGAACCAGATACATCCCGACCGTCCGTGAACCGAGCCCATCTTCGACGCTCCCCAACAATGCCAATGTTCTATTGGGCGGACGAAAGACACTGTGGTTTTGCAGAAGGCACTCAATTTTACCCCAGTAGTCCGCTGGTGTACGTATAAAGACAGTGGCTGTCTCTTTCTCCGTGACGTCTTCCGTCTGCCAACACTGTTCTGAGCTGTTCGTTCCTGGGGTAGGTGTGTAAGATGGTGCATGCCCTTTATATTAGTGTTTCTAACACCTCATCCCCCAGCACAGGCTGGTGGTAGCTGTGAGTATCTAAGCACAGGTCAGAGTGCGGTTTCTTCTGCTCTTGGTGCCAGCAGCTCCTCTCTTAGCCATGATGTCCAGGAAAGTTATTTTTCCTTATGTTTCAGTCTCCATAGTGAACTTGATACTTAGACGTATGGAGTTGAGATGTGCAAGGCTTTCAAGAAATTATCCTTCCACGGGGCCATATGACGAACATGTCAACCACGTAATGATTAAACCAGGTGAGTCTCCATTTCGATCACGTCAGATCTTGTTTCTTGAAATGCTGCATATACAAATTCGCAGTCACAGGCGAGAATGGGCTTCACATTCAGACTCTCTGCGTTTGCTCATAGTATTCTCCATTAATCCGTGGAGATTAGAATGTCGCAGAAAAATTCAGTGTCTTTCCATCAAATTTTTAATCAATTGTTTCTAGTGACACTCGTACCCTGGTGAAATACGAAACCACATCAAAACTCATCAGGATATCTGATTCCTAGAGCCTGAAGTTGTTGAGGCTATTCACAAATTCGCCAGAAACGCCGATTTGAGATGGGCACTTACCCACATAAGGGCTTATTACTTCTATAAGGTGGAAATTTGCAGGAGTTATGATGTGGCTATGGGACGTAACGGCATCTCATCTTTGTGAAGCTTAGGGAGTCCATAAAATCTTGGCGATACTGGTCCTTCTGGTTCAAAAATGGCTCTGAGCACTATGGGACTTAACTTCTGAGGTCATCAGTCCCCTAGAACTACTTAAACCTAACTAACCTAAGGACATCACACACACCCATGCCAGAGACAGGATTCGAACCTGCGACCTTAGCGGTCGCGCAGTTCTAGACTAAAACGCCTAGAACCGCTCGGTCACACCGACCGGCGGTCCTTCTGGCAACAATTTCTTGACGGTCGCTCTGGCAAGTTCAAGTGCCTCAGAAGCGCGGTTGTTGTATTCTCCACCTTCTTGGTGAGGTTGGTGTCGATCTTCCTGTAGGGTTCGTCATTTCAGGAGCAGTATTTTCTCAATGTTGTCCTCGCGGCAGAGAACAACACCAGCGTTACCTTTCTCAGCAGGTAAGTCAACAATTTTATTGCTTTTTCTCAGGTCCCAAATGGCCGCCATTTTTCTCTTGGTAACGATTGACGTCGTAGACTTTGTTATCTTCAGAGGGGGACAAGTTTCACGTCGTACTTCTTCAGTTGCTGCAGGTGGTAGTCGCGCCACAATATGTTCAGTTACACCGACGATGTCCACGATTTTTGTGAACTTGTGGGTGCAAGCAAAGCTAACTCCCTTCTCCAGGACTGAAACCACATCGCCACTCAGCTTCGTGTTAGTCAGATTGAAGACAGTCGTGCATGGGGCTTTCAGTTACGGTTTGCTAACGAGACTTAAAAATTCTGATGATTGGCGTCCTGTGGCCTTTCTATTTGCGGAATCGGCTGCTACACTATCAATGCAGTCTCTGGTCCAGAGGTTAAAATGGTCGCTCAGTTGTATACGTAGTTTAAATCGTTCCTGGGAGTTGTACTCAATACTCCAGTTAGTAAAGTGGAAAGGGGCTTAACTTTGCTTCCATCCTCAAGTTCACACTGGTCGCAGGCATCGTCAGCACAATTGAATAGATAGTGGCACAACTACCACCTGAAGCAGCTGAAGAAGTACGTCGAAAAATGTGTCGTGCTCTGACAGAAACCAAGCCTACAAAGTCAAACATTAGCAACAGACAAATGGCGGCCATTTCAGATCTAAGAGAGTGCCCCAATATTGCTGTCTTACCTGCTGACAAAGGCCACACAACTGTTCTCTTCCGCGAGGACAACATTGGGAAGATACAGAGCTTGCTAGATGACGACTCCTACAGGAAGATCCACGTTGACGTCACGAAGAAGGCGGAGAACAAGACCAAGGCGCTCCTCAACCAGTCGCATTTGGCGTAGGGCGTCATCAAGAGATGATTACAAGTACCTGTACCGCCAAGAATTTAAGGATTCCTCAAGGTCCACATAGACGGGCTACCATTATGTACCATTGTCATTTACTTCAGAGCTCCCATATATTTCCTGAGAAAGCACCTGACAGAAATACAAAGTCTTTATGTGGGAAAATGCCCACCTCACATCTCCTCAACTGCTTCAGGCTCTAGGACTCAGATAGTCTGTTAAGCTTTCAAGTAGATTCTTATTCACCATGTTGTCACTAGAACTCATTGGTCAGAAATTTTGCCTTTCACGCATGTCCTGGCCCACCCCTTTTTTTTTTAATTTAATGGGCATACTAAGAACAAAAGCAGGGAGTCGCAATGGGCAGCTCACTCTGGCCTGTGACAGAGAATCACTAGAAACATCACTTCGAAGAAGGAGCGTGCTTTTACCGTTTTGTGGACGAAACCCTCGTCAGTAGGCTGCATGAAAGAATCAGATTCCTAGAATACCTTGCACATTTGAATTCAATACACCCTAACATCAAATTCACTCTGGACACTGAAGCAGTAGGAAGACTACCTCCTCTGGACATGATGGCCAAGGAAAGAACCCGTGGCACCGTTTGGCACACGGACCTGTATTTGCATGCTGCCAGCTGCCAGCACGCTAAAAAGATCAATGGGGTACTAAAAACACTAGTACACACGGCGCGCACCATCTCAGACACAGAGAGCCAATGCCGTAAGATATCTAATGGACAAACAGTGCGCACCATCGAAGATCAATGCCGAGGACACCAGAGGCACACTCGATTAACGTATTGCAACAAGCCGCCAGGCACAGAACACTGTTTGTTCGAGAATATGGCGATGGAATACCAGGATTTTAGCATGGACTTCTAAATATTGCGATTGCGTCCTTATAAAACCCATCGAAATACGATTAAATTTCTGTGATCGTAAAATACGTATGGTTGTGTGTTTTACTGCAAAGATAGATGTGTAGCAAGTAGAGAACTTAAGAAATCTGTATTAGAACAGACTCACACAATCACTCAATGAAACACCAACTAGTAAAGACATAAACGAAGAGTGGTCTAATACTAAAAACGTTGTAAAACAGGTAGCAAGTGAAGTTCTAGGTGAAGAACATAGGACAAATCGGGAAAGAGGTTTAAAATATGGAACGAAGAGATGCAAAGAGCGACAAACGATAAGCAGGAAACATATTATTCACACCTACAGAAGAAATCATTAGAATCTAAAGAGCAATGTCGTCAGAAAAGAAATGAAGCGAAAGCGTTAGTAAGATCAGCGCATAGCACATCGTGGGATGCTTTTATAAGCGCAGTTGGACATGACAAGTAATACATCTGACTACAGGGCCGTGAGTATTCTGAATATTGCTTAAAGAACTAACGGTAAAATAATAAATGAAAGATTGGTAAATTTCGGATACAATATTAATGGAAGAACAAGCAATTTTCCGAAAGATAAAATCTTGAATAGGCGGTGTTGTTTTCTCTGAAACAATAACACAAAAGAGATGAAAATTTAATCGGGAAAAACAGCTAGAATTTGTGGATTATGAACAAGCGTTTGTCGAAATTCAAAGAGACAAGCTATGGGCGCTACTGGAAAAAGAAAAACCAGATGCAAGTGGCAAGAAATCTATATACGAACACCAGAGTCAAAACTGACATGAGTAAAGACATAATACCTGAAATACGAACGAACTAAGGAGCAAAACAAGGGTGTAGCTTGTCACCGACATTATTCAATCTTGCAGTCTCTACATAAATGACATGATCGGGGAACGGAAAAGAGATAGAACACCATCAGGCACAAATATTGGGAGGAATAAAAATATTAACGCGATGTTATTCGTAGATGATCAAGTTAGCTTCTAAAACAGCGAAGATAAATTACAAGTGACAATATATAAACTAAATAAGTGCAAGCTACAATGTCACTGAATCTATAAATAAATTAAAACCATGGTCTTTCTAGGTATTCACCCAATACGAACAAAAGTTGTCGTCAACAATAAACCGACAAAACAGGTAGGCCATTTCAAGTATTTAGGATGTGGCACATCATATGATCAGGACATGGTTATAAAGAGAAAAGCTAATACTTACTAGATTATATTTGGTACAACAAGAACACTTAAGGGTAAAACAAGGAAAGAGAGACAACGGAAATTTTATAAAGTCATGGCAATTCCTACTTTGTTATATAGGACAGAAACACGGACGCTAAGAAAGAAAGATTTACGGTAACTAGAAGCAGCAGAAAATAAATTTCTAAAATCTGTGAAAGGTTGCACTAGGAGAGACAAAATCAGAAACGAAGTAATAAGGGAAGAATTAGCAATCCAACGAATAGCTCAAAAGGCAGTCTAAAAAATAGAAACGTGGAAAAAACATGTGCTTCGTATGTCACCACAAAGACTTCCTGAACTAGCAGTGGGTAATAAACCATGGGGCAAGAGAAGTGTGGGAATATAGGGGATCAGATGGTGAAATCGGATCAGGCCCTATACGTAACCCTTGAGCAGCAGAAGAAGAAGGAGTAGACGTTATTGCAAATACTTCGGCATTGCTAGAGTTAAGCAGTGTGGAAGTGATTGTAGGTCACGTTGGACGATGAGTCAGCCAGCTGATCTAAGCTCGACAGGCGACGTAAGAAGCTGAAAATCCACAGGCTTTTGTTATCTTTAACTCTTAGTTAAGTGGGCTTCGTTCCCAGTTAAGTGAGGTTAGTTATGATCTAAGTAGGTTTAAGATCAATATAAATGTGGGCTTAAGGCTAATGTAAACCAAGATGTCTTAAAAGTGAAATAACGGATCTCGATCATAACTTCTCATAAAATAGAAATAATAATAATTATTATTACTGGTATTGAGTTCGATTTACTTAACGGTCTCAGTACCCGGAGGCAGCCAATACACACCCTCGGACAACACACCGTGAACACCTTGTAGCTTGAGTTCTCAGCCGCTACGACTAGTATTATCTTGGTGACAAATACACATAAGAGTATAGGCTTCCGGACCCAACAGTTTCATTAATAACATTTACGAGGGGCATCGTCCGTTGCGTGACATAAGCCCAGAGGGACACACTTTAATTGGTAATGTGACGACAGTTCGTGATTTTAACACAGATTGGACATTAATCATTGATGACGGTTTTACCAGTTGAGGGCTGAGAGCTTTGCCTAGCCACGCCAATTATTACTCTGTGGCATTCTGTAACAGCTCCATATACCACATGACACAGCAGTATGCACACCAGAAGATGCCACTTACAAGTTGCGAAAAGGGTTTTTTGAGTCTCTAAACGTCTTGAATAAAAGCAGCTACTGTGGAACATTGGACTTCTCATTCAGTTTTACATTTCAATTATTTTAACATCTGTTTATACGCGCCTGATACGCTATATGAATTAGTCGATCAATAATTTATTATTACAGGGAATTAGAAACATTGTTGCCTAAGTAGCGGCTAAAGTAGCTAAGGAAGTTGAAGCCGTGGAAACGGAGTTGCCTCGATGCACAGACTTTAGTATATGCAAAAAGATAATAAGAACTTAAATACACTCCTGGAAATTGAAATAAGAACACCGTGAATTCATTGTCCCAGGAAGGGGAAACTTTATTGACACATTCCTGGGGTCAGATACATCACATGATCACACTGACAGAACCACAGGCACATAGACACAGGCAACAGAGCATGCACAATGTCGGCACTAGTACAGTGTATATCCACCTTTCGCAGCAATGCAGGCTGCTATTCTCCCATGGAGACGATCGTAGAGATGCTGGATGTAGTCCTGTGGAACGGCTTGCCATGCCATTTCCACCTGGCGCCTCAGTTGGACCAGCGTTCGTGCTGGACGTGCAGACCGCGTGAGACGACGCTTCATCCAGTCCCAAACATGCTCAATGGGGGACAGATCCGGAGATCTTGCTGGCCAGGGTAGTTGACTTACACCTTCTAGAGCACGTTGGGTGGCACGGGATACATGCGGACGCGCATTGTCCTGTTGGAACAGCAAGTTCCCTTGCCGGTCTAGGAATGGTAGAACGATGGGTTCGATGACGGTTTGGATGTACCGTGCACTATTCAGTGTCCCCTCGACGATCACCAGTGGTGTACGGCCAGTGTAGGAGATCGCTCCCCACACCATGATGCCGGGTGTTTGCCCTGTGTGCCTTGGTCGTATGCAGTCCTGATTGTGGCGCTCACCTGCACGGCGCCAAACACGCATACGACCATCATTGGCACCAAGGCAGAAGCGACTCTCATCGCTGAAGACGACACGTCTCCATTCGTCCCTCCATTCACGCATGTCGCGACACCACTGGAGGCGGGCTGCACGATGTTGGGGCGGGAGCAGAAGACGGCCTAACGGTGTGCGGGACCGTAGCCCAGCTTCATGGAGACCGTTGCGAATGGTCCTCGCCGATACCCCAGGAGCAACAGTGTCCCTAATTTGCTGGGAAGTGGCGGTGCGGTCCCCTACGGCACTGCGTAGGATCCTACGGTCTTGGCGTGCATCCGTGCGTCGCTGCGGTCCGGTCCCAGGTCGACGGGCACGTGCACCTTCCGCCGACCACTGGCGACAACATCGATGTACTGTGGAGACCTCACGCCCCACGTGTTGAGCAATTCGGCGGTACGTCCACCCGGCCTCCCGCATGCCCACTATACGCCCTCGCTCAAAGTCCGTCAACTGCACATACGGTTCACGTCCACGCTGTCGCGGCATGCTACCAGTGTTAAAGACTGCGATGGAGCTCCGTATGCCACGGCAAACTGGCTGACACTGACGGCGGCGGTGCACAAATGCTGCGCAGCTAGCGCCATTCGACGGCCAACACCGCGGTTCCTGGTGTGTCCGCTGTGCCGTGCGTGTGATCATTGCTTGTACAGCCCTCTCGCAGTGTCCGGAGCAAGTATGGTGGGTCTGACACACCGGTGTCAATGTGTTCTTTTTTCCATTTCCAGGAGTGTAGTTTCTCAGCCAAGTGTTGAGATTATTTTAACTTAAAGAACGATAATTTGCAATAGCAAGGAAGGGAGGACAAGGAGCATCGTGAAAATCCAGTTAGAAAGAATAAAGAAGTGACCGGGTTGGCGTAATGATTCGTTATAATATGGGCCAAGGTACAGGAACGGCAGATAATTTTCAGGGGAAAAAAGTAGTATGTAATTAAATTTTTGTCTATATGTAAAGATCATTTTACTGAAGGTATGTGCGATGTTGTTAAATTTAGTTAACGTAACGTGGATGTCTCTTTCTACACATGGGTGATGCACAGCTCAGCTACTTTTTAACAGTTTGGCAATTCAGAAGTAATTTTGTTGGAAAGTACTGAAAGGGGGGCGGACGAGGAAGTAAGTATTGTTTAAAAACGAATTTCTGAATGCACTTCCAAACCAAAAGCGAAGTGGCAACATGAAACTGGACTAGATAAAATAGTTCACTACTTTAGGGATGCTTACCGAAATTTCATCACTGAAGAGTCGTCTGCAGGAGAATCTAAAATCTACACTGGAAATTGAAACGTCACATCACAGACTCTATATAAACATTCTCTTATCTCGCTGACAAGGTGGATCAGGCTCTTTGTCACAAACAGTCAGATACGGAATTGAAGAATTTTAGGAATAATCAAAAAGGAATTGGAGAGAAGACAGAAAGGTTGTAAAAATGAGACTAAAACATAAACATTGTAAATAACGATAATAAAAGAAATTTGTAACCATGGTGGGAAGAAGGAAATGACTAATGGTAGTACAAGCTACCCCTTAGCCAGGCACGGTACGGTCGCTTCCAGAATATGTATGTATATGCAGCAGCAGTTAGATAGGACATCGAATATAGGTGCAGGCGACACCTGGTCGGGAAACTAACTTTCCTCCAACATACATATTACGAGGTGTCGACTGTGGTAAGATCAGAAAATATTCTGGTTCATACTTAAGGATTACAACAGAATTTCGTCCCGGTGTATCACTCGTCAGTGTATTAGGAAGTGGCGAGAACGAGTAAAATACAATGTGTACCTTCTGCCAGAAACAGTATGGTCATTTGCGAATTGAATACGCAGAATTAAATAACTAGATATAAAATATATGTCTGAACTATGATGCATCAGTTACCTTCTGACAACTCACAGTTAATTCAGCCGGGATATTTGCCTCCAGGTCCTCTGGTAATTGTCAGGAAACACTGTTCCCTAAAGATGACGATCTTCATCATAATATAATAATAATAATAATAATCATATTTTGTCAGTATCCCAGTTGACTCCAAGTGGTAATGTAAGTCCATATAACTATCTGTACACGTTCCGTGTTGAGGTTAGGTTGTTTATGTTATTTCATTACGATGTTGCCTTTAAAATAGTGAGAAATGTCCTTAGAAAAACATGATATTTTTGTTACATCTCCTCGTACTCCATCACTTGTAATTCTGAGAATGGTTTATAAATGTATTTTATACAGCTTCTTAATTTCTCGTAAGGAAACACGTCCATGAATGGAACGATAAAGCAAAAGCCGTGAACTCCAATGGAAAATTTTCACTATACTTCCTAGGCATGTTGTTTCCGGGCACCTTCAACAAGGACATTTTTATTTTATTTCGTACGGCTTCAAGGATACATTACTTAGATCCAACAGCAGTTGTGTTAATAGTAATTGGAAATTTGTGGAAAGGTCTTACGGGACCAAACTGCTGAGGGCATCGGTCCCTAAGCCTACACACTACCTAATCTAACTTAAACTAGCTTACGCTTGCGACTTATCTTATAAAATAGATTAAGGAAAGGCAAACCTAGCCGGCCCGAGTGGCCATGAGGTTCTAGGCGCTACGGTCTGGAACCGAGCGACCGCTACGGTCGCAAGTTCGAAGCCTGCCTCAGGTATGGATGTGTGTGATGCCCTTAGGTTAGTTAGGTTTAATTAGTTCTAAGTTCTAGGCGACTGATGACCTCAGAAGTTAAGTCGCATAGGGCTCAGAGCCATTTGAACCATTTGAACCAAAGGCAAACCTACGTTTCTAGCATTTGTGGACTTAGAGAAAGCTTTTGAAAATGTTGACTGGAATACTCTCTTTCATATTCTGATGGTGGCAGGGGTAAAATACAGGAAGCGAAAGGCTATTTACGACTTGTACAGAAACCAGATGGCTCTTATAAGAGTCGAGGGGTATGAAAGGGAAGCAGTGGTTGGGAAGGGAGTGAGACAGGGTTGTAGCCTCTCTCCAATGTTATTCAATCTGTATATTGAGCAAGCAGTAAAGGAAACAAAAGAAAAATTCGGAGTAAGTATTAAAATCCATGGAGAAGAAATAAAAACTTTGACGTTCGCCGATGACATTGTAATTCTGTGAGAGGCAGCAAAGGATTTGGAAGAGCAGTTGATCGGAATGGACAGTGTCTTGAAAGGAGGGTATAAGATGATCAACAAAAACAAAACGAAGATAGTGGAATGTAGTCGAATTAAGTCGGGCGATGCTGAGGGAATTAGATTAGGAAATGAGACACTTAAAGTAGTAAAGGAGTTTTGCTATTTGGGGATCAAAATAACTGATGATGGTTGAAGTAGAGAAGATATCAAATGTAGACTGGCAATGGCAAGGAAAGCGTTTCTGAAGAAGAAAAATTTGTTAACATCGAGTGTAGATTTAAATGTCAGGAAGTCGTTTCTGAAAGTATTTGTATGGACTGTAGCCATGAATGGAAGTGAAACGTGGACGATAAATAGTTTGGACAAGAAGAGAATAGGAGCTTTAGAAATGTGGTGCTACAGAAGAATGCTGAAGATTAGATGGGTAGATCATATAACTAATGAGGAGGTATTGAATAGAATTGGGGAGAAGAGGAGTTTGTGGCACAACTTGACAAGAAGACGGGAGAGGTTGGTAGGACATGTTCTGAGGCATCAAGGGATCACAAATTTTGCGTTTGAGGGCAGCGTGGAGGGTAAAAATCGTAGAGGGAAACCAAGGGATGAATACACTAAGCAGATCCAGAAGGATGTAGGTTGCAGTAAGTACTGGGAGATGAAGAAGCTTGCACAGGATAGGGTAGCATGGAGAGCTGCATCAAACCAGTCTCGGGACTGAAGATCACAGCAACAACAACGCTAAGGACAACACACACACCCATGCCCGGGGGAGGACTCGAGCCTCCTGATGATGATTATGATGATGTTTGGTCTGTGGGGCGCTCAACCGCGCGGTTATTAGCGCCCGTAAAAATTCCCAACCTTTACTCAGTTCAATCTCGCCATTTTCATGAATGATGATGAAATGATGAGGACAACACAAACACCCAGTCATAGGCAGGTGAAAATACCTGACCCCGCCGTGAATTGAACCTGGGACCCCATGATCTGGAAGCGAGACAGCGACCACGGCACCACGAGCTGCGGACCCGACGGGGGCAGCCGCAAGGACCGTTACAAGGTGCCAGAGACCGCGCGGCTACGTTAATGGTAATTCAGTATACATAAAGTACAGATAAAAAATTACATTCGTTTGCTGGTTAGGGAAGTATTAGATGAAGTTGATAAGATGATATCATCTATGTGAGTAGAATAAACTAAAAAAGTACTTGAATGAATACACATATTAGAATACGGATAATTTTTAGAAACAGAATAGATCATTTAGGTAGATATCTAAAGCTGCGATCCAGGAGGCTGCATCATCATAGATTTCATGTATGCTGGACAGAGCTGCAGCATATTTTCGTAAACGACATTCTGTGATTATGTGGTGTATTTTTTTTTTTTTTTTTTTTTTTTTTTTTTTGCTAAGGGACTGAGGTCATCGGTCCATATATTTACACAATACTTGAACTAACTTAAACTAACTTATGCTAAGAACAACACACACACACACACCCATGCCCAAGAGAGGTCTCGAACCTCCGGCGGGAGGGGCCGCGCAATCTGTGACATCTAACCACTCCGCGCGGCTGTGGGGTATTGTTTGCCGCTGGTGTCCGCAGATGCACTTGGCACTTTCAGTGGTTTCCCACTTGTGCTTCAAGTCGTGACATCTTCCGTGCTTGGTGCATATGTGATTTAGGATGGTTCCACAATCTCCTAGGTAGATGGAATCAAGGAGGGGATCTGTCCACAAGGAATAACCGAGCTACAAACTAGTAAATCTATTATTACAGTAAAAAGGTTAAAACTATATTAGTAACCAGCAACGCTGTAACCCAAGTACTTCATCATTACTACTATTGCGCAGGTACGTACATTCTTAAACTATCAGATATCTAACACGACAGCACGAAGTTCAGAAACAAGCCTGAGGTAGTGAGTCAGGAAGAAATTGCGCAATTCCAAAATCTCGAATGAGCTTTTTTTTATATATGGGAAATGGTGTAAGTCACATTTTGACGAAAATGAGTAAAGTACTATGTTATATAGTAAAAACTGGACTCTTTTGAATGGCACAGTGATGTATGTCTTTGTATGCACAATGGCATCACAGATTGTACTACAAGTTCTCCTGTGAAAGAGTTTGGAGTATCCATGTTACGACAAAATGAAGTAAATCTCACTCTCATCACAGTGCCATGAAACAAAGTTAAACTTTCTGTGCCACCGCCAGGAGGTTTTCCTGCCTTCATTATCATTATTATTATTATTATTATTATTATTATTATTATTACTAATATTTTGCAGAAAATTTTGTTTCGTTTTAAGGTTAACGAAACTGTTTTAGGTAACTTTTATTCAACAATATTATCAAGTCGGTTTTCAGAGAAGTTTTATATTATTATATTATGGTGAACAGCATTTGTTGATTCTTTGTCAGTTGTTAATGGTGTTTGTACAAGCATATGTTCGTGGTGACACGAATAATTCAGAAACGCCTTGAGAAACTGTGAACGAAGAGGAAATTTTGTATTCTGCTTCAGAATATCACCCATTCGAAAGAGAGTCTAATGGAGAAGAAGCGCAACAGCAATCACGTGGAAGAAGACGATAGAGAGAAGGTAGGACATGAACCTGGAAAGCAATCTACGGAAGGCGTACAGTACCAGAAAAGTTAAAACAATTCGTTTCAAAATATATTTTAGTACTGACTGCTGCTGTAGACTACAGTGAGCTTCAGAAATAACTGAAGGAGAAAGGAAATCATGATAGTTCTTGGACTACGGGATCTTTTAACTCTCAATATGTGGACTAACTAACTCAGAATCATGCCCAAAATAATTCACATAAAGTCTGTAAAAAGAATTTTCCGAGAACTTTTCAAATTTTTGATAGCAGGATGAAGTAAAGAAAGGAGAGAAGCCCGACAGAGATTTAAGAAGTCGTAATAAACTTCCAACGAAGCTCCAGAAGATACTGTTAGTTCTATTCATTCCAACATTAAAAGTTTTCCATGTCATCAGTCACATTATTCTGGATCAGAAAAAGATAACACACATTACTTGAGTTCTGAATTCAACATCAGAGTTATTCACAATTTATACAACGAAATAATATGTTTTGCAAAAGATACATGCACAAAATGTAATATTTACCAGATGCAGATATCTGTTGCTGAGGGCGAAAACAACATGAAATACATTTAAGGATAGGCGATTCTGCACAAATTTCGATGAAAATGCTTAAGTAATTACCAAAATATAATTGCGAGGGTGCTTATGCTTTTACGTTGGATTTGGAAAAATCCCTGGCATTTCCAAAGTTAACATGTTCAGTAGCACATTGTAAACGCATTTTATATTGTTATAATCCTAGCTGTTAGGACCACAAAATGGTTCAAATGGCTCTAAGCACTAGGGGTCTTAACAGCTGAGGTCACCAGTTTCCTAGACTTAGAACTACTTAAACCTAACTAACCTAAGAACATCACACACATCCATGTTCGAGGCAGGATTCGAACTTGCGACCGTAGCAGCATCGCGGTTCCGGAATGAAGCGCCTAGAACCGTTCGGTTACAACGGCCGGCTTAGGACCACATAACAGACTCTGTTTTGATATATGGATGGAACGAAACTACAGCTTTGAGACGATTGCAGAGAATTTCATCAACTGAAACGCGTCAAGGAAGTGGCTAAGTGGATGTTGATGACCATGTTTTTATGACAAGTGGGCACTCTTAACTATCAAACGACGCTGATTTTGGCTTCGTAGAACTCCAGGAAAAAGCAGAAACTACCTACACACCGTCAAATTGGTACAAAACCATTGCTCGATCACGAAGAAAGAAGCCATTTACAGTAGAACACATGAAGCAAGAAGAATATGTATCGATGGCAGCTTCAGAAAAGGTAGTAGTTAACCATAAAATTAACATATTAAAGTACCCATTATGTTGGCTACAAATTCAGTGGTTGCAGTAAAGTTGATCTGAACCTACGAAGATACATTATCAGAGAACTTTGAATGCTGATAAGGATATTTTCACCAGGGACATACAAAAAAAAAAAAAAGAGATGGGACGTCCAGTCCAGTACAAGAGTATAAAACAGGTACCACTATACAGTGAAATACGACCAGACGGTAATTTGAAGGAGAAGGAAATGCTAGTTCGTTACCATACATCCCTCCTGTTCACCGTGTGTTTTTTCCTTCTCTGAAAGAAACCTTTAAGGGCAATGATGACTGAGAAGTACCTTCGTGTTAATTCAAACAGAAATTCACGCGATTTATACACACTTATGATATTGATATTAATATTAATGCACTTAATTTTGCTCAACTGCCGGCAGTGGTGGCCGAGCGGTTCTAGGCGCTACAGCCTGCAACCGAGCGACCGCTACGATCGCAGGTTCGAATCCTGCCTCGGGCATGGATGTGTGTGATGTCCTTAGGTTACTTTGCTTTAAGTAGTTCTAAGTTCTAGGGGCCTGATGACCTCAGAAGTTAAGTCCTATAGTGCTCAGAGCCATTTGAACCATTTTTTGTGCTCAACTATTGTTAATTTAAAGTGAAATAATTACAATCTTGCACCATGCTGCAAGTGAAAAATAGATGCACAAGTTGTTTTATAACTCAAATAAATACAGGCGATAGCCTATATACAGAAACTGTCCCTGTAGTGACGATCAATGCGGCGCTACGGCTGACTCAACAACATTGAACAGACCATATGGGATGGATATTAGGGAAGGGAAATAGTTAATTCAAAGTGAAACTCACGGAATTTATAATAATTATGTTGAAAGTATTAATATTACCACACTTCATTTATTCTCCAATGTCAATACTATCCCTTATTAGACTCAATATCCGGATATGTCCTTCTACAAGGCTTTCCTGATGTTCCTGTACAATATTTCACTAAACATGCAACTTCTCAAAATGAGCAAAAGTGACTTGCACCATTGTGCCATAAACCCCTTCATACAGGCAATTACTGGAGCAGACTGCAAAAAATTCTTCTACATTCATTAGCCGAACGAATCCTCAACAGAATTTAAAAATATTTCCCGTGCCGTAATTAAAAGAAACACTAATTAGTCGTATAAAATAAAAAAGAAACATAGGATTAAATCTTCTTTCAACAATATAACGGTAATAATGTCATTTGCAATTAAAGAAGTCTTCTGTCCTGCGACTAACGATTCCAAACAAACGGCCTTCGGGACAGCCTTCATGCATCGTAAATCACAAAATCTATTAGCAAGAAATTCGTCCGACGAAACTGTCCGTCACTCATTTCTCTTGGGGAAGCAGTCGATGTGGACAGAAGTCGCGGTTCGCTAATTGCTCCGCCTCTTGACCCCGTTACCGTCCGACAAGCAGTTGACAACAGCTAGCTACAACTGCCCGAGGCCACAAAGCAGTCGCCGTTAACAACTTAACTTGCTTAGACTCCCTTGCGTGTCGCGCCATTGACACGTAGCGCAAAACATTTTCCAAACTGATTTTCAACAACGAAATTTCGCAGTTGTTAATACCAACAGCGTCGAAGCATTTTTAATAATCCGTCACTACATTTTTCTCCAATGCCAACTGCATTACGGGTCATCCAGACGTTCATGGTACTATTACTTTTTACTTTGCGCCTCTTGGGCCAGTTCCCTGTAACGATGGACACGACGAGTACACCCCTAAAAGGGCGAGTTTCCGTGCTCCTCATGCTGTACTCCTCTTGCATTGTATTTCTCGTGGCAGCGGTCTCCGTTTTTACGTATTTTCGTGCCTTCCACTGGCATTTAATGGGCACGGACGATGCACTGAGGGATCTGTTGATGAATTTCGTTGCCGGTTTCCAGTCGGTGGTTCCGCTTCTGAAAGCGAAATATTACGCAGAGCTCGTTACAAAGTACCATGGACTGGACAGTAGATTTGGTGGAATTTCCGAAGGGAAGTCTCGTACCTTTGTCAGAACCGTGACACTACTAATTTCATACGCGGTTTTTCTGTATATTGTTCCGACCGTTGCTACTTTTGTGTACATATACATACAACACAGGTCGGAAAGCTATATTCCAGTTTCAATTTACTTCGTTGCCAAGTTCGGTACATATGTACAAGACACACAGCTCATGATGATGATAGGTAACATGAGAGCACGGACGAAGCAACTGAACGAGAGCCTGAAGGAACTGTTGAACAAGGACGGACAGACCAAATGGACGAGCAACCACTGGAGGAGAAGTTGGCTAAGCACCGTACAGGTACTGGATACCTGACTCCAGACTTACTATCCAATAGCTTTACTTCGTTCTTCTACATAATTTTCCGTACTTTTTATGAATATAATACATCCATTTTCATGTACGGCAGTCGTCATTTTCTCTAGTGTAATGTATCAACCACGTACTAGCTTCCTTTGCTTAAGGATTGCAGAGGCATATTTTTTTGGTAAAAAAAAGGAGTGGAAACACAGAGGATTTTTGGGATTAACGATGGTGGTGACGCTGTTGGTGTTGGTGGTGGTGGTGGTGATGATGATGATGAGGATGGTGACGATAATGATGATTGTGGAGGATGATGATTGTGGAGGACCTACGTTCTCGCAGCATGTTACCTTACTTCATACTTACATGCCATCTCGCGATTTGAATGTTGTTTATTTTCACAGTCAAAACTGCTGCAACGTTTCTTTAGGAGCTCATACCAACAAATTTATACAGAATATCTGGTTATGTAAACACATAATCTTGTTGATATCTGTTACAACCTACCAATCGGTTTTCAAGATTTTGTGGGAAGCTCCTGGTATTATTATACTGGTTGAAAAAAAAATACCATCCATTCAGATCTCACTGATTTCCCACAACACTTTAGGTAAGAGGCCTGACACAATAAAACTCTTGTTATTGTCAGATGAGAAGGTGGACAAGCATTCAGTTATGCAGAGCCTTGTCTTTATAACATCACGTAAAATGCATGCAGTTAAAATATGTTGTCCCGAGAAAGTGTTATTATATTAACTTAACATAGTGGAGAATCATTTCGGCGTAGGAAGAAACTGTGTGTCAGTGGACAGCGGCCTTTTCTTAAACCAGATGTCACTTCCGACATCAGTTTGTATAGACAGTGTACAAGCTAGAATTGTACAAGGACGAAGAAGATAATAGAAGGTATCAATTTATTTTCAAAGAAAACATCCAGAAAATCCACTTTAGATGATGTAGCAAAACAATGGATAGCCTGAACCTCATTTCCAGGACGAGCTGTTAAATATCGATCAACTTTAAAACGAATTAACCAGCTTAATCATACCGTCTCCGCGCTTGGGTTACTATTCATAATGGAGAGCACCTCCACTGTATGAGTGTTTCTGGCTAGCTATAGTAGATTTATCACGTGGTAGCGCAAAATGCTGATCGGCTGTCATGAAACGAACCAGATTTGAAGATAAGGAGCCAGAAGTCACATGTTATACGAGTTCAAATGGCTCTGAGCACTATGGGACTTAACTTCTGAGGTCATCAGTCGTCTATAACTTAGAACTACTTAAACCTAACTAACCTAAGACTATCACACACATCCATGCCCGAGGCAGGATTCGAACCTGCGACCGTAGCGGTCACGCGGTTCCGGACTGTAGCGCTTAGAACCACTCGGCTGTTATACGAGTTGTCGTAGCTATGAATTTCGGATGTGCAACAACTGAAACATTGGTTTTAAGTACACAAAAAAAGAACTTATTGGATCAGATTTTGGCCACAGAACTCTTCACAGGTAATGCAGGACATTTCTAAATGCTCACGGCACACGCTGAGATTTTTGGTAGGAACCAGTGTTAGGTACAATTTCCAAAAGGACCTAAGGTGTAGCGTTTCTGTGTTACAGCTAAGAGGTATGGTATGGAAGGCCTGGTTAAGTGTGACATTACCGAAGCACCTGGCATTATGGCCCATAATCACCTTAAGGCACAACGTTGTGAGTCGAAAGTGTGTTCTCTCTAAGTATAGTACTGTAATGTATGTTGTACATAGTAAGAGCTAGCATGCTTCACACTGTCTGCGCCTACTCTAGATGCTTGACCTTGTTCTAAGAAAAGAGCGTACATACGGTAAATGTAAGGAAGTCGTAGAACTACATAGGTTTAGCAGTTAGAGAACATGTATAATTTAAATTTCAGCATGCGAGAGCGAAGCACTTCGCAATTTCGGCGCTGGCGCGAGACTTGGAATCGGCCTACAGCCCGCAGCTGCTGGTATCTCTCGCCATCTTCTTCGTGGACGCATCCTTCACGCTGTACCACCTGCTGCTGGCGGGTGCCTACGAAGTGTACCCGGAGCTCCAGGACACCTTTACGACCGTATTTCGCGCCTACTGGCTGGTCGTCTCACTCGTCGAGATCGTCACTGTCATCAGCGTGTGCGACGACGCTGTCAGTGAGGTACTGACCACGCCATTTACATTCATTTTCTGTATTTGGATAGGGCAAACGCTGATGATTTAAATGTTTTCCCCACCACTTGGACCAGAACTAGCGGTTAAAACAGTCGTTATATTTATGCGGCGCAAGACATATTACATAATGGTAAGAAAGAGATTTGGAAAGAGCAAAACTATTCCAGGAGCAGATGTGGATTCCGGCCATAATTTATGGATTATGAATTGCAGTTCAGGTATGCACGCCGACGTCGCCAGGTGAAAATGAAAAGATAAACAAATGAGGACCGGAAACTGTAATTGAGTACGTAAAGGGAGATGAAAATCTAATAGTCGTGGACGACTGGAATGCGATTGTAGGCGAGGGAGTAGAAGAAAGGGTTACGGGAGAACATGGACTTGGTACTAGGAAGGAGAGAGGAGAAAGATCAATTTTGTCCTGCAACAAATTTCTGTTGGTAATAGCGAATATTCTGTTCAAGAATCACAAGAGGGGGAGGTATACTTGGAAAAGGCCGGGAGGAACGGCAGGGTATCAGTTAGATTGCATCAAAATCAGACAGAGATTCTGAAATCAGACCCTGTATTGTAAAGAGTGACCAAGTGCAGACGTAGACTCAGATCACAATTTAGTAACGATGTGGAATAGGATCAAGTTCAATAGATTAGTCAGGAAGAATCAGGATGCAGAAGTACTACAGAACGAAGAGGTGCGCTTCAAGTTCACTAAGGCTGTAGATCCTGCGACAAGAAATAGCTCAGTTCAGTTGAAGAGGAATGGACATCTCTAAAAACGACAATAACAGAAACTGGAGAGAAAAACATAGATACAAAGAAGGTAACTCCGAAGATACAACAGGTAACCGACAAAGTACTTCATTTGACCTATGAAAGAAGGAAGCACAAAAATGTTCAGGGATATTCGCGAATACCGAGATACAAGTCACTTAGGAATGAAATAAATAGGAAGTGCAGGGAAGCTAACACGAAATAGTTGCATGAAAATTGTGAGAAAATCGGAGAGAAATGGTCGGAAGGAATGAGTCAGCATACAGAAAAGTCAAACCAACCTTCGGCGAAGGTAAAAGCAAGGGTGGTAACGTCAAGAGTGCAATGGGAATTCCACTGTTAAAGGCAGAGGAAAGATCGGACAGGGAGAAAGAGTACACTGAAAGCCTTTACGAGGGGAAAGATTTGTCTAATGTGATAGAAGACGAAACAGGAGTCGATATAGAAGGGACAGGAGATCCTGTACTAGAATCAGAATTTAAAAGAGCTTTGGAAGGCTTAAGATCAAATAGGGCAGAAGGTATGGTAAACATTCAATCAAAATTTCTAAAATCATTGGGGGGGGGGGGGGGGGGGGGGGAATGGCAAAAAACCGACTATTCACTTTGGTGTGTAGAATGTATGAGTCTTGCGACGTAGCATCCAACTATCTGAAAAACAGCATCCACACAATTCTGAAGATTACAAGGGCTAACAATTGCGAGAATTAGCGCACAGTCAGCTGAACAGCTCATGCGTCCTTGTTGCTGACAAGAATAATATACAGAAGAACGGAAAATAAAATTGAGGATGTGTTATATGACGATCAATTTGACTTTAGGAAAGATAAAGGCAACAGGGAGGAGCTTCATGCGTTGCGGTTGATAATGAGAGCAAGACTGAAGAAAAATCAAGAACGTTCATAGAATTAGTCCACCTATAAAAAGCGTTCGACAATGTCAGGTGGTTCAAGGATTTAGAAATTCTTACGAAAATAGGGGTAAGCTATAGGAAGAGACAGGTAGTATATGAGATATACAAGAGCCAACAGAGAAGAGTAAGAATGAAAGACCAGAACGAAGTGCATGTATTAAACATGTGTAAGACAGATATGTAGTCTTTCTCCCCTACTGTTCAATCTATTCACGGCAAAAGCAACGACAGACATAAAACATAGGTTCAAGATTGGAATTCAATTTCAACTTGAAAGGATATCAATCCTAAGATTTGCTGATAACATTGCTATCCTCTGTGAAAGTAAAGAAGAACTATAGAATCTGCTGTAAGGAATGTACAGTCCAACGCTTACAGAACATGGACTGAGAGTAGCAGAATGAGAGCAACGTGAAATTTAACATCAGGACTGATGGTCGCAAAGTTGACGAAGTTAAGGAATTCTGTTACCTACGAAGCAAAATAACTAATGATGGACAGAGCAATGAGGACATAAAAATCAGACTAGTAACGACAAAAAGGGCATTCTAGCCAAGAGAAGTCTACCAGTATCAAACATAGGCCTTAAGTTGAGGAAGGAAATTCTGAGAATGTATTTTTGAGCACAGCATTGTATGGTAATGAAAAAGGAATTGTGGGAAAATCGGGACAGAAGAGAAGCGAAGCATTTGAGATGTGGTGCTACAGAAGAATGTGGGAAATTAGATGGACCGGTAAGGTAATGAACGAGGAGGCTCTACGCTGAATCGGACAGGAAGTGAATATACTGTAAACATTGACAATAAGAAGGGACAGGATGATAGTACATTTGTTAACGTCTCACAGAATAACTTCCACGGTACTAAAGAGAGTTGTAGAGGATAAAAACTGTGGAGGAAGGCAGAGACTGGAATACACCCAGCAAATAATTGAGGACTAGGTTGCAAGGGGTACGCTGGGATGAAGAGGTTGGCACAAAAGAGGAATTCGTGGCGGGTGGCATCAAACCAGTTGGAAGACCGGAAAGAAATGTGCGTTAGATTAAAACCGAATAAATCGAAGAAAATTTGGAAACTAAGATGGGAATTAACTATAGTGAAAGAACCAGGGGTTGTGGAGAGGTTAGCCAACGACTGACAGAAAAACGTGAAAGACAAACAATAGAAAATATATGGGTAGCTTCGAGAGATGACAGCAGTGCATCAAATAGGCAAAAAGACAACGCCCAGTATAAATCCTTCGATGACCCATGAAATATTATATTTATTTGACCAAAGGAGAAAATACAAAAGTTTAGCAAGTGAAGTAGGCAAAAATGAATTCAGACGTCTAAAAATTAGGTTGATAGAAAGCGCAAAATGACTACGCAGTTGCGGCTAGATGACAGATGCAATCGCGTAGAAGTATTCATGACGAGGGGTATGGGGGCTCCTCACAATAGAAAAATGCTAAGATCTTAGGAAAAAAAGAGACTCAGCTGTATTAATTTCAAGATTTGGAATGGCAAGCCAGTACTAAACAAAGAATGGGAAGCTGAGAAATGGAAGAAATGTTAGAAGGACTGTAAAAGAAAAATGATCTTGAAAATAATATAACATAAGGGGAATAAAATGTAGATGAGAGATGGGAAATATAATGTTTCAGGAAAAATTTGACAAAGGACTGAATACCTGAGGTGGAAATGGGCTGGACAGTTTACGCCCAAAGGAGTTTCTAGGAAAACACTCAAATGGAAAGACATGACTTCATAATTGTTCAACAGCGTTCACCGTTTAATTTCAAACACGAATTCCCTCTGAAATGGTAACACACAACAATGTGTTGAGTCGCAAATATTCGGCCTGGAAATACAGTATATTAAATTTTCTGTAGCAAAACCTTCCACCAGGACACTAAGCTTTGAACTAAAACAAATTTAAGCAATCGCCAGAAATATCTGGGTCTTACGACCTTTGAACATCAATAAGATGAACACGCTTTCGAACACAATAAAATGCAGTTAATCTACTGGATAGACAGCAAAAGAAATTTACAGAAATCTTAAATATATAATTTTCAATAAAATATTATCTAGGACACAAATTTAACATCACCAAGACATGCAATGCTGTGCAGCATGCTACACGCAAAATTCCATAACTTAAAACAGGGCAAATTATGCTACAACGGCTTACAGTTTACCATTGTTCCAACAGTGAGCCCACGAATAAATAACAGGTTATATACACCCAGCGGATCAATAGTCCACATGCGCAATACTAGAACACATCAAGATTTCCATCAATTTTCGGTACAAATAAATACATTAATTTAAAACAAACCACTCACATGCAGATTTAAACAATGTCACATTATACGTAGCCGGAGCCAAAGCAGGTGGCAGCAGTCAAAATACAATATAAAAAAAAGGTTCTTTGAACCACGCGCGTACTATCATCAAAAATGGTTCAAATGGCTCTGAGCACTATGGGACTTAACATCTGTGGTCATCAGTCCCCTAGAACTTAGAACTACTTAAACCTAACTAATCTAAGGACATCACACACATCCGTGCCCGAAACAGGATTCGAACCTGCGACCGTAGCGGTCGCGCGGTTCCCACGGAGGCACCAGTGGCATGCGGCTCGCTCAGTAGCGTTGAGTGTGTTTTAGGCGGTGGCGAGGTGAACACGCCTTGTTCGTGTCTCGCCTGTTGTGCTGCTTGCGACCGAGAACGTGTTTGGTTACTTCCACGTAGCAGCTTGTCTCGAATTCACCGACTGCCATGGCGTTTCCCTATCGCCAAGCCACGATTAAATTATCGTTTCGTTTGGATCGTGAAAGACTAAAAGCGTAGGAAACCGAACGGTTTATACAGGATGGAATGTGTCTGCCAGCACAAGATGATCTCGGAATTCATTTTTCGATCCTCAGTATTGTTGTGTACATAAAGCTGGCGAAGGACGAGCTATGCGACGCCTCTGTGAAGGGCCATGATAATTATCTCAAGTTTTGATACTCTGACAGACATATATGATCTGTCGTGGTTGATCACGCTGGTTTTGCTCTTTGAACATTGAGGGTTTTCGAACTCTGTGTTCAGATACCATCCAGCGTTGTGGTGGCCACCTTTAAACCTTACGCCATCGTCGTCAGTCACGTTACTGAAACGTCAAAGACGTTCGAAACATACCGTTTCCTCAGTGATATCCGTCAGATAGAAAGTGAACTGAGGAACCACTTGCATTCCTACTTGGTTTCTGCCGGCTGCAGGGCTGTCGTCATGTACAATGCCCAGCTGCGCACTCGCTCAGGTTGCGGCGAGGAAGGCCTTGTCCGTTTAGAATGTCTCCAGCGTAAACTGGATCGGAGATGTCGCTCTCCTTGCACCGCCCACTGTGTTACCTCTGTCTTAGGCATCTGCGGTGGGGCTGCCTGCTGTGCCCCCTCTGAATCATTCGGCACCGGCGTCGACTCCTGTCGAAGACGCGATGGACGTTTGCCCGTCTCTCCTACACTACTGCCGAAGTCAGTACCAACGAACGGTGATCTTCAGCAGACGAAAGCCTTCTGTCCTGACCCCACGGTTTTTCGTCATGGGGCAGTACCCTTCCTTGCTTTTCTGCCTTCCGGCCAGATGTCGAATGACAGCCACCCGCCATCCGACACGGAACAAAATGTTAAGAAGCAACGGTCGCCGAGGAAATGTAAGACAACGCCATACCCCTTCTGCCTCCACGTATCTCCCACGTGGCTCAGATACTTCCTCTTCCTCCGTTCGTGGCCCGTCGCATGTTGGCGGCACTGAGTTTGTAAGTTTGACACGGCTTGCTGTTCAAGATACAGTTAGAGACCATACTCTGCCGCGGCGCAAGGGCGATTTAGCCCTGCATAATGTCCCTGCAGAGCGATAGCCCGTTTCATCAGCTTTCACACAGTGCCGCCGTTGTCCTAGGAGCCTAACCAGCCAGTTTCTGGATGCCTTTGCACCACGCTCTCTCTCAGCACCTATCCAGGTTTCGGACGTCTCGCCGCCTTTCTTTACTTCCGCCAATTTTTCCTCGAACTGAGCTAGGTCCGTACTGCGGTACTGCCAATGCGCTTGACATCCACAAAGGGGATCTACAGCTTCCTTCAGCAGCAAAAGTCACCGAATGTGGCTGAAGGGAAGCATCTCCACGTCGACTGGCGTGCGGTCTGCCGATCGGTGTGCGCTCCTTGTCTTGCCACTGACGCCCAGTCGGCATGGTACCTCACGGTCAGTGGGAAGCAAGTATGCCGGTAACGCCTTCGTGGGATTCAGCTTTCAGACAGCCCTCTGTGTGTGGCCTGTGATGTTTTGGACAGGGTCGAGCATCGCCTGGTGTGCGGATCGAGGATAGATGTGTGGTTCTTTGTGCAGATACTGGCCCTAATTACCCACACGGCTTCTCATCAGTTAAATGCTCACCTGCTCCTCTTTCCGGATTTGGGATACTTCCCGCAAGCGAAGAGGAACTCTGGGAAGTGGATTTGTGTACACTTAGCTTATTGTTTGCTGACGGCGAGAAAAATATTCTTGGTTTTTAGCACGTCCTTGATGAATGCCATTTTCCAGTTGTCCACAATCCCTAATAAAGACAATGTTTCTCGAATTTCCTTCGTAGTGTTTTTCTTAACCCACGCCAGAGTTGGGGTGTTATTGTAACGAGGAGTTGGTCCACGTCATTCCCATTCTTAGAACTGGTTTTTCTCTGGTCATCGGAATGTTCACAAAAATCAATTAAAAAGACAAAGGAAGTAACTACTTACATAAATAAATCATTGATGTTCTATGGAGCGCTACCCCACGTTTCCTAAGGTTTCCTTGGTTCCTGGGGGAGAGAACGGGACATAGTGGCCAGGCCTTGGGCTGCAACCCCACGCCTCCCTTTGGCCACTAGGAAGGATCGGGATTCAAGTCCCGGTCCGTCACAAATTTTCACTTGTCGTCTTTGGATTTATTTCAATTCCCGATTGTGGCTGAGGTCTGACTTTCTCCTACATCATGTATAATACAGCCGTTGGGAAAAGAAAGTGTATGTTGTTTCGGCCATGTCCTCTTCCCGAAACGTCCGAAGAAACAGACATCGCACATATATAGTTTTAGAGTGTCATTTCCGAATCTGACTCACTCAGCGCAGCTCAATCTAATTCGGCCACATCTACTTTCCACTGCCCTTGTTCTGTTTTTTTAGACGTCCATCTTATATCGTTCTTTCACGACAACGTCCATTCCGTTCAATTGCTCTTAAAAGTCCTTTGCCGTCTCTGACAGAAATACAATATTATCGGCGGACGCCAATTTTTGTATTTCTTCTCCTGGAAATTTAACGCCTTCTTCGAATTTTTCTTTGGTTTCATTTACTGCTAGCTCAATGTACAGACTGAATAACGTGGGTGATACAGAAAAAAAGGAAAAAATAATCACGTGAGAGATATAGAGTCAAAAAGAAAATAAAAATAAATACAAAAAAAAGATGAAAAATTGTGCACACTTTCTCCTAAACAGTGTGGCCAAGCTCAGTGCGCTCGCCTCGTTGCTGCTATGCCAACTGTCCCTAAATTCGCTGCCTCCAGATCCCAAGGCGCCACTTAGCCACCCGGCACTGCAGCGAACCAAAGATACATTAGCGGCGATGGAGAGACTCGAAACGAGCCACCACGGCTCAGAAACAAGGCACCTGGAGAAGATATTCCTTCAGAATTACTTATAACCTTTGCAAAGCCAGTCATGACAAGACTATTGTATGCAAGATGTATGAGACAGGTGAAAGGCCGTTATACTTCAAGAAGAACGCAAAAGACAGGTGCTGACAAATGTGAATATTACCGAAGTTGCAGCGTAGTGAGTCACGATTGCAAAACACTGACACCGAAATATTCACAGATGAATGGAAAACTGGTCGAGGCCGATCTCGTGAAACATAAGTCCTCGTTTAGGAGAAATTTTGGAATCAACAGACAATACTGACCCCAAAACTCATTTTAGAAGAACTTTAGGGCAATCATATGGCGATTTTAGTTTAGAACATTTGCAAATTTAGAGAAATCATTATCAACCTTCAAACTGTTTGAAATTCAGAACTTAGCTATAATAAAATACAAGGAATGAAAAGGATTCACAACTTGTACAGAAACGGTAAATAAGTAGCCGAGAATAGAGTGTAATAAGCTATCATCTCATATCCGATATTATTCAGTCTGTACGTTGAGCAACCTATGAAGGAAACCAAGGAGAAATTTTTATAGGCAGTTAAAGTTCAGGGAGAAGAAATTAAAATTTCGAGATTTGCAGACAGAGGCGCCAAATGACTTTGAAGATTAGTTGAACGGAATGTATTGTATCATGAAAGAAGGTTATGAGAAGAACACCGACAAAAGTAAATCGGTGTTAATCGAATGTAGTCGAACCAAATCAGGCGATGTTGACGGAAGTAGATTGGGAGTCACTAAAAGTAGTAGATGAGCTTTTCTATTTCCGCAGTAAAATAATTGTTTATGGCACAAGTAGAAAACATAAAAAAATGCAGACTGCTGACAGGAAGAAAGTGTTATTGGAAAACAGGAATTCGTTAACACCAAACACAAATTTAAATGCAAGGGAATCTTTAATGGCGATATTAGAGAGAGAAACGTTAACATTTTGGTCTAGAAGAGAATAGCTTTCGAAACCAAGGCCTGACAACAGAAGCAGGTGCAAATGAATGCTGTAGTTATGCAGAAATGAAGAGGCCTGCGTAGAGCAGATTAATGTGGAGAGCTGCATCAGAAGTGACTGAAGACCACAATAACGACAGAACACTTATTAAAGTCATATTAATGCATAGCTGTGGGATTTGTTTTGGTTGTCTGCTTTTAAATCGTGAAAACGACGTACTTGAATGTGGTAACTAATAAGCACATTATAAAGTAAACTCGACAAATAACATCGCCATATTTTAAAACCGCCAAGCTGTATGCATTCATCTACTACCAACCGTTGACCATAGTAGTTGTCCTTAAGTAGAGTCTCTGACTGGACAGCTTGTTGTCACACTAGTTCACTTCTAATACAATATGAGGAAACAGTTGGTCGATGTTGATTTTATATTTAAACGCGAGGAAGGAAACTCTCGAAACACATAGCTGTGGGTTAATATCGCTTTGTTGCAATTTGTAACCTGAATCAATTTTACAATGATCTTGTGAATGGCAAAAACAGAGTTAGGTTCTGGTTTCCTACGTTATCATTAACTCAGAAATTAAGCCAAACCACACCGTACGTAAGCGCACAGATAATGCCTAAAAACCAGTTTTCCGTTTCAGAGTTTATAGATATCACTGTTTCATTCTCAGTGAAAAGATGTTGTATTCTGCGCACTAGCGGGTAGAAGACAAATTACCGTACAGCTTTACAAGCAGAGTGCAATCCTGCATTGAGACAGTCATGGCGAAAGGAGGAAAAGCCGTCTACCCGGCGTGTTTATACCAACTTCAATGCGTCGTGCCCATGGCAGGTGTTTTCATTTGCGTATTCTGACACATACGGCACTATCTATTGCTCAATTTTCGCACTATTTTTTTCTTTCTTCCACACGTCCCCCCCCCCCCCCCCCCCCTCTCCGATAATATTCCATTGCAATTTGACGTCATTCTGACGAGTGGTGTTATTTCTACAGCGTTTTGAAAGTTTAACCGTATCACTCACCATCGCTCCCACTCTCCCTGTGTTTCTCTCTCTGTTCATCTCTTCCAACACAATTTACAAACTTTTCTTACTGTACACAACTGCTTGTGCAAATGAGATCAGTTTCAGTTAACTTGTATGATGAGAGCACCATATGCAAAGCTAATAATTAGTTAAAGAACTGCAAATGTACTCTAACATCGAGAATTAAAAGTGGTGGTATACATGGTGATGTTGGCGTGGAATCAACGGGTTGTAGACGGTGAAGAATGAAAAGTTGGCTCCAACGTCTTCCGACAATGGTTGCTGTTCCGAAAAAATAATGCGGAGGTTTCGAGATCGCTTATCACATCAAATGGAGCCCCAAACCACTGCAGCTAGCGTTTTTCTGTTGAGCCGATCAACGAAGAAAGCCGCCCACCACCGTGATCATCGCCAGAGCCTGCAGCCATCACTGTACTGCAGGCCCTCCGTGTCATGTGTATGTGCTACGCGTTTAAACATCGATGCAAGCAGATTTACACCCTTTCAATTCTCCAACGCCGAGTCAACACTTCAGATACTACTACACGGCCAGTTACCATCAAACAGACAAGACAGCAGTCATTCCATAATGAGAGGTAAAATTGCTGGTGCCAAATCGCAAACTGGGGATTCGTATCGGTAATCTTCCACGTCATTTGAGGATTCTCCATCACTGTTATCCTTTTTCCGCGAGAGCGGACACGACTCTGTCCACGCACGCCCCAACTCTTCACAGTCATAATTCTTTTTTTTTTTTTTTTTGTTAATGATACTATCGACCTGTTTACTCGATTAATTTTTTGTGGTACTGAAATTTTTGCAGACTTTAGTTTAGGTAATTCGTTAATTTAGAGAAATGTATTTATGCGACTGAAACCGAACACTTGAAAGCATTAGTGCTGTACACATCTACGGTTATTTACGTGTTTGATGATATGTGTTTCAGAGTGCCGAAACATCCCACATTATTCGCCAGTTGTCATGGGACGTACAGGATGCACGACTTCAGTCAGAGGTAAGCAAGATGTGGATTGATGTAATAAAGGGCCTATGCTACTGCAACAGCACCCTTCACTGGATAATGCACCACCAGAACGTAACCAGCTGGTATGTTTAGAGAAAGGTTTAAAATGGCACATAAAACGCCATAACGAAATTCTCTGTATTACATTTGCGGATTTATTCGTGCAATTGATCCATGTAAGCATGTATATTACCGCCACGGCCTCACTCTTAATCTTTCAAACTCTACAAATCCTCTCTTGCTAATACTAAATATTCAGCTTGGCTGAGTGGCGCATTTGCTTCGTATTCTGGGCAGCGAATTTCAAAACCTATAAACACGGCCAGATTACGTTCCAGTACTTACCTGGGCAACTTTGACCGCCATATTACATCTAGTAACCACCCATAAAGCACCTTTAAGCATCTATTCTATGTATATTGTGCACTTAAACCAGATACCTGCATCATAACTTAAGGGAATGACTCCCAGCATGTTTTATTTCTTGCTCTCACGCTGGTTCCTCTGGATATTAACTGATTTCCAAAACGGTGTAAGTTAACTGTGTTAATTTACCCAACTACTGTGTAAAAGTAGATTAGTATTCATGCCGGCAGCGTCTATATCAAGAGCATTACGAGATACTTTCATCTAACGAAGAAGGTGATCATACATGTTTTGTACTTCTGATATATTGATCACATTAGTTCGAATGTAAGACAATGTCTGTCAACCTAAGACTTGTCCGACATCCTATCTCTCCATGTCCATTCAGCAGCAATAACTACTCTCTGTCGTTCAGGCTCTTCGTTTACCGCCGGCCGGAGTGGCCGAGCGGTTCTAGGCGCTACAGTCTGGAACCACACGACCGCTACGGTCGCAGGTTCGAATCCTGCCTCGGGCATGCATGTGTGTGATGTCCTTAGGTTAGTTAGGTTTAAGTAGTTCTAAGTTCTAAGGGACTGATGACCTCAGAAGTTAAGTCCCATAGTGCTCAGAGCCATTTGAACCATTTTTTTTTATCTTCGTTTACCACAAGTGACGGAACGAAGTGGTCAATCCATCTTTCACTGAGCCCATAGCAAATCCGAAGTTAAAAGACTCAGTGACACACATTTTCCGGTAGTCTCTCAGTTCGAACATGTTCACAAATTTCTCTTCTTCAGAAACGCTTTCCTTGCCATTGCCAGTCTACATTTTGTATCCCCTCTACTTCGACCATCATCAGTTATTTTGCTCCCCAAATAGCAAAACTCCTTTACTACTTTAAGTGTCTCATTTCCTAATCTAATTCCCTCAGCATCACCCGACTTAATTCGACTACATTCCATTATCCCTTGTTTTGCTTTTGTTGATGTTCATCTTATATCCTCCTTTCAAGACATTGTCCATTCCGTTCAACTGCCCTTCCAAGTCCTTTGCTCTCTCTGACAGAATTACAATGTCATCGGCGAACCTCAAAGTTTTTATTTCCTCTCCATGGGTTTTAATACCTACTACGAATTTTTCTTTTGTTTTCTTTACTGCTTGCTCAATATACAGATTGACTAACATCGGGGAGAGGCTACAACCCTGTCTCACTCCCTTCCCAACCACTGCTTCCCTTTCATACCCCTCGACTCTTATAACAGGCATCTGGTTTCTGTACAAGTTGTAAATAGCCTTTCGCTCCCTGTATTTTACCCCTGCCACGTTCAGAAAATGAAAGAGAGTATTACAGTCAACATTGTCAAAAGCTTTCTCTAAATCTACAAATGGTAGAAAGGTAGGTATTCCTTTCCTTAATCTATCTTCTAAGATAAGTCGTGGGGCCAGTAGTGCCTCACGTGTTCCAATACTTCTACGGAATCCAATCTGATCTTCCCCGAGGTCGGCTTCTACCAGTTTTTCCATTCGTCTGTAAAGAATTCGCGTTAGTATTTTGCAGCTTGACGTATTAAACTGATAGTTCGGTAATTTTCACATCTGTCAACACCTGCTTTCTTTAGGATTGGAATTATTATATTCTTCTTGAAGTCTGAGGGTATTTCGCCTATATCATGCATCTGGCCCACCAGATGGTAGAGTTTTGTCAGGGCTGGCTCTCCCAAGGCCGTCAGTAGTTCTAATGGGATGTTGTCTACTCCTGGGGCCTTGTTTCGACTCAGGTCTTTCAGTGCTCTGTCAAACTCTGCACGCAGTATCGTATATCCCATTTCATCTTCATCTATATCCTCTTCCATTTCCATAATATTGTCCTCAAGTACATCGCCCATGTATAGACCCTCTATATACTCCTTCCACCTGCTCTGCATCCTTACATTTGTCCTCTAGCCATCCTTGCTTAGCCATTTTGCACTTCCTGTCGATCTCATTTTTGAGACGTTTGTATTCCTTTTTGCCTGCTTCATTTACTCCATTTTTATATTTTCTCCTTCCATCAATTAAATTCAATATTTTTCTGTTACCCAAGGAGATCTACTAGTCCTCGTCTTTTTGCCTATTTGATCCTCTGCTGCCTTCACTATTTCATCCCTCAGAGCTACCCATTCTTCTTCTACTGTATTTATTTCCCCCATTCCTGTCAATTGTTCCCTTATGCACTCCGTAAAACTCTGTACAACCTCTGGTTTAGTCAGTTTATCCAGGTCCCATCTCCTTAATTTCCCACCTTATTGCAGTTTCTTCAGTTTTAAATTACAGTTCACAACCAATAGATTGTGGTCAGAGTCCACATCTTCCAGGATTCTTCCATGTATACAACCTTCTTTTCTGATTCTTAATGGCGTAAATCCATACAGATGAAAGTGCACGATACTAGAAGCAAAAAAGTCTGAGTAAACATAGGGTCGAAAATGCATACGTTAAGACCTGTGAGCACTTTTTCATCTTCGCTACTTCGAAACATAACTCTTCGAACGAAGAAATGCTCATAACTTTTAAGGTGTGTTTACTGAGACTTTTTGCTTCTATCATCGTGTACTTTCAACTGTATACGTTTACGCCATTAATTATGATGCCCCGTATGTATATTATAGTCTTTTATATGTCAAGGCGGAGTTAGGATGGATCCTCGACTTACTTCCGCTGTACGTAATTTTCCGATACCACAAACAATTGTTATCGTAAGTTCAAGAAAGGGTTTACTGAAATTGCGTACCCGTTAACTAGGTTACTATGAAAGGAGTTAGTTTTCAGTGTCAAGAAGCATTCGAGAAGCTCAAGGAGATATTAACATCAGATCCTGTGCTAATATTCCCCGGCTTTGAACAGGAAGTAATATTTGCGATTGATGCATCCAAGACTGCTCTGGGTTCTGTTTTGAGTCAGAATGTTGATGGGACAGAACAGCCGGTAGCAGATGCCTCCAAACAATTGAGGAAGGCTGAAATTAATTATTCGACTCCTGAAAAAGTTATTTGTACGAAAATTCAAAGTGATTACAGACCATGATTCTATAAAATGGTTATTAAGGTTGAAAGATCCATCAGTTCGATTAGCGAGATGGGTGTTACAATTGTGTGAGTTCGGCTATGAAGTAATTTGTAAGCCAGGAATCAAATACAGAAATGCTGATACGCTATGTTGGAAGATGGTAGTTTAACAAACAGTAGCTAGAAGACAGGAAGCTTGGGTAAAGGTACAATCAACTGACAGTGAGTGTCAATTGTTTCGATAGCAATCTCTGTTTGAAATGCAAGAAAGGTTGCTATGCCGATCAATAAAATATGGACCTGGCGTTGTAGTTCTTGCAGTTTGCAAGATCGGAAGTATTACGTCAAGCACACGACCGCGTCTTATCAGGTCACAGAGGGCAGTGAAAAACTAGCAGATGTGTAACTGAAAACGCGTCGCAGTGATGTAGAACGATATGTAAGAAACTGCACCCCGGGTGCACAAAAAGCAGATTGGATTCATCAGAAAATTCAGTTACAGGGACTATCAGAAATTGACAATGCAATTTCTACGTTAGGATTGGATGTTTTAAGACCTTTGAAAAGAACACAAAATTTTATACTGGAAATGGCCTCTCGCTGTACGAGATAGAATACGGGCGAAAAATGCCGTCACCTTTTGATGTAACTCAGCCTAACCTGGGTCCACAGGGCAAACCAGAGAAAAATTTGCGAAGAAATTGAAAGAAATTGGCAAAGGGTAAAGCGCGCCAACGCAAAAGCTTTGGAGAAGCAAGAACGAACCGGGCAACGGGCAAGCAATCTGACAAAATACATGATAGGGCAGTGGGTATTACTAGTTAACCCGTGTACCCCAAAGAACAAGCCAAAAGAGCTTTTAATGAAATATCGTGGGTCCTACTAAGTTACTGAAAAGACTTCGCCAGTCAACCTAAAACTACAATTCCGAACTATCGCTTGCATGGGCCATGTACGTAAGTAGAGTCACCGTTAAGTGAGATTGATGCATTGCAACAGGTTCCTTCAACTGTCGCGTAAAAAGAAGAGTTACCAAGGCAAAAGTAACATCATAGAAATCTACATTATAGACTTAGGTCTAAGGAATAGCGTAAATTTCATATAAATGAGCGTATGGCATATGTTAATAACTTAAGTTAGTTTAATTTTCTTTATTAGTTGTGTTCTGTGTTTATGTTCGTGTACCGTTCTTCCTTTCTCTCAGATCTGGTTTGTGTTCATCCTGTGTATGTGTGGTGTCATGTACTTCGGCTGAGAGAAATTGTGAGGGAGTATGTCGGTTTTGTTTGTACATTTTCTTGTACACAGTACAGGGTGCTACAAAAAGGTACGGCCAAACTTTCAGGAAACATTCCTCACACACAAATAAAGAAAAGATGTTATGTGGACATGTGTCCGGAAACTCTTAATTTCCATGTTAGAGTTCATTTTAGTTTCGTCAGTATGTACTGTACTTCCTCGATTCACCGCCAGTTGGCCCAATTGAAGGAAGGTAATGTTGACTTCGGTGCTTGTGTTGACATGCGACTCATTGCTCTAAAGTACTAGCATTGTTGGTGATGTCTTGATTGGGCCCCATGTTCTTCCACCTACGCTCAATGGAGCACGTTATCATGAGTTCATACGGGATACTCTACCTGTGCTGCTAGAACATGTGCCTTTACAAGTACGACACAACATGTGGTTCATGCACGATGGAGCTCCTGCACATTTCAGTCAAAGTGTTCGTACGCTTCTCAGCAACAGATTCGGTGACCGATGGATTTGTAGAGGCGGACCAATTCCATGGCCTCCACGCTCTCCTGACCTTAACCCTCTTTCATTTATGGGGGCATTTGAAAGCTCTTGTCTACGCAACCCCGGTACCAAATGTAGAGACTCTTCGTGCTCGTATTGTGGACGGCTGTGATACAATACGCCATTCTCCAGGGCTGCATCAGCGCATCAAGGATTCCATGCGACGGAGGGTGGATGCATGTATCCTCGCTAACGGAGGACATTTTGAACATTTCCTGTAACAAAGTGTTTGAAGTCACGCTGGTACGTTCTGTTGCTGTGTGTTTCCATTCCATGATTAATGTGATTTGAAGAGAAGTAATAAAATGAGCACTAATATGGAAAGTAAGCGTTTCAGGACACATGTCCACATAACACATTTTCTTTCTTTGTGTGCGAGGAATGTTTCCTGAAAGTTTGGCCGTACCTTTTTGTAACACCCTGTATATCCCCTTAAATGGAATACAACTGGAAAATGGATGCAGATGTAAACTCGCGAAGTATTATTAGTTTCCAGGCAGAGAGATGCTCGTATCCTTATATCTGTAGCAGATATAGGAGATTATATTAGAGAAAATGTTGTCTGTCCTACATGAGTAATACAAACGAACAACCCGTTATTCTTACAAGGCAACCTCCCCATCGCACTCCCCTCAGATTTAGTTATAAGTTGGCACAGTGGACAGGCCTTGAAAAACTGAACACAGATCAATCGAGAAAACAGGAAGAAGTAGTGTGGAACTATGAAAAAAATAAGCAAAATACACAAACTGAGTAGTCCATGTGCAAGATAGGCAACATCAAGGAGTCCGTGAGTTCAGGAGCGCTGTGGTCCCGTTGCTAGCGTGAGCAACTGCGGAACGAGAGGTCCTTGGTTCAAGTCTTCCCTCGAGTGAAGAGTTTACTTTCTTTATTTTCGCAAAGTTATGATCTGTTCCTTCGTTCATTTACGTCTCTGTTCACTGTAATAAGTTTAGTGTCTGTGTTTTGCGACCGCACCGCAAAACCGTGCGATTAGTAGACGAAAGGACGTGCCTCTCCAATGGGAACCGAAAACATTTGATGGCAAGGTCATAGGTCAACTGATTCCTCCACAGGAAAACACGTCTGATGCGACACTGGTGACGGAATGTGCGTCACATGACTGGAATATGTTGTTGGCCCACCTAACTTGTACACTTGGCGAATGGGTAAAAGGATTCTTCTACCTTGCCCGATTTAGGTTTTCTTGTGGATGTGATAATCACTCCCAAAAAAGTGATGAAAACATAAGAGTTTGTCATATGTGTTTCGATGTTTGTTTAGGTGTAGCGTCCCCATACTACGGCGCAGTTACCTCGCATCGGACGGACGGAAGGACAGATAATAATTGTCTGAAAATAAAAAATGAAACTGTTCACTCGAGGGAAGACTTGAACCGAGGACCTCTCGCTCCGCAGATGCTCTCGCTAACCACGGGACCACAGCGCTGCTAAGCTCGCACTGTCCTTGATGTTGCCTATCTTGCGCATGGACTACTCAGTTTGTATATTTGCTTATTTTTTTCGTAGTTCCACACAACTTCTTCCTGTCTTCTCGATTGATCTGTGTTCAGTTTTTCAAGGCCTATCCACTGTGCCAACTTATAACTAAATCTGAGGGGGGGTGCGATGGGGAGGTTCCCTTGTTAGGGAAAATGGAAGCAGTAGAGTGCAAGAAAAAAGTTTTACCACCTGAGTGAAAATCCCAAAAAATTCGAGGTCACTGGATTTACTCTATACAGTAATTACTGCTTGCTATAAAATAGTAAATCCTGGATATTGAATTGTAGGCAGTAGATTATTAATTAATGGAACTAAATCTGAAGTAATAGGAACACAATGTCACATTCCAGCTACCATCACGGGCACAACAATGATTAATGTGTCCCGATCAGTGTTATATTGGCCGGAGAAACCATAAGATATATTACCTAAACAAAACCCAATCTTTGTGAACAATACCTTAGATTCCACTTTGCTACAATCCCTAGACGAATTATTAACTTCAGAAAAAGTGCAAATTGCAATCAATCAACAAATGCAACAAGCGATACAATATCGCGAGGAACATAGACAAAATACAGTAATTTTCAGTGTATCAACAACAAGCATAATCTTGGAACTTCCTGGCAGATTAAAACTGTGTGTGGGACCGAGATTCGAACTCGGGTCCTTTGCCATTCGTGGGCAAGTGCTCTACCGTTTTTCTTTTTTTTCCGTTACTGGTCGTTGTATCTGTTCGGGGCGGAACATCCCATGACGTTTCGTTGATCCAGTAACTCAGTTTTTTTTTCATTTTTTTTATTACAGAGGGTAGCTGACCCTCTGACCGAACACGCTGAGCTACCATGACGGCTTGCCGTCTGTCTACCCAAGCACGACTGCGCGCTCTCATCACAGCTTTGCTTCTGCCAGTACCTCGTTTCCTCTGCAAGGTTCGTAGGAGAGCTTCTGTGAAGTTTGGAAGGCAGGAGACGAGGTCATTCATGTCATGCCAGAGACAGAGGTGAAAGCAGGAAGCGAGCCATTATGTCGGAAGTGGATCAGGTCGACGGCACTCTCTGCCCGAGTAAGGAATAAGCATTCAACATGAAAGAGGATGGAAAAACCAAATGAAACCAGACAAGCATATAGTAGTGAGTGCCGCTGGGTGATGATAAGATAAAAGAAACAGTTGAGTCTATTTTCTTTCACTGTAAGTTGTATTTTTCTTGTCTGGTGTATGTTGCTCTGTTTGAAACACGTATTTTCAGATTAAAATTAAGTTAGTGCTAAATTGCACAAAAATGCAAGGCAAAAGTGTTGGATTGTCGCTGACACTCGTCCAGGTCAGCTCAGCGTTTATACACATAGGAGGTGTTGTCAGGGACTCGGCGGCGCGGCGAAATCTATGATGACCCTTGCTGCCCCATCAGCGATGCTCCTGGTGTCGAGAGCCGTTTGGTTGTTTGATCATCTATCTACTACTGGTAGGTTTCAGCACCCGAAGGCGCCTGAGTGTTTAACAGGAACGTGGACCACAAAAGGCTAAGTTGCTGGCTTCCGCATTGAATTCTGGTAGTGGCAGCACCCTGCTACGTAGCCTTATCGGTGGTCAGTCAGTTTCTTCATCAGAAGATGGTAGGCGGCGAGCCACATGAAGTTCATCTGGTGAAGGTCATCATATTGAGTACGTCTTCAGCTACTTCACAGACTGTGCTAGCGCATCTAGGGTAAAGATTCACTACAGCATCGTAATCATGGAATCGAGTGCTATTAGTAGGAATGCCGTCGACCTTCCTGATCAACTCATGACAAGAGCTGAAGAGCTGGAGCATTTAAAGGAAGCTAGCTTGAAGCTATGACGCGAAGCTCGGTTCATAATGACCAAATATGTACTTTTTATTCCACTTCATTCACTTAAGAATACAAGGTACTTTTACGGCTCAATATTCTGTAAAAATCAACACCTATTTCTTTCAAGCTCTGTTTCCAATGCATATATTTTACAGATTTTTTTGTTGGTATCAGGTAATGCAGCACACTTTTTAAAAAAATTAGAAGTATTTTGAATACTTTTGAACCTGCTTAGGTTTATTAAAAGATTACAAAGAAACTGATACAATTTTTTTCCAAAATGTTTCCTCAAATTGAGGTACCATTTAATCCAATGTTATACATTTGAAGGAGACCAAATTTTTACCAGATATGCATGACATGATGGCTGAGGTCCTACATCTATTTAATTCCACGTATTATGTATATTACAAGGATAAAAAAATCTTACTTTTTAATTTTTATAATTTTTTCCTAATAAAAATGCTATTTTTTCTGTAGTTTAGTTGATTATGAAATAAAGCTTAGGTCTACTATATAAATATGGACTATTGAAAGTTACAGAAAAAAATTAGAGCAATGCTTTTTAAACTTTAGGAACTATTTGTACCTGAATTCTGAAAAATAGAACTTGTGGGAAATTGCGAATTAAGATATGAGTCCAACTAAACTGTGCCTCAGAACCTTCCTGATGCATAGTCTTCATCCTCCAGCATTTTTCCATCTTCAAACCTCCTCTTAGCATTCCTTCTAGCACTTCTTGCTTCTTTGGTAAGTTGCAGAGCGAATCTTCCAGCTTCATGCACTCGTCTGTCACATGCAAGCAATTGATCTTCCGTATTAGAGCCACAGTTTATGCCTAAATTCCTCAGGACTTCCAACCCTCCTATTACTCCATCATTGAAACATACCACTGCATCTATTACACCAACGTTTAATGTATTTAGTCCTGCAAAAACCTTCTTGGGTAATCTTTCCCATATGCAATGGTTGAAACATTCATTTGTATTCTTGGTGCCCGCATGTAGACATTTACTAAGCAAAACAGGATCACTCAGGTCCCTAAAAATTGGTTTTAATTCATTCATAATAGGCTCAGAAACAGAATGCTTATGACGGTATATTTGACCACTTTCATTTGCTTTTTGGTAACCACACCAAGAATCTACTCCTTTAGGGCAAAGTCCGTGAACAGGGTGGTCATCTGTGGACAACTTATGAAAGTGGGTGACCCATAGAACTTTTCTCATTGCTGTAACTTCCTTCAGAGGTACAGTTCGCGTAATGGCCAGTCCATAATAACTCTGAAGAAGGTCTATTTCAGTTTCTGTCAATCTGCCTCGGCCAGACAGAGATTTTCCATCAGATAGCAACTTTCCTTTCATTTCTCTTCGTAGCTTCCTCAATGTAGCACCCATCCTCATTTGCACACGTCCACAACAATCCAGTTTTGTTACCAAGGTACCATCATTAATTTTATTGAAAGCTTTACACTCCCCATCGCCTAGGTGCTTCGTATATCTAATGTTATAAACGGGCACCGACCTCTGAAATATTTTTAGAGCTCCATCACACTGTAACCATCATAATTCTTAGAACACTGACGTTCAATATGTCCTTCAGTTTTACCATGACAGGTGTGGCAGTACTTAAATAAGCACTCAACATCAACAACTTTTCCATTCTCCAGAGATGTAGCACATACAGCAGCATTCAAGGAAGGATGTCCTCGATGTTGCCGTGTCCCATCACGTTCAGCAGCAATGTCGCTGGTTCCACTAATATTTACAGTTTCTTCTACTGCGCGTTTCATAGCTGCTTTAGGAAAAACCGTCAAGGCATCTAAAAGTATTTTTATGTACTTGCTGAACCTACTGGGAGGAGGAGGAAGGTCCATCAAACAACAAAACGTTTGAGCAGCCTTTTTTCCTTTTCCTATTGCGTGCATTGCATACACTAACTTCAAATTCACATCATACGAATTATGCACAATGTTCGAAACAGTTTTCGAGGTAGATTTATTGCATGACAATTAATTTTGACGCTAAATCCTTCCTGCTACTTTGTTGTTCAGTTATTTCCAGACAGCCTACACCATCATATTGTTTACATTTCACCACTTCTTTTATCAAAAAATGTAAGATGCCCACATCAACAACAACAAATGCTCTACAAACAGTGTCGTTGTTAACACAAAAATTGAATCACCAAGAGGCGTGCCATGTGGGAGTTTCTTTCCTGAAGAACTGATACATGGGTTACTTTCAACGGTGTGCCTTGCTTTGTTTGTGAAATAGTTATCACGTAATTTCCTTTTATTGAATTTCTTGATGCGTGGCGTAGCTCGTATTTATTGCACAATAAACGATATGTAATTCCACAAATATATGTTGCACTTGGGCAACAAACATTCAGTAACACGTGAACAAATTACTACAGCAAAAGAAAAGTAAACACTAGCAAAGATGATCATTTACAGTCCCTAGAAACCTGCACTGTTACCAACATATACCATGCATCATACGTATAATCGCTGGAAACCGGAAGTTCATAGTTCTTTTCGAAATAATACTGGTTTCTGTAACAGAAAGAAAGGGGCATGGCAGCATACATGACCGTAACTTTAAAATTTGGTATATATAGGTCATTTTTCATTTGAAACCCTGTAATTTATATATCAGTGTAATCAGGAAAGAGTATGGAATTTAATAAAATCATAAAAAAATCGATTTTTCCACTATTTACAAGTACCCTCTATCCTTAATTGGCCGTTAACTGCTGTGGTAGTCCCGCGTTATGGGCTCTTATGAAATAGATACAGGTTTTTGCAACATGCCTTACGAGCTAGCGATTATGCTTGTCTCCCTTCGTTTGGTTTTCCGTCCTCTTCTCTGCTGACTGCTTATTCCTTACTCGGCAGGGAATGCCATCGACATGAACCACTTGCGACGTAATGACTCGCTTCCCCCTTGTACCTCTGTCTCTGGAATGACTCTAATTTGCGTGAGACAATTTGAGTGAATTTTAACAATTTTTTCTAATTTCTACCCCTCTTTGTACTTATTTTAAGAAACTGATGGAAAAAGAAAATTGTGTAAAACAGATAGTATAGAAAAATAATTACGAAAAATACTAAGAGAGAACTGTCTATTACTGTAATTCATTTTTTACTACTTTTGCGAACATGGAACATTACTCAGTGAATAAGCACACTGATGATTCATATACATAAAGAGTACAACACGGGTAACATTAACACAGGGATGTCAAGTATAAGAACAGTAGTGTACGTAAACAGAGTAAGTCAACTTGTAGAAGATCTGTGTGGACATAGGAATAGGTATCGCTGTATGGATTCGATCTTTACATTTAAACGAATAATGTCGAAACTAATGGAATACTATCTTATAACTACTTGTAACCGAAATAAGAAACAAACATAATGGTAAACGTTATATATTTATCAAGCACAACTAAGTTATTTCTAGCAAAAAAGGTTGAGCAAAATATGCATTTACAATTAAGGTTGACAATAGATATCTCACAGAAGCTGTAGGAATTAATGAGGTCTTCAAAAATTTGAAAACTGCATAGACTTACAATAAAATTTGACGACAATAAAATATGAGAATTTTTGAAATTAAAACCATACTAACCCCAATGGCTAGTAAAACATTTTTAAGAGCCTCGAATGAAAAACAGTCCACGATTGCATTACATTCTGTTTATTTTAAGCCTTCACCATGGTTTCTGCTATAATAATATAGCGTTCTTCAGAAGTCATACCCACTAATAAATGAAAAATGTTTTAGCCCAGCGGCTGCGTCAGGGCGAATAAAATAACTTCAACAGACATAAGCCTGTTTCGAATATAAGTAAAATTGCATATGGCTACATATGTCCTACGCCACTACCTCTATAACAGAGGTAGTGGCGGAGGACATAGGTTGCATTCATAACAGAGGTAGTGGCGGAGGACATACGTTGCCATATGTAATTTTACTTATGTTCGAAACAGGGCTATGTCTGTTGAAGTTATTTTATTGGTCCTGACGCAGCCGCTGGGCTAAGACATTTTTCATTCTTTAGTGTGTATGACTTCTGAAAAATGCTACATTATTATAGCAGAAATCATGGTCAAGGTTTAAAATAAGCAGATTTAGTGCAAGTGTGGACTGTTTTAAATTCAAGGCAATTTCGTAACGGTTGCTGTTGTCGCTACAATGATGAAAATAACTTGCAAGAGCTATTATCAAAAATGACTGATTAAGTGGAAAATAATATTAAATATATTTTCGTAGCCATATTTATCAGTCTACAAAACGGAAATGAAGACCAATTTCCAAGAAGGATATCTATAAGGAAATGATAAAAGAAAGACGAATTGTAATTTCAGTATCATATCAAAATATCGTATTCTATGGCAAAAAATGTTGAGCTCTGTCTTGGTATGTGCGAATAGCAGTCAAACGTAGCCGCGTCACTGAGAGATAGTATGAATAAATTTGGTAGATAGGTAATTCAGAGTTAAAACCATTGTGTCGCAATGTAGAAGACAAGTGTGGTGTCACCGCCAGACACCACACTTGCTAGGTGGTAGCCTATAAATCGGTCACGGACCCGCGTGTCGCCACTGTCAGTAATTCCAGACCGAGCGCCACCGCACGGCAGGTCTAGAGAGACGTCCTGGCACTCGCCCCAGTTGTACAGCCGACGTTTATAGCTACAGTTCACTGACAACTACGCTCTCATTTGCCGAGACGATAGTTAGCATAGCCTTCAGCTACAATTGCTACGACCTAGCAAGGCGCCATAATCCTTTGCTATATATATTGTGGTTATAACATGTATCATCACATGTTCTACAAATGTGGATTAAAGTTAAGTATTCCAGAAGCTACGTACTTTTCTTTATAGCATTCATTACGTATCCTGTTTCAGACCTCACGCCAGCGTGCGTGAGTTTAAGAGCGTGCCTTTCGGCTTCCTTTCATTGTGTCTAGGCTGTCTTGTCTAGACACAACAACAAGTGTTGGAGTAATTCAGTTATTCTGCAGAAAGGCGCGCATGATTTATTAAGAAATTTTGGTTGAAACAGTATCGTGTCTCAGAATCAGGAATATTCGTAGACAAAAATACTGATAATGGAATGAAAATGAAAAGATTTCCGTGATCAATGATTACCTATTTAGTTAGTATGGAAACGTGATATATCAATGGTTACTTCAGTGTGCATGTGAAACAAGGTGAACTACACCACTGGCCATTAGAATTGCTACACCACGAAGATGACGTGCTACAGTCGCGAAATTTAACCGACATGAAGAAAATGCTGTGATATGCAAATGATTACCTTTTCAGAGCATTCACAGAAGGTTGGCGTCGGTGGCGACACCTTCAACGTGCTGTAACGAAGAAAGTTACCAACCGATTTCTAATACACAAACAGCAATTGACCGGCGTTGCCTGATGAAAAGTTGTTGCGATGCCTCTTGTAAGCAGGAGAAATGCGTACCATCACGTTTCCGACTTTGATAAAGGTCGGATTGTAGCCTATCGTGATTGCGGTTTATCGTATCGCGACATTGCTGCTCGCGTTGGTCGAGATCCAATGACTGTTAGCAGAATATGGAATCGGTGGGTTCAGGAGGGTAATACGGAACGCCGTGCTGGATAACGGCCTCGTGTCGCTAGCAGTCGAGATGACAGGCATCTTATCCACATGGCTGTAACAGATCCTGTAGCCACGTCTCGATCCATGAGTCAATAGATGGGGACGTTTACAAGACAACAACCATCTGCACGAACAGTTTGACGACGTTTGCAGCAGCATGGACTATCAGCTCGGAGACCATGGCTGCGGTTACCCTTGACGCTGCATCACAGACAGGAGCGCCTGCAATGGTGTACTCAACGACGAACCTGGGTGCACGAATGGCAAAACGACATTGTTTCGGATGAATCCATGTTCTGTTTAAAGCATCATGGTGGTCGCATCCGTGTTTGACGACATCGCGGTGAACGAACATTGGAAGCGTGTATTCGTCATCGGCATACTGGCGTGTCACCCGGCGCGATGGTATGCGGTGCCTCTGGTTACACGTCTCGGTCACCTCTAGTTCGCATTGACGGCATTTTGAACAGAGGACGTTACATTTCAGATGTGTTACGACCCGTCGCTCTACCCTTCATTCGATCCCAGCGAAACCCTACATTTTAGCAGGATAATGCACGACCGCATATTGCAGGTCCTGTACGGGCCTTTCTGGATACAGAAAATGTTTGACTGCTGTCCTGGTCAACACATTCTCCAGATCTCTCACCAATTGAAAACGTCTGGTCAATGGTGGCCGAGCAACTGGCCCGTCACAATACGCCAGTCAATACTCTTTATGAACTGTGGTATCGTGTTGAAGCTGCAAGGGCAGCTGTACCTGTACACGCCATCCAAGCTGTGTTTGAATCAATGCCCAGCCGTAACAAGGCCGTTATTACGGATAGAGGTGGTTGTTCTGGTTACTGATTTCTCAGGATCTATGCACCCAAATTGCGTGAAAATGTAATCACATGTCAGTTCTAGTATAATATATTTGTCCAATGAATACCCGTTTATCGTCTGCATTACTTCTTGGTGTAGCAATTTTGATGGCCGGTATTGTATTAACACGAGACTAGATGACTGTAGGCAATGTTTGGGATGTGTGTTATGTGCTGTTGTTGTTGTGGTTGTGGTCTTCAGTCCTGAGACTGGTTTGATTAAGCTCTCCATGCTACTCTATCCTGTGCAAGCTCCTTCATCTCCCAGTACTTACTGTAACCTACATCCTTCTGAACCTGTTTAGTGTATTCATCTCTTGGTCTCCCTCTACGATTTTTACCCTCCACGCTTCCCTCCAATATTAAACTGGTGATCCCTTGATGCCTCAGAACATGTCCTACCAACCGATACCTTCTGCTCGTCAAGCTGTGCCACAAACTTCTGTTATCCCCAATTCTATTCAGTACCACCTCATTAGTTATGTGATCTACCCATCTAATCTACAGCATTCTTCTGTAGCACCATATTTCGAAAGCTATTCTCATCTTGTCTAAACTATTTATCGTCCATGTTTCACTTCCATACATGGCTACACTCCATACAAATAATTTCAGAAACGACTTCCTTACACTTAATTCTATACTCGATGTTAACAAATTTCTCTTCTTCCGAAACGATTTCCTTGCCATTGCCAGTCTACATTTTATATCCTCTCTACTTCGACCGTCATCAGTTATTTTGCTCCTCAAGTAGCAAAACTCCTTTACTACTTTAAGTGTCTCATTTCCAAATCTAATTCCCTCCGAATTTTTCCTTTGTTTCCTTTACTGCTTGCTCAATATACAAATTGACTAACATCGGGGAGAGGCTACAACCCTGTCTCACCCCCTACCCAACAACTGCTTCCCTTTCATGTCCGTCGCCTCTTATAGCTGCCATCTGGTATCTGTACAAATTGTAAATAGCTTTTAGCCCCCTGTATTTTACCCGTGCCACCTTCAGAGTTTGAAAGAGAGTATTCCTGTCAACCTTGTCAAAAGCTTTCTCTAAGTCTACAAATGCTAGAAAGGTAGGTTTGCCTTTCCTTAATCTAAGAGAAGTCGTAGGGTCAGAAGTGCCTCACGTGTTCCAATATTTCTACGGAATCCAAACTGATCTTCCCCGAGGTCGGCTTCTACCAGTTTTTCCATTCGTCTGTAAAGAATTCGCGTTAGTATTTTGCAGCCGTGAATTATTGAGCTGTTAGTTCGGTAGTTTTCACATTTGTTAACACCTGCTTTCTTTGGAATTGGAATCATTATATTTTTCTTGAAGTCTGAGGGTATTTCGCCTGTCTCACACATCTTGCCCACCAGATGGTAGAGTTTTGTCAGGACTGGCTCTCTTAAGGCTGTCAGTAGTTCTAATGGAATGTTGTCTACTCCTGGGGCCTTGTTTCGACTCAGGTCTTTCAGTGCTCTGTCAAACTCTTCACGCAGTATCATATCTCCCATTTCATCTTCATTACATCCTCTTCCATTTCCATAATATTGTCCTCAGGTCCATCGCCCTTGTATAGACCCTTTATATACTCTTTCCACCTTTTTGCTTTTTCTTTGCTTAGAACTGGGTTTCCATTTGAGCTCTTGATATTCATACAAGTGGTTCTCTTTTCTCCAAAGGTCTCTTTAATTTTCCTGTAGGCAGTATCTATATTACCCCTAGTGAGATAAGCCTCTACATCCTTACATTTGTCCTCTAGCCATCCTTGCTTAGCCATTTTGCACTTCCTGTCGATCTCATTTTTGAGACGTGTGTATTCCTTTTTGCCTGCTTCATTTACTGCATTTTTATATTTTCTCCTTTCATCAATTAAATTCAATATTTCTTCTGTTACCCAAGTATTTCCACTAGCCCTCGTCTTCTTAGCTGCTTGATCCTCTGCTGCCTTCCGTATTTCATCCCTTAAAGCTACCCATTCTTCTCCTGCTGTATTTCTTTCCCCCATTCTTGTCAATTGTTTCCTAATGCTCTTCCTGAAACTCTGTACAACCTCTGGTTTAGTCAGTTTACCCAGGTTCCATCTCCTTAAGCTCCCACCTTTTTGCAATTTCTTTAGTTTTAATCTACATAACCAATACTTTGTGGTCAGAGTCCACATCTACCCCTGGAAATGTCTTACAATTTAAAACCTGGTTCCTAAATTTCTATCTTACTATTATATAATCTGATACCTTCTAGTGTCTCCGGGCTTCTTCCATGTAGACAATATTCTTTCATGCGAATTCCAGTCACCCATGACTATTAAATTTTCGTCTCCCTTCACTATCTGAATAATTTCTTTCATTTCATCATACATTTCATCAACCTCTTCGTCATCTGCGGAGCTAGTTGGCATATAATCTTGTACTACTGTGGTAGGTGTGGGCTTCGTAACTGTCTTGGCCACAATAATGCGTTCACTATGCTGTTTGTAGTAGCTTACCCGCATTCCTATTTTCCTATTCATTATTAAATCTACTCCTGCATTACCCCCATTTGATTTTGTATTTATAACCCTGTATTCACCTGACCAGATGTCTTGTTCCTCCCGCCACCGAACTTCACTAATTCCCATTGTATCTAACTTTTACCTATCCATTTCCCTTTTTAAATTTTCAAACCTACCTGCCCCATTAAGGGATCTGACATTGCACCCTCCGATCCGTAGTACGCCAGTTTTCTTTCTCCTGATAACGACGTCCTCTCGAGTAGTCCCCGTCCGGAGATCCGAATGGGGGACTATTTTACTCCGGAATATTTTACCCAAGATGAAGCCATCATCATTTAACCATACAGTAAAGCTGCATGCACTGGGGAAAAATTACGGCTGTAGTTTCCCCTTGCTTTCAGCCGTTCGCAGTACCAGCACATCAAGGTCGTTTTGGTTAGTGTTACAGAGCCAGATGAGTCAATCATCCAGACTGTTACCCATGCAACTACTGAAAAAGCTCCTGCCCCTCTTCAGGAACCACACGTTTGTCTGGCCTCTCAACATTGTATCGCGGAGGCACGTAAGCCTCCCCATAAATGGCATGGTCCGTGGTTTATGGGGGGGGGGGGGGGATGTGTAATTTAACTTATACTGTTATCATTGCTGCACATGAAGTCACGTTATTACTATCGGCGTTTGGCATGTGGTACAGTTTTGCAGTATCTGTAATTTGCAGTGTCTGTATAGTACTGTGCAGCCTCTTTCAGATGTGCATGCACTTCCCAAGAAGCAGACATTGCTGACGATCTACATCCATATGAAATAGAAGAGATGTATTTGCAAATTGCGAATATGATTCTACATCAGTTCTACGATTTATTAGTGCCACATGAAAATTCGTGTATGCATACACGCATGTGTGAAGGACATTGTGTAGTACTGTAAAGACGTAAAATATAGACATTGCAGAACTGTATGACATGCCAAATCAGGTGCAAAGACGATGATTATATCTCCCTCTGAGCCAATCACAGAAAGTGTGCGAACGCAAAGGATAGTGGACACGGTGACATGTGGGGTTTTCGGATTCGTCTGGGAGGCGTGTACGGATAGTCGAAGTGGTTAACGTGACCGTTCTCGTTAAGCGGAAAATGCAGGTTCGAGTCCCGGTCTACCACAAGCATTCAGGCGTCACTACTTAACTGTAAAGCTGATATTTCATCGTACTCGCAATCTGTGAATATTTCTGTTTCATACAGCTGTAGGTCATCAGCAGTATCTGCTGCACGTACGGGGCAGTACTAGTACAGACACTGTAAAATACTGACATTGCATAACTGAATTATAATACGAGAAGTACTGTCCACAGATTTCGAAACATTAATATTTATGTTCACGAGAAGGTATATACATACATATCAACCAACTTTCAGGAATTGATACATAGAGCGTATTTACTGCGTTCTTTAAGGCTTGATTTTCTTTTCTAATTGCAAATAACGTCGAAGTAATTTACATTTCTGCGTCAGTACAGACGACTTATTACAACTGAAATAATTTTCATTTAATTTTGTTATCAAGTTATGTAGTTATTTGTGCACAGTGTAAGCTTTTTCGTGATGCAAGTTTTGTAAAATCTAATTTCTCGTTTTCATATATTTAGTATTCCTCATAATAAAATACTCGTAGGAAGCAACGCGTAGAACAAAGAATCCTAAGACCCAAAGGCCGAAAATTCACGACTACAATGCGAGTGGACGCTGCTAGAACGGTTTAACTGCCGACATTAACAGACGACGTCAGCATAAAAAATTTCTTCTCCAGAAATCATGGCGGCAACGTTCCGTTGATGGCCTGTACGAATGCCACCGTTTGAAATATTTTGTGGAATGTTTGTAAGTTCTGTTTCGTTTCTTGTCGTCCGTTGTGGACCGACCTTAAGGTAGAGGCAGTGACTTCGGAGCGGAGCTACGCTGGCAGAGGCGTGTAACTACCGTGGTTTCCTCACCGTTGTAAATGACCGCTGCTTAGTCTGGCGACTCCGGTCGGTCGTGTGAATAGAGCTATGAGACTTCTGGGCACACCGAGCTGAATGTCTTGCAAAGACCATTGAAATAAATTAATGGCACTGTTTCCGGTACAAAAACTTAACGACCTACATATGTTTTAATGCTGCATATTTATTATTACTCTTGAATGCATCTTGACAGAACGTGATGTACATCCATACGAAGGTATTCTTATGCAAAACAATCTCTCTGCTGTATTTGTTAATATCCGATACGTTTTGGCTGTGCTTCCACAACAAATCGGGATGTGGACAAAAATATGGAAACACCAAAAACACGCAGCACATTACCACGCATACTGTTTATTTATTTATTGCTTATTTAGCCAGTCGAGATTAGGAAATTAAAGCTCTGTCTCACATGTGACCAGGAATAGCACACACAAAAAACAATATTACATAACAATCACAATAATAACAATTTGCTTTATTAATAAAGTAATAATTGTTATTAATAATAGTAACAATAACAGTAACATTAATAATACTGATAAAATAATGGGAAATTAAGAACGATATTAATTAGCTATTACATAACAATACATAATAATAGTAATTTGCATTAATAATAAAAAGTAATAATTTGCGATAATAATAACAACACCAATAATAATTATAACAAAATAATGGAGGCATTAAGAGCGATAATTATTAGTTTAGCACTTTTGAAACCTTGTTTAGTATTAAAAGAAGTGGAAGGGATAATGTAAGAAGAGAGGCTTGAAATCAAAGCGATAGTAGCTGCTAGGAAAGAAGAGAATTTGAACATAGAACTCTGTAGCAAGGCGAGGGAAATTGGTGGGGCAGGAAGATTGGTGAGATTGAGCTGTAAAAAGAGATAGCTGTTGTGGTAGAAGGTTGGCCATTAGCTGTCTTTTGAAATTTGGAAGGATTTTAATTTTTATAACATTGTGAGGAAGATCATTCCAACAAAGTCGGGTCCTTGATAAAGAAAGTTATTTATACAACATGACAGTGTTGTATAGGGTACAAGTTTTGTTGAGAACGATTATTTCTGTTGTGTTGTACAGATAACAGTGTAAGGGTTGGGCCATGATAATTGTTCATAGGCAGGAGTGATATGGTCGAAACAGCGTACAATGTGTCGCACGTACGCATTCGTGGCCACTACCAGTCGACGAGAGCTCTCATACGAAAATTCTTGAAAAATAGGATCATCATAATCGAGGATGGGGAGTATTAATGACTCTATGAGTTTCTTTCTAAGCTCGAAATACTTTTTTATATTTCTGTAATGAATGAAGTGATGCTGACACCGCCTTATAGACTGCTGTTGTGTGTTCAGTCCTCTCTAGGTGATGGCTCAGAATTATCCCCCAAACTTTTTGCATGAGAAGAAACCGGGATTTCTGTGTCGCTTAGGATTAAGGGCGGAAGAGATACTCTAAACTAAGGGTAATAAGCCTGTTGTGAGCTTGCGTCTTAAATGGATTAAGTCTCAAATCTATGTTCCACCCCCATTCTCACAAAGCAATGGCAGTACGCAAATTTATTGGGCTTGCACTTAGATATAAACGAAAGTCAATAGCATATAAATGATATTTGCTATGGGAGATAAGAGTCGACACATCACATGCAATGAGAAAAGTAATGGTCCCAGTACTGATCCTTGTAATATCCCTGACACTACATTCTTACATTATGATCTCTTCGTTCAGATCATTGCACACTGCTGGCGCAATGTAAGGTATGAGTGGAACATTGTACAGCACTTGAAGAAAAGTTTTGGCTTATGAGTTTAGCAAGTAGAACATCAAAGTCGTCTGTCGATAGCATTGCTGGCATCCTAAAAGCATGTTTGTCCATAGCTTGCTTCAGTTTCCCAGATGGTTATTTGATGTTAAGTAACTGTAAGGTGATAATGAACTATGTATCCCAAAGTCCCAGATAATGCTGGTAGAATGGTAATGTGCTCATAGTCATAAGGTTCTTCGGCAGCTTCATTTTTTGGGCAGGGGTTTTATGAACCCCCTTTTTCCACACCATTCAGAAAAAGCTGGACCTCTAAGAATGGTTAAAAATATGCGTTATTATCGGTAGTAATGTATCGACTGGGAACTGATCATTTCTATTCTAATAATGTCATGTCCTGCCGCTGCAGAACGAATTCGCGCAGTTGACTTCGCGACTGTGTTAATCCTTACAGGCTGCAGAAAATATTTTTTCGTTTGTACCGACCGCAGATACTTCATAGTATTCAGTTGTTTGCGTCCTTGTGTATTGGCCAAGTAGAGATATAGGCATGGCAAAATACTCATTTAGATCCTCAATACGAACGAGGGGCTCAGCTGCATATTGAGGTTTCCTTGTTTCTAGTCCTCATAGTTTTTTCACAGGACGGCTGGCCTGTGAATGTCCTTGGTTAACGAGTGGGTGTGTCTGAGCGTACGAAAGCCGTTGGGATTCTAAATATCGCCCACTGGTCTCGGAATGCACAAACATGGTTTCCAAGGGCATCCTTCCAGCAAAATAGTGACAAGTTGTGGTGAAGCTAACATCTCAAAGATGTTGTGGCTCACATGCGGTTCCTCTTCGTTGAAACGTCTTGGCTCAAACTCGTCTAGGGGTTGAACCGCACGTGTCGCATTCATGCCCTAAATTAGACACTTGTGACCCTTTGGTTAAATTGTCTGCGTGATGGCAAGTTTGTGAAATACAAAGTTAACATTACATTTAATAACCGCAATAATAATAATATCGGGAACTAAATTAACGACCCAAAAATTATGTACGTCACACAGCTGCGATTTGGTTAGAATAATGTTTATTCAAAAAGCAAGCTAATAGCGAAAGTGTTCGTATTTAGAGTTACTGTTACACTCGAGCGCATATCTATTTGACACCGATCGATCATTCACAGATTCATAGCGAAATGCAATTTAACTACGCGAAAAGTTAGAGTTCACTCCAGGCGCGCGGCTGCTCATCGCCCAGAGACTAAGTCCCGCAATACCACACAACGCGAAATTTTCTAAGTCGTTTCACTTCCTAGCTACCTAAAGAACGACCGTCTGCTTTCGCGTCTGCATCCGAACTGTACCCTTTGGTGTCTCCAGCCGAACTGTCCGCTTCCGCGTCTGCACCAGCACCGTCCCTCTGCCCGTCCCCGGCCGCGTGTCCGGCGTGCCGAGCATCGTCGCTCAGCTGACTAGTGCAGTTCCTTTCCCTGAAGCCGTCCATCTGATTGTCTACAGCTTATTCTACATTATTTTACATTTTAACGTATTTAAATAATCAAAGCTTGACCACTTTCACGTTCTAAATAAAGTAACAATAATATTCATTACAGAATAAACTTTAAATTCTTTTACATAAAACCAATACAATTTCCTTCTTAGCTTTGAACGCCACGGCCAGTAGCCTTGCACCCATATACTTTCTGATAACTAAATAAAGAACAAAAGTAACTATTATGCACTAAGCCTTACAACAAATATTCTATCACCTAATGATTCAATAAGGTATCATGCTGTCATCGTTCAATGTGTTTTGTGTGGAGGAAATGATGATCTGATGCTTAACTGTAAATACTGATTATTCAAATTTACTATATCTATTAAATGAATAAAGTTAGGGAGTTGATATTTACAACGTTTGTCATTTTAATGATGCGCTTCTATATGAAATGTCAATCGTTAAGATCGAGCAAAGCATTCAGATTTTAGCATTCAGGTCTTTGTTACAAAACGTTTTAATTTCACTTTCACAGTAAATCCTAAACTATACGATCAACATTCAAGTTTTATTTGAATCACCATGAAAATTTATGAAAGATGGCAGATTAAAATTACTGTGGCTTGATTCTTTGCATTACTACAGAATTAAATAGTCTTCATAAATATTTCCATTTATAGTCGATCTTAGGTCCGCCACATTTAGCACTGCTACGTCTCCTCAGCCACAAAAGCCTTCTATGGGTATCCCTACGACGTAGATTCTCGTCTGTTTCACTACTCGCACACTACAGTGCGTAGGCCTCAATAGACAACAGACGCCTGTGAGTTTCCCTATCTCGTGACGAATTTGCGCCCTTTGTAGCATCCGGTCCTGGACGACAGGGATCGTTTCACAGTTCCTGAAGGCTTACTCTTTCGGCCATATACTTAAATGAGAGTGAAATTTTCGTTAACTCACATTGTGTATAGCAGCCACACACCCTTCTCTCCAGAAAAGACCATAAAAGCTTAACAACAACGGGATCAAGGGGAAGTATGCGGCCATGTGCTGCTGCCACAGTGGGAATGGGGGCGGCTGGGTACCACGCTCTAGGAATCTGTAACCCTAATGACAGATGGACGGTATTCTGCAACTAGGGAAGGACCTGGAATATCACTACAGGAATGTGTAGTACGTCACTTGACAAGTTGTCAGAGACATCAGGTGGCGGCGAGGTAAGATCACCATTGACAGGGGTGGGGCAGACACGATGTATGAGTGTGCGATGAATACAAGAAGAAAAACAAAGGAAATTAATATTTGGGTGAGAGAATTTGTTCGAAAAATGACTGAACGCCAGAGTGGTGCCACAGGAGAGTTACATAATTTTAAGGAAGTATGTCGAGAACACCGTTTAGGGGAGGCTCCAGAAGCTGCTTCACACTTAGGGTGTCTGGTAGTGAGAACCCACATTGGTAATAAACAAGCGCTTGGAGCGTTTATGGTGATCCCATGGCAGCGGAACGCTGTTGGCTTTAGTGCGATTTCAAAAACACTATAGATAAGGACCAGTATGGACGATGTCCAAGAAAGCGGAAAGTCTGGTGGAGCACTAAGAGAATGGAAGGACGGAAACATGAACTGTGAGTCCAACTTCTCCGTGGGAGAGTCTCGGAACTGGTGTTGTGCGGAAGAGCGCTGAGGATTGGCAAAGAGTCTCACTGCATCGTGGAAGACGACTGGAAAACGTCATTGAAAGCTGGAGAACCTAGGTGCGTCCTGAAAGCCGACTTGAGAGGGGAATGTGCGCTTGGGAACTGAATTTCATTTGTGAATCCTTAAAGACGATGAGTTTTGAGATGAGTACGAGGATCTACATTAGGTTTCAGATGGAGAAGGACTTCATAGCCATGAGCACCGTAGTAGGCTAACAGAAAAGTTCTTTGGCGTGCGTCCACTTAAAGAGCGGAAGCTACGAAGCGTTACTCTAACCTTGTGATGATCTTCCTTGCCCGGATCCACGTCTGTAACAAAAGTTCTTGTTGGCGCTGAAGTTGCGGGAAGTCTGGGGTATGGCAGCGCCCGGACGAGCCACAGCTTTCAGCAGCGTCTTCTGTTCTTGCTGACGTCACTGTAAGGCATGCAGCAGCTGCATCTCGTCTTGTCTCTGCGTTGCCGTGCTGGAACGAGAAAAGTTGCTCACAATACTTGAACGTCTGGGGCGAAATGGCTCTATAGGTCGCCAAATACGTGTGGATCCGCTGATCCGCACAGGTACTGTAAAGAATGTGATGATTGATGTTGTCCCCGCTGAAAAAAGAGACGAAACTGGAAATTAAATATACTGCTCGTAGTCGACCGGTAGATCGAAACTGGAAAGCCCGTTGCCAGCAGCTGTGCGACAAAACACTATAAACCGTAGGCAGTTGCACCGCGAAGCCGGAGGCACAAGAAAAACACATACCTGATGATTAATGCAAAACAAGTCTAGTAGAAAACACATGAAACGAAATTACCACGGTAATCACATAGCACGGACAACTGTAACGCACAACAAAATTCAATTCAATCAAAACGTCTACTGTTGGCATATCTTACGCTTTAAAAGTGAGTTCAACATACGAACACCTCGCCGCCAACTGCTTTGTCTTACGTAGCAGCACAAATAAGTAACAGATTGTCCAAGTCGTGTGCAGTTAACATATTTTTCCAGTTCAATATAAATACCCAAAACACAACTAAACAGTTCTAAACTACGGGTGTAAATTCAGTCCAAATAAATATTGATAAACCTACAGACTATTTAGTCTGGGTCTGTGTACAAATCTGATAAGTCACTAACTAGTTTCTACTCCTAAGTCCAATTAGCATTGGCTCGCTCTTATGGTGGAAGTCAAAGTCCGTTTGGTCCTTTAGTTACGGTAATCACAGAGCACAGTTAGCAGTCCAAGTTTCACACACGTATACCACTCTCACAGAATCCGTGCGTCGGGTGGACAAGTCGGAAGAAGTGAAGTTCCTTGGCCGATATCTGGTTGCCCCTGGTGGATGCGGTGCGCTATCCTTGAGTCTCGGCTGCTGCTGGAATTGCACGGTCGCTCTGCATAGCAGCTACTTATACGGCACTTAACCACTTTATCGTGTGATAGTGCATTGTTGTGATACACATCCATCAACTGAATACGAATTGTTTTATGTATGTACCATTAAAAACAAAACATGTATGATCTCAAAATAAGCAGTGTGACAATAGTATCTGTGTATGTAGATAGTTACAGTTACCATTCTAATATTTGAATAACCGGTTACATAGAAATCAAATTAAAATGGAAACTGACTTGAAGCAAGATAGTATCTTTAGTTCTGTACATATTTCCAGGTCTAATATATTTCAGTCGGATTCAGTTTTTGGGTGATGAAGTAGCATCGCATTCTCTAGGGTAACTAAAATTCGTAAGCAGTGCTCAAAAAACGTTGGAAAGTCAGCTGCCTGCTAAGCTTTAAAGTGGTCTAGGACCGAAATAAATAAAAAAACACGAAACTCTTCTGTTCCTAACGTTTCGCTCACAGCTGCGCTGGACGTTGTCATAGCGTTACTCCTCTACTCAATCTTGCCGATTCTACATCTACATCTACATTATTACTCTGAAATTCACATTTAAGTGCTTGGCAGAGAGTTCATCGAACCACAATCATACTATCTCCCTACAATTCCACTCCCGAACAGCGCGCGGGAAAAACGAACAAAACGAACTCACCTAAACCTTTCTGTTCGAGCTCTGATTTCTCTTATTTTATTTTGATGATCATTCCTACCTATGTAGGTTGGGCTCAACAAAATATTTTCGCATTCGGAAGAGAAAGTTGGTGACTGAAATTTCGTAAATAGATCTCGCCGCGACGAAAAACGTCTTGGTTTAATCACTCACATCCCAACTCGCGTATCATATCTGCTACACTCTCTCCCCTATTACGTGATAATACAAAACGAGCTGCCCTTTTTTGCACCCTTTCGATGTCCTCCGTCAATCCCACCTGGTAAGGATCCCACACCGCGCAGCAATATTCTAACAGACAACGAACGAGTGTAGTGTAAGCTGTCTCTTTAGTGGACTTGTTGCATCTTCTAAGTGTCCTGCCAATGAAACGCAACCTTTGGCTCGCCTTCCCCACAATATTATCTATGTGGTCTTTCCAACTGAAGTTGTTCGTAATTTTTACACCCAGGTACTTAGTTGAATTGACAGTCTTGAGAATTGTACTATTTATCGAGTAATCGAATTCCAACGGATTTCTTTTGGAACTCATGTGGATCCCCTCACACTTTTCTTTGTTTGGCGTCAACTGCCACCTGCCACACCATACAGCAATATTTTCTAAATCGCTTTGCAACTGATACTGGTCTTCGGATGACCTTACTAGACGGTAAATTACAGCATCATCTGCGAACAACCTAAGAGAACTGCTCAGATTGTCACCCAGGTCATTTATATAGATCAGGAACAACAGAGGTCCGAGGACGCTTCCCTGGGGAACACCTGATATCACTTCAATTTTACTCGATGATTTGCCGTCTATTACCACGAACTGCGACCTTCCTGACAGGAAATCACGAATCCAGTCGCACAACTGAGACGATACCCCATAGGCCCGCAGCTTGATTAGAAGTCGCTTGTGAGGAACGGTGTCAAAAGCCTTCCGGAAATCCAGAAACACGGAATCAACCTGAGATCTCCTGTCGATAGCGGCCATTAGTTCGTGCGAATAAAGAGCTAACTGCGTTGCACAAGAACGATGTTTTCTGAAACCATGCTGATTATGTATCAATAGATCATTCCCTTCGACGTGATTCATAATGTTTGAATACAGTATATGCTCCAAAACTCTACTGCAAACCGACGTCAATGATATAGGTCTGTAGTTCGATGGGTTACTCCTGCTACCCTTCTTAAACAATGGTGCGACCTGCGCAATCTTCCAATCTGTAGGTACAGATCTATCGGTGAGCGAGCGGTTGTATATGATTGCTAAGTAGGGAGCTATTGTATCAGCGTAATCTGAAAGGAACCTAATCGGTATACAATCTGGACCTAAAGACTTGCCCGTATCAAGCGATTTGAGTTGCCTCGCAACCCCTAAGGTATCTACTTCTAAGAAACTCATGCTAGCAGCCGTTAGTGTTTCAAATTCTGGAATATTCCATTCGTCTTCCCTGGTGAAGGAATTTCGGAAAACTGCTTTCAATAACTCCGCTTTAGCGGCACAGTCGTCGGTAACAGTACCATCGGCACTGCACAGTGAAGGTATTGACTGCGTCTTGCCGCTTGTGTACTTTACATACGACCAGAATTTCTTCGGGTTTTCTACCAAATTTCGAGACAATTTTTCGCTGTGGAACCTATTAAAGGCATCTCGCATTGAAGTCCGTGCCAAATTTCGCGCGTCTGTAAATTTTAGCCAATCCTCGGGATTTCGCGTTCTTCTGAACTTCGCATGCTTTTTCCGTTGCCTCTGCAACAGCGTTCGGACCTGTTTTGTGTACCATGGGGGATCAGTTCCATCTCTTACCAATTACTGAGGTATGAATCTCTCAATTGCTGTTGCTACTATACCTTTGAATTTGAGCCACATCTCGTCTACATTTGCATAGTCAGTTCGGAAGGAATGGAGATTGTCTCTTAGGAAGGCTTCTAGTGACACTTTATCCGCTTTTTTAAATAAAATTATTTTGCGTTTGTTTCTGGTGGATTTAGAAGAAACGGTATTGAGCCTAGCTACAACGACCTTGTGATCACTAATCCCTGTATCAGTCATGATGCTCTCTATTAGCTCTGGATTGTTTGTGGTTAAGAGGTCAAGTGTGTTTTCGCAACCATTTACAATTCGCGTGGGTTCGTGGACTAACTGCTCGAAATAATTTTCGGAGAAAGCATTTAGGACAATCTCGGAAGATGTTTTCTGCCTACCACCGGTTTTGAGCAAGTATTTTTGCCAACATATCGAGAGAAGGTTGAAGTCTCCACAAAATATAACCGTATGAGTGGGGTATTTATTTGTTACGAGACTCAAATTTTCTCTGATCTGTTCAGCAACCATATCATCGGAGTCTGGGGGTCGGTAGAAGGAGCCAATTATTAACTTATTTCGGCTGTTAAGTATAACCTCCACCCATACCAATTCGCACGGAGTATCTACTTCGACTTCACTACAAGATAAACCACTACTGACAGACACAAACACTCCACCTCCAATTCTGCCTGATCTGTCTTTCCTGAACACCGTCTGAGACTTCGTAAAAATTTCTGCAGAACTTATTTCAGGCTTTAGCCAGATTTCTGTACCTATAACGATTTCAGCTTCCATGCTTTCTATTAGCGCTTGAAGCTCAGGGACTTTCCCAGCACAACTACAACAATTTACAACTACAATTCCGACTGTTCCTTGATCCAAGCACGTCCTGTATTTGTCATGCACCCTTTGAGATTTCAGCCCACCCCGTACTTTCCCGAGGCCTTCTAACCTAAAAAACCGCCCAGTCCACGTCACACAGCTTCCGCTACCCGTGTAGCCGCCAGCTGAGTGTAGTGAACTCCTGACCTATTCAGCGGAACCCGAAACCCCTCCACCCTATGGCGCAAGTCAAGGAATCTGCAGTCAACACGGTCGCAAAACCGTCTGAGCCTCTGATTCAGACCCTCCACCCGGCTCTGCACCAAAGGTCCGCAGTCGGTTCTGTCAACGATGCTGCAGATGGTAAGCTCTGCCTTCATCTCGTAAGCAAGACCGGCAGCCTTCACCAAATCAGATAGCCGCTGGAATCCAGAGAGAATTTCCTCAGATCCAAAGCGACACACGTCATTAGTGCCGACATGTGCCACCACCTGCAGCTGGCTGCACCCTGTGCTCTTCATGGCATCCGGAAGGACCCTTTCCACATCAGGAATTACTCCACCTGGAATGCACACGGAGTGCGCACTGGATTTCTTCCCCTCCTTAGCCGCCATATCCCTAAGGGGCCCCATTACGCGCCTAACATTGGAGCTCCCAACTACCAATAACCCCACCCTCTGCAACTGCCCGGACCTTGAAAGCTGAGAATCATCCTCTGAAACAGGGCAGGCAGCTGCATCTGGCTCAGCCAGAGACAGTACCAGATTGAAGGTGTCCAGTGCAGTTCTGGACGAAACAGAAGAGAGTCGTGAAACACGACCTTACACCCTGAGATGTTCACTAGCAGCAACGTCATCCGGCCGTGAAAGCCTTCTTTCTGTCAAATAAAAAACAGTTGAAGGTTTCCACCATGAATTTTATCGGCATTGTGCTGAAGTAGTTGAAATTTTCGTATTTATTTGTGGTGCTCAGGCTGAAGCAGTCGAGTCTGTTAGCGTATGTTCCGTTCAAACAAATGGTTCAAATGGCTCTGAGCACTATGGGACTCAACTGCTGAGGTCATTAGTCCCCTAGAACTTAGAACTAGTTAAACTTAACTAACCTAAGGATATCACAAACATCCATGCACGAGGCAGGATTCGAACCTGCGACCGTAGCGGTCTTGCGGTTCCAGACTGCAGAGGCTTTAACCGCACGGCCACTTCGGCCGGCTGTACCGTTCAAGTCAAGTGAACAGAGCATTTATTAATTTCAGTAAAATGTATCCTTGTTGTTTTCAAAAACAGCGTCACAAATGGATATAAGATATTTAATAGGTTCTGTGCAGAATATTACTCATCTGCAGCATCTCCTGCTGCCTTATTTGGTACATAGATTGAGTGTTTTGTTACGAATTGCACATTACCAAAAAATTCTCCAAAGTTGCCTAACCTTTTCCGTCAATTTTATGGTGGAGGCCTTCTGGTTGCAGACGCAACACCAGCCAGTATGCTACCGTGCCGGTGGATATCTACATATGAATTACAAACTGATCTACAAGGTAGGTAACTTTCTGAGACGATCACAGTCGTGCATTGTAATTGATACTCAAGACCTTGCTTTTTACAACGATGATACAGATGTCTTGAGCATTCAATAGACATACTGCTGCCCTAGTCATTGCATCAAAAGGTGTCTCCGGGATTATGTGGAAGACATCATCATAGTAAAGGAACAAGAAGCAAAGACACTCAAGAAGGACACTTTTGGGATGTATCGACAATAATTTTTAAAACATTTGTCATCAAGGAACAATTCTAGGAAAGGATTGCAAGAGCGTATATATTACGAAATATACTGCTTATACAACGTGATCAGTCGTTAATGCAACCACTCTCGTGGCGTACGGTCGGCCAGTGGGGTCGGCTGCTGTGCCTGCGGCGGTGGTAACAAGAGGCCGCAGTAAATACAGTGTGGTATGTCTCATAAGTTGGCTCTAACATACGTAAGGCAAACAATTAAAAAGAAAAGTAAATTACTCAAGTTTACTAAGCAAGGAGATGTTGGAACTGGCTCCCTTCGTTCTTCAAGCATTTCCAACACCTTCTTAGGACATTGCTCATTACACTCCGCAGAGGAGAAGCAGCAATTTATTGAGGAATGTTAATTTTAAGTTCATCTAAAATTTGTGAACTTCATTTGAACACTTTCTCTTTTATTGCTCTCTCCCCTCCCCCCCTCCCCCCTCCCCCTCTCCCACAAGGGAGAAAAATCGCGGTGGATTAAATCGGGGGATGAGGAAGCCATTTGTTGTTAATGATTACTTTCTTGAAACACATCATGAATTTCCTGTAATGAGACATTGGCTGTAGATGTCGCCGCAGATTCCTAACAAAAGCTCGTGAAAGCACGTTCTGTCTCACTAAATCAGCCAATAAAAGGCGTCAAAATGTTTTTCACGTATCTCACCGTAAATTATTTTCCGGAGAAAAGGGTCTATGTTTCTCTCACCGCTAGCAGTTCACCATCTTCCTAATTTTTGACCATGCAGGGGTGCCTCGTGTATTACGTAAGGCTTTTCAGAAGTCCAATAATAACTATTTTTGCTATAACAGACATTTTCGTCTTGAGAGTTAGTTAAGAAAATTCTTCTCTACTGAAAGCCACGTATGAGGGTACTCTGATATGTGGTCCAGAGTAGACAAGACGGGTTGCTGACGCAACTACTTAGAAGTGATGATGATCCTGAGTTATCTAACAACTAATATAATTAAAATGTCTGACTGAGGCAGAAAAATAAATGAGAACTATCTTAAATGTTTTGTGACTTAATGTACCCATTGGATGAAACAACGATTCGTCCAAAAAAAATTACGAGTAGGTCAATTTCTCTATTCAGAACCCATTCACAAGACGGCAACCATTTTTCAGGGCCACTGGGTTTAAGTTATTGCACTCTGAAGCCATTTGAACGGAGCAATAGAAAATTCTCATTTGCTGAGAAAAAGGTCGAGCTGATTTTTTAGGAAACCATAGCAGAGCATACCCAGTGTTATCCAGAGTTGCTTCTGTTTGTATTGTACTTGGTTGTCTATGTTTCTTGTCAAGAACACATCCCTTTTGATGAAATTTATTTATAAATCAATGAATCGTACTCCGATGAGGAACTTCAGCATCACGAAATTCATCTCCTTACTGCGTGCCTTGACTGTGTACGAACGTATGAATCATACATGAACGGTGTTTGTCGAATAGAATACTTGTATTTCGCCATTTCGCCTGACCACACTTCCACTCAATACACTGTATTGCATCGCCTAACAAATACGCGGTGGCTGCTGGAGATCTCTACACAAGCAAAGCCCTCGCAGCGAAGGGGACATACACTCCTCACCAGCGATGCAGCCACCCGGCTGGCGGCGGCGGACAATATCCCCGCCACGTGGTTGCATTAAGGATTGATCACCCTGTAGTATGGCCATAGGGCAGATGTAATGTCAGACAACGTAGAGAAATGAGACAGATGCATAGGTCACCAGTAACAAAAGAAACTTGGTCGTTTATGAAAATTTTATTCATTTGATACTGACAGCGCTTCGGCTGATCTGAGCAACAAATGCACATTCTTAGGGTCACATTCAGTGAAGTTTCTCTACCGAATTGCTGGTTTATAAAGATTACTTTCCGTTTTCAAATCTGCACCTGTGTTACATTAAAAACGCCACAATTAGTACAAAATTTTACGCAGCTGGTAGTGATAACTTCATATCATAGTACTAAAATATATTAAAGAACTTGTTTTGGTGTCAATGTTGACAATCACATAATACACAGCAGGCGGCATGGAGCCATTACATTACACTACTGGATTTTCGTCACTTTTATCCTTAGAGGACATGATATTTACAATTAACTTAAGAGATCGCTTATAACCGATTAAATCTTGAATTCGGATGGTTATTATTACAACATAAAAGTAAGGAGACAAATAGTCAAGCAATCTTACATGTTTACTCAACTGACATTATCTCTCTGCAACTTTTGTGGGCCTCTTCCTTTACACTGTGTTTTAAGTTTTAGTTAAGGGGGGTAGGACGTCAAACGGGCCGACTTGGAGCAGGGGTGGCACCACAAGACGTTTTATTTTCTACTGTCTATACTTTTACAAATAGATTCATAAAACTTTGTCAGCATGACCAGGAAGGATTCAGGATTCACACTCATAGCAGTGGAAGTGCAAAAACATAACAAAATAATTTTTTTTAAATGTGAAATTTCATCATTTTTTCACTTACTGTTGGCTGCATTTGTTGCTATAGGTACATTTTTCTGCACAAGTAAGAGAGATTCTTTGATGAATTTAGCACAGCATACAAACCATACTTACAGCTGTATGAAACTCTAGAATTTCCCAAATCTGTCAAAAACTGTGGTAAAAATTGAGATAATTAACTACAAAATTTGATTTTTTTCTAAACATAAAGTTTAAAACGTAACAGCTCATTCATTTTTTTATAAATGAAGTAGATTCTAGAGTTTCAGACGCCTGTAAGTATGGCTTGTATGCTGCGCGAAATTCATCGAACAGTCTCTCTTATTATGAAGAACAGTGTACCTATAGCAACAAATGCAGCCAATAATAAGTAAAAAAATGATGAAATTTCACACGTAAAAAAATTATTTTGCTATGTTTTTGAACTTCCGCTGCTACGAGAGTGAATCCTGAATCCTTCCTGGTCATGCTGACAAATTTTTATGAATTTAATTGCAAAAGTATAGACAGAGGAAATTAAAATATCCTGTTGTGCCTCTCCTGCTCCAAGTCGGCCCATTTGACGTCCTACCCCCCCTTAAACTCCTAACAAAACTCTGAGACCTGTTCAGATACCAGAACACTGTTAGGTAGTCGTACGAAGTGTCTGAAACTGTTGTGCTGACTGCCTGCTCTGCCGCACAGATGCTGCGCCTCATGGCCTCCTACCTGTTGGTGGCGACACAGCTGAGGGGTCAGCACTTGTCTCCCAGCACCGCGGCGTAATGGCGACAAGCTGGTGCCGACCTCACTATCTGTCATCTACTGTACTCAGTTCTGAATTGAAATTTTTCATGATGTATAATGATTAGTAATTTTATTTTCTTGTGAGTCAACATACACTGTGAGATCAAAGTATCCGGACGCCCGGCCAATAATGACTCACAAGTTCGTGGCGCCCTCCGTCGGTAATGCTGGAATTCAGTATGGTGTTGGCCCACCCTTAGTCTTGAAGATAGCTTCCAATCTCGCAGTCATACGTTCAATCAGGTGCCGGAAGGTGTTTTGGGGAATGGCAGCCCATTCTCCACGGAGTGCTACACTGAGGAAAGATATCGATCTCGGTCGATGAGGCCTGGCACGAAGACAGCGTTCCAAAACATCCCAAAGGTGTTCTATAGGATTCTGGTCAGGACTCTGTGCAGTCCAGTCCATTACAGAGATGTTATTGTCGTGCAACCACTCCGCCACAGGCCGTGAATTATGAACAGGTGCTCGATCGTGTTGAAGGATGCAATCGCCATCGCCGAATCGCTCTTCAACAGTGGAAAGCAAGAAGGTGCTTAAAATATCAATGTACGCCTGTGCTGTGATAATACCACGCGAAACAACAAGGGGTGCAAGCCCCCTCCGTGAAAAACACGACCACACCATAACACCACCGCCTCCGAATTTTACTGTTGGCACTACACGCGCAGGTAGATGACGTTCACCGGGCATTCGCCATACTCACATACTGCCATCGAATCGCCACATTATGTACCGTGATTCGTCACTCCAAACAACGTTTTTCCACTTTTCAATCGTCTAATGTTTGCGCTCCTGGCACCAAGCGAAGCGTCGTTTGGCATTTACCGGCGTGATGTGTGGCTTATGAGCAACCGTTCGACCACGAAATCCAAGTTTTCTCACCTCCCGCCTACCTGTTGTAATACTTGGGGTGGATCCTGATGCAGTTTGCAATTTCTGTGTAATGATCAGGATAGATGTCTGCCTATTGTGACCCTCTTGAATTTTCGGTGGTCTCTGTCAGTCAACAGACGAGGTCGGCCTGTACGCTTTTGTGCTATACGTGTCCCTTCGTGTTTCCACTTCACTATCACATCGGAAACAGTGGACCTAGGGATGTTTAGGAGTGTGGAAGTCTCGCGTACAGACGTACGACACAATTGACACCCGATCGCCTGACCACTTTCGAAGTCCGTGAGTTCCTCGGAGCGCCCCATTCTGCTCTCTCATGGAGTCCAATGACTACTGAAGTCGCTGATATGGAGTAGCTGGCAGTAGGTGGCAGCACAATGCACCTAATATGAAAAATGACTGTTTTTGGGGATGTCCGGATACTTTTTATCACACGATGTATATGTTGTAATAGCAGATGAAATAAAATTGGTGTGAAAAATAACGTTATATGTAAAACTAAATATGCACTTCCAGTACATATCAAAGATAAGTGTAATAATATATGTACACATTAATGCTATGAAATAACTATGCGTTATGGTTAAAATGTCTTTTATCTTCAATTTCCTTTTTTTTTAAGATACAAAAATTCATATTATACATCTGGATATCCCTAATACCTGCAACACAGAAGCTCCAAAACATGACAATGAAACTCCTTTATATTTTAACTACAAGGTTTATTTCAGTCAATGCTCACACGAATTTTTTATAGCTACACTAGTTCCAATAGACTGGACATTAATAATAGCCAATAAAGACGTATTTTATATTTCTCTTACAAACAGAAACACATTAGCGAAAATATTACTTAGAAAAACCTTGTTGTCTATTTCCTTTACTGCAAATATTTTAAAAATAAAAAAATATAACTCTTAAAACAATTATTCCACATTCATTATGATAAAGTTCTCTACTAGTTATACTATGAGTACAGTACATAGTAAATATATTCTGCAGTATGTAGAACTGTCTCTATTGTAATATTTTTAAAATTTCCCCATTCATAACAATCTTTAAAATTATTAGTTGGCAGATCTAGATTAGACATCAGCTGTTAGCAATTCCAGCGTCAGGCTTTCCTTGCATAGACTGAATAGTTACATGGAAGTATACTTTAGTAAATGGTCTTGAAACTATAAGGAATATACTAACATCCGAAGTGATGTATACATAGTCTACCCACCATCAACAACCCTTACATAATTACATAAAAATTAAACACTTATTACTGTGAAAACCTGTATTACCGATTTCCTCCATCCGAATGTTACCTCTTCTCCCCTAGCGTCCTCGCGCCAAACACACACACACGCACATACGCACACACATGCCCCACTGCCACCACCAACAACAACAACAATAACAACAAGAATAAGAACAAAAAAAGGAAGAGAAAAAATAAAATGAAACTGTAGCTACTCAAGCACAGCAACACAAATAAAAGACGACAAAGAAACACAGCGTATCTACTGGTAGGGCTGCCTGTGAACGAGGCGAAACAGTCGAACCGTTTATGTCACAGTTCGGAAAACCTCATGTTCTACTCGATCTTTCGATTGGCCCGCCGCCGTTGTTGGTACTATGTCCACAACTTGTCTTTACGTTTCTAATGTATTATGGATTTTAATAATGAAAATAACTGTGAAACACGGACTGAAATATCTTTTAGTGAGTATGGCACAAGAAACAACGGTAAATTACAAATAAACAGGAGATTTCAATCATGATTCCATCCATTTCTCGAGATTTCGCTCATCCTGCGATCTAGTGGCGCCTGATGGAACTATCTTCAGTAGTGGCGTTGTTGTGATGTACGCAGGACAGCAATTACAGTCTCTTTACCACTACATATTTCATTTGTTTGGCATTTATTTCTTGTTTGATTTTCTTCTTTGTTTCATCTGATTGTTCCCATCTCGTTTTCAAACTGTCAAACATCCGGTAATATTTTTGCTTGTTATTATAATATGCAAACAGGGACTGAAATGCTATTACGAAGCCCACTTGGTAAATTAATATTCTCTGATAACCAAAAAAAATACAGTACTGGGTTCAGTAAAGTAATTTTTTGGAGGGACTACATTTTCGCTTTCGTTCTTAACTTCAGTTGAAAACCGCCATAAATATTTATACTGTATATTTATACTTAACTGTACTGATTGAGAACTCTTGCTGGATACTTGTTCAGGTACAGCAGTTTGTGTACCTCTAAGATTCAATGAGATTTCCTTGTGAGTTTCAAGACATGTTGTCGCTAGGCCGTGTGTCTAGTACATACCTTTCACCCGCTATGCGCGAGACAAATGTCACGAAATTGTGCCAATAGACACGATACTGTAGCCTGCGCTGGGAAATCTTGAGCCCGTCGCTCGCGAGTAGCGTTTGTTCACTTCCTGGTGTACCCTCCGGTACAGAGGTTTGACACTAAAAAGCCACTAATGAAAACGTGAAGTATATGCGGTACAATGTGGACGCAGTTGTCAAGAATAGGACATACTTCATAATTTGAGAAATTCGAACACAGTTCCATGGCCGCATATACATGATGAGAGGACCACGCTAACCGTAAAGGAAAAGAGAAACCTGTAACACCAAAAGTTGTTTTTATCCTTAAATAGCCAAATAATTCAACGTAGAAACATATTCATAACTATTTCAAGGCATATCTAATGTTTCAGGAATGAAAGAAACAAAACATCTCCTGCAACCAAGGAACCAGCCATCTACTTAGTCAAGAGACGGAATTCACGTTCTAAGAATGTGATGATCCTCAATTTCACGATTAAGGGAAGACAAAGTATACACAAAATAATGGAGTTCTCCGTTTCCTGGTGGTAAGAGGAATCACATCGGAACAGGAAAACGAGAGACTTTCGGAAAATACTCATGTTATGGACGTTAGCAACTGGTTCAGAAGTTTTAACGTAAAGGAGACACCAGATGATTTACAGTGGACAATAGACTGATGCGTCTTCATTAGTTTCTTTCAGAATCAGGGGATGAAGAATGTGGGAACTAACTAACATTATTGATATGGGTTTTCCACTCCACATAGTAATGAAAACACGCGGGTAACATCAGCAGCAATAAGATAAACTACCAAGTATATCATAGACATGAAACAAATTGTAAACAAAACTGTATGAATTAACTAAATGTTGTAATAGAATAAGTATTGCATAAGGGAAGACAGGGACACAATGGAGTTAGCTTTACTGCGTTACTTCCATGCTGGTAAGGGCATCTAGACGCGAGAACTCGGCATTACGGAGGCAGTGTTCTTCTGCATGGTACAATTATTCATCGGAGCCGGGCTCTCACAGCTCATTCCTCACCACTGTTTGTTATTAATACCGAGGGAATAATTACACAGCGGTGGTGCTCGTGTTTTGCGGTGGATCTCGCAACAATAAATTTGTTTTCATTTACTGCAGTAGTAGCATTAAACATGCTTCAGCCATTTGCACCTCATGTTCAGTGAAGGTAAATTTTTCGTCCTATTTTCACCCTGTGTTAACGTTACATGGACACTGGCGTATTAGTGCCTAAATGAGCTTCATGAAGCAAAAAGAAAGAGACTAGTCTTTCCATGAACGTGAAGTTTCTAGGAAGAGAATGATTGAGCCTCGTACTGCTAGATCAGAAACTAAAACACGTATCCTGGTATATGATTGCAGCCTATTGACATAAGCTACAGAACTGCAACTTCAGAACTTAGAACCACAGTCAGTAGTGCGCGTATTCCGAAGAGCTGTGTCTCAATTCCTGCACTTTCGGTTCTGTGTTGTCTCTCCAAATCACTTAAGTCGGATTGTGGGACTGTGCCTTGTAAAAGGACACGGGCCGTTTAGTTCCACATCCTACACTAATGACATGGGCGTGAATGAGACATCCATCTATAATCTTCCTTCTACCGCCAGTGTCGCGCCCGCTACATGCACGCGCTACAGAAGCTCCTGAAATTCAGAACAAAAGAGATGTCATTAGCCGTAAATCTACATTTGCACCTGTAGTCTGCAAACATCTATGAAGCATGGGACAGAGAATATTTTTATTGCACTACTGATCAATGATTTCTTCCATTTCATCCACGGCAGTAGAGTGTTTCTCTTTGCCTCGGTGTAAGATGTTATTCTCCTAATGTTATCTTCCATACTTATACGGGAGCGACGTGTAGTGACCTGATTAAGTCTGACAATTTCCACCTTGAAAACTGGTTCTCGGAATGTACTGAGTTGCTTTCCTCATTTTACTAGGTGTGTTCGAAATGAGATTTTTCGTAATTTATTTTTAATTTGCAAACAAAGTGCACAATACCGTTGACGATACAGGGTACCTTTGCAGTACACTCTCCACATATCCTAGCATTAATTCGGAACATGTCTTTTGTTTTTCATGTAATTGAGCTAACGTGATGTTTCTACTTCGTATCTCACTGTTATTCCCTTCAATGACCTGACATGGATGTCATTAAATGTGCAGTGAGAAGCTACTGTATTTTTATGTTTCTCGAAATTCTCAATTTCACATTTTTGACATTAAGAGTAAACCACACTAATATTTTGTAAGTATCTAACGCCGTAATTCTTCTTCGTAAATCTGCGAAAAGTCTAAGAACCATACTAATATTAGTCGTCGAGTCAGCAACACAGCAGTATGACAGTAATAGCGAAACTGAAAAAGAAAAAGCATATAAACTGCGTTTGCCAGAACCAGGTGACATTTAGTCCTTGTAAAAATCAAAAACAAAGTAAACTGAAATTCGTCGTGCTGCAACGAAATCCAGGCTTTGTCGCTATGATGATAACTATCTCCAAATGACTATGAGCCGTGTGGTTCGAGCAGCGATATTCCCGCCGCCGGTATGGGTCATCTTTCCGGCGGTGTGCGCAGAGCGCGCGGTGGCGCCACCTATCGGGCCGATCGGGGAGCAAGCGGTAAGCTCTAGGGAATAGTGAGGAAGTTTGTTTTGGGACGCCTAGCAGTAGCGTCGTTTGCTAAGTCTGGCGGACAGCACAGGTGCCGTGCGAGGCAGCAGGAAGAGCACATCTGAAAAGGACTGTTTACCCGGCTGACGGCGCCGTAGCATACATAGCAGGCATGGAAGCAATCACGTTACTGGGATACCGTTGGTGTATTTCGGTTCCTGCATGTCTCCTGGCACAGGGATCTGCGGCGGCTGGCTTTGTCGAACAAGCAAGAGGGTAAGGGCCTTGCTTGTGCTGTAAATTGTGGCAGGAATCGACTACTGGGTTCAGTGCTGTTGACTTCATTTTCTTGGCCGGCCGTTGCTACTCCTACTGAGTCTGTTCTCTAATACGTTAATTTTAACTTGCTTAGTACGCAAGTGACATGTGATGATTAACATATACTAGGAACTGCAGTGCTGATACATTCTGTTTGTAGAATGCTACTGCCAGTGTCAAGCGCCATTGAAAACAGTTTGGCTGGTCCATGTCTAATTGCCGCCTCGTTATTGTATTTATTTCGCACGACGGAGCTAAGCTGGCCAATTACTATATATATATATATATATATATATATATATATATATATATATATATATATATATATATATACATGGATAAAATTTTCCCTGGGTATATTTTGCCGCGAATTGCAATAACATTACTGTTACGTTTCTATCTGAAGTGATAGTGTGTCTGAGACACACGTGTCTAACACTAAATGAGTAGTATCATAAGTTCTTTCTAGTTACTGAGAGGTCAGTTGTTATTGTGTAATTAAATGGTTTGAAACTGATTCTATTAATGAAAGTACAAGAATTCCCTCAATGACAGTATGTGGGTATGATAATTCATTCTGATTTAATCACAAATTTAAATTTGGCTATTTGTTGTAAGTCACATTGTGTTTTGCGTCGGGGGGAGGGGGGGAGAGATACCGTTAGCCTGCACGCTAGTTTGATTTCGTTTTATCGGTACTTCTGCTGTTTGTCTTGGTAGCGGGTGCGGTGTCCTGGGTTGCGACCTGCTTATGTTGTTGTGTTTTCCACCCACTTTGCCCACGCGTGTCGGCTGGCCGTGCATCTAGTTCTCTCGCACCTTAATGTATAATTGGCCTTACACACATAGGATAATAGATTTTTACTGCTTAGCTGATGTTCATTAATAGGTTGATTAATTCTACAGATGACTTGCTGCAATGAATTATTGTTTCTAGTTACTTAAGGCAGATGTCAGTCTGTTATAGATGCCCACTATTTCTGGGACTTTTCGTGCATATTCGTGACCGTTGCTGCTCCCGTTTGGGGGTCCATGCCGAGCATGTGTTGGAAACAGCTGAGTTGGCGGGCGTCCGCTTCTGGGCATAGTTTGTTGAATCCAACGAGGTTGCTTGGTCACATGAAATTTTATATCTTATATCCTACATTTAAGTGACGTGGTCGTGTGCCATAGTATCTGATTTGTTGTTGTCTGTACTCTGAATTATTTTCGGTAATACCAATCACTGCAGTAACGAAAGACTACATTTCCTCATTAAATTTTAGTTAATTGTTCAAATTGATCATAGTTTTTGAGTAAATAATTTTTAACTCATTTCACTAAATGTGTAATAGGCCATACGTGCCGTGGTTTATGAATGTTTAAATTTTGAAGGAATGAAAGTTCAAATTCTAAAAATGTGTTGATGGTTTTGTTATTTGTCTTGTTTAAATGTGCCAAATAAATGTTCAGTGCAACTGTCGATGGTGATTGTCTGATTTGTCACTCGGTTCAGTCCTACCACCCCACATGTTGCACTGAGCTTGTGTCGTTGTGTAAAAGTTAAATTCCATGCTGTGCTGACACATCATTGACCCGTCAGACTAGTTTCGTAAAAATAAAACATTTTTGCAAAATCAAAATAAACAATATTAACAATTGTTCACTCTTCCACATCTTACAGAAAATAATTTAAGGCATATTTTTACTATCTGACTCACCAGAACTTATCGTGACAGCTATAACAATATATTATTTCTCCTTTTTTCCTGTTTCAGTTGACCTGTTTTTTCTAAAAGCTAATGCGATGAATGTATTGTGAACAACTTCATTGGTGATGAAAAGCTTTGTAGTAAAACATGAATCCATAATGTTTTAAATTTGGAAGAATTAATAGCATTTACGGCATCTTTGTAAAGCAACTGTGATATTCTTCTTTAGTTACTTCCTTCTTTGTCCTTTCCCCCTCCTAGCTTTGATCTGTTAAGAAGTATGAATCACAGTAAGTTCCTATAAGTAAGAATAATTACTTCGTTTCGTTTAAGCATTGACTCATATTCTATCATCTTATACTTTTCATCTTTTTAATATGTAACTGAAAGGTTTCCAGGAGGAAGTATGGGTGAGTCATGCTGTATAAACGGAAATAGCCGGCTTGGGGATATCTGTTTAGCCGCCATTGTGGCCATCTCAGCTAGATAACTATGAGCTGTACTAATCATTTAGAGCCTGCTTGTGATTAAATTCTCAAAATTCGATTGTTCAGTGGGACTAAAATTGGTGCTATTAAGATATTCCAAACTTCTACTGTTGCGAAAGTACGAAGCTAAGTCAGTTATTCCGAGACAGCCATATTTTGAGTCTTAAGAAACTTCAGTCTGTAGACTTCTCGTCAATATAATGCACCCACTGCAAAAAAAAAGGGATACATCACCACCCAAAGTAGCCCACACAGCATTACCGGTTGTTGCGTACTGGCTAAAGTGTCACTGTATTCAGGAAAGTTATCGCAACGCATGACAACTAAATTAAGTGCTCCATCACAGAAACATGCGCTGTTGACACATTCATTTAAAATAGTTACCAGTCTTTAAGTATCCTACTACTCTTCGCCTTTTCCTGCACTGTAATGATATTTTCGTGTCTCTTTGCTTGACACACCCATTATCACCGAATATCAATTCTGCTAAAATTTTTATTTTTTCATTTTTTTTTTCGCGCTACTGTTCGTTCTCACATCAAGTTACCGGTTGCATGATGCATTATCTGCTGTCCCATCCTCTTGTCCCGTGTTCTTGTGTATCCCTCTCTCTTCTAGTATCACTTATTTCACATGTTACGAAACAGAGTAAAAGCTACTTTCAGCGTGTCGTACTGAAAATATTGTAAGGAACGCTTTCTGTTGCTATAGAAGTTGGCTGCTTTAAAGCGTACTCGCGAGCATTTTTAGTTTTTCATGTTATGGAAGAAAAATGTATAGCTCCACATAATATGCATTATCAATGCATGATGAGAGGCTTAGGCCCAAAAAAAATTACGGGGAAGTAAGTCGCCCATTCGAATTATTCCCATATTCTGAATTGGAAATCTTCTAAATTCTTGTCCGTAGTATCCTTTCTTCTTGGAGTGCAAGGTATGCTGTAGATATTTTCAGGAGCCTTGGAAGCATAAGAGCTACTGGCAAAGGAAGCTGGGAAACAGGTCAAAAGCAATGAGTGAATAGCTCGGGCAGGGTCTACATTCGCCACGAAAGGTGAGTGTTCAAATGGCTCTGAGCACTATGGGATTTAACATCTGAGGTCATCAGTCCCCTAGACTTAGAACTACGAGGGTCACTCCAAAAAAATGCACACTATTTTTGTAAAAATACAGTTTTCATGTTGCATAAGTGAAAGTTTTACAGTGTATAGATACATCCTTCCCGCTTGTTTTCGACGTTAGTTCAACCTGTTTCCGTGAGTGGCATGTCTTCAAGATGGCTGCTACACTTCACGTTCGTCAGAAGAAACGTGCTGTCATAGAATTCCTGTGCTGTGATAACGAGACAGTGGCAAACATCCACAAGAGGTTGAAAAAAGTGTATGGAGAGGCTGCTGTCGATCGTAGTACAGTCGGTGGGCAAGCAGGTTACGTGATGAAAGCGGGCACGACAATATTGAGGATTGTCCTCGCAGCGGCAGGCCCCGTACTGCACACACTATAGACAATGTGCAGAGAGTTAACGAATTGGTGACTGCTGACAGACGCATCAGTGAACGAATTGTCACGCTACGTTGGGATAGGGGAAGGAAGTGTTTGCAGAATACTGTAAATGTTGGCGTTAAAAAAGGATTGTGCCAGGTGGTTTCCCAGGATGTTGACAGTGGCTCACAAAGAAACAAGTGAAACGGTATGCAGTGAACTTTTGGAACAGTACGAGAATGGTGGAGATGGATTTCTTGGAAGAATTGTGACAGGTGATGAAACATGGCTCCATCAACTTCCACCAGACGAAGAGGCAGTCAATGGAGTGGCATCATACAAATTTACCCAAGAAAAAAAAATCAAAAGCACACCTTCTCCTGGAAAAGTTAAGGCTATAGTGTTTCTCGATTCCGAAGGACTCTTGCTTGTGAACATTATGCCAAGTGGAACCATCATAAATTCTGATGCATATGTGACGACACTGAAGAAACTTCAAGCTCGACTGAGTGGTGTTCGACCACATCGGCAAAAGCAGGATGTTTTGCTGTTGCACGACAACGCGCGGCCACATGTCAGTCAAAAAACCATGGAAGCGATCACAAAACTCGGATGGACAACACTGAAACACCCGCCTTAGAGTCCTGACCTGGCCCCATGTGACGATCATCTCTTTGGGAAACCGAAAGACTGCCTTCGTGGAACAAGGTTTGAAGATGATGACTCCCTTGTGCACGCTGCGAAACAGTGGCTCGAACAGGTTGGTCCAGAATTTTACCTTGCGAGTGTACGGGCGCTGGTTCCAAGATGGCGTAAGGGAGTTGAGAGGGATGGAAATTACGTGGAGAAATGAAAATATTGTTCCTAAAGGATGTATCTACACACTGTAAAACTTTCAAACACGTAAAATAAAAGATGGATTTAAAAAAATAGTGTGCACTTCTTTTGGAGTAACCCTCGTACTTAAGTCTAACTAACCTAAGGACATCACACACATCCATGCCCAAGGCAGTATTCGAACCTGCGACCGTAGCAGTCGCGCGGTTCCGGACTGAAGCGCCTGGAACTGCTCGGCCTCAGCGGCCGGCGAAAGGTATGTGTCCTGTCTTCAGTCTCGGTCCGATACACAGATCAAAATACGTGAAGCGAATTATAAACGATATTTGGTGAGGTATGTATACATGGATGAAGACGACTTGACAACAGCATAGTAAGATGTGGATACACTCATGAAGACAATTTTAAGAGAAGTATTTAACTTAAACAGGCTATCAAAAATAAGACAATCTTCTCATCGATTCTTAGGTAACATATTAGCGCTTTCCTAAGAGATTTTCTGAACGATGTAATCGGAGTTCTAGGTAACAGAATAAATTACATAGCAAGTTAGAGTATACGCCAAAACCTAAGGTGTCTACTACATTGTACTTTTTTGATTATTGGAGCTTCACAGTATCCAGCTATTACTAACGATGTAGTTACTAGTGAAGGATCCGAAACAGATGAATGAAACAGTAAGGCAGCTCCTGTGCTTTTCACACCAAGGATGAGCACCAGGACATTTGGCCGACGGATGGCCATCAAAGAGGTGTGTGTGTGTGTGTGTGTGTGGTGTGTGTGTGTGTGTGTGTGTGTGTGTGTGCGCCACGAGCGACGGCCCCTGGCCATTCCGGCGGAACCAATATCGCCTTTGGAATGTTTAATAATGGGGCGCGCGGGCACCTGGTAGTCGGAGCAGGGCACAGTAGCCGCTGGCGGGCGCCTACGTGCTCCGCACAAGAAGCGGCCGCTCCCTGGCGGCCGCACAAGTAACCCGGCCACAGCACCGCTCCCTCACTGATAACCAGTCTTATCGCCTCCTGCGCTGCACAACAATGTGAAAATGGCTTTCTAAATAACGGCACCAAATGGATAAACGTGGCTGGGGTGGCGCTAGGTCAGTCCAGCGAGATAGGGTCACTATATACTGCCCAGCAAGTACTTGTAAACAAACACCTTTCATTCGCAAAATATGCATGTTTATTGCGTAATAATGCGTCTCTTTTCTGTTTTATATAGGGTTTACCACAAATGGTGGCGAAAACTGACACAGGTGAAAGCACATTACAATAGACGCCTAAACGATCCAGTAAACATGGGTCCACGGAGGATCACCTGTTTGTTCATTAGATTAGACTAGATTAGCACTTGTTCCATAGATCATGAATACGACACTTCGTAATGATGTGGAACGTGTCAGGTTAATAGAAGGGGCCTATACAAGATATTACATTAGACAAAATATTACATTACACTCAATATTTTTAATTTTTTTTGTGGGGTTGGGAAATTACCCACTTACAAATACCAAAAATTCATCTAATGAGTAGGAGTTGCCATTACGAAGTTCTTTTAATTTCCTTTTAAATGCTATATGGATATCTGTCAGACTTTTGATGCTATTAGGTAAGTGACCAGACTTCTGTGGCAGCATAATTTACCCCCTCTGAGCCAAAGTTAGATTTAACCTTGAGTAGTGAAGATCATCCTTTCTCCTAGTGCTGTAACCATGTACACTGCTATTACTTTTGAATTCGTTCGGATTGTTACTAACAAATTTCGTAAGTGAATATATACAGGGTGTTACAAAAAGGTACGGCCAAACTTTCAGGAAACATTCCTCACACACAAATAAAGATGTTATGTGGACATGTGTCCGGAAACGCTTAATTTCCATGTTAGAGCTCATTTTAGTTTCGTCAGTATGTACTGTACTTCCTCGATTCACCGCCAGTTGGCCCAATTGAAGGAAGGTAATGTTGACTTCGATGTTTGTGTTGACATACGACTCATTGCTCTACAGTATTAGCATCAAGCACATCAGTAAGTAGCATCAACAGCTTAGTGTTAATCACGAACGTGGTTTTGCAGTCAGTGCAATGTTTACAAATGCGGAGTTGGCAGATGCCCATTTGATGTACGGATTACCACGGGGCAATAGCCGTGGTGCGGTACGTTTGTATCGAGACAGATTTCCAGAACGAAGGTGTCCCAGCAGGAAGACGTTCGAAGCAATTGATCGACGTCTTAGGGAGCACGGAACATTCCAGCCAATGATTCGCGGCTGGTGAAGACCTAAAACGACTAGGACACCTGCAATGGACGAGGCAATTCTTCGTGCAGTTGACGATAACCCTAAGGTCAGCGTCAGAGAAGTTGCTGCTGTACAAGGTAACGTTGACCACGTCACTGTGTGGAGAGTGCTTGTTTCTGTACCATGTACAGCGTGTGCAGGCACTATCAGCAGGTGATTGGCCTCCACGGGTACACTTCTTCGAATGGCTCATCCAACAATGTGTCAATCCTCATTTCAGTCCAAATTTTCTCTTTCCGGATGAGGCTTCATTCCAACGTGATGAAATTGTAAATTTTCACAATCAACATGTGTGGGTTGACGATAAGCCGCACGCAATTGTGCAATCACATCATCGACACAGATTTTCTGTAAACATTTGGGCAGGCATTGTTGGTGATGTCTTGATTGGGCCCCACGTTCTTCCACCTACGCTCAATGGAGCACGTTATCGTGATTTCATACGGGATACTCTACCTGTGCTGCTAGAACATGTGCCTTTACAAGTACGACACAACATGTGGTTAATGCACGATGGAGCTCCTGCACATTTCAGTCGAAGTGTTCGTACGCTTGTCAACAACAGATTTGGTGACCGATGGATTGGTAGAGGCGGACCAATTCCATGGCCTCCACGCTCTCCTGACCTCAACCTTCTTGACTTTAATTTATGTGGGCATTTGAAAGCTCTTGTCTACGCAACCCCGGTACCAAATGTAGAGACTCTTCGTGCTCGTATTGTGGACGGCTGTGATACAATACGCCATTCGCCAGGGCTGCATCAGCGCATCAGGGATTCCATGCGACGGAGGGTGGATGCATGTATCCTCGCTAACGGAGCACATTTTGAAAATTTTCTGTAACAAAATGTTTGAAGTCACGCTGGTACGTTCTGTTGCTGTGTGTTTCCATTCCGTGATTAATGTGATTTGAAGAGAAGTAATAAAATGAGCTCTAACATGGAAAGTAAGCGTTTCCGGACACATGTCCACATAACATCTTTTCTTTATTTGTGTGTGAGGAATGTTTCCTGAAAGTTTGACCGTACCTTTTTGTAACATCCTGTATATTGTGAGGCTACAGTGAAGATTTCTAGCTCTTTAAATAAGTGTCTGCAGGATGATCTTGGAAGAGCTCCAGCAATTATTCTGATTACACCTTTTTGTGCAATGAACACACTTTCACTCAGTGATGAGTTACCCCAGAATATGACGCCATACGATAGCAGAGAATGAAAATAGGCGTGGTAAGCTAATTTACTCAGATGTATATCGCCAAAATTTGCAATGACCCTAATAGCATAAGTAGCTGAACTCAAACGTTTCAGCAGATCCTCAGTGTGTTTTTTCCAGTTCAACCCCTCATCAATGCATATACCTAGAAGTTTTGAATATTCTACCTTAGCTACCGATTTCAGATCGAAGTCTATATTTATTAATGGGGTCATTCCATTTGCTGTGTGGAACTGTATATACTGTGTTTTGTCAAAGTTTAATGAGAGCCCATTTGCAGAGAACCACTTTATGATTTTCTGAAAAACATCGTTTACAATTTCACCAGTTAATTCTTGTCTGTTGTGTGTGATAGCTATACTTGTATCATCGGCAAAAAGTACCAGCTTTGCGTCTTCGTGAATGTAGAATGGCAAGTCATTAATATATATTAAGAACAGCAGAGGACCCAAGACTCAACCTTGCGGCACCCCATTCTTGATTCTTCCCCAGTTTGAGAAATCACTAGTTTTTTGCATATTATGTGAATTGTTTATTTCAACTTTCTGCACTCTTCCAGTTAGGTAAGATTTAAACCATTTGAGCACTGTCCCATTCATACCACAGTACTTGAGCTTATCTAGAAGTATTCCATGATTTACACAATCAAAAGCCTTTGATAGATCATATAAAATCCCAATGGGTGATTTCCGGTTACTCAGAGCATTTAATATTTCATTATTGAAGGTATATATAGCACTTTCCGTTGAAAAACCCTTCTGGAAACCAAACTGACATTTTGTTAAAACTTTATTTTTACAAAGGTGTGAAGCTACTCTACAATGCATTACTTTTTCAAGAATTTTGGATAAGGCAGTCAGAAGAGAGATTGGGTGGTAGTTGTTGACATCAGACGTATCCCCTTTTTTTATGCAGTGGATTAACAATGGCATACTTCAGTAGTAAAAACGCCGTTAGACAGACAGATAGACTTTATTACTGCGTTTTCATTTTATTTACTATCCCGTTTTTTTTCCTCTCAGGAATGACCCTAATGGCTTCTACGAAAACTGTTAATTAGTTCTGGTAGAATCAGTCCTTCATTGTGTTCCGTAGATGCCATCAAGAGATGAACCTTCAGGGGTGGAGTCGATATATACATTACCAAGAGACAGACTTCATAGAAACTTATTCTCTCTACAGACTTACTCTCTATACCTTATTAACAACAAACTATCACTGTACTGCTTAGTGCTGTTCACACTTATGCCATCTAAATTTCGTCGGGCATGAAGAGATTTCGCTGTTAATTACGACGCATTCTCTGTATGAGGTCTTCGTGATATCAGATTAAAAGGAGCTTCTTGAAGTGTGTGCTCTGTGTTAAAAGAACTTTTTAGCCAAAGAAGCTCTAAACAAAACGACTGTCCTCACATGTAAAGACGTACATATTTACAGATGTAGAACAAAAAAGTTAGAGGTGAAGATGGATGTTCATAGCCGATTCGAAAATATGTCACCCTCGTGCTATACAATGCGTATCCTACGTGACTTTTTAAAGCTGATGCCAACATTATGCAATTTGTCTCTCTGTACATTCTATTTTCGACAGACAGTACCGTAAAAACAATTTTATGATCTAGATATAGTTTGTCATTTTCTAAAGGTTTTGCATGTAAATGCTGTAATACTTTTTACATACGGGCCAGGACTGCTTCCTTCCTACGAATTGCTGAGCTAGGCTATCGAACTCTGATCATTTCGACAACTGTAATACAATAAAAAGTGTCGGTATTTCAGTAAATGTGCTACGACTTCAAATGTGGATTAGCGGAGTAAAAACGCCATTAGACAGACAGGAGGCGGATTTTATTACTGCGTTTTCACTTTATTTCACCATCCCGGTGTTTTTATTTCAGGAATGGCCATAACGGCTTCTACAAAAAATGTTAATTAGTTCTATTAGAATCATTTAAGTTTGGACAAAATTCAATTCATTAAGGTATATACAGGTCATGTTACACATTATCAACAACACAGAAGCACAGAAAAGAGTAAATACGTAAAACTGAATGTTCAAAATTCCTCGGTTTACATATTGCCCAGGAATTGCATTGGACACCTCAGGTTATATATCTTCTGAAGTCACAGGTGCGGCACTTTTTGCTATACATGTCACTTCGAATAACATCATAACAGACTCTGCATACTGTTCATTATTGTCGAATAAAAGAAGTCTGAGGAATTTCACACATATAAAAAAGTATTAACTGGAAAGAAACGTCATATATGAATATTTACTGTCAGCGAGGCAAATGCTTAACCACAGAATATACTAACAACAGTTTCATCATAAGTTTAGTCAATTATAAATTTAGTTGGGGAAAGGTAGCTAAAATTATAAATTAATAATGGCATACGTAAACGTAACACTGCGAACAAAAAGACCTCCGTTATCAACAAGCTCTTCCCGGCACAAAGTGGGACCAGGCATACAGACACATAAATATTTGAGCAATTCCCATGTGAAATAAGGTTACCGGCAGAAAGCGAAATTTGTAAAAATGAACTGGAATCACTTCTGCACGACAGCTCCGTCTTCTCGTTTCGATGTCTGTCTGCGTTGTACTCACTAATTTCATTGAAGATTAAAATAAAAAGCCAGTCCGATAAATTGTCAGTATGTAGCCTTAGTTTCACAGAGAAAATGCATAATAATTGTAAAATTCCAAGTTTTCCTGTATATGTTCCTCGAAACAAGCAAATAAGCACACTAAACTAACCGCACTGGCTGTAGTTCATTAAATGGGGCGCAGTCTAGCTAAAACACAAACAGGATGTGTCCTGTCAGAGGAGCCATTGCAGAGCTGTTCACCAATCCTTGCAGCTCCAGTGCCATGGCGGTCGAGGGCTTTCTGTGTGGTCCACTTTTATTGATTATGGAGGACATTTTTTCCTTGGCGTCTTACTGAACATTAAACCAATTCGTCCTCTTTATGACGCCTGCCTTTAGTACTCAGGATACCTGCCAGGATCGGTAAGATATTAGCAAATTATGATTTAGATGTCTCCCACGGCTTCACGAAATTCCTTAAAATCGAATGACCTACCCTGTTAATTCATTTGAAGAAACAGATCGTCTCGAAGCCATTTTTATCAGTTTATCGATGAGAAATGCTGCTATACATCCAGAGTCGGACGTACGCACTGCAGAGAGGGCACTTAGAAGCCATCACTTTGGCACCTCTGTGAACTTAGTTTCAGAATGCTATTCTGCTCTCGGACGGTTGTGGTCTCATCACAATTTAACTTCAGGAGCGGTATTTTTCTTTATCTAGAGTGCGATGACGCATAGTTGGCACACTGGACTAGCATTCCCGGTAACGACAGTTCAAATCCGCACCCGGCCATCGAGATTTCGGTTTTCCGTTATTTCTCTAAATCACTAAAGGTGATTGCCGGGATGGTTCCTTTGAAAAGGCACGTCCGCTTTTCATTACTGTACTTGAAACAATTAGAGATTGTACTCCATGTCTAACGATAGCCGGTTCGGAAAACTTTCAGCCTTCACACTTTTTCATCAACTTTCTAACGTCTTTGTTTAGGGATGGCCAAGTGAACTATTCCTTAATTTTCTGAATGGTCTTATATATTTCCAGGTACCCTCCGAGTACGGACTTGTGAAAATATTTGAAAAATGCTGATACTAATTGCTGTGGAAGGCAGATCTTCAACCTTTTATCCCCACGAGTAATGTAGCAGAGCAAGCTCTTTTGTAGGTGGTAAGAAGGCACTTCCTACCCAACAAGAAGCCTGTGTTTCACCTCCTAAAGACTGTGGTCTTATCTTTCTCTGAGATCTTCACGTGAAGTGGGTATTTCAACTAATACATTGAAGACCGAAGCCCAGCCCTCGGTTTCTTCAGGATTACCAAAAACCCGACTACCTCTTCAAACATGTGGCTTACAGTGTCGACCACCATTCTGTCGGAGCCTCTTATGTATCCGAAGGAGAAACGGAATGCTGAGAAACAAATGCCGCAACGGGCAATACGACCTGCTTTACGTGGTCGAGCGAGGCGACATGTGGTCTGCTGAGCACTGACACCAATATCAGTCGAGGAAGAGTTGGCAGCCAGCAACGGTCGGGTCCGCATGGTGTTAGTATTCGCCGTTACCGCTGTTGGCGACCGAGCGAGGTGGCGCAGTGGTTAGTACACTGGACTCGCATTCGGGAGGACGACGGTTCAATCCCGTCTCCGGCCATCCTGATTTAGGTTTTCCGTGATTTCCCTAAATCGCTTCAGGCAAATGCCGGGATGGTTCCTTTGAAAGGGCACGGCCGATTTCCTTCCCCATCCTTCCCTCACCCGAGCTTGCGCTCCGTCTCTAATGACCTCGTTGTCGACGGGACGTTAAACACTAATATCCTCCTCCTCCGCTGTTGGCGAAAGTGGTCTGCCGTTGGTCGTTTGCTCGGCCGGTCGTCTCTCTCGACGACGTCTTGGATCCACAGGACGAACACCATTCTCAGAGTCTGGATGTGGTTGGACCTTGTTGGTTCGTTGGAACTGAGCAGCGACGTAGTCTCCACAGCGCGAAGCCGGGTCGGGGCTTTTGGTGGCGGGGACGCGCTGTTGCATTTGGAGGCGCTAGCTGCGAGAGCGACTTTTCGCTTTCCTCCGAAGCAGGATCCTCAAGTTGAGTAATTAGTTACCTGTTCTTAAAATTCGACTGTTACGATTTCTTCGTTTTTGTGGATTGTTCTTTCTTCAGCCGTTGACGCGTGTGATAACAAGTGGTGTGTGTTGTTGCCTAGAACCCGCAGCCTTCTCCCGTAGTGATTTGACAGTTGTGACTTGTATTTTCTGTATTCTTTTAATGTTGTCTTGAGTGGTGTTTGATGCCTTGATCTTGGTGAGGTTGTGTCCGAAGTTACAGGTATCCTGGTTTACTCGTCATCGGCCGATATTTTCTATTATTTGTGCAGTTGGATCTGGCGGTTGGAAATCCGTCAGATTGTCGGTCGGTCGTGAACCTGCCCTAGGTTGTGCTGCCTTCTCTTATCTGACCTTAAGTCTTGGATGCCTGTCCCACTTCACTATACCCATAAGGGACCCTCTCAGGCCAATCCTAGAGTATTTTCTGAACACCACTTGACATTGTTTTAATTTGTGTGTTCCCCATTTTTTAATTTTCAAAGTACTGTGCTTGGCCTTCTCTAGTGTATTAGAGCTGTTTTAATTTATTGAAATTAGGCCTTCAGTCGTGTTTCATTTAATTTCTTGTTTGCTCTGTGTTTAGGGGTTCAGCCTCGTTTGATTTAAAATTTGTGGCTTTCAGCAGTAATGTGTAAATTCCTGTCTCTAAGTTTTCTCTTTAATTATCTTCAATTCTTATATGACCCTCAGCCGTACTGTGTAAATACTTGTCTTAAGGTTTGTCTTCAATTATTTTGAACAATTGTTTGGGCCTTCAGCCGTCAAGATATTTCAAGTTTCTGAAGACGGTTTTCTGTTGTACTGTGTAAATGCTAGTGTTTTAAGGTTGCCTTTTATTATGTTGAAATACTATTGGGCTTTCAGCCGAAGAATCAATTTAAATTTTCCTTAATATGGCTTTTAGCCGAAATTGGTAAATGCTTTCCTTTTAAAGACTCTCCATTGCTGATTTGAAATATTATTTGGTCCTTTAGCCGAGAAAATATTTTAAAATTACTTACAAAAGGTCTACAGCCGTTTGTCTAAATCCTCGTGTTTTAAAAGTGTTTATTTAAATATTATTATTGAGAAGTTACTTGGACCATCAGCCATGAATTGATCCTGAAAATGCTGTGACAGTTTGTGGGGCGGCGGATAAAAGTTTGTAAAAATATCATTTTCTGTATAAATGCTTGCGTGTTGAATCAGTTTCTAGCTTTTAGAATGTTGTTATTGCTGTCTTTTGCCGTTCTCAACACTGGCTCTCTATTTACTCCGTGACCCCCAGAAAGTGATTTAATAAAACTTGGAGCCAGTAAATAGATATCCTAGTGCCCACTTTACCTGAGAATGTTTTTATAGCTGCAGCTTATAGCTCTGAGGAATTAGGAGATTGTCCGGGATTTCTAAACAAAAACGGTTTTCCAAAATAGTGGAGTATATTCTGAAATTCACTACTAAAAACCACAAGTATCCCTACAACCTAACTAACAGAACAGTTCAGAGTCTAATGCGCTGATGCAACTATAAATGTCCGAATCAAATGTTAAAAAGAATGCTCGCCAAAATTTGATGAAAATATTTCATCAAACGCCACGCTAAATATTTGGTAGAATGTCTGTCCCGCGACGGCACGTGAAAATACGACAGTACGCAAACTGAAGCTAGATAATGAAAATCATTCCAGAATTAACACTTCACATAAAATGTTTTCATGGTTCCGCATATCTCTAGTAACTTAATACGGCACCCGAGGCTGTTTGTAGCAGATACACTGATGCGACGCTACTACCGACACAGATGGCGTGTCATTCAGCATCTGGAGAGAACTGGGGCCTTGCTTCCTCGCGCAGTGTTCTTATATATAAAGCCGCGGTGCGGACGGCTGAGGGAACGCCTGATTAAATCCGCTCTCCCGACTAGCCGCTGGGCTAGTAACGCACCACTTCAAGATACATAATAATTTATAGCTTCTTTGGCTGATGGCCGAAGAATCTCTTAATTTAAACGTGCATTCAGCACGCAGGTAAGTATTGATAATAAAATTTTGACGTGGCTAAGTTAAATATTTCGGGCGAGAGAATTAATCTAATTACACAGCACGCAGCAGATGAGCTCTGAACTGTCCCTTTTGAGATCCGCTATTGCTATAATTTTATAGGTATTAAAAAGAAACTTTACATATCTTCATAATCATAGCGGACCTCCAACCTATTTAAATCTAAACATCCTAGCCTTATTTACTAACCTACTTAATCTATCTTGCTTCCTTCAGTTTTGAGACGAAAACCAGAAAATCATGAATTTCCACTAAAGTCTTAATTTGTGAAATCCAAAGTACTGTTATTATTAAATCATTATAAAAGATCAATCTAAATATAAATTTTGAAGTCTCTAGCTCTTTTCTGTTGCGCCAATGATTTTTCCAGAAAAACGTCCAAATCTCGGAAATGGCTGAAGTTATCGAACTGATATTTAACACACATTAATTTAGTATTACTTCTGACATGCAACAAAAGTTTTAAGTCATTTGCTTGATTTTTAAGGTATTGCGCAACATTTATGACGTCAGAGCTAGTTACAGCAGACTGGCTGGCACACAATGGAAACTGATGTGAATTTACTACAGCGTGAGTAGGCTGCTTCCCTACATCACCCTCTACTTAAATTTTTTTGTTTATGAATGTTAATGAATCAAAAAAAATTTAATTACAAAAAGGGAAGCAAGAGTACAGTTTAACTCCCTATGAAAATTCAAAATCGAAATATAAACCTGTAGAAACATTAAAGAAAACTTATTACCTACATTAATTATTTAAATTGTAGGCATGTTCACTGCCTTTTTAAACAATGTCATTACTCAAAATTTTAAGCAAAGTCAACGAAATATTTTGACATACATATTGCCTTAGACAAACAAACACATACAAATTGAAAAATTATAAAAATCTTAACTACATTAAATACATTTTTACATACACAAATTCAAAGAAAATAACATGACACATAAACAGATGATTATCTCTTAGCAGTCTTTTCTAAACCTGAAAGAAAAGTTCACAAATAATTTTTTTACACACGTGGTTGTAGCCGCTTTGGCTGGCGTCCTACACTTCTATTCACAAGGGTAGAGGAGGGGAAGTTGCTATGGTGTGCGTCCTTCACGTTCTCTCTAAATTACATGGGGGAAAGGGGAGGGGTCACTGTGAGTTGTGTCCAAGTCACTCCACGCTTTCACGCAGCTACCAAGCTGCCATTATCTGGTTTGTCCTGTAGAACAAACAAAAAGAGTGCCTCAGACTCTGTTCACTTAATATCTAAGGGTGGGTCACAATGAAATGGGGATATATACATCTTATCCTTTAATATGTTGCTGGAACAAAGTTAACAGAACTTTCTCAGTATTACTCTCGCGGTTACTTAATTGTCATAAAATCGTTAAACAAGTGGCTCAAAACGCCGTCAATGACGTACTTGAGAAAATTTATGCTCAAGGCATACAGTCATAAATCATATTTAATCTGAATTTATCATTTCTGGGCCGGAACACTGAACCAATGCTCGGTACATTCCTGACAAATCTGCATCTTATTTACTTAACTGACTCATCTTTGATTACTTTATTCTTAGAGATAGTATGAGTATGATTAGTGGTTGTTTTCTCAGCTTCCATGTACATGTGAGTAACTTTTGGTAATAGTACAGTTTTGAGTGTTCAAAACACACTACGTTTAGTTGACTACTAAATCCACTTATTGGTCCTCTGCTGTTGTCAGTTCCACATCTGCAATTACGTACTTACTTACTTTGAAGTGTATTTATGCGGAGCTAAAATAATGTTTTACGTCTGTCAGTATGTTATTTATTTATTTTGCTAGTGTATGTACTTATTTAACTCACTCCATTAACATTTAAAGCATAGGATAGCACATTTATTTCATATTCATAGTGTACTGCAGCTAATTAGTTTGCTCACGTGGCAATCCATTTCCACTCGATCGGACGCTGAAACCTCAGGTAGTCTCTCTCAGATCTACCACTAAAGTGCATCAAGTAAATATGGACGAGCGTAATGCTAAATTCCTTAAACCTATAGGACACCATGAGCTGCTCTGTCTCATCTAACATAAGGGTACCTATGGTCGCATTCACGCCTCCAACTCATAACCTCAATACGTGTAGGTGTATCCTGTCACACACTACACTAAAATAATGGCCAGCTCCAACCTTATAAATACTTCAGGGACGTGTCCTTCACGTCTCAACCACAAACACTGCTCAATTCTATTACACTGCCTTTCCTTGCTACACCAGGTGAGTTCATCCTTACAACTTATCTGCATATTTTTCATAACACTAAGCAATCTTTTTCTTTTATTATTAATTAGTTAGCTCTATAGCATACACTAGGTTTCACTACCACTTCAGATCCTGCTTGTACATGAATTCATATATCTCTTTAAATTACTGTTGGTGGACCATTTCCAATAAAACAACCCTTTGTACTTATTATATTACCAGGGTACTATACATACTTGTTACTCAAATACATTTTATATCTTAATTACGTCATACTTCTCTACTGTTTGTCACTATTAGGTTTGTCACATTAGGTATTTTTCTTCACTAATCGGTAGATAGAATGGTTACATAACTCAAGGCTTGATAGTTATAACGGAAAATTTTCATGTCTGGAAAGAAGAGGTCGAAATTTTTGTGGACAGGAAAGAGGAAGAATGAGTGAGACCTGAAAGGGAAAGAAGATCTCACACAGCTGGGACTGCACAGCTGCCACACTGTGTAGAGGTTAAAGAACAACCTCCTCCCTACAGCATTCATTGGTTTAATGCTGTAAAGAAGAGTTAGAAATTTTTGAGGACAGGAAAGATGAAGAGTGAGTGAGACCTGAAAAGGAAAGAAGATCTCACACAGCTGGGACTGCACAGCTGCCACACTGTGTAGAGGTTACAGAACAACCTCCTCCCTACAGCATTCATTAGTTTAATGCTGTAAAGAAGAGTTAGAAATTTTAGGTGGATAGGAAAGATGAAGAGTGAGTGAGACCTGAAATGGGAAGAAGATCTCACACAGCTGGGACTGCACAGCTGCCACACTGTGTAGAGGTTACAGAACAACCTCCTCCCTACAGCATTCATTGGTTTAATGCTGTCTTGTTAACCATACCGGAAAATTTAATGTATGAAAGAAGAGGTCGAAATTTTTGTAGATAGGAAAGATGAAGAAGGAGTGAGACCTGAAATGGGAAAGAAGATCTCTCACAGCTGGGACTGCACAGCTGCCACACTGTGTAGAGGTTACAGAACAACCTCCTCCCTACAGCATTCATTGGCTACCTATGAATCTGCCAGGTCGATCTGAAAATACTTTATGATGCCTTTTTAGAACCTGTCTCAGTTCTTCCTTCTGATTGGCTGAAATCCTATCGATTTCCTGCAATTTAGTTTCCATTTTGTCTAAAATAATTGCTTCTTCTTCTTCTGTTTTCAGCTTACTGTTACTAAGATTAACACCTTCGTCCCAATATCTCCTATTTTTCAGAACTCGTATAGGCAGCTCCCAAGTTTCATGATCAGTTACTACATGTTTATCACTAAAAGGTACTATAATTACTCCGGTTATTGGCAAGACCATTTTTAACTGGCTTCTTTCAAAATCAACAACACTCTGATATTTCGACACGAAATCTATGCCAATTAAAACCTCAATACTGAGATTATTTACAATTAAACATGGATGATCAATTAAATTACCACTTATGTTAAAGGGTAGTAAAGCTTCTTGCTTTACCGTTTTTGAAACTTTGCCAGTAGCACCAATTATTCTTAGTCCTGATACCCTCATTACTGTAAGCTTATCTTTACCAGGTAATGCATCAAAGAAGGACTGAGATATTGCACTCACCTCACTTCCACTGTCTAAGAGACAACGTACATTGATACCCAACATATTCACTATTATTATAGGGTGGCTTATTCTAGGTTGTACAGGTGGTTCCTCAGATTCATCTAGTAGTTCCTTTTGGATTCGTCTCCAACTAAAGTGATCAACATCTGTCTTCATTACATTTAGGTCACAGTGTGTAGGGGTTTCCTGAATTACATTTTCAGCTGCCTTTTCCAGTCGGTCTATTAATTTTAAATCGAAACACCGCACGACTTCATTACATTTAGTTTGCTGAACATGACCCAAATTACTGTAGTCTGAGCGATTCTGCGCCTCCAGACCGGGCATAACATTAGTTACAGCTAAACCACTTTCACCATTATCGTCGGTTTCCTTCTCAAGTGACAACTGGTCACAGCTACTGGGTTCATCGACCCCAAACTGCCTACCCTCTACATTCCCACTTATCTCCTGTTCTAAATCTATTAGTACGTTATCAACATCCTGCACAGGCACTTTAGATAAGAGCACATCATCCTCATCGTAAATATAAGCATGAATTTCTTCTGCTTCTTCACCTGTCAATTCAGTATTTTGTAGCTCGTCCCTATCGTTACACAGCTGCGCCTTCTCTTTCTCTTCCCACTTAGAAAGCGTCTCTAACACGGTATCTATCAAATACTGTGAGTGATCTAATATTTCTGCTGTATCCTTAGGTGCTACCGACTCTTCATCCACATGTTCAGTTTGAGTATTCTGATCTGTCTTACCAATTCCCTTAACTACTGGCTTAGGAAAAGTAACCGCCTGGTGAGCGCCAGTGTCCTCATAGACGGGAACTAGTTTTCCTGCCTCGGCGTACTACTGTTTCCTTTAGTTTCATTATAGTTAGCTGGCATAGCCTTACTTTCCGTACTGTTGTTTACATGCATATTTCTGTTTGGAACAAAATTATTATCCCTTGGACGCCATTGTTGGTTCTGATAATTATTTCCCCAATTCCTACCTCTCTTAGGATTACGAACACCTACTGTTCTGATGTTTACATTGCCATTTTGCTCGTTCCTAAAATTACTACTATTGTTATTGGCATTCCTGTTATTACGTGCTTGCTCCTCATTGGCAGCAACACGTTCTACACGTTCCAAATACTCAATGAAACGATCCAGATTGTCTCTAGGGGCTGATATAATTCTAGTTTGCCAGTACCATGGCAGTTTGGCTTCCAGACCTAGTATAATCATTTCTGGTTTTAGCTTTTCCGCCAAATGTGACAAACGTGAAATCCATGACCTAGCAAATTCTTTAATAGATTCCCTGCCTGCATTGAAGCGTTTTCCACTCCAAAATTCTCTCAACACTTCATTTTGCTTATTGCTAGACCAATATTCATTAATAAAAGCTGTTTTAAATTCCGCTAATGTTTTACATTTCAACATAACATCAGCTGACCAACGCATGGCGTCACCTGCTAAATGGCTTCTAATAAATGAGATTTTCTCTCGCTCAGACCAAGTTGGTGGAATCACATCTTCAAAATCGTTCCAGAAATCTAGCGGGTGGATATTTTTATCTGGATCGAACCGCAAGAACTGACGACACCCGATAAAAGCGGCGTTTGCAGCTACAACTTGTTGTACATTACCATTACCAGAAGTTACTGAAGCTACTTTACTCTCAATGTTAGCAATGTTAGTACTGATATTTTCTACTTTCATTTCAACATTATCTACTCTTTGCACAATATGAGTAGTGTCAGTTTTGATTGCTTCTACTTCTGCTTGACATATGTTTACTTTTATATTAACATCTTTAAATCTATCTGAGCACAGTTCAGATTCCGCCTCGATCTTTTCTGTTAACTTGTGCTCCAGCTTCGCATCTTCTATTTGGAAGTCTTTGCGAACCTCAGCGACTTCGGATTTTATTGTCTTATACATTTCAGAAAATTGTTGAGCAACCTTTTTCTTAATATCCTCATGATTGCAATCAATTTTATAATTCAAACTGTCTAGATCCTCTTTCAACTTATTGCAACCAGCCTTGAAAGTATCGTCCATTACCTCCAATCGTTTATTAAAATTTGTTTGGCTGGCCACAATCTCAGACTTTAATTCAGCATTACTGCTTTTGACCTGTTCACTTATTTCAGACTTTAATTCAGCATTATTGGATTCTAATTTATTGTCCATTGCCTCAAACCGTTTATTAAAATTTGTTTGACTGGCCACCATTTCAGACTTTAATTCAGCTGTCATTTGTGCATTACTGGCAGCTCTTGCTTGTAATATAACATTTAAGTCAACAGCCCCAGCATCTTTGGGTTGCTCACTAGCTGGCTTTTTATCACACTCAGGTGACGAAAAACTAGCTCCAATACCAGAATCATCAAAACTACATGAAACTTCTGATTGATTAGTCATATCCAACTGCTCCTTCTTGAACTCTACCATCTCCGATGACTGTTTCATTTTTAATTCATCAGAGAAACTATCATCCAATAAATTTACAATTTCTACTTTCCGCTTTACTACAGGGGTCTCTATTATTGAATCATTGCCCCTTCGCACACTATTGTCAGGAGACAATACTTCATTTTTCACTTTAACATTACTACCTTCATGCATGTTTATACTTGAAACGTTGTCTGAATTTACAGTTCCCTCAACAGACATAGGTTCTAATTTAAGTTTAAACTCAGTTTCTTTTGGCGGTTCCATCGCCGACAGTCTTTTAGTGCAGGTTAGTAAAATTTTTAACAGTTTTTCACTTAACTTAGTTCCTTCTGCACGACGTATGGCGTTGCCGGCGCGGCGTACCAGGATTCCTGATGAGACGTGGCACGTTGAACTGCAGACGGCTCTCCGACGGCTGTTGTGTGTTTGCGTGGCCCGCAATTGCAGGCTCTGCGCCGGCTGCTCCAGCGGTCGACTGCGGTGCGGCGAGACTGGCTTCTCGCGATGCCAGCAGCACCGCTAGACTCAGTGCCAGCTTCGTCAATCCAAATGTGTTGTTAATCCAATTGCGTCGTTCACATGCACACGTAACACTTTCACTGTTCTATTACTCAGCTGCGTGTCGCATTCCACTCGCGAATCCGAATAGTTAAAATCACTTTCACTTAGTTGATTTCCCGGCCGATGCACCATATGTGGGGCGGCGGATAAAAGTTTGTAAAAATATAATTTTCTGTATAAATGCTTGCGTGTTGAATCAGTTTCTAGCTTTTAGAATGTTGTTATTGCTGTCTTTTGCCGTTCTCAACACTGGCTCTCTATTTACTCCGTGACCCCCAGAAAGTGATTTAATAAAACTTGGAGCCAGTAAATAGATATCCTAGTGCCCACTTTACCTGAGAATGTTCTTATAGCTGCAGCTTATAGCTCTGAGGAATTAGGAGATTGTCCGGGATTTCTAAACAAAAACGGTTTTCCAAAATAGTTGAGTATATTCTGAAATTCACTACTAAAAACCGCAAGTATCCCTACAACCTAACTAACAGAACAGTTCAGAGTCTAATGCGCTGATGCAACTATAAATGTCCGAATCAAATGTTAAAAAGAATGCTCGCCAAAATTTGATGAAAATATTTCATCAAACGCCACGCTAAATATTTGGTAGAATGTCTGTCCCGCGACGGCACGTGAAAATACGACAGTACGCAAACTGAAGCTAGATAATGAAAATCATTCCAGAATTAACACTTCACATAAAATGTTTTCATGGTTCCGCATATCTCTAGTAACTTAATACGGCACCCGAGGCTGTTTGTAGCAGATACACAGATGGCGTGTCATTCAGCGTCTGGAGAGAACTGGGGCCTTGCTTCCTCGCGCAGTGTTCTTATATATAAAGCCGCGGTGCGGACGGCTGAGGGAACGCCTGATTAAATCCGCTCTCCCGACTAGCCGCTGGGCTAGTAACGCACCACTTCAAGATACATAATAATTTATAGCTTCTTTGGCTGATGGCCGAAGAATCTCTTAATTTAAACGTGCATTCAGCACGCAGGTAAGTATTGATAATAAAATTTTGACGTGGCTAAGTTAAATATTTCGGGCGAGAGAATTAATCTAATTACACAGCACGCAGCAGATGAGCTCTGAACTGTCCCTTTTGAGATCCGCTATTGCTATAATTTTATAGGTATTAAAAAGAAACTTTACATATCTTCATAATCATAGCGGACCTCCAACCTATTTAAATCTAAACATCCTAGCCTTATTTACTAACCTACTTAATCTATCTTGCTTCCTTCAGTTTTGAGACGAAAACCAGAAAATCATGAATTTCCACTAAAGTCTTAATTTGTGAAATCCAAAGTACTGTTATTATTAAATCATTATAAAAGATCAATCTAAATATAAATTTTGAAGTCTCTAGCTCTTTTCTGTTGCGCCAATGATTTTTCCAGAAAAACGTCCAAATCTCGGAAATGGCTGAAGTTATCGAACTGATATTTAACACACATTAATTTAGTATTACTTCTGACATGCAACAAAAGTTTTAAGTCATTTGCTTGATTTTTAAGGTATTGCGCAACATTTATGACGTCAGAGCTAGTTACAGCAGACTGGCTGGCACACAATGGAAACTGATGTGAATTTACTACAGCGTGAGTAGGCTGCTTCCCTACAAGTTGACTGACTAGATGTTACGTGACAGGCTGATTAGACCATGGACGTCCCCTTATGCATCGCTATTTCTGGTTACCAAGGCTAAGTGTACGATGTAGAGGCCAATTATGGATTATAGGGCCCTAAATCAAAATGACTTTTGGAATGGTTCCTTTGCCCGATCGCCAGTACTGCTTCATTTGGTTGGCTAGGGCGCGGTACTTTACCGATCTAGAACTTAACCAAGCTTAATACCAAGTTCCCTTGACTGAGGATTCCTGTTACCGACTTTTGCACTAATTGAAAATTATGAGTGACCGCCAAGCATTGGTGCGTCTGCGTAGCGCTGGTCTCACAGTAAATCCTCTAAGATTAATTTGGTCCTTGAGGAAATCTACTTCCTATGGCATTTAGTGTCGGCCAGTGGAGTCAGAAGACTTCAAGAGAGATTGCTCTGGGGTTGCCCGTTTCGTAGAGACGCTGAATTTTTTCTACTTAAATTTACTGAGCTGGCAGCATATTTGAACCACGTAAGTAAGAATCGGGAGGCGTTTCACTGGTTTGAAAGGCAGCAGGTGGCATTTAATGCACTAAAATCGGCCTTCAGCAAAGCCCCTGTTCTGTTTTGACCAGCCGTTCATAGTCCAGACCGATGCATGTAATTCAGACATCGCAGCGGTTTTGATGCAGAACAAGACGGTGACAGATGTCCTGCTGCGTGTGGTTCCAGGTCTTTGTCTACTGCCGAGGTACTACGAAGCAGAGGCGTTGGCGGTCCTCTAAGTACTAGAAAAAGTCAAGTTCTATGCAGGGTATCCAAAGTCTCACGAAACGTTTAATGAGGTTGTCGACGACCAGCCGACCGATTGACCGACCAACGGCCTTCAGTATGCGTCGACCACGGTCCAGGCACGTACTTGTACCGTGCGGACCTGCCTGCTACTGACTGCCAACTCGTCCAACAGCCGAGTAACGACTAACCCGACTCAGTCTACAACCCAAAGGGGACTGAGACTCAGAGCCGACTGACTGACATGCGACTGCCTGCCTTCCGAGTGACTCTGCCTGCTCACTCTGCTCACTGCACCTACTCGCTCACCGACTCCGTCACACCGCCTCGTTCGCGTCAGAGCAGAACCAGGAAATAAACACGGTCGCTCCACAGATAGTAACACGAACCTACTATCGATAACGCTGCTGCCAGTCACGGACAGTGAAGGTGAGCAAGAGTAGTGGCGCCAGAAGACATTAACAACAAATTTAGAAAATATTCTCGCCGTTTCATAATTGCAGGAAGAACAGGTCACAATCGAGAGCCATGCACGGCTCATGTACCTTAGCCACGAATAACCTCACTGGCCACAACGCGCAATCAGTTTTACAGTAGGCTGTATTATATTTTTTATGGTTGCGATTGGCCAATGTCTGTCTTCAGTCATTTCCAAGCATGTACGAGGGATATTCGGTAAGTAAGACCCGATCGGTCAAGAAATGGAAACCACTGTGAAAATCTAATAAAGCTTTGCAGATACGTGTTCGACAGTGTCTCTAGTACGTCTGTCGGTTACATCACTCCCTCTTTTCAGTTCTGAGTGCATGGTGAGTACATAAAGATGAGGAGAAAATAGTGTCTGGTGAGAGATTTCGCCTGATGTTATTCACCCCACATTACAGAACTGTCATACGGTTCCTACTTTGTGACAATGCTCGGTCGCAATCTGCAGGGGCAATGAAAATGCTCCTGCAGCGTTTTAGATGGGAAGTGTTTGATCTCCGCTCTACAGCTCGTAATTGGCTCCCTCTGTGTTTCATCTCTGCTCACATTAACTACTGGCTATGAAGGCAACATTTTCGCACAGACAATGAGCTATAGGTGAGCGTAGAGAATTGGTGGGAAGCAGAGGCGGCTGCCTTCTATGAGGGTATTGGAAAGTTTGTACAACGCTACGAAAAATGTCTTAGTCTGAGTGGTTACTATGTAGAGCAATGGCTGGAAGCCGTAGCTAACTGTTACGGATATAATATTTCTGACTTTCGAAGTGGTTTCCATTTCGCGATCAATCGGAACTTACTTTCCAAATAGCCCTAGTATCTTAAGCTTACAGCTTCGTTTTATAATATAATGTAAACTAAAGATGGAAGCTTCAGATGCGTGCTCGAATATGACAAAAAGTCGAAATTGGCCTACAGCATGGATAACAAAAAGAAATCTGCTTTCGTTCACAAAAAAAGATGAGGCTATGGACTCCACAAAAATAAAAATTTGAAAAGTTTTACGGTAGGCTCGTACCCAGCCAGCCAATGTAATAACTGACATTCCACAGCGCGAAAACCCTGACCAAAAGGTTGCAGTGAAAAAATCTACATATGTCACGATTCGTCAAATACCAAGTATGATCGGGGATAAGAGACGCTGCCCTCAGAATCCAGTAAGTCACAAAAAGTTTTTTGGTTGAACAGCGTACACACGAAAGCAACTCTTTGTCTTGTCACTGCTTTAATTAGGATGTCTCGATAGGACGTTAGATCGACGCCGTCCGTGGCGTCAGCTACCTGTCAGTTTCTTTCGTCCTGAATGGAAATCACGTGCACAATGCCCAGACCCACCGCAGTGGTAACAGGCTTCCCTGGCCGAGGTAGGACCTTCATTGAGTTGTAGGCTCAACCGCATTCGAGGGATCCCTATGGTGACGTCTTTCATCAGCAAATCTGATGCATTTTTTGCTGGCACAACCTTATCCAAATCGGCTGAAGTTACAGGTTGCTCAGAAAACGAAACTCGCAAACGGTCATACAGTCACATACCTTCTAAGATGTCATTCACAATCTATGACCTGATCGTTCAGAGACTCACTGGCCGTTCGAATTTGTCGTATATACTTTGCAAACCTCTAATGGAAATGGAAATGCCGTGTGGCTATGGTCTCCCGTCGGGTAGACCGTTCGCCTGGCGCAAGTCTTTCGAGTTCATTCCACTTAGGTGACTTGCGTGCCGATGGGGATGAAATGATGATGATAAGGACAACACAACACCCAGTCCCTGAGCGGAGAAAATCTCCGAACCAGCCGGGAATCGAACCCGGGCCGTTAGGTATGTCATTCCGTCGCGCTGACCACTCAGCTACCAGGGGCGGACACCTCTAATTATTCTCCTACACACAAAAGAATTGTTGACTAATCAGATCATTCCTAACCCTAGTTGATAATTTCTATTGTACCATTCATTTTCGTAGTCCTGTCAATGTGTCACGATTATAAAAGATGGCTCAAATTACTCGGCTCAAACAATCACGAGACAAGGGATATCAGTTTGGTTTTCCAACGTAACAGAATACCGCAAAAATGTGACTATTTCTTGTACACTCTCCACTTAGAGATTATCAACACCATGGAACATAGGCAAAATTGGGACGGATGCCCTATACGCACACTAACACCCCCTTTTATCCCACTGTTAACCTTGCACTTATTCTCATGAGAGAGAGTGACCTCGTTATCACCAAATGAAGTGGCGCTCACTCTAACGCATTCAGCTTCATTTGCAATTCCAAAGCTCTACTCTGCTTTGCATTTTGCCCATTTCTCGTTAGTAATGACTACTTCAAAGTCTTGAATACGGTCATATCTGTTGCTAATTTGCACTTGTCTCAATACGTCTACACACGGGATAGAATACTCTATTCTTAGAACTGAACTTTTCCCCTATGCTCCAGAGAGAGGCAGCACAAACAGTTGCCCATGCTGGCATGCTGCAGACACGCCACAGCGCCGCGCACCCAGCTCAGCGACACTTCCCCGTCTCTATTGGCCAGTTTCCTGTGCTCGCAAAGCAGCTGCGCCATCTTTAACGTCACCCAAAAGACACCTCTTGGTTCCATAGCACACAGGAGTACACGTAAAACATACAAAACGACAGACAGATTCTGTCTATAAATATTTTAAGATGATGATTGAAATTTTTAATCTGCCCAGCTCCCAGAGCCGCACTCTGGTACCATTGAAACGGGCACTGAACTTGGTGTTTGGGAAAGTGATAGGGCTAGGCCGTCAAATAAATATCACTGGCAAAATAACAATTGTATTAAAATGAACCAGCACCCTGCTGTTTACCTAAAAAGATGCAAATGGCTGCCCAAAAGTTTACAGCATAATTATAAACGCCAGCAGGTGTCCAGTTAGCTTCATTCTACAATCAACAGGACGCGGGCAGGTCTCAAACCCGGCACGACTTCACACCACAGTACATCGAAAGGACGCTGGCCAAACAGCGCTGTCACTGGTACTTCTTAAACGTGTAAATGGATACATTTAACAAACACACGACATCCTGTTCATCAAATCTGGTAATTCTTCAAAATTTCATATGATTACACAGTGCTTTGCCTATGCTAAGAAATATATTTAAAATAGCCTTGCATAACACAAATAAATAATTTGATTAACAATCAACTAACTCTGGAAAACGTGGTACAAGCCTGACACAGCTAGGTTGAAATTTGTCTGATGACCGAAGCCTAATCGAACAGAATCAAGCTAAACACGCAGCGTCAATAAGGACCAGTTACAATACTCACATAATAAGTTTTAAAAGTGGATACGCTCAAAAAGCAAGATCGGACCAGGTGTATGCTCAAATCTATTCTCCTCGCACATTCCAGTACTTAAACGAACAAATGGCCGGTTTAAATCTTCGGCAAATAAAATTTACTTATCATCAATGATAACAAGAACAAATTAACTGTCAGAAACAATTTAACAGTTAAAAATAAACTCTTTTCAAGACAGTCAGTGCCAAAAAAAAAAAAAAAAAAAAAAAAAAAAAAAAAAAAAAAGTGACTGCAGACTAATAGGCAGTGGAGTTCCAACAAACAGCAGTAAACCAGACTGGGCTGTGTGTTGAAGTCGGTTTAACGGCGCAAGTGCACAGTAACAGGCAATGGTCTGAAACATGCTAAACAAGTTCAGTTGCTTTTGGTTGAAGAGGGTCTGTACTAAGTGATAACTGGCATACTAACCATCGTTTGGTCGCGCCCTACGGCCCAATGGTTCCTTCATCTGATGTACAGCCAGCCATTTCGCCTCCTGTCTGCAAGCTCACGTAGGCGCCATCCCTGCGTCTTGCACTTTCTTTATTTCTTTATTTTCGCTTTGGGTTACTCAACAGCGATTCTAGAGTGCCAAAAATCAGAATAGCACAAAATTAGGAAGTTAGCATACATACACACTCTTAAAGTACAAGAAAAGCGCCATTAGACAAATACCAGACATCCGGCGGCAGTGATTACAATGATGCTGCAGCAGATTTACAACAACACTGTACAGGCACATTATGACAAACATTCATATGCGCGTATAGCAAAAGACAAAACGGGAAAGGGCAAACACCGTACATCATACAATAAGTACAACAATAATTGAACAAAATTGCAAATAAAATCATATAACAACGTGAGAAGTGTAGCACACAGCCTTACTCAAAGTAAAAACCCAAAATGACAAACACAATACAACCAACGGTATGTACAACACGGCGAATATAATACTAACATAAAATACTCAAGAGGGCAATAATGAAAATTTAATGTACAAATAGAGGTCTGTAGGAGAATTAAAACACAAAATTACCCGCCATATTACGAACCGGGCTAGTGCCATGTGAAAATGAAGACCTCGGCAGCGTCGTGCATTTATCCACGTGCTACTCTAGAGGCGCCGGATCAGGTTGTCAGGTCTAATGGACTGCTCCCAACTATATTCTTCCTTCTTGACTGTCAGGCTGTCCCGTCAGCTGTAAAACGCTCGAAAGTCACCGCACAGGTCCTCTCGTGAGCCATGTATGAAGCTTTTGCTTAGTAATAGCCAGGCAGCGTAATCACGAGCAATATCGACGAGAGTTGTGATGGCTCAAGTAGAGTAACAGATGGGAACAAATCTAAGAACGATGACACTAAGAAAACATTGTTTCAAACAATGGAAAATTATTTTCGTAAATGCAATGTGAAAGTAGGCTTCCAAAGAAACATTTTGCAACTGCATCTTCGTCACAATATTGGCCAGACGCGCAAAAAATTTTCTAATTCAGGCGTTTATAAAATCACACGAGACGATGCCAATTGCTCTTATATGGGGGGGAGGGAGATAGGACGCAGTTTCGAAACAAGATTACAAGATTTAAAGAGGACACATATACCAGCAATAAAATAGCATTTGGTGTTCACTTTAAATATTAAAAACACAGAATAATGGACATAGCACATAATCTGAAAGTTTTTCACACAACTGTTAAAAGTAGATACTTCAACATTTTGGAGGAACACAATTTTTGGCGTTAAGAGATAGCAAACATCCTTATGTTCGCAACGAGTAAAGTGTTTTCAACCAAAACTTTTATTTCAAAATCTTTGAAAGAATTCATGATGTATGAGTTCCTAATGCGAAGTGTAGCCGTGCGCCATCCATGACTCGCAGAGGTCAACAGTACCGACGCCATCCGTGGGAACGCACACAACACAGGAGAGCACGCCGCTCCCTGTAGGAACGTCCTGTACACTGAACAACACAAGAACTGTAGCCAAGGTAAAGTACGGAACTACGCGTAGCCTGCGCCATATAGCTCAAATGGTTCAAATGGTTCTGAGCACTATGGGACTTAACTTCTGAGGTCACCAGTCGCCTAGAACTAACCTAAGGACATCACACACATCCATGCCCGAGGCAGGATTCGAACCTGCGACCGCAGCAGTTTTCCGGAGGATGTTCCTGTTGCCTCGCAAGCCAGACCGCGCGGTACAGTCGGGAGTATGTCGCCTTGCCTCTCATCGTTCGCAGCCTCACTATACGATAATGGTGCGGCATTTCGCTTGCAAGGCTGCAAGGAGGGGGGGGGGGAGGGGTGGAGGTATGTGCTGGCGTAAACTGTCCGCACACCAGTCGGCAAAGAGACGGCAAGAAGATCGATAATAGGCGGTGAAAAAAGCGCGCGTATCAGGAGAGAGGCCAAAGACAGAATCGCAAGCACTGCGCCGCCAACGACCTCTCGAACGCCAGTATTTAGATCGCCATCCCGGACCAGAAGGCCCAGTCTCTAGCTCAAAGTCAGCTCAGTTACTATTCTAACTGGCGTCTGTCAGTTTGCATTACTGCCAGAGTAGTGTACATAGCGGGACTTGTATTTCACAAGTAGCGAGGATAACATGGACTATTACGGATGACCTTGTAGCACAATACTTGGACTAGCTTAAAGATAGGCAGCTTTCTGTTCTGATAAATAAAGCAATCTGTTAATAGTTGTGTTCAGTTCTGTTTTAGAAAGAGGATACTGGCCAGCAAACAACATCTTCTTCTTGCTTCCCATGGTACAATACTCCACAATGGCAACGAGACGACACGGAAACAAGTACGAAATTGTTGCAGTGCAGGGTTTTGTGCACGAACTGACCTCTAGATTATTTCCCGTTAATGTTCAAAGGGATTCATCTCGAGTGATCTTGTTGGCCAAATCTTTCACTCGAATTGTCCATAATATTCTTCAAACCATTCGTGAACAGTTGTGGCCTGGCGACGTGACATTGTTATTTTGGAACATGAATACAATGAATGCATGGCTGTATTTTCGTATACAAACGATCACAGATGTGCCAGATAGCATCCTGCTGTAGACTGTTCCAAGCATCTTGCGCCTTTTGTTGCAGTTTATCATTTTTATTAGGTGTTCAATTTGCGAGAGGTCTTTAGACCTTGCTGTGCAGGGCAGTCTTTGTATACCACTAAGAGTACAGTGCTTCACAACGGTCTTAAGTGGATGTGACTGTAGACTGACATGGCAACATGTGTATTGTACTTGTCGCTGGTCACTTTATCCTGCGTAAACACCGAAGTGACCAAGAGTTGCAACTGACGACCGTCACGCCATGATACATGGGATGAATCCTGCCCACCAGGTGTACGTCCATAACTCGCATACAGACAGAACTTACTCTCGTCAATAAAGACAACAGAGCACCATTCCACTCTCCAGTCAACTCTTTCACACCAGAGTAACAATTTCACAGTGTCGCCAGTAGCGTGGCCAGAGGCTTACGTGATCTTAATACTGCAGCAAGGAGACAGATTCCCAATGGTCCCTAACGATACGTCAGGTGCAACATGTGCCCATATTTGGCTCCTGGACTGCATTCAGTCAGGCACCCATGATAGCACAATGCATTGATCTCGACATGGGTCTGTACTACGCATACGTCTAGAATCTGGTCTGCAGGTGTGGGAATATTCCACAGACCACTACTGAAAGCAGCGACACAGCACCGATACACTGCACCAAACATGTGTAGTAATCAGTCAATACATCCATCGAGGTTCCCGCAACCCCACATTGTGGCCCCGATCAAATGGTTAAAGCTGCTCAACAGGTGCATGTACTTGTCGGTGATTGTACGCTAGAATGAATGTTGCAAACACTGTTCACCTCTAAACTCAGCACATTTACTGCCTGCAGGGTCGAAACAGAGGGGACACAGAGGGGGAATCTGATGGCCGATGATCGTGACAATTGAACCACTGACACTACAACACTGTATGTATACATTTTACACTGGTGCTGCTGGACAGAGTCCTTAAGGATGTCGGGATTTTTTCCGGTAGTGTATGTACAAACGACAGTTCAAAGACTGAAATGAAGATCTCCTAGTGCATAGCTAACTACTTGCATGCCCTCCTCTGATATCGCCTAAGCTTTCATTCTATTTCAATATTTTCCCATTTTAATCAATCATTGTTTCTATTTATTGTGGGCAGCTGAAGGGGAAATTAAAGAGTTTATTTCAGTTGTGACTTTCTTCCAAACACACAGAGCGAAGTGGTTCAAATGCCTGTCGGCTCATCGTGATCTACGTATTCCATTGTTTCTACGAATCGCTTTAAGCGAATGTCGGGATGGTGTCTTCGTAAGTGACACAGACGATTTCCTTCCGAATCTGACATAATGGCCTCCCTTCAGTGATCTCATCGTCGACAGGATTTTAAACCCTGCTGTGACGTCCGAACAAGACACATCCAGCGCAAAAGCAGTGTTGCAAATTTCATTGTTCAACAAAAGTCACGAAGATAAGTAAAACCTTTTATCTGATTTGTGACTTTGTTACTAATTTGTTGGAGTATTGTAGAACCTTCGTTCTTCTGTCCTGTTAACTGACCCTGAGGCATAGCTGTGTAATAATGGCAGGGAGAAATTTTCTTAGCGGTGTAATGCAACAAAAGCCGTTTCACGAACTCATAAACTCGGCCTACCGAAACAATAGTGACAACTCGGCCATAGCAGTAGCTACGAGGGCTTACAAAACTGGCAACAAGGGTTTACAAAAAACCCTGATGCATATTTTCAAAACTTTGAGGAAGCTGTGGTCTAGGGGTAGCGTATTTGATTAGTAATCAAAACATCCTAGGTCCTGGGTTAGAAACTCGCCACCGTTTAAATTTTGATTAATAATGAGCATTGGCGGCCGAAGACTTCCACCATATGGAGACATCCTCTTTCTGCCAAAGACCTTGTCAAAGAGGGTGGAAGAGGGGACCGAGGTTAGGGCACTCACTTGTCCTTGGACTGGGAAACTGCCCCAACGGCATGAGGATGCAGAATGCAATATAAACCACTGCATTAAAGACACATAATGAGTATGAACAGCACATGTGGCCTGTAACTAAAAAAGTGTCATGATGATCTCACCATTGGCAAAAGATCCCGGAAGGGTCGAATTTCCGGGAGGGGACTGCCAAGGAGGAGCTGACTATGAGACAAATACTGAATAAACGAAGAAATGAAAACATTCTACGAACCTGAACGTGGCAGAGAAGCTAGACAATCTGAAATGGAAAATGCAAAGGATTTCTCATGAGATGAGTACAGGGTAATATCAACAGCATCAGAAAATGGTATAGCGGGACTGGGATTCGTTATGAATAGGAACGTAAGGCAGAGAGTATGTTACTGTGAACAGTTCAGTGATAGGGTTGTTCTTATCAGAATTAACAGCAAACCGACACCGACAATAGTCCAGCTATACGTGCCGAGGTCGCAAGCTGAAGAGACAGAGAAATTATATGGGGATATTGAAAGGGTTATATAGTATATAAAGGGAGATAAAAATCTAATAGTCATGGGGACTGGAATTCAGTTGTAGGAGGAGCAGAAGAAAAGTTTACAGAAGAATATGGGCTTCGACAAGGAACGAGAGAAAGAGTAATTGAGTTCTGTAGTAAATTTCAGCTAGTATAGCAAATACTTATGTTGGTGGAGCGGATATTCATAATAAAAATTCAGCTCATTTCATTGACAAGTTACAGGAAATGAGCGTGGGTCCGGATGATATACTCGTCAGTTTTGATATTGTGTCGTTATTTACCATGATTCCGGTAAACGAAGCTACCTTATGCATAGCAGCTATTTTTCCTACCGTTTTTGTGGCATTATTCCGACACTGCCTCAACACAACCTGCTTTCAATACAATAGTGACTTTTATAAACAGATTGACAATTTACTATGGAGACGGAGAGTAATGGGCAATTGAATTTCCTGGATGTGTCTGTTGTTAAACGACGGGACGGAACGTTGGGCCATAAGGTGTATAGAAAGGCCTAAAGATTCAAACCACCACCTTAGACAATAAAAGAGGTGTAATGAAAACCTAGGTAGACAGGGCGTACAAAATTTGTGAACCTGTCTATTTAAAAGATGAGATTGGATATCTACAGTCAACTCTCGTGAAGAATGGCTATTCTAGCAAGAATATAGATCGAGCACGTCGCTCTAGACAGAGGATCAGGAGCAACGACGAACAATCACCCAACAGCATGATTTTTTTCTTTCGTTCATTAGTAAGGTCACAGATCGCATTGAGAAAGTGTTAAGCTAGTATGGGGTGGAAACTATTTTGTGACCCACCAAGAAAACAAAAGAATAGTTGAGATCAGCAAAAGACTCACGACCCCCTTTGGCTACACCGGGGGTATATAAAATTACTTGTAGTAGTGGACAGGTTTATATCGGTACCACAAAGAGAAGTGTGAACACCCATCTTGTTGAATATAAGAGGAATTGTCTCCTGGGTCACACGGATAAATCGGCAGTAGCAGGACATATTTACCAGGAAGGTGATCATGAAATAAAATTCAGCGAGACGAGCGTCATATCTAAAACCTTACATTATTATGCACGTACGTACAGGCTATCGATATTGATAAGCACCGTAATAACCTTAACAGGAAAGACGAAGGTCCTAAACTAGATAAAATTTGGATGTCAACGTTGCACCGCAAGCGTGACAATCGATTACTTTCAATCGAGAATGTTGGCATTACCAGAGACAGTCTCATAGCTGACGCCACGTGATGGACAGTGGCGCAGTCGGTACTGCCTATATAGGGTGTTACAAAAAGGTACGGCCGAACTTTCAGGAAACATTCCTCACACACAAATAAAGAAAATATGTTATGTGGGCATGTGTCCGGAAACGCTTACTTTCCATGTTAGTGCTCATTTTATTACTTCTCTTCAAATCACATTATTCACGGAATGGAAACACACAGCAACAGAACGTACCAGCGTGACTTCAAACACTTTGTTACAGGAAATGTTCAAAATGTCCTCCGTTAGCGAGGATACATGCATCCACCCTCCGTCGCATGGAATCCCTGATGCGCTGATGCAGCCCTGGAGAATGGCGTATTGTATCACAGCCGTCCAGAATACGAGCACAAAGAGTCTCTACATTTGGTACCGGGGTTGCATATACAAGAGCTTTCAAATGCCCCCATAAATGAAAGTCAACAGGGTTGAGGTCAAGAGAGCGTGGAGGCCATGGAATTGGTCCGCCTCTACCAATCCTACGGTCACCAAATCTGTTGCTGAGGAGCGTACGAACACTTCGACTGAAATGTGCAGGTGCTCCATCGTGCATGAACCACATGTTGTGTAGTACTTGTAAAGGCACATGTTCTAGCAGCACATGCAGAGTATCCCGTATGAAATCATGATAGCGTGCTCCATTGAGCGTAGGTGGTAGAACATGGGGCCCAATCAAGACATCACCCACAATGCCTGCCTAAACGTTCACAGAAAATCTGTGTTGATGACGTGATTGCACAACTGCGTGCGGATTCTCGTCAGCCCGCACATGTTGATTGTGAAAACTTACAGTTTGATCACGTTGGAATGAAGCCTCATCCGTAAAGAGAACATTTGCACTGAAATGAGGATTGACACCTTGTTGGATGAACCATTCGAAGAAGTGTACCCGTGGAGGCCAATCACCTGCTGATAGTGCCTGCACACGCTGTACATGGTACGGAGACAACTGGTTCTCCCCTTGCACTCTCCATATAGTGACGTGGTCAACGTTACCTTGTACAGCAGCAACTTCTCTGACGCTGACCTTAGGGTTATCGTCAACTGCACGAAGAATTGCCTCGTCCATTGCAGGTGACCTCGTCGTTCTAGGTCTTCACCAGCCGCGAATCATTGGCTGGAATGTTCCGTGCTCCCTAAGACGTCGATCAATTGCTTCGAACGTCTTCCTGTTGGGACACCTTCGTTCTGGAAATCTGTCTCGATACAAACGTACCGCGCCACGGCTATTGCCCCGTGCTAATCCATACATCAAATGGGCATCTTCCAACTCCGCATTTGTAAACATTGCACTGACTGCAAAACCACGTTCGTGATGAACACCAACCGGTTGATGCTACGTACTGATGTGCTTGATGACAGTACTGTAGAGTAATGAGTCGCATGTCAACAGAAGCACCGAAGTCAACATTACCTTCCTTCAATTGGGCCATCTGGCGGTGAATCGAGGAAGTACAGTACATACTGACGAAACTAAAATGAGCTCTAACATGGAAATTAAGCGTTTCCGGGCACATGTCCACATAACATCTTTTCTTTATTTGTGTGTGAGGAATGTTTCCTGAAAGTTTGGCCGTACCTTTTTGTAACACCCTGTATAATCAGCGCTTCCTCGAGTTCTCTTTGCAGTTCGCGGCTTTACCTCAGAGGATGTCTCCCACAGTCGCAGATGAAATGTCAGGGGAGAGTTTTATACATCGACCACGGCCTATGAGGCCGGAAGTTTCAAGTGGAGACAATCCGGTCTTGAAAGCCTACAGTGTATGAATAAATACTGAGTTCAAGAATCACAAGAGGAGGAGATATACTTGGAAAAGGCCAGGTGTTAAGGAAAGATTTCAGTTACATTACACAGCTGTCAGGCAGAGATCCCGAAATCAGAACTGGATTGCGAAGTGTACCCAGGAGCAGATATAAATTCAGATCAGCACATACTAGTGATGAAGAGTAGGCTAAAGTTTGAGAGATTAGTATGACGAATCAATATGCAATGAAATCTTATATGGAGGTATTAAGGATTGACGAGATACGCTTGAAGTTTCCTAGGCCATAGACACGCAAAGAGAAATAGCTCAATAGGCAAAACACTTTAATAGGGGTGGACATCTGTAAAAAGGGCACTCATGGAAGTTGGAAAGGAAAACGTAGGTACAAAGAAGGTAACTGAGAAGAAACCATGGGTAACAGAAGAAATGCTTCAATTGATTGTTGAAAGAAGGAAACACAAAAACGCTCAGGGAAATTCAGGAATACACAAGTACAAATAGCTGAGGAATGTAATAAATAGGAAGTGCACGAAAGCTAAGACAAAATGGCTGCATGAAAAATGTGAAGAAATCGAAAAAGAAATGATTGTCGGAAGGACCGACTCAGCATATAGGAAAGTAAAAACAACCTTCTGTGAAATTAAAAGCAAGGGTGGAAACATTAAGAACGCAACGGAAATTCCACTGTTAAATGCAGAGGAAAGAGCGGATAGGTGGAAAGAGTACATCGAAGGCCTCTATTAGGGGGAAGATTTTTCTAATGTGCTATAAGAAGAAACAGGAGTCGATTTAAGAGACATAGGGGATACAGTAATAGAATTTAAGAGAACTTTGGAGGACTTAAGATCAAATAAGACAAGAGGTATAGATAACATTCTATCAGAACTTCTACAATCATCGGGAGAAGTGACAATAAAACGACCGTTCACGTAGGTGTGTAGAGTGTGTGTATCTGGCGAAGTACCATTTGACTTTCGGAAAAATATCATCCACACAATTCCGAAGACCGCAAGAGCTGCCACGCGGGGCAGCCGAGTGGTCTCAGGCGTCTTGTCACGGTCTGCGCGGCTTCCCCCGTCGGAGGTTCGAGTCCTCTCTCGGGCATGGGTATGTGTGTTGTCCAGAGGTTAAATTGAGTTAGATTAAGTAGTGTGTAAGCTTAGGGACCGATGACCTACGCAGTTTGGCCCCATAAGATCTTACCACAAATTTACAATTTTTTTTGCAAGAGCTGAAAAGTGCGAGAATTATCGCACAATCAGCTTAACAGCTCATGCTTCCAAGTTGCTTACAAAAATAATATAGAAAAGAATGGAAAAGAAACTTGAATGTGTGTTAGATGACCATCAGTTTGGCTTTAGGAAAGGTAAAGGCACCAGAGAAGTAATTCTGACACTGTTGAAAATGGAGGCATGACTAAAGAAAAATCACGACACGTGCATAGGATTTGTCGACCTGGAAAAAGCGTTCGACAATGTAAAATGGTGCAAAATGTTAGAATTTCTGAAAAAAGTAGTGGTAAGCTACAGGGGGAGGCGGATCATATACAGTATCTACAACAGCCAATAGGGACTAATAAGAGTGGACGACCAAGAACGAAGTGCTCGTATTATAAAGGGTGTAAGACAATCATGTAGCCTTCCGCCCCTACTGTTCAGTGTGTACGTCGGAGAATCAATGACGGAAATAAAAGAACGGTTCATTAGTGGAATCACCGAGCGGGGTGGCGCAGTGGTTAGACACTGGACTCGCATTCGGGAGGACGACGGTTCAATCCCGCGTCCGGCCATTCTGATTTAGGTTTTCCGTGATTTCCCTAAATCACTGCAGGCAAATGCCGGGATGTTTCCTCTGAAAGGGCACGGCCGACTTCCTTCCCCATCCTTCCCTAATCCGATGAGACCGATGACCACGCTGTCTGGTCTCCTTCCCCAAACCAACCAACCAACCAACCATTAGTGGAATCAAAATTCAAGGTGAAAGGATATCAATGATACGATTCACTGACAACATTGCTAGCTTGAGTGAAAGTGAAGAAGAATTACAGGATCTGAAGAATGGACTGAACAGTCTAATGAGTACAGAATATGGATTGCGAGTAAATCGAAGAAAGGCAAAAGTAATGAGTAGTAGCAGAAATGGAAGAGAGAGGAACTTAATATCAGGATTGATAGTTACAAAGTAGACGAATTCCAGGAATTCTGCTACCTAGGCAGCAAAATAACCAATGATGGGCGGAGCAAGGAGGACATCAAAAGCAGGCTAGGGCTGGCAAAGATCCCTAGCTAGAGGAAGTCCATTAGTATCAAGCATAGGCCTTGACTTGAGGAAGAAGTTTCTGATAATGTACGTTCGGAGCATAGCACTGTGTGATAGTGAAACATGGACTGCAGGAAAACCAGAACAGAAGAGAATCAAAGCATTTGAAATGGTGCTACAGGCGAATTTTGAAAGCTAGGTGGGCTGATAATGTAAGGATTGAGGTAATCCTGCAGAGAATCGGAGAGGGATGGAATATGTAGAAAACACTGACAAAGAGAAGGGACAGGATGACAGGACAACTGTTACGACATCACGGAATAACTTCCATGGTACGAGCGGGTGTTGTAAAGGGCAAGAAGTGTAGAGGAATACAGAGATCAGAATACATTCCGCAAGTGATTGAGGACGCAGGTTGCAAGTGATACTACGAGATGAAGAAGTTGGCACAGGAGACAGATTCGTGGAAGGCCGCATCAAACCAGTCAGGAGACTGATGATTCAAAAATAAAGAAAAAAAAAGAATTAATATCGTCTCCAAGTGCAGCGATTTACGACAGGATACCCGCGTTATAAATCTCTCAAACCACAATGTCGTTCAGATGGGCACGATAGCAATGAAAACCGAACATCCGCCACAACAGGACCATAGAATGGTTCCACTCAAAAGTAATCACCCCACGCTTTGAAACATTCATCCCACTGGGAGACGAGACGATCAGTTCCTATTTCGTAGAAAGTTATCGGCTGCTGACTGATACACACACTCAATCGTGCGGCTGAAACCGCGTATGTTGTTCTTCACGTTGCCAAAGATGTGAAAATCACACATTGAAAGGTCAGGGCTATACGGAGGATGTTGCAGAGTTTTCCAACCAAACTGCCGCAGCGTAGCTTTCGTCCGATTGGCAGTGTGGGGAGAGGGCGTTATCGTGCTGCTTGCTCTGCTCGTTGAGTTCCTCTAGCGTGGTACCAGAATCAATGCGTAACAATATGAAGACACTGTGCAGAAACTGCGATGCGCTATAAAGTCAAAATGCACGGGATTGCTGTGCAGCGGAATCATCTTGTTGCACGACAACGCCCGCTCCCACACTGCCAGTCGGATGAGGACTTTGCTTCAGCGCTTTTGTTGGGAAATGTTGCAACATCCTCCTTACAGCCAGGAGCTGTCACCGTGTGATTCTCACATCGTTGACGAAGAAAGACATGGATGTACATCGGTCTCAGTCGAAGAAGGAAGTGCAAGAATGGGTGTGGTTGTGGATCCGTCAGCGGCAGACCACGTTCTACGGAACAAGATTTGATCGCCTCGTCTGTCAATGTTTTTGATAAACGTTGTAACTCCTGTGGTGATTACTTTCGAATAGGACTATTTCATGGTACCGTTGTGGCGAGTGTTCCGTCTTCATTTGCCTGTCCCTCATAGTTTGCTCCGTTCAGGTTGAAATTACTCCATTCAGCGTGAAATTTTGACTCGTTACAAGTATACATCATTTTTCCTTCTAGCGGTCCATTTGCGAACATCTCCGTTGTTTTCATATTCAACGTGTATGTTAATGCGACATATAGACCTCATTACCTAACAGTTTCGCCGAAGTTAGGAAGTACCGAAGTTAGGAAATATTGAAAAACTTTTTCCTTTATGACATCATTGAATAAAAATATACAGAGATATTATCTTATTTTTATGTCTCAGGGGGTGACAGCTCTTTTTATGGCAACAGCGACCGAAACTATCGTCATTGTACACACACAGAACTGAATTAATTTCTCTTGGTTCTCTACCTTACAGCACGTCGTATTATTTTCTGTTCATTTAGAACTAGCCAATGTTTGTCAAATCAGGTAATTATTTTTACATATTTGCCATGCCTTAAGTTTTTACAGTATTTTACTCATCTTCCATTAAATATCTGGGAGCATGGGTACGAGACGATTTAAAATGAAACGATCAAGTCAAACGAATTGCAGGAAAGGCAGCTACAAAAGGTACGAGATTGAGAATCATTGCAAGAATCCTCAGTCCATCCTCGAAGGAGGTAGCCTACAAAACCCTCATACGACTGACACTGAAGTGCTGCTCGTCAGTCTGGGTCTGATCCATATCAGAACAGCGCGTTTCGTCGCAGATTTCCTTAAAAAGCGCGGTGCGTTACGGAAATATTCCCTAACTGTAGGTGACACGAGACAAGAGTTGTGCATGACGGTGTGCTTTACTGTGAAAATTTAATTAGCGTACTATCGTAGAAGAGTCAACCAACATATCGCTTGCTCCTACCTATAGACCAAGAAGGTGAAATTACAGCTTGCACGGAGCCTTACCAACTAAGATTCTTTCCGTGCACCATTTGCGACTGGAGCACGAAAGGGGAGAAATGACAGTGGTACTGAAAGTACTCTCCGTCACACGCCGCAAAGAGGCTTGTGAACAATAGGTGCAGACGTAGGTGTCTTGACAGATTAGTGGCCTCTACGGCTGTTACGTAAGGCACATGACTCAGTAAGTAATAAACAGTTTATGACGTTCTCTGTCTGCAGTTTAGCTAATGATCAGTTCATCTTTAAATAATAAAAATAAAACAACATTCGTCATAGACTTCAGGAATGGTATTAAATCGGTTTATTCGCTTTCTTTCAGGATCTTACATCACCTCTGATAATTATATTGCGGTATAAAACAACAGGGTTTATACCTGTTGCAGACCATGGGACAGAATCAGCGTCTTCTGCTCGTACCCTAGCAGCATACCGGAGCGGTATCTGCCCATCATCCCCAACTGCTTCGCCAACAGCCCGGCGGAGGTGGGAGGCGCTGATGTCGCTCGACAGGTTAAGTGCCCGCCAGTCGCCACGCCAGAGGCAGCGGTTGGCCGCCGACAGCCGTGTCGCAGCTCGTCACCAGCAGGTGACGAGCCGCTCTCCGCTGCAGCCTTTCACGCTCCCTTCATATGCAGTGGTCTGCATGTCTCACGTGGAAATACGTTTCTTCCAACAAGGCAAAATATATATTTACTTGAAGGAGAAATCGGTGGATAAATGTGTTTGTCACTCAAGACTCTGTCTACTATCTAAAATTTTCAGTCTTCTGAGTAACAGAACAAACAACAGGGAAAAAAGGAAAACTAAACCGTTACTTCTAAGGTACAAATATGTCTCCTGTAAAGAAATGCGTACCAGAAAAGAAATTAGGATCCTGTGTTGAACATATGTAGAAACGATAACCTTCGCGGACGTTTCCACAATGCAATGTTCAATACGTTATCGATAGCCCATGTGTGACTAGGGCACACCCAAGACCAATGCTCTACGTTCTAAAATATATAAAAAACTTTCGAAAGCCATGAAACTTTCCTAGGTTAAATACAATTCCGGGCAGTCTTGTGATTTGTAAGTAGTATTTTTTAATCTGTACACTGGAAAGCGAGGAAAAACATGAAAAAAATTCCAGGAAAGGAATTAAAGCTAGATATCAAAATTAGCATTAATTGGTAACGTGTTCTTGTTGTTGTGGTGTTCAGTCCAGAGACTGGTTTGATGCAGCTCTCCATGCTACTCTGTCCTGTGCAAGCTTCTTCATCTCCCAGTATCTACTGCAACCTACATCCTTTGAATCTGCTTAATGTATTCATCTATTGGTCTCTCTCTGCAATTTTTACCTTCCACGCTGCCGTCCAATACTAAATTGGTGATCCATTGATACCTCAGAACATGTCCTACCAACCGATCCCTTCTTCTAGTCAAGTTGTGTCACAAATTCGTCTTCTCCCCAGTTCGATTCGGTACGTCCTCATTAGTTATCTAATCTTCAGCATTCTTCTGTAGCACCACATTTCGACAGCTTCTATTTTCTTCTTGTCTAAACTATTTATCGTCCATGTTTTACATCTATACATGACTACACTCCAAACAAATACTTTTAGAGAAGGCTTCCTGACACTTAAATCTATACTCGATGTTAACAAATTTCTCTTCTTCAGAAACGCTTTCCTTGCCATTGCCAGTCTACATTTTATGTCCTCTCTACTTCGACCATCATGCTATTTTGCTCCCTAAGTAGCAATACTCATCTACTAGTTTAAGTGTCTCATTTCCTAATCTGATTTCCCCAGCATCACCTGATTTCATTATTCTCGTTTTGCTTTTGTTGATGTTCATCTTATATCCTCCTTTGAACACACTGCCCATTCTGTTCAATAGCTCTTCCAGGTCCTTCGATGTCATTGGCAAAATTCAAAGTTTTTATTTCTTCTCCATGGATTTTAATTTCTACTCCAATTTTTTCTTTCGTTTCCTTTACTGCTTGCTCAATATATAGATTGAATAACATCGGGGATATGCTACAAAGCAATGTTGTTCGGACATGGAGGAGATAGAGAGAGAGACAGGACTATCGATGACATGGCTCGCTCAGGCTGCCGAAGGGCTACTACTGCCGTAGATGACCGCTACCTTTGGGTAATGGCTCGGAAAACTCTCACAGCAACGCCACCATGTTGAATAACGTTTTTCGTGCAGCCACAAGACCTCGTGTGACGACTCAAACTGTGTGCAATAGGCTACATGATGCGCAACTTCACTCCCGACGTCCATGGCGAGGTCCATCTTTGAAACCACGACACCATACAGCGTGGTAGAGATGGGCCCAACAACGTGCGGCCGCGGTGGTCTAGCGGTTCTAGGCGCTCAGTCCGGAACCGCGGGACTGCTACGGTCGCAGGTTCGAATCCTGCCTCGGGCATGGATGTGTGTAATGTCCTTAGGTTACTTAGGTTTAAGTAGTTCTAAGTTCTAGGGGACTGATGACCTCAGATGTTAAGTCCCGTAGTGCTCAGAGCCAGCCAACAACGTGCCAAATGGATCACTCTGGATTGGTATCACATTCTCTTCAACGATGAGTGTCGCATATGCTTTGACTCAGACAATCGTCAGATACGTGTTTGGAGGCAGATCTGTCAGGCTGAAAGCCTCAGACACACTGTCCAACGAGTGCAACAAGGTGGAGGTTCCCTGCTCATTTGGGGTGATATTATGTGGGGCCGACGTGCGTCGTTGGTGGTCATGGAAGGCGCCGTAACGGCTGTACGATACGTGAATGCCATCCTCCGACCGAAAGTGCAACCATATCGGCACCATATTGGCGAGGCATTCATCTTCATGGACGACAATTCGCGTCCCCATCTTGCACATCTTGTGAACGACTTCCTTCAGGATAACGACATCGCTTGACTAGAGTGGCCAGCATATTTTACAGACATGAACCCCATCGAATATTTCTGGGATGGATTGAAAACGGCTGTTTATGGACGACGCGACCCACAAAGCACTCTGAGAGATCTATGCCGAAACGCCGTTGAGAAGTGGGGCAATCTGGACCAACAGTTCCTCAGTGAACTTGTGGATAATATGCCACGACGAATACAGGCATGCATCAATGGAACAGGACGTGCTACTGGGTATTAGAGGTACCGGTGCGTACAGCAATTTGGACCACCATCTCTGAAGGTCTCGCTGTATGGTGGTACAACATGCAATGTGTGGTTCAAATGGTTCAAATGGCTCTGAGATCTATGGGACTTAACATTTGAGAACATCAGTCCCCTAGAACTTAGAACTATTTAAACCTAACTAACCTAAGGACATCACACACATCCATGCCCGAGCAGGATTCGGACCTGCGACCGTGGCAGTCGCATGGTTCCGGACTGGAGCGCCTAGAGCCACTCGAACACCGCGGCCGGAGCAATGTGTGGTTTTCATGAGAAATAAAAGGGCGGAAATGATGTATATGTTGATCTATATTCCAATTTTCTGTACGTTTTCCGGAACTCTCGGAACCGAGGTGATGCAAAACTTTCTTTTTGCGTGTATATTATATTCTTCTTGAAGTCTGAGGGTACTTCGCGTATCTCATACATCTTGCTCACCAGTTGGTAGAGTTTTGTCAGGGCTGGCTCTCCCGAGGCTGTCAGTAGTTCTAATAGAATGTTGTCTACTCCCGGGTCCTCGTTTCTGCTTATGTCTTTCAGTGCTCTGTCAAGTTCTTCGCGCAGTGTCGTATCTCCCATTTCAACTTCATCGACGTCCTCTTCCATTTCCATAATATTGACCTCGAATATATCGCCCTTGTACACACCCTCTATATACTCCTTCCACCTTTCTGCTTTCCCTTTTTTGCTTAGAACTGGTTTTCCATCTGAGCTTTTGCTATTCATACAAGTGGTTCTCTTTTCTCCAAAGGTCTCTTTAATTTTCCTGTAGGCAGTATCTATCTTATCCTTAGTGATATATGCCTCTATATCCTTATATTTGTCCTCGAGCCAACTCTGCTTAGCTATTTTGGGCTTCCTGTCGATCTCGTTTTTGAGAAGTTTGTATTCCTTTTTGCTTCATTTACTAAATTTTCATATTTTCTCCTTTCATCAAGTTGGTAAATGAAGTATTAAGTAGGTGTATAAGTTTGTAGTGTTTATGCTTTGCCTGGTGGCATTCCGGTTAGTTTGGGTTTGTTTATCGATTGCCATGTTTTATTTGTAGTTACCTGTTGCTATTGAGTTTACATATTGTAATTTTATCGTCTGGAGATAGTGAGTGGAACTGTGGACGCTAGAAAATGGCGTTTGAAGTGAAGAAATCGGAATATTGCCGACATAATATTCTACTTGAGTTCAATAGAGGGCTGGCAACAGTGGAGGCAGCCATAAATACTTGTGCCATGCATGGGGATAATGCCATTGGACAGAGCTCGGCAAGAAAATGTTTTTCTCTTTAGAGGGAGATTGTTTTGGCATTAGGCACTCTCCAAGTTCAAGTTCGGTGTTTGATGACGATTGTCTAAATGTATTAATCGACAATGGTCCACGCCAGTGTACCCGAGAACGGGCAAATGTGACCAACTGCGATCATTCCTCAACCGAGCGATATATGCGTGCGTTGTGGAAGGCTCAAAAATCGCGTGCCTGTCTACCACATGCTCTAAGGGAAAATCACAAAAATCAGCGGTGGGCTGTAGGTGCATCTCTGCTTGCTCGTCATCAATTTGTTCGTGAACGATACCAAGCTCGTTACCAATTGGCCCGTGAACAAGACCAACCATTCCTATCCTGCTTTTGTATTTCCACCCTTTTAGCAGGACGTCTCTGATTCAAATGGTTCAAATGGCTCTGAGCACTATGGGACTTAACATCTGATGTCATCAGTCCCCTAGAACTTAGAACTACTTAAACTTAACTAACCTAAGGACATCACACACATCCATGCCCGAGGCAAGATTCCAACCTGCGACCGTAGCGATCACGCGGTTCCAGACTGTAGCGCCTAGAACCGCACGGCCACTCCGGCCGGCGACGTCTCTGGGGCGACGGCCGTTTACTATCATGACAAAAAATAAAAACACCTACAGCCGTCCTTATGATTTCATTTTATTTTGTCGCTACCAGTTTCGACGCTTCATTGCGTTATCTTCAGGCTGTTTTGATGCAGCACAGGTTGATGCGATCCCCATGCACAACCCATCAGTTGCCAGCATTACTGGATTCCCAGATAATGTATCAGTACTCCTACCATCGACTGTCAACAGTTGACTTCACAGAGGTGCCGGCCGCGGTGGTCTAGCGGTTCTAGGCGCTCAGTCCGGAGCCGCGCGGCTGCTACGGTCGCAGGTTCGAATCCTGCCTCGGGCATGGATGTGTGTGATGTCTTTAGGTTTACGTTGTTCTAAGTTCTAGGGGACTGATGACCATAGATGTTAAGTCCCATAGTGCTCAGAGCCATTTTTTTCACAGAGGTGTAGTCATAACTGCCGACATTTATTGTCAATAACGCCCGCCCACATACTACTACATCGATAAAAAATACTGTACACAAGTTGGATTTTGAAGTCATTGTGTAATGATCCTATTCACCTGACCTTACACCCTCAGATTTTCGTCTCGTCCGTTTTCTATCGAACAGCCTTCAAGGAACTTCCTTTCGGGATGAAAATGCGGTTAGAACATGGCTCGATGAGTTCTTTGCCACAAAACTACGTAATTTCTACTACTACGGAATTGAAAAATTACCTCAGCGCTGGCAGATTGTTATAAATTCGGAAGGAGAGTATACTTTTGGAAACAAAAGTCTTTGTTATATGTATTTGTTGTCTTTATTAAACTCATGAAAAAACGCTACGATTTATGAATCAACTAGGCCATTGCTGAAGAAATCAACTAGGATAATGAGAAGATTTGCGACAGGGAAACAGTGACATGAAATCCATCATCCTACGTCCTCAGTTATTTGTTGGGCGTATTCCAGTGTCTGTCTTCCCCTACAGCTTTTACCCTCTATCGCTCCCTCTGTTACCATGGAGCTTATATCCAGATTGTTGAAACACTGATCCTATCACATTTTCCCTTGTCACTTTTTTTAAGTGTTCCATTCTGCGATGAAGCTCCTTCTTTACCCTATTAACCCACCTAATTCAACAGTCTTCTGTCGCGCCACATCACAAACCCTTCGATTCTGTTCTGTTCCAGTTTTCCTACTCTCCATGATTCGCTGCTATACAATTCTATTCTCCAAACGTATATTCTCAGACATTTCTTCCTCAGATTAAGACCTAGGTTTGATAGCAGTATGCATCCATTGCCCAAGAGTGCACTCATTGGCTACAATAGGGTGCTTTTTATGCCCTTCTTGCGTCGTCTGGCATGGGCTACTTTGCTTCCAAGGTAGCAGAATTCATAAGACTTCGTCTACTTTGCGATCACAAATTACGATGTTAAATTTCTCGCTGCTCTCATTTCTGCTACATCTCATTATCTTAGCTTTTTTTCCGGTTCACTCTCAATGAATACTCTGTTCTCATCAGACCGTTCATTCCATTCAACTGCTCACGTAATTCTTCTTCAGTTCCACTGAGAACATTGAAGTCGTAAGCGAATCTTATCATCGACACATATTTAATCCCATTCTTGGAATTTAGAGTCAAAATACTGCATCACTGTCTTACAAGCTTTTTAATCCGAGTACTCCGTTCTTGGTCTTCCAGTGTTATTGCTCTGCCTTGGTTCTCGTACATACTGTTTATTACCTGTCTTTCACAATAACTTACTCCAATTTTTCTCAGAATTTAGAGCATCCTGCACCGTTTTACACAATCGAACGCTTCTTCCAAGTCGATATACCTTAAGAATGTGTCTTGTTTCCATTATTAAGCGCAACGTCAGGACTGCCTATCTGTAAAGCCAAACTGATCGTCATCTAACGGATCCTAGATTATCTTTCCCATTCTTCTGTGTGTTATTTTTGTCAGCAGGTCCTATGCGTGAGCTGTTAAGCTTATTGTGCGACAGTTTTCACACTAATATCTCTTTGCTGTCTTTGAAAATGTGTGGATGATATTTTTCCGCAAGTGTGGTGGTACGTCGCCAGTCTCATAAATTCTACATGCCAGTCTGAATAGCCGTGTGGTTTCCAATTCACCCAATCAATTTAGAAGTTCCAGTGGTATGTTGTATATCCCTTCTGGCTCATGTGACCTCATATCTTCCAGAGTTGTTTTACATTCTGACTCTAACACTGACTCCTCTGTCATCAGTATCAACTACAATTTCTTCTTCTATCACGTCATCAGACAAGCCTCATCCACACAGAGGCCTACAAATTACTCTTTCGAGCTATCCCCTTTCTCTTCTGCTTTTAAGAGGGGTAGGGCGTCAAATGGGCCGACTTGAAGCAGGAGAGGCACAACAGGACATTTTAATTTCCACTGTCCACACTTTTACAAATAAATTCATAAAACTTATTCAGTATGACCAGGAAGGATTCAGAATTCACACTAGTGGAAGTTCATGAAACTCTAGAATTTTCCATATCTGTTAAAAACTGTGGTAAAATTGAGATAATTAACTATAATATTCTATTTTTTCTAAACATGAAGTTTAAATGTAACAGCTCATTCATTTTTTCATAAACAGTGTACCTACAGCAACAAATGCAGCCAATCGTAAGTGAAAAAAATGATGAAATTTCACATGTATAAAAAATTTATTTTGTTATTTTTTGAATTTCCACTGCTATGAATGTGAATCCTGGCTCTTTCCTGGTCATTGTGACAAAATTTTATGAATTTATTTGTAAAAGTATAGGCAGTTGAAATTAAAATGTCTTGTGGTGCCTCTCCTGCTCCAAGTCGGCCCATTTGACGTCCTAACCCCCTTAAGTGTGTAATTCTTCTTGCACTATTAACGTTACCAACGTTACTTTGAATTTAACAGATGGCGATTTTGACTTTCACAAGCTCTGAGTCAGTCCTCCAGAAAATCGTTGCTTTACGGTTTCTTCAAATTTTTCCAGCAGCCAATTGAAGTATTTCATCTGTTACTCAAAGTAGCTTCACATCTTCCTCTTACGGTTCTAAACTTAAGACCTGGCCGCTGGCAGGACGCCGCAGAGCCTAAATTCAAGCCGTTCTCTCAAGGCGTGCAATAAAACAGACCGCTCCTTAGAATTCTAAGGCCAGCTGTATGCGTGATGTGGCAATACCGTAGTTTGCGGATGCGTCTGGAGGAAGTGTTGCCTTCTTCTCCAACCTTTATAGTGCGAATCAGTTTGTGCTCTAGTGGTAAACGACGCTCAGTGTAGACGGAAAATTGCGAATTTGAGTCGACTATTTTATTTATTTTTAAATCGACTATCGGCTGTCTGCTAAAGTTATGTCTGATGGAACTCCAAAGGTAATTCGTTTCACTGTCTAACTGACCAGTGATAGCAAAAACTTACAGAAACAATTTCGCAAAATAGTTGGTGGCTGCGTCAAAATCAGAACAGTTCCACTCTAGAGTAGCCTCCCCCTGAAACTGGCGATGTCTCACCAGGTGACTACGGTGCTGCGCTATCATAGTGTTCATTTATCTTACTGTTATTTATTGGAGTTTGCTTACTTGAAACTTACGAACGTTGTTAAAACTTTGTAAAATAGAGGCGGAGGAGGAAAAAGGTCTCACATTTGCGACATGTTGTTCACTTCCTATGTGATCATTTGATTGTTAAAATTAGCTTTCAGAAATCGTGTGTGTGTAGGAACAAACTTCTCTTTCAAAAGCCGTCTTGCTACTTCCAGTATTTCACTGTGTAGCCCGTGTCCCTATTTCTATACATGTCTGCTACTTTCGTACGTTTTCTTTTAAAGAAGAAGCGATCCTATCACAAACCTTGCTGAGGTGCGGAGATCCATGATAAGTGGCCTTATGATTATTTTCATCTGTGTTCGTACTTGTCAGTGTGTTAGAATGACTATTGTGGAATGGAGGCCCTAATCGGAATGATATCCATTACAGTAAGCAATATCCTGTTGTCTCTGGGAAGTTAAACAGTGGCTCTACGTTTTGAAGCATAATGCTTCATTGGAATGATGTTACTGAAGTATCAAACTTGCACTGAATTATAATTTTTCACTTGTCTGAAGATCATTAATTATGAGAGCGGCTTTACTTTTATCTGCCACACGCTCTTCAAGTTTAGTTTTTATAGAATTAAGCAATGCTTTTTCGTTAATGACAGTAAAATGATCTGGTTCAGAAGGCTGTGTACTAATTAGAAGGTCTCAAATATATTTGTTTACTTTAACTGTTACTTCATTACCCTCAGCTGTTCAAAGTATAACACCATACATTGCCATAACAATATGTGAGATATGTGTACTTATTTGTCGTTGTTAGGAAGTTACATGAATATTGTAGGTCAGACATTTTCCTAAAATGTTACTTTCACCACCACTGAACGTAAGTTCCGTTAAGTTCTACATCTACATCTACATTCATACTCCGCAAGCCACCCCACGGTGTGTGGCGGAGGGTACCTTTGAGTACATCCACCGGTTCTCCCTTCTATTCCAGTCTCGTATTGTTCGTGGAAAGAAAGATTGTCGGTATGCCTCTGTGTAGGCTCTACTCTCTCCGATTTTATCTTCATGGTCTCTTCGCGAGATATACGTAGCAGGGAGCAATTTACTGCTTGACTCCTCGGTGAAGGTATGTTCTCGAAACTTCAACAAAAGCCCTTACCGAGTAGGGAGCAATTTACTGCTTGACTCCTCGGTGAAGGTATGTTCTCGAAACTTCTATAAAAGCCCTTACCGAGCTACTGAGCGACTCTCCTGCAGCGTCTTCCACTGGAGTTTATCTGTCATCTCCGTAACGCTTTCGCGATTACTAAATGATCCTGTAACGAAGCGCGCTGCTCTCCGTTGGATCTTCTCTATCTCTTCTGTCAACCCTACCTGGTACGGATCCCACACTGGTGAGCAATATTCAAGCAGTGGCTGAACAAGTGTACTGTAACCTACTTCGTTTGGTTCCGGATTGCATTTCCTTAGGATTCTTCAAATGAATCTCAGTCTGTGCATCTGCTTTACCGACGATCAGCTTTATATGATCATTCCATTTTAGATCACTCCTAATGCCTACTCCCAGATAATTTATGGAATTAACTGCTCCCAGTTGCTGACCTGCTGTATTGTAGCTAAATGATAAAGGATCTTTATTTCTATGTATTCGCAGCACATTACACTTGTCTACATTGAGATTTAATTGCTTTTCCCTGCACTATGCGTCAATTCGTTGCAGATCCTCCTGCATTTCAGTACGTACTTTTGGAAAAAAATTTACCTCTAACTGCTCAGTGGCTTGTGTAACAGGCTGTGGATTAGGTGCACATAATTCATTTTCCTTTGAGGGATTTTTGTGAGTTTAAGACCAATTGTAAAACAAACAATGCGCTCATATACCTAATCAAACTGTTCATAAATCTGGCGAGCTGGGGAACCAGCACATCAATTGGAACCCACCACAGTGCTCCTCGAAGCACCCCATCACACTGTTTGCCTTGTGACATGGCGCATTATCTGGTTGAAAAATTCTGCTGTCGTCGGGAAACATGAATGTCATGAAGGGGCATACGTGGTCTGCAGCCTTGGCCGGCATGGTGCCTTGAAAGAGCTCTACTGGACCCATGGATGCCCACGTGAATATTCCCCAGAGCACAAAGGAGACGCTGCCCGCTTGTCTCCGTCCCACGACACAGGTGTCAACGAGCTGTTCCCCTGGAAGACGATGGGTTCCTGTCCTCGCAACGGCATGATGAAGAGGGTATCTAGATACATCAGTCTGTGCAACACACTGCAAATATACCAGCGTCCAATGCAGATGTTACGCACCCATTTCAATCGTATTTGCCAATATCGTGATGTTTACATTGGCACAAGCATGCGTCTTTGGCTGCGGTACCCATCGTTAGGGAAGTTAGGTGCACTGTGTGTTCAGACACACTTGTACTCCACTCAGCATTAAAGTCTGATGTTAGTTTCAGCACAGTTCGCCACCTGCCTTGTTTTACGAGTCTGCACAGCCTACGACGTCCGACATCTGTAATGAGGGGTGTCCGCCCAAACCGACGACGTCTGGACGTGGTTTCACCTTGGTTTCGCCACGTGTTAGAGACACTCAATACATCACTGCTCGATCACTCCACAAGTCGTGGAGTTTCGGAAATGCTCGTCCCGAGTCTCCAGACAATCATAATCCGCCCTCGGTCAAATGCAGATAGATCGCCCGCCTTCCCCATTCTACACACACCAAAAAAGTTTTGCATCGACTCAGATCCGGAACCTGTACAGAAAATTGGAATAGAGATCAACATAAACATCATTTCCGCTCTTCTTATTGCTCATGAAAACTACACATTGCATGTCGAAATATCATACAGCGATACCTTCAGAGTTGGTGGTCCAGATTGCTGTACACTCCGGTACCTCTAATACCCAGTAGCACGTCCTCTTGCAGTGATGCATGTGCCTGTATTCGTTGTGGCATACTACCCACAAGTTCATCAAGTCCCTGTTGGTCCAGATTGTCCCACCCCTCATCGACGATTCGGCGTCGATCCCTCAGAGTGGTTGCTGGATCACGTCGTCCATACACAGCCCTTTTTTATCTATCCCAGGCATGTTCGGTAAGGTTCGTGTCTGGATAACATGCTGGCCACTCTAGTCGAGTGATGTGGTCACCCAGAAGGAAGTCATTCACAAGATGTGAACGATATTGATGTGAATTTTCGTTCATGAAGGTGAATGCCTCGCCACGATCCTGCCTATATGGTTGCACCATCGGTGGGAGGACGGCATTCACGTATCGTAACGCCGTTAAGGCGCCTTCCATGACCACCAGCGGCGCACGTCGGTCCCATATAATGCCATCCCAAAACAGCAGGGAACCTCCACCTTGTTGCACTCTTTGGACAGTGTGTCTAAGGCGTTCAGCCTGACCGGGTTGCCTCCAAACACGTCTCCGACGACTGTCTGATTGAAGGCATCTGTGACACTCATCGTTGCAGAGAACTTGATGCCAGTCCTGAGTTGTCCATTCAGCATGCCGTTGGGCCCATGTGTGCCGCGCTGCATGGTGTAATGGTTGCAAAGATGGACCTCGCGATGGACGTCGGAAGTGAAGATCCGCACCATGGTGAGCAGTGCGCAGTTTGAGTCGTTACACGACGTTCTGTTATTGCACGAAAAGCGTTATTCAACATGGTGGCGTTGCTGTCAGGGTTCCTCCGAGTCATAATCCGTAGGTGCGGTCATCCGTTGCAGTAGTAGCTCTTGGGCGGTCTGAGAGAGGCCTGTCTCTATCTCCTCCATGTCCGAACAGCAGCGGCTTTGGTTCACTCCGAGACACCTGGACACTTTCCTTGTTGAGAGCCCTTCCTGGCACAAAATAAAAATGCGGATGCGATCAAACCGTGGTACTGACCATCTAGACATGAACTACAGACAACAAGAGCCGTGTACCACCTTCGTGGTTGAATGACTGCAACAGTAAATGTCGTGTGATTAGGTCCTCCCGTCGGGCAGACCGTTCGCCGGGTGCAAGTCTTTCGGTTTGACGCGCGTCGAGGGGAATGAAATGAGGACGATTAAGACAACACAACACCCAGCCCCTGAGCGGAGAAAATCTCCGACCCAGCCGGGAACGAACCCGGTCCCTAAGGATTGACATTCTATCGCACTGACCACTCAACTACCGGCGCGGACTGACTGGAACTGATCGGCTCTCGGACCCCCTCCGTCTAATAGGCGCTGCTCATGCATGTTTTTACACCTTTGGGCGAGTTTATTGACATCTCGGAACAGTCAAAGGGACTCTGTCTGTGATACAATATCCACAGTCAACGTCTATCTTCGGGAGAGACGTCTACAACCGCTAAAGTAACCTCTGGCGTGCCACAGGGGAGTGTTATGGGACCATTGATTTTCACAATATATATAAATGACTTAGTAGATAGTGTCGGAAGTTCCATGCGGCTTTTCGCGGATGATGCTGTAGTAGACAGAGAAGTTGCAGCATTAGAAAATTGTAGCGAAATGCAGGAAGATCTGCAGCGGATAGGCACTTGGTGCAGGGAGTGGCAACTGACCCTTAACATAGACAAATGTAATGTATTGCGAATACATAGAAAGAAGGATCCTTTATTGTATGATTATATGATAGCGGAACAAACACTGGTAGCAGTTACTTCTGTAAAATATCTGGGAGTATGCGTGCGGAACGATTTGAAGTGGAATGATCATATAAAATTAATTGTTGGTAAGGCGGGTACCAGGTTGAGATTCATTGGGAGAGTGCTTAGAAAATGTAGTCCATCAACAAAGGAGGTGGCTTACAAAACACTCGTTCGACCTATACTTGAGTATTGCTCATCAGTGTGGGATCCGTACCAGATCGGTCTGACGGAGGAGATAGAGAAGATCCAAAGAAGAGCACAGGGTTATTTGGTAACCGTGATAGCGTTACGGAGAGGCGCTCTGCATCGCGGTGTAGCTTGCTCGCCAGGTTTCGAGAGGGTGCGTTTCTGGATGAGGTATCGAATATATTGCTTCCCCCTACTTATACCTCCCGAGGAGATCACGAATGTAAAATTAGAGAGATTAGAGCGCGCACGGAGGCTTTCAGACAGTCGTTCTTCCCGCGAACCATACGCGACTGGAACAGGAAAGGGAGGTAATGACAGTGGCACGTAAAGTGCCCTCCGCCACACGCCGTTGGGTGGCTTGCGGAGTATCAATGTAGATGTAGATGTAGATGTAGATGCAGATGCAAAACGGCTAGCACTGTCACTGATACTACATGCAGCGTGCTTGTTTCTTACTAACAGTCGTTCTTCATCAGGTGATGCTACTATCTCCTGGACGGGTTTGTATGGATATTATGTCGTGGGTCGTAATGTTGTGGCTTATAAGTTTTCATAACATGGTGAAAGAAGGGAAAGATAGTATCCTCTAAAGTGACATCTGGTACGTCTTTTGCCATCGTTATGTGTGATTTCAGGATGCTGTTCCGCACAAGATGTTGATTTTTCTGTTGAAGAAAATCAATCCTTTGTTATAAGATCCTGTGATTGTATACAGTGGGACCAGGGACGGCTGTGATGGCCGCATGCGAGCCGACGCTCGCTATGTCTCAGCTTCTCTCTGTCCTTCTCGGAAGTGCCGGGTACAGCGTGACATTTCATTTAGTACTGCGGTGTGGCATTTCCCGGTCTGGGCAACATTCTTCAGTTCGGCAGAATCATGGTGTCACCATTTCTTACCCCTTCGTTATTTGTTCATGGTGTGAAGGACAGTCACAAACGCAGTGGCTGTCTGTTCAAAAAGAGGTAGTCTAGCGATGTATCGTCACAAGCCTATAAAAATGAATGAGATTGATGGAAGAGAGGGATGAGGGTCCTCAATATCTATTACGAAGTCGCATAAGCGACAGTACTGGAAATTTGCTATGAGACGACATTATAACACAGAAAGAATTAAAGATTTAGTTGATAATGAAAGAGCAAAATATTACAGCGATTGACAGGCGGGATTCGTTGTTCAGTACATCAAGAAGCGCTTTATGCTAAATTTGCAGGCATGCAGCACGTGAAGAAATTAGTGGTATGAATAGTAAAATTTATAGAACTGAACGAAGAGTATGAAGACTACACATATTACTGCAAAGTACGTTTGTTAAGTTGGAACCATTTTTCGATATACAACACGCTATTGTTGAATTTATGAAGGAAGAAGGAGTGCAGGAACGAAAACTGGAACATCCGGAACGGATTGCAAAACTCGCATTTTAAGTGGACTTAATTCCACGCTTCAGTCAGTAAGACACTGCAAGGTGGCAAACAACTTCCTTCTGATTTGATGGGGATGAATTTAAAGGGAAAACAGCGTTATAGAAGATACTTTCTGACAAACGGAGTGCGGTTCCGTAATCTCACTGCCGTTAAAGAAAATGCAAGATCTTTGGCCTTGCAAGAATTAGTCGGATATTTGTCTAAACATTTTGATGACACTGCCAATCTCACATCTGTTTCAGAGACGAATTTCTATTTCAGTTGAAAGCGCTGTGTGCATGTGCTGATGTAGTTGACTGATCTATTTTAAAGACCAATCCTTTTACATTAAATATGCTCATAAACTTTACATTGTTTTCCTCAGGTAAAATTTTCACATCCCTGCAATAAGGTGTCAAAAGTGCTACAACATTTCGTTCAACATATGCGTGTGAAACGCCTTTTTCCGATATTGAAAGTAAGACACGACCTCAGTGCGAAAATTCGTTATGTGGTCTGCGCCTGTCTGTATCCAAAGTTTGTACCAGATTAAAATTATATTACATCTTCAGCATGTCAGAAATAATTCAGCAACACTGAAAACGTGTTTCGTTTGCGATCTATGATCTTGAGGAATAGGAAACAAAGTCGGCTGCAACGTGATTGCACTGTTAGCTAAATATTATGAATTCGCCATTTCCCACCCCTCCAGCTGAGACATTGTGGCGTGGTGGTGGGGGAAGCGTGTAGCCAGGATGAGCGCTGTGGCAGGCGAGCAGTGCACGACTCAAGAGCTAGACTCTCGGCTGCCCCTGGTATACAGCGTAGGATCTGTCTAAGGGACTGGAACGAGTCAAGATGAATTATGATGAATGATGAATGAGAAACATGTCGTGGAAACTTTATCCGCTTATTGCAGTAATAATAAAGAAACACTGTAAAGATCAATACTATCATGGTTATTCCAGATAAATTTAACCTAGCTAATTATCTAATACTATAGCTTCCTCATTTCTATTGCATATTTTTGTTAAATAACTGCTGTTTATCAAATGTTGATAACTTACCATTTATTGTATTATACTGGTGTTTTCCTTTAGCGGAAATGGAATCTCGAGTGGTGGTTCTGGATATGAGGTATGTGCAAATTTCAAAATCCATTTATCTACTCTCAAGAAAATCGAATAAAATACCACACAGAAGGAGTGTGCAGATTTATTATTTAAAAGAGTACACTCATAAAAAAAGTAAAATATCAACACAACTACATCGGTTCAATTTCCGATCACCATAGAAGAACGCCGGCCAGTGTGGCCGTGCGGTTCTAGGCGCTTCAGTCTGGAACCACGTGACCGCTACGGTCGCAGGTTCGAATCCTGCCTCGGGCATGGATGTGCGTGATGTCCTTAGGTTAGTTAAGTTTAAGTAGTTCTAAGTTCTAGAGGACTGATGACCATGGATGTTAAGTCCCATAGTGTTGCAGAGCCATTTGAACCATTTGAATTTGATAGAAGAACAACAAATTAAACACTTAATCGAATTTATTTTCAAGCAAATGAAATTCTCACCAGCTAAAGAGTACTGGATTTGACATGAATGAATATACTTAAAATATAATGTCTCTTAACTCCCTTAAAACACTTACCAAAATTCCCCCAATACAGTCCACAGTCATTAGCAATTACAGCATAAAATACCAATTCGTTTGATACTGTATTGACTATCAACCACCAAATGAAATAGTGCCGAAATATGGAACAACTAGAACCAACGTTAGCCATGTTGTGTAACAACGTAATAAACACCTTACAGAAATCTATCTGCTTGCCAACAGCGAATAACTCTTTCAGCAAAACTTATGCCGATTTGCAAGCAGTGATTCATAAGCCGTTACATAGATTTGTATGTCCCCTAGCTCATGGTGAACTAAGCAGTTTAACACAAATTCTGTCCTGCTGATCTATGCAGAAATACTTCAGGACTTATCACAGCAAGCGAACCAACATTGGGCGAAGATCTCCCGCGTTACGCGGAATTTTCTATAGCGCAGCACTGGAGCAGATCGATACCGACCAATAGCAGTTTTCTGTTAACAAGTCCAGTCCATGGGCCCAACTCGGCGGCGACTCGGTACGTGGCGGTAAATTGTTGACACCCTGCTGTCACTCCAGGTGGCATACTGTATACCATCACGTGTATGATCCCAGAAGGAAGACGACAACCGTCCTCCTAGAGCCCGCAATCTTTGCGTCGAGCCAGGACGTTACTCGGACCGATCGCGCAGTCCACGCCCAAACCAGGAGCGGGAGTTTTGAATTCAGACAGGACCGTGATGGGGTAATAATGTTTGATGGAAAATAGTTCCTATGTTAGTAAACGCAGAGGATTGTTTGCAGTATACAACTACTGCTGTGTAGCTTTACAGTCAACTACTACTACTACTACTACTACTCCTACTACCACCGTAATAAAAGAAATATTCAATCCTGGGATCTAGGTATTCACAGTCCGCAGCTCGTGATCGTGCGGTAGCGTTCTCGCTTCCCGGGCCCGGGTTCCCGGGTTCGATTCCCGGCGGGGGCTGGGATTTTCTCTGCCTCGTGATGACTGGGTGTTGTGTGATGTCCTTAGGTTAGTTAGGTGTAAGTAGTTCTAAGTTTTAGGGGACTGATGACCATAGATGTTAAGTCCCATAATGCTCAGAGCCATTTGAACCATTTTTTTTAGATATTCACATAAACAAGGTATTTTCTTTAGTTTCTTTTGAAAATGTTGACAGTCCCAGTGCTGCATTTTATGTTAGATGAGACCCTGTTCAATATCTTTGCACTCCACGCAGGACCCTATAAAGGAGGCAAAGTACATATGAAAATTGTTTTTGGTGTCGTTTGTAATGATGAAGATCACAGTTCAGATGGACCAGTTTTTTACTATATTCATAAAAAATAATTAAGGAATAAATGAGATGTGAAGTGAACACGAGCAACCACAGATGCCTTCATCAGCAAGACGTGAGGTTATGTGCTTGACAATGTGTTCTCAGTGCTCGCTTCTGCCGAAGAAACACTTTTATCGTTTCGGCTCATTTCCTTTGTAGGTAACTCGAAAGGAAATCAGGGACTAAAAGTAAGCCAACACTCTCGTCCTTAAGTCAGTATAACGGGAAATACATCTAACAATGAACCACTTCAGTGCGAGGTCGCAAAAGGTCGATGATGTTTACGGCATTCGATGTCCCACATATTGTCTACCATACAACCACAGTATTGGCTGCTAATAGCAACAGGTGGCAGGATTGGAGGTATCCAATGGTGATCGCAGAATTAGGCTATTGAGCGTAGCTGAACCGCTTAGTCAACGAGTAACTCTCGACAGTGTTACACTGCTGAAGATATGATAAAAATCAGAGCAATGACAACGATAAACGAAGCAAACATTGCATTATATCTACAACAATAGTTCCCGAAGTTGACATATCATCAGAAAGGAACGAAGGAAATTTGAAAGAAATGGCAGTTGAAATATTACCGTTTCTGCCAGATGAGTCAGTGGAATGCGCAGCGTCGTATACTCCCTACCGTGCCCACAACGTACATGAGGAGTAGAATGATAACGATATGTGCTTAACAAGTGCTCAAAAAGAGATACTGACATAGGTGTAGAGACTTGTAGTTCATAATCCTTGTCGTACAGGAAGCCATAAATCCTGTCTCCAGTGAAGTATAGAAAAGGACAATCGTCCAACGAGCGAGTACTAAACATAATTACATACATATAATATCAGCTGTAGCATAATAAAAAACTTATTAACAAAAAAATGGTTCAAATGGCTCTGAGCACTATGGGACTCAACTGCTGTGGTCATAAGTCCCCTAGAACTTAGAACTACTTAAACCTAACTAACCTAAGGACAGCACACAACACCCAGCCATCACGAGGCAGAGAAAATCTCTGACCCCGCCGGGAATCGAACCCGGGAACCCGGGCGTGGGAAGCGAGAACGCTACCGCACGACCACGAGATGCGGGCACTTATTAACAGATATAGAATGTGTCCGCATTGTAATGCATAAGAAAAATTGCAAATATTCAAGGGAGGACCAAGCGAACTTGTTACAAAAGCTGGTGTTTGCGCGTTTCAAGAATGCTCGACAAAATTTACAGGATGTGCGTGACAATGGCCTACTGTTACGCACATCCAGTTGCGCACGGCATACATTAAAGTGATTTCAAGAGAAGCAGTGGACGGTTGTGTAACTTTAAACAGTGTTACAGAATTGGAAGATGTAAGATGATGAAATGTCAAACAAAGTGTCAACTTGGCGATGCACAGAAAACTGTGGAGTGGAGACGAAAGTTTGTCGATGAGGTAAACAAACTTATCCAGTCCTTCAGTAAGGGCCTTGTTTCCAACTCCGAGCACTCGATATTTGAAGAGGAAATGTATATGATAGGAGCCCTATAAATTAGAGCTACCAAGAGATTTGTTTCAGGATTAACTGACGTCAATGCCTTAATGCACTTGTATACAATCATGCCGACTGGTAATCTGGATGGTAAATTGGCTGAAAAGTTATTTATTGTGTTGACAGAAGATGGAGGTGCTCTGTCCTCTACGATTCTTTCTTGTGTGCGTGATCCTGTAAGGGCAGCAGGGAATATTTACGTCACAGAAAACGAGAGTGGCAAAATGGGCCTAAGATAACTACAGCTATGATATGGACACTGCTTTTAGCCAATAGCTGGTCAAAATAACTTGCTTCCTGTTGATTCCTGGCCTGCTTATAAAAATCGCACTCCTTTAGAGTAAACTATCCCTCCTGAAAAGTGTGTGGCATTACAGTTCATACTAATGGGAACCAATGGACAAACTCAGCCTCTACGTTTTTATTTTCGCTCTGTTTATAAAACTATGTTATCGCACTATCTGCAGCTACACCTTAAGTATGCCAGTTTCACGGTAACATCCACGATAGACTGTTTCACATTCATTTGCACGCCACCACATTCCATCAGCTCTTATCACCCCGAACAGCAACATGATTCTATATGCTTTCTTTTAGAGTGCATGCCTAGGTGACCGTCCTGACCGTTTGTAACTCGCAAGAAGTTAGCCATCGATCTTGATGGTGCGAATCTTTGTGATTACTGTGGCGTGCCGTTTTTCATTCGTTCTTCATGGTGCAAGTTAATGATTAGTTTGGAACATTTCTTCAATATCGACGATGTCCCTTTTGTGAAGTGTAGTACATGCATCCCATAGAAGGTTGATCTCTGCACCGCCCGGACACTCATTTTCTGTCGCCCTCCTGATGCATAGGTTGAGTCATTAGCAGGTTTTAGCTGCTAATAATTGTTCAAATGGCTCAAATGGCTCTGAGCACTATTGGACTTAACTTCTGAGGTCATCAGTCCCCGAGAACTTAGAACTACTTAAACCTAACTAACGTAAGGACATCACGCACATCCATGCGCGAGGCAGGATTCGAACCTGCGACCGTAGCGTTCGCGCGGTTCCAGACTGTAGCGCCTAGAACCGTTCGGCCACTCCGCCCGGCTAATAATTGTTAACCCAACACTTTCAAATGAGCCTTACTAAGGACTGAACTTACTACTTCACACTCTTCATCTAGATCTAAACGGATACTCTGAAAATCGCAGCCGGCTGCTGTGGTAGAGCGGTTCTAGGCGCTCCAGTCCGGAACCACGTTGCTGCTACGGTCGCAGGTTCGAATCCTGCCTCGGGCATGGATGTATGTGTTGTCCTTAGGTTTAAGTAGTTCTAAGTCTAGGGGACTGATGACCTCAGGTGTTAAGTCCCATAGTGCTTAGAGCCATTTGAACCATTTGCAAATCGCATTTAAATGCTTGGCAGACGGTTCTTTGAACCACCCCACACTCAAGGAGTTCTTTGTAATGGCAAAACACGATGAACTTTCTTGATTAGTTTATTTAAAGTTGACTCCATACAGCATTTGTTATTCAGATGGTCTACAAGAAATTTTGCAGAGGGTGTTTTATTTCGTGTGTGACAATTAATTTATACTTATGGTGCTGTCAGATTATGCTTCGTTGTTGAAATTGCGAAATATGAATCCTTCATGAGATTGCGACTTAAGGTGTTTCCTGTTTCTGTTTCAGCCAACATCTGTGCTGTGTCTGGAGACGTTCAGTATGGTCCCTTCGTTAGCATACTCTTGCTATCAGCAAACATTACCGTTTCTTAACCATATATAAGAGGTTAGGAGATCACTTGTACAGGTTAGGTGAACAAGAAGGCGTTTTTGTAATTATGTGTTCTGTTGTACTTGCTGCATCAGTAGTATCATGCGTCAGTTTTTTTTCTTCCCAACTTAAACAAAATCCATTGATTGCCTTTTATCTGCACGCTAGCTACAATAACACGATTCAAAACCTTGAAGAATACGCTCATACTATATTTATTTCTTTTTGAAACTCATTGAAAAAAATGACATTCAATTATTTTCATGCCTGCACGATATTCTGATTAAAATATCGCCTTTATGTGAACTTATTTCCGTTATTTTCAATACAGAAAACGCCATTCCAACAGTTGAAGAATGGTATGCGTTCATAATGACCATTCGCCATTACCTCACGCTAGTAGACCTTTCAGGTGGTGATACTAACAAAACATACCGAGGACGACCACATGTACTCTATATTGTAGACAAAGAAAAGTCTAATCATTGTCTAGGGGGATATGGTACCATCATTCCAACGGAATGTACAGAAGATGGTTGTACTGCAATGACTGCAACATGAGTGCTGATTAAATACAGGATAACAACGTGGCCAGCAGAGAAGCCATGCCTTCTTGCAAGGACGTTACGTCACGGGAAGATAGCAGGAGCGTTCGACTGATTCTGACGAAAGTGTGGATAATAACAGCTACAATATGTGCAGAGGTTACAGAGTAAAGGCTGCAGAGTATTAAATTCTAACCTCAGTAACAGGATAGTGAGAGCTGCAATGAGGTCTCGAGACGCCATGCATCATTTACTACCGGCACCATATCACAGACAACAGAGCCAACTGGAACACTGAGCGATATTCTGTTCTAAGGGGGTAGGGGTTTCGACTTCCAGTTGGTATTATTCCTCTTCCGTTGCTCGTTCCTCTTTGATTAATTCAGGTCGCATTTACGTTCTTTCATCTATGTCGCGTTCATGCTCGTTATATCAGTTTAGTTCATGCTATTGAACTGGCCCAGTAATTACGGTGAATGTTATGCTTTGTGCGATGGATCTCTAGAACGAATCTTGTTTAATCTTTAATCAATATTTCGGGTAGTTCATTGAGCACTGATATGGAAATGGCATTATACAGTATGGCGTGCATCTGAGTGGAAACGAAGTTCATTACTAACAATTGTCTATTGAATCGGAGACCTAGAAACGACGGAGAGGCTTCGCCCCGCCGTAGCCCTTAGTAGTTCACAACCCCACAAGAGGCCATAGCCGCCGCCGCCGCCGCCCCACACCGAACCCAGGTTTATTGTGCGGTTCATCCCCCACTGGACCATCCCCCCCCCCCCCCCCCTTCCGGGAACGTCTCATACCAGACGAGTGTAACCCCAAATGTTTGCGTGGTAGAGTAATTATGGTGTACACGTACGTGGAGACAGTGTCTGCGCAGCAGTCGCCGACATAGTGTAACTGAGGCAGTATAAGGGGAACCAGCCCGCATTCGCTGAGGCAGATGGAAAACGGCCTTAAAAACCATCCACGGGCTGGCCGATACACCGTACCTTGACACTAATCCGCCGGGCGGATTCGTGCCGGAGATCTGCACGCCTTCCCGCCCGGAAAGCAGTGTAATACTGAGGAACTGCATCGATATAACATCTCACACAGCTCAACCCATCACCGTACAATTAAAACCCCAGCGAGGGTATACTGTTCAACAAAGAAATGGTTTCGATGACAAAACATTCCTGATCAGTCCCTTAACATGAACTCAGACAAGATAATCAGTAAACGTACGAGAAAATATAAAGGAACATAGCCCGTTTTCCTGAGGTCAGAGACAATATGACAAGGGGAGTGAGGAACACTTAATTGATTTTCATACAGACGTGTACAGAAGGCGTTTTATATTTTATTACATTTATGTTGTAATTTTATGACTGACACGTTCCATGATCTTGGGGATTTGCTCCTCAATTTGGTCCTAACGAACTATACGTGTGCCCGCATCTCGTGGTCGTGCGGTAGCGTTCTCGCATCCCACGCCCGGGTTCCCGGGTTCGATTCCCGGCGGGGTCAGAGATTTTCTCTGCCTCGTGATGGCTGGGTGTTGTGTGCTGTCCTTAGGTTAGTTAGGTTTAAGTAGTTCTAAGTTCTAGGGGACTTATGACCACAGCAGTTGAGTCCCATAGTGCTCAGAGCCATTTGAACTATACGTGTGCCGGCCGGGGGGGCCGAGCGGTTCTGGGCGCTGCAGTCTGGAACCGCGCGACCGCTGCGGTCGCAGGTTCGAGTCCTGCCACGGGCGTGGATGTGTGTGATGTCCTTGGGTTGGTTGGGTTTGAGTAGTTCTAAGTCCTAGGGGACTGATGACCTTAGAAGATAAGTTCCATAGTACTCAGAGCCATTTGAACCATTTTTGAACTATACGTGTAAAATAAAAAGAAATAAACCCAACAAAATTTACATCTACAATTTGTCATCACCGAGGTGATCACAAAACAATTGGGAATGTCAGGGCATGTGTCAGACTGGGTACACTCAATTCACTTTCATACAAATGGGTACAGTAACCCAATAAAATTTGCATCTATAATTTGCTATCACTGAGGTGATCAGGAAGCAATCGGGAATGTCAGGGCATGTGTCAGGCTGGAAAGACGTGTCCCCGTCTGTGAACCAGATTCAAGATACATGATGGGCTGCCGTCCAAAAATCACATCAAAAAATTTCAAAATGCTAGGTAACATTATACACTCATAAGTATTAGTTGGACTCGTTACCTTCAGATTAATGATTTTAACAACACCACTTTATGCGCCAGCGCGTTATGGGATACATTGCGGACTGAAAGCCAGAAGTTCCATCTATTTCAAGAAATTGTAAAACTGAATAATGAACAGAAATTCTGGGTAGATATAAGTATTCACCGGGTATGTCATCTTGTGATCTACATAGCAGACCATTTGTCCTATCTTCATAGGCCACCTGCCCCGTGCTCATAAAGTATGTTTACGTATTACGTGTGTTGTTTGGCTCTGAGCACTATGGGACTTAACATCTGTGGTCATCAGTCCCCTAGAACTTAGAACTACTTAAACCTAACGAACCTAAGGACATCACACACATCCATGCCCGAGGCAGGATTCGAACCTGCGACCGTAGCAGCCGCGCGGTTCCGGACTGTGCGCCTAGAACCGCTAGACCACCGCGGCCGGCGTGTTTATATATTTGGAGCTGTTGAGTTGTATTGTTTGATTCTAACGATTCCTATATCTTTGCGATAAGTTCCTTGGATGAATAAAGATAAATTGAATAAACGAATGTAATTTGAACAAAGTCATTTGGACGTAGCAACCAACTTATGGCGGGTGAATGGTAACTGTTAAAAGTTACCCTGACAGACACAAACGATAACTCACCTAAGATACTGTAGAATAACGACTCAGCAAGCAAGCCATAGAAAAATAAAACCAAACTAAAATAAAATAACTCATGACATTTTAACATTTTGTCAAGAGCAAACACTCCGTGGCTCCTCTATCAAAAGGAAGCGTATCATTCAAAATTGCATAGAAGCACACGAAATCACACGCAAGTGCAAAGGGAAGGGGAATTACGAATGACTTTTCTGTTCACCACAACTGAAGTAAATGAAATTAATCTTAATCTCGAATCAACTAAACAAAGCCAAGTTCATCGCTCATACTACCAGAGGACGGCTAATACGAGCATCCAGTAATTATAAATCACAGAGAAAAATTGACGGAAGATGCTCCCTTTCGAATCGTCCAGTCCATACTCAGTGGTGGGGGACGTTCGTATTAGAGGAGGGCTAATTGCCAACCACATCCCTGCGACATACTAGTCTAACTTCTGCCCCTGTAATTAAGGAAACACTTTGCATCCCATTTACAAGGTTAGCTTGGTAACGGTAACCCAATGCTCTACCAACTGTGGGCATACTGGAAGTGTGGCTCTGAGCACTATGGGACTCAACTGCTGTGGTCATAAGTCCCCTTGAACTTAGAACTACTTAAACCTAACTAACCTAAGGACAGCACACAACACCCAGCCATCACGAGGCAGAGAAAATCCCTGACCCCGCCGGGAATCGAACCCGGGAACCCGGGCGTGGGAAGCAAGAACGCTACCGCACGACCACGAGATGCGGGCTATACTGGAAGTGTCTTTGAAATACTCTCAGCTCTGCATTCGTTCACTCACATACATTTATAGGACTGCGTAGGAATTAAACGAGCTGTACAGAGGTATATAATGAAGTACAGCTCCATATGTGCTCAACATTCATGAAATGGATGCAAATGACCCACTGCACTGTGATGATTAGAGACGTGTCTCGCTTTTGTTCGTCTGATCAGTGTCTCCTTGACAGTAGACGATCTGGTGACAGAGCACAATAAGCAATGATTCTCCAAGTCCTTTAATCCTGGGGTGGAGAGGTTTTGGAACTAATAGTTGTAGAATGGAAGCTGAATACTGCCCACTGCGTCGCAAGAAAGGTAAACACTTGTATCATACTAAACACTTTTATCATATTCCTTAACGCCTGGGTACCAAACTGTAATATTGCAACAAGATAAAGCAAGACCATATTCTACAGTTCACGCGAAACGTGTTGAGAAATGTATGGCCTTTGTCTAGCCTGTCCGGTCTCCTAGTTTGTCACTCAAAGAGCATGTCTTGGTGCAATAGGAAGACGTATACCACCTTCCAGCCATTACTCTTTATGAACTGAAACAGCTTTTTTTCCATTCAAGACATAAATTCCTCAAGATGACATTCGGAGGCTATTTCAGTCCGTACCATAAAGAATACAAGAGCATATTAGTGCCTGAGGGGATAACCTAATACAAATGTTAACGATGGACAAGTTCCAAATGATATAAAATTTAATGACTTAATATCCGTTGTGTGATGAACATCTCCACGAAATATGCTTCACATCGGACTTTTGCTTCGTGGTGTAACACTTATCACTACAATCAGTGTAGGGAGGTGTGAGTAAAGCTCTGTAATCTGCAGTTTTTCTAATATTGTGAATGCAGGGCTGACTTCCCCTGAAGTCATAGGTTGGTTTGTTACGTACAACCCATCCAAATTTCATCCGTGCGTGTTTATTAATTAAAAAGAAATTCACAATTTAGCTAAAAGAAAAGCTGCGTCGTTTTACCCCAAAAATGGGGTTAAGCCTCGCAGTGCTGGTCTCTGCTCCATTTGAGATAAACGTAGATAAAAATGGAAGGCTGCATAATAAAAACACTTGAAATAAAAGTGTTGTGTTGTAGCCAAGTTACCCAATACAACATCGAACTGAGATTTTTCGTAAATCTGAACCTCATGCGTAAAAATACTTGCACAAAAATAATACTTTCTTCTCCATGGAAAGGTGGATTAGTAGGGTAACCTTAAAGAATTCAATCACTGAGACTAAGGTGTCTAGGTACCTAATACTTTGCTGCTATTACTTTGTCATATCCTTTGACTCTTCCTTATAGTCCCAGACCCTTGTTCTTCTTCTTCGGATACACCTTCACCAAATAGTAATTCCATATTTCTATCTAAGCTACTGTCATGATATGAGAAGGATAATCTGTTTTCTTCCTTTTTTGGTATTGATGTAACGAAATCTAGCTTACATCGTATTGTTCCCATAGCACTTTCCTTTCTTTCTTTGGCACTTCTTTCCTTCACAACAGCAAACTTTTCTTTTCCAGTGTGTTCTTCTTCTATTCGTTCTTTACTGGATGTCGACATTAGAATCGTAGAGTTAATGTTTTGCAGAAACGTCCATCTAAATCTTTCTCTTGTACAGTGGAATTATATCTTCAGATGAGATAATCTCACATAGTGTAGGTTGAATGTCATCTTATACGGTGTTCGATTTTTGGGACCAACTGGAAGAATTATTTCGAAGTAAAATTAAGCTTAACTGCAATAGTGTCCACTACTAACTCGCTGATTCTTCTTTTCAAACCATGCATTATAGCCGGCCGGTGTAGCCTAGCGGTTCTAGGCGCTACAGTCTAGAAGCGCGCGGCCGCTACGGTCGCAGGTTCGAATCCTGCCTCAGACGTGGATGTGTGTGATGTCCTTGGGTCAGTTAGGTTTAAGTAGTTCTAAGTTCTAGGGGACCGATGACCTCAGAAGTTAAGTCCCATAGTGCTCAGAGCCATTTGAACCAAGCATTATAAAACGTTTTAGTGAAGCATCAGAATAGTTACATTGAGTAGTAAAAAACAGAGTTACCTCATTATCTAACCTCCGGAGCAACCTGCTGGGGCAAACTATCAAAGAACAATAAGTTACAAGAAGACGAACCAACAAGCTGGTGTCAACTCCTGACTCGATGGCATTCAATTAAAAATCTCGGTGCAGGTTCTTACCCCAGGCGGGGCTTTACCCCCACTTACGCTATCGGGCTCGAGAGTGTACTGTTAGAAGTGAATCAAATAAACCTGAAGGAAGAAGAAGAAAACGCTCGAAGACACGGACAGGTTTAATGAACTCTGCACTAAAAAGTTTCTGTGAAAGATACGCACAGCAGTCAGCAGGTAATGTCACCAGACCGGACGAAGCAGGCGTTAATTGTAAGGCGGACACATACCCCTGGCCTGCTGAGTACAGGTGTCGGCTGCCGGCGGCGCATTACGTAATTACGTTATTACGTAAAGGCCGCGCTGCAGAGTTATGTGCCGCATTACCTGTAATGAGAACGCACGCACCGGGCGCTCGCTACGATAAATCTGCCGGCACGCCTTCATTTGCGACGACACCGGAGCCTCCGCCGTCCCACGCCTCTCTGCCTCCCGCCACACGTGCCACGCGGTAACAGGGGCGCTTTAAGCCCCGCAACTGTTACTACTAGCAGTTTCCATCAGCACATTCCACATTTTCCATCACGTCGTACAAAAGAACGCAACGAAGAGGAAATGTAGCTTCTAGTGCATATTGACATTTCTGGACGGCAATTAGGTCGGTGTATAAGTCCGTAGCGTTTTTATTTTACGTGTTGGTATTCCAGTTGCTGTTGGTTTTTTTGTAGATTGCCATCTTTTGTTTGTAATTCACTGTTGCTGTTTGATTTCACATATTGTTATTTTATCGTTTGGAGATAGGAAACGGAGCTGTGGAAGCTAGAAAATGGAGTGCCAAGTGGAGAAATCAGAGCATTTCCGACATATTCTTCTGTTTGACTTCAACAGAGGGGTAACAACAGCGGTTGGTTGTTTTGGGGGAAGAGACCAAACTGCAAGGTCATCGGTCTCATCGGATTAGGAAGGACGGGGAAGGAAGTCGGCCGTGCCCTTTCAAAGGAACCATCCCGGCATTTGCCTGGAGCGATTTAGGGAAATCACGGAAAACCTAAATGAGGATGGCCGGACGCGGGATTGAACCGTCGTCCTCCCGAATGCGAGTCCAGTGTGCTAACCACTGCGCCACCTCGCTCGGTAACAACAGCGGAGGCAGCCAGAATGACTTGCGCCTTGTATGCGAATAATGCCAAGAAAATGGTTTTCTCGTTTTAAGAATGATCGTTTTGACATAAGTGACTCTCCATTGTCAGGATGACCTTCAGAGTTTGATGATAATCGTTTCTATGCATTAATCCGCAATGACTACCAAGTGTGATGAACTGTGATCATTCCACCATCGTACGATATTTGTATCCAATGCTGTAAGCCAAAATCGCTAAAATCAGCGTGTGGCTGTTTGTGCATCTCTGCTTGCTCATCATGAACAATACTGACCATTCCTATCTTGTATCGTTACTGGTGAAGAGAAATGATGTCTTCATGCAAACATAAGGAAGTGAATGGGATTGTTGAGCCCAAACAAAGCGGCAAGTCCTCGTACAAAGACCTACGCGCTCCCACAGAAGATAACGGTATGCATCTGGTGGAACACTTCCCGAAAGTGTTACCGTCACTGCTGACATTTATTGTCAACAACTGAGACATCTCGCAAACGCAGTGTAACAACAACGACCAGGAAGACTGCATGATATTGGTGCTGCTCCGTGATAACGCCCACCCTCATTTTGTTAGACTGACAAAAAAACTATGCGGGAACTGTGTTGAGAAGTCATTCCGCACCTACCTTATTCACCTGATCTTGCGCCCTCAGATTTTCACCTTTTCCGGTCTCTATCGAACAACCCTCAAGAGACTTCCTTCCCGGATGAAAATGCGCTCCGAACATGACTCGACGAGTTCTTCGCCTCAAAACCATTGCGGAATCGAAATGTCCCAGCGTTGGCAGACCGTTGCAAATAGCGAAGGAGAATATATTATTGATGTCTGAAGTCTGTTCAAAATTGTTCAAATGTGTGTGAATTCCTAAGGGACCAAACTGCTAAGGTCATCGGTCCCTAGACTTACACACGACTTAAACTAACTTACGCTAAGCGCAACACACACGCCCATGCCCGAGGGAGGACTCGAGCCTCCGGCGGGAGGGCCCGCGCAGGCCGTCACATTACTCTTCAAACCGAGCGGCCACTCCGCGCGGCCTGAAGTCTGTGCTACATGTATCTCTTGTATTTATTAAACTGATGGAAAAACGCAACTCACTTAGGTACCAACCTAATATTTCAGTTTGGCCATGATTTAGGGGGAATCTGCCTTCAACTGAAGTAAGAACCCAGATCAGGTTCTCCAGTTGACGATTTGAACCTGACCTCACTAGATGTGAGTCCACTATCTTAATTACAAATAGTACAGTTCCATTTATTTGTTTACTTTAAATCATAAAATATCAGGCGCAGATCCCACGAACGGTTCTGAGAGGAGGGGACACATTTTGCTACTGTTTTCTTCCACCGCACCCTCTTCGTATATAACTTGCTGTCACCCCCATTCTTACGTGTCACCGAAGTCCGTGATTTTAATAAAAATAACAGTTCAATATATAAATATGTTGATATAATAATACTAATAACAATAATAATAGAAATGTTGGATCAGTACATTGTTCAACATCACTTCCAAGATACTCCAATTTAAAGAAATTCATGATTTTAAAAGCAACTGTCAGAATAATTTATATCTGCTTGTGTCATCCTGTTGGCTAAGAACCAAAATAACAAGAAACTCTCACAACTAATAACGTCAGATTATACAACACATAAAATCGAAGCGTGCATTCATCGTGAAAGGGATCTGTTATATCTCATCCATAGTAGTTAATCTTGCTGTTGTGTTGTCTCTACATCTCATTATTTGTTTGCGATAGTAGGTGACCTCGAAGAAAGAAAAGACTTTTCTTTCTTTATTTTCATCTCTGTGAAGATAATATCAGCAATATGAGCTTTCCACGAATCTTGTGTCTGTATCTGAATGCGTGGTAAATTGAGTTGAAAGTATTTTATTGTGGGTGATAGAGTTCGCAGTCTGCTAACTCATGTTTTCCGATCTTTGGGATACCAGGGTGTGCAGAGAGGTTAACTGTAGCGGCGCGACTGGTACCTTGGTGAGCGTAGCTCCGCTAGGTTAGCAAGGAATGGCGGGCCTCTTTGGAGTACTGCACCACTCCCCACCCCAGCTTTAAGCGAGCAACCAAGTGGCAGGACCTTGCATAATGCAGATGACGTTGCAATTCGCTCTGCAGTGGGTACAAGGAAGGTATTAGAATGTTGTTTAAGTAAGTTAATATACTAACTTATATTCTTTCAGTACCACGAAGTTGTTAGAGGTTTTACTTGTTTGAATGAATGAGTTATTGCTTTTAAGTGAATTCTTGTGAATGTCGCAAAAGCGCTTTGTTTTCATGCTAAATGCCGTGTGCCTTTGATTACACAAAGTAATTGTACTTTGTTTGTTGCTCAATGTAAATTCATTGCCATCGTGTAGAATATTATGAAGCAAAAAAAATACGCTTTATGTCGATTGATCTTAAGTCATTAATAATCAATTATTTTATGTGTGTGCAAGATATCATTATTACGTAATTTTGAGTTGAAATGTTCATGTTTTTCTTCTTATGGTTGACTAGTGTTGTCACAAGCCCATCTGATAGTCCGTAGGCCACTGTAATGTTGCTTAATAAGTAGAACTCTGTTTTATGTTTCTATCTATGCCTATAGGTGCGGTACATTTGTGAACTGAGTCCGAAATCTGGAATTTAGCTTAGCGTTTTGAGCTACAATCATGTCTAGTCATATGCCCATCAGACAGGCCCTAGAAATGTTTCTTAATGAGTGGAACTCATCTTTCTGAGTCTGTCTAATACCTTCATGTATAGTAAAATTTGTGTACTTTCGTAATTCTTGAATTACTTTTTTGTCCGACTTTGCCACCTCCACGTGAACAGAGTTGTACTTCTGTCTCGTGTGTATTGTAACGTTTGCATAATCCACTACTGCACGAGAAAAGTCTTTAGTACATGCGCTTGCGAATGCTGTCCTTTCTGCGTAACTCTACCACTTGTTCATTCTCAGTACCTTGATGCAAAGCTGGCCGTTGTGGCCGAGCGGTTCTAGGCACTTCAGTCCGGAACCGCGCTGCGGCTACGGTCGCAAGTTCGAATCCTGCCCCGGGCATGGATGTGTGTGATGTTAGGTTTAAGTAGTTCTATGTCTAGGGGATTGATGACTTCAATTCCCATAGCGCTTAGAGCCGTTTGAACCATTTGAGCCTTGATGCAAACGGCACCATAACGTACAGACACATATAAGAAAATGCTACCCTCTCTATAAAATATCGTTCAGTAGTTTCTCTGTCTATTCTGTTTAATGAGATTTGCTCCTTTAGTGTTCTTTAAATCCCAAGTGAAGATTATTATGACCCTAAGACTACTATTTCTTGAGTACCCGCCAAATTCACGGTCAAATTTGATAATATGAACCATCATTTGGTGTCTTAAGCACATTTTGGTCCGGTGAACGCCAGTTGGTCATGGCTACATACACTCCTGGAAATTGAAATAAGAACACCGTGAATTCATTGTCCCAGGAAGGGGAAACTTTATTGACACATTCCTGGTGTCAGATACATCACATGATCACACTGACAGAACCACAGGCACATAGACACAGGCAACAGAGCATGCACAATGTCGGCACTAGTACAGTGTATATCCACCTTTCGCAGCAATGCAGGCTGCTATTCGCCCATGGAGACGATCGTAGAGATGCTGGATGTAGTCCTGTGGAACGGCTTGCCATGCCATTTCCACCTGGCGCCTCAGTTGGACCAGCGTTCGTGCTGGACGTGCAGACCGCGTGAGACGACGCTTCATCCAGTCCCAAACATGCTCAATGGGGGACAGATCCGGAGATCTTGCTGGCCAGGGTAGTTGCCTTACATCTTCTAGAGCACGTTGGGTGGCACGGGATACATGCGGACGTGCATTGTCCTGTTGGAACAGCAAGTTCCCTTGCCGGTCTAGGAATGGTAGAACGATGGGTTCGATGACGGTTTGGATGTACCGTGCACTATTCAGTGTCCCCTCGACGATCACCAGTGGTGTACGACCAGTGTAGGAGATCGCTCCCCACACCATGATGCCGGGTGTTGGCCCTGTGTGCCTCGGTCGTATGCAGTCCTGATTGTGGCGCTCACCTGCACGGCGCCAAACACGCATACGACCATGATTGGCACCAAGGCAGAAGCGACTCTCATCGCTGAAGACGACACGTCTCCATTCGTCCCTCCATTCACGCCTGTCGCGACACCACTGGAGGCGGGCTGCACGATGTTGGGGCGTGAGCGGAAGACAGCCTAACGGTGTGCGGGACCGTAGCCCAGCTTCATGGAGACGGTTGCGAATGGTCCTCGCCGATACCCCAGGAGCAACAGTGTCCCTAATTTGCTGGGAAGTGGCGGTGCGGTCCCCTACGGCACTGCGTAGGATCCTACGGTCTTGGTGTGCATCCGTGCGTCGCTACGGTCCGGTCCCAGGTCGACGGGCACGTGCACCTTCCGCCGACCACTGGCGACAACATCGATGTACTGTGGAGACCTCACGCCCCACGTGTTGAGCAATTCGGCGGTACGTCCACCCGGCCTCCCGCATGCCCACTATACGCCCTCGCTCAAAGTCCGTCAACTGCACATACGGTTCACGTCGCGGCGTGCTACCAGTGTTACAGACTGCGATGGAGCTCCGTATGCCACGGCAAACTGGCTGACACTGACGGCGGCGGTGCACAAATGCTGCGCAGCTAGCGCCATTCGACGGCCAACACCGCGGTTCCTGGTGTGTCCGCTGTGCCGTGCGTGTGATCATTGCTTGTACAGCCCTCTCGCAGTGTCCGGAGCAAGTATGGTGGGTCTGACACACCGGTGTCAATGTGTTCTTTTTTCCATTTCCAGGAGTGTATAAAGTAAAATCGAAGGGTTGCTCCTCATTGTTGTGAGATATTAGTAAATCGTTGATTGTTTCCAGCTAGTAACTAAATACATTTGTCTCATCAATTAAGTTAATGTTTCTGTATCAGCGAGTTTATATTTATGTCACTTAGTATAAACGAGCTCATCGTTAGACCGTGAAGCTACGTCTCCCGGCAGCCGCGTGGTCCTCTGCGTTGTGGCGCCATACAGATGCCGTGTGGAGAACTCTGCTGACTGTTGTGCAAATTTCCCAAACCATGAAGCCACTACTGTATGGTCAAACAGCTCCTCAAATGGCATCACGAGGCTGCGTGCACATCGCACCAGTTATCCCACCACGGAAATATCCTGGCAGTACCGGGAATCGCACCCGGGTCCTCCGCATGGCAGCAGTCATCTACGTTTATCATTCCGATTCAGTGGCGACTAAATAACCTCGTAATACTTATACACTGAAGCGCCAAAGAAACTGGTATTGGCATGCGTATTCAAATACAAAGGTTTGTAAACACGCAGAAGACGGCGTTGCGGTCGGCAACGCCTACATAAGACAACAGGTGTCTGGCGCAGTTGTTAGCTTGGTTACTGCTGCTACAATGGCAGGTTATCATCATTTAAGTGAGGTCGAACTTGGTGCTACAGTCGGCGCACGAGCGATGGGACACAGAATCTCCGAGGTAGCGATGAATTGGGGATTTTCCCGTGGGACCATTCCACGAGTGTACCGTAAATATCGGGAAAACGGTAAAACATCGAGTCTCCGACATCGCTGCGGCCGGAAAAAGATCCTACAAGAACAGGACCAACGACGACTGAAGAGAATCATTCAACGTGACGGAAGTACAAACCTGAAGCAAATTGCTGCAGATATCAATGCTGGGCCATTAACAAGTATCGACGTGCGAACCATTAACCGAAACATCATCGATATGGGCTTTCGGAGCCGAAGGCCCACTCGTGTATCCTTGATAACGGCACGACACAAAGCTTTACGCCTCCACTGGGCACGTCAACACCAACATTGAACTATTGACGTCTAGAAATATGTTGCTCGGTTGGACAGTCTCATTTCAAATTTTATCGAGTGGATGGACGTGTGTGGGTATGGAGACAACCTCACGAATCCATGGACCCTGCATGTCAGCAGGGGACTGTTGACGCTAGTGGCTCTATAACGGTGTGCGTGTGTGCACCTGGAACGATATGGGACCCCTGATACGTCTAGGTACGACTCTGACATGTGACACGTACGTATGTATCTTGTCTGATCACCTACATTCATTCATGTCCATGTGGATTCCGACGGACGTGGGGCAACTCCAGCAGGACAATTCGACATCCCACACGTCCAAATTTGCTACAGAGTGGCTCCAGGAACACTTTTATGAGTTTAAACGCTTCAGCTGGCCACCAAACTCCCCAGACGTGAACATTATTGAGCATATCTGATGCCTTGCAACTTGCTGTTCAGAAGAAACCTCCACCCCGTCGTACTCTAACGGGTTTACGGACAGCCCTGCAGGATTCATGGTGTCCCAACCGCCGTCTGCTTCACGTCTGCTGTGCAGCGAGCTACCTTAATTTAAGTATTAACTGTATTTTTCTTACTTGTCACTTCTTCTTCCGTGTGTTTTTGCTTTTAGGAAGCTTTATTTGTCGAGTGCTGTTAATAGTGTTCCGTAGATTTCGTGTTTGTTTTGTCTGCTGTGTAGCGAGCTACCTTAATTTAAGTATTAACTGTATTTTTCTTCAGAACCATCGTACAATATGCGTTAGATGAGTATGTGCCAAGCAAGATCGTAAGAGATGGAAAAGAGCCACCGTGGTACAACAACGGAGTTAGAAAACTGCTGCGGAAGCAAAGGGAGCTTCACAGCCAACATAAACATACCCAAAGCCTTGCAGACAAACAAAAGTTACGCGAAGCGAAATGTAGTGTGAGGAGGGCTATGCGAGAGGCGTTCAATGAATTCGAAAGTGTGGTGTCACCGCCAGACACCACACTTGCTAGGTGGTAGCTTTTAAATCGGCCGCGGTCCATTAGTATACGACGGACCCGCGTGTCACGACTGTCAGTAATTGCAGACCGAGCGCCGCCACACGGCAGGTCTAGAGAGACGTCCTGGCACTCGGCCCAGTTGTACAGCCGACGTTGCTAGGAAAGGTTCACTGAGAATTACGCTCTCATTTGCCGAGACGATAGTTAGCATAGCCTTCAGCTAAGTCATTTGCTACGACCAAGCAAGGCGCCAATTATCCTTTGCTATGTATCTAATGAAGCATGTACAGTAACAAGACCAATGTTCACCAATTGTGGATTAAAGTTAAGTATTCCAGCAGATACGCACTTTTCTTTATAGCATTCATTACGTATCCTGTTTCAGACCTCACGCCAGCCTGCGTGAGTTTAAGCACGTGCCTTTCGCTTACCCGTCACTGTGGATTGGCTGTCTGGCCAGTCCACAACAGAAAGTAAAGTTCTATGTACTGACTAGGCAGAAAATCCTAAGAAATTCTGGTCTTTGTCAAAGCGGTAGGTGGATCAAAACAAAATGTCCAGACACTCTGTGACCAAAATGGTACTGAAATAGAGGATGACAGACTAAAGGCCGAAATACTAAATGTCTTTTTCCAAAGCTGTTTCACAGAGGAAGACTGGACTGTAGTTCCTTCTCTAGATTGTCGCACAGGTGACAAAATGGTAGATATCGAAATAGACGACAGAGAGATAGAGAAACCATTAAAATCGCTCAAAAGAGGAAAGGCCGCTGGACCTGATGGGATACCAGTTCTATTTTACACAGAGTACGCGAAGGAACTTGCCCCCCTTCTTGCAGCGGTGTACCGTAGGTCTCTAGAAGAGCGTAGCGTTCCAAAGGATTGGAAAAGGGCACAGGTCATCCCCGTTTTCAAGAAGGGACGTCGAACAGATGTGCAGAACTACAGACCTATATCTCTAACATCGATCAGTTGTAGAATTTTGGAACACGTATTGTGTTCGAGTATAATGACTTTCCTGGAGACTAGAAATCTACTCTGTAGGAATCAGTATGGGTTTCGAAAAAGACGGTCGTGTGAAACCCAGCTCGCGCTATTCGTCCACGAGACTCAGAGGGCCATAGACACGGGTTCACAGGTAGATGCCGTGTTTCTTGACTTCCGCAAGGCGTTCGATACAGTTCCCCACAGTCGTTTAATGAACAAAGTAAGAGCATATGGACTATCAGACCAATTATGTGATTAGATTGAGGAGTTCCTAGATAACAGAACGCAGCATGTCGTTCTCAATGGAGAGAAGTCTTCCGAAGTAAGAGTGATTTCAGGTGTGCCGCTGGGGAGTATCATGGGACCGTTGCTGTTCACAATATACATAAATGACCTGGTGGATGACATCGAAGTTCACTGAGGCTTTTTGCAGATGATGCTGTGGTGTATCGGGAGGTTGTAACAATGGAAAATTGTACTGAAATGCAGGAGGATCTGCAGCGAATTGACGCATGGTGCAGGGAATGGCAATTGAATCTCAATGTAGACAAATGTAATGTGCTGCGAATACATAGAAAGATAGATCCCTTATCATTTAGCTACAAAATAGCAGGTCAGCAACTGGAAGCAGTTAATTCCATAAATTATCTGGGAGTAGGCATTAGGAGTGATTTAAAACGGAATGATCATATAAAGTTGATCGTCGGTAAAGCAGATGCCAGACTGAGATTCATTGGAAGAATCCTAAGGAAATGCAATCCGAAAACAAAGGAAGTAGGTTACAGTACGCTTGTTCGCCCAATGCTTGAATACTCCTCAGCGGTGTGGGATCCGTACCAGATAGGGTTGATAGAAGAGATAGAGAAGATCCAACGGAGAGCAGCGCGCTTCGTTACAGGATCATTTAGTAATCGCGAAAGCGTTACGGAGATGATAGATAAACTCCAGTGGAAGACTCTGCAGGAGAGACGCTCAGTAACTCGGTACGGGCTTTTGTTAAAGTTTCGAGAACATACCTTCACCGAAGAGTCAAGCAATATATTGCTCCCTCCTACGTATATCTCGCGAAGAGACCATGAGGATAAAATCAGAGAGATTAGAGCCCACACAGAAGCATACAGACAATCCTTCTTTCCACGAACAGTAAGAGACTGGAATAGAAGGGAGAACCGATAGAGGTACCCTCCACCACACACCGTCAGGTGGCTTGTGGAGTATGGATGTAGATGTAGATGTAGATGTAGATGTAGATTTCAGTTCCCTCCAGCACTGCTTCAGACATTAGACGAGCCCATGCCACGTCGTGTTGCGGCACTTCTGAATGCTCGCTGGGCCCTACACGATATTAAGCAGGTGTACCAGTTTCTTTTGCTCTTCAGTGTATTTTAAGATTTTATTTTTTTTATACATTGAAAATGAAACTACTCCAGCTGTATTTAAGATTTCATATTTATTTGGCTACTAGTTTTGACGTTGCGTCAACTTGATCTTCAGGCCCTATATAACACACCACACATAAAACAATGTGAGACATCAATAGTCTATGTGCTATTGTACAAATTAAATATATTATAAACCTGTTATATAAAGGATGACTTCATTATAAGTAGCTACATTTCGTTCATTTTCATTAAGATGCAATTTACCTTGACATTAGCAATTTACATGGTATAAACAAGTACAAATGGGGTTACATATACAGAGTTATTTCCATTACAGATCAATACCAGACATCTGTTAAGTTGGGGTATAAATAAGTCTAAGCGACAAACCATTTCTCTTAGAGATAATAATACAGGCATGAAACAGTACTAAATTTGTGTTACAAGCGAATAATAATACCCTAAACACTTCATTGTGTGCACAATTTAACTAACAGGAAAAAAAAATGCATTGCCAATCGGACATATGTAAGGCATGATTCCATTGTTTATAAATAGTGAAATCTGGGTGGGAAAACCAGTGCTATTTACATAAAACACATGTAAACTATATACTAGAAAGCTATGGTTGTGATGTGCGAGTAGACCTCTGTAAGGAGTGGCTGAGATCGAGCAAACCAGCAGGTAACCTAGTCTGGGGGAGGGGGTGAAGTTAGGCAAGTAAATAGTGACCGAGGGAGCAAAAGACGGAATGGTCTAATAAAGCAGACGTATGTACGGGTACATTTATCGAAGTCGTAATCATAGCGACATATAGAGAGATGAAGACATATTGAAAGAAGTACTGTAACATGGGGCTTCATGTGTATAATGTAGCAATGTGTTCTCAACATAGGCCCCTCCTGTAGACATGTGGGTAAATACTTCTCACCTACAACGACCGACCAGTTATCTATGCATGTAAACTAATCCGTACATGTCTCTCTCACCAAGTGCAAATATATGTTACTGTACTTATAAAGTCAAACATTGGTCGTCACCATCGTATCAAAATTTAAAAAGGGGGATAAAACAATGAGGTGTGGAGTAATGCCAGAGGGAGCCGATATTAGATGGAGTATACATATATGGACAACATATCCAAGATCTGCAATCTAGACGTTGAAGTAAAATACACAGATAATACAGTTATGTATGAGTATTATGTTCAGAATAGTAAAGTACATATTCAAGATCTACAATCCAGACGATGAAGTAAGTACAAAGATAATACCGTTATGTGTGGGTATTATGTTCAAGTGACCACATAACATTTAACATGCTATGGGTGAATTTATTAATGGTTAAGTAAGGATGTACTCTCAGAATTTTAACATAGATGGGTGACAAAGGTTACTAATATCAGGTACACTATTTGGATGTAGTAGAAGAGACAAGAATACTTTACGAAATGTAACTACCTTTATATAACATGTTTATAATATATTTGATTTGTACAATAGCACATAGACTACTGATGTCTCACATTTTTTGTTTTATGTATGGTGTGTTATACAGGGCCTGAAGATGACGTCGACGCAACGTCGAAAGTAGTAGCCAAATAAATATGAAATCTTAAATACAGCTGGAGGAGTCTCATTGTCAATAAAAAAATTATACCAGCTAATGTCCCACCATCTTCAAATTTAAACATGGATGTACGAAGATTTAAGGTTTTAGTTCTCGTTAAGACGTTTTATCCGTAATCAGTGTGGTGTCTTGCCCACACGACGCTAATAGGGTGCCTGCGTGATGGAGCGTTCTCGGAATGCTACACAACAATTCAATCCATTAACATAGTACTTTTATTTCCAGAAAACAGACTGACAGTACTTGACTATAGCAAATGTCGCTAGCGAGAGGCGACATGAAAACGATACAGTCTAATAGCGAAACACTAAACGCAGACTAGGGCAAATCTAAACGGCCGAGGCTAGCAAGAGCTGCGTATACATTCACTTGCTGCAGGGGGCGCGCCTGGTGCGGCGTAGTGCGATTCCGCACACCGTTGGCCGCCCTTTCTTCACCGTCTTCTCTGCTCTTGCCTGCCGCCTCTTCGTTCCGGCGTTTGTGGTTACGCCGGAACAATCAGTATTTCACTTAGCTCTACAGTGGCTCTATGGCTACGCGAGTGTCTAAGTGAGGGGTATGCAGTTACTACCAGTAGCTTCAGCCTACATTTGGGAATGTCAATCTTCGTCATTTTTTCCTTAGTGGTGGAGAGTTTTTCCCTTTCTGTCTTACCTTGTACAGCAGCCTGTAGCTTACCGTTTCTGTCTGTGGTCTCACGTACAGTATCGGATTTGTGGTTGGCAAGAGACACGGTAAGACGGCGCAGGCGCGCATTTACCTGGCTTTTATGTTTTCTGCAGCCAATCAGGTCCCAGTGAGCAGGGTCACTGTCAAGCAACTTTATTTAGCTCATGTTAAACATAGCTTTCAGATTTACGGTATCTTTGCCATTCTCGACGCTCTTCGTTTTCACGCTGATTTATTCTCTGAAAACTGGCTAAGAAATCCGGAGATTCATGTATGTAGAAATATAAACGCCAACAGTAAAATTTATTGTTGTGGGAGGGGGGGGGGGGGGGGGGGAGAGGGAAGTAAGTGTCATGACTTCCATAACCACCCCTGCCGTCTGGATCGGAGTCAGTAAAATGTCGACTGCATATACAGGTTGTATATGTGTAATACCTTTGGGTCACATCCGACATTTACGTACGATTTTAATTAAGCTGCTGTTGTACATAACATAATAGTTCCGACGATACCGTACTTTTACTGGTAATTTTCTTATTTCCTTGAAACCAGACAAATTAAGTACATTTATTTGAGTGGTTGCCTGCGAGTGGATCGAATACACACATCTCGTTATGTGTACACGTCAAATCATACTATCATTTATTGGACAGCGAGACATATTTCAAAAATGGTTCAAATGGCTCTGAGCACTAAGGGACTTAACATCTGAGGTCATCAGTCCCCTAGAACTTAGATCTACTTAAACCTAACTAACCTAAGGACATCACACACATCCATGCCCGAGGCAGGATTCGAACCTGCGACCGTAGCAGTCGCGCGGTTCCGGACTTAAGCGCCTAGAACCGCTCGGCCACCGCGACCGGCTACATATTTCATAAGGATATGCTTCATAGGGAGCTAATTACTCAAAACTACCCATTATTAATATGTCGTGATTCGGTTTGGTCGTGTTATCTCGTTTCGGAAGCGCCATACATTCTTCGTGTATGGTCCACCGCCTCAATTTATCGTCTAAATGATGGAACCATTTTTACCACCGCAGGCTGCCAGTTTTAGTCCTGTAATGCACTAGCATATAAACGACATTTGTGGCCAGTTTCTAGCTTTCTTGTAAGTTGATTGGTATGTGCAACACCGTATGTGTAACATTTGACATGCGTATGAGTGAGAGCGTGTCTGTTTTCACATAATACGGGAAAAAATTTTTAAGTGTGACACACACATCATCAGTACCTTCCACTTGGTAGTGACCTGTGGCATAAACTGGCAAGTAAAGTAATTTATATGCATGTGGCATTAAAGGTATAAAACTGACAACCTGTGGTGCTGGAATTGGTTCCCTCATTTAGACATATTAGGGTGGTCACACTATTGCAGTCGAAGAATGGTTTCAGCAATTGAAAGGATGTAAAGAGCTACATTTTATTTAATAGCAAATTCAATGACGTAGCTACATTGAAGCATTGATTAGTTCGCGAGCATACTTAAAGTGAAAATGTTAATGCCGCAATAAACCTTTAAACAACGTGTCAGCAAATTATTTGAACCATTTTAAATTTTAGGGGAGAAATATTTATTGTTAAAACTTATCCATATTATCTTCTTGTAGTCCTAGTTGGATAAAATAGAAATAAACAGTGATTCCATACGAATCGTGCAAATCTATGATGGACAGCATTTGAAATGGTAATCACTTTTTTTACGTTTCAACCTTGTCTTCAACCAAAAAACGAGTTACAAAAATTTATGATCTGCAAACAATGGCGTACTTCGGTGCTCAGATCTCGTACAAAGTACACGAGTGTTCGTTATCGGCCGTCTTCTAAAGCAAGAATTGTTTTTTTTATTTTGTTTACAAAATCACCATATAATATTCATCAAGATTTATTTTAATTAATGAGAGCTCATTCAAACGAATTTTCAAATAGTGAATCTAAGAACTTACTGCTAGACTGTGCAATAGAGCGCAAAGGTTAATACATACAGACACTTGCCTAACAACGTCTCATAACTGTCAAAAGCATTGCATCCCAGCAACACCTCTCCCGGTCACTGAAAACTGTCCTTTCCAAAAAAATTACTCAGTACCTGACTTAACTGATTAGACGGGCAGTGATTTGAACCACCTTCCTTCTCCATGGTCATAAAGGTCCCTTCCGTTTCTTGCAACAGTTTCGTTAACTGTTGATAGTAAACAACAGCTTGTAAAGCTTTTTCTTGTTTTCACGCTGTGTCGACCATGTGACGCACACCATCTCTCTCTCAGAGACGTAAATGTGAGGCGCCATGAAGCAGAGAGGACAGTGCTTTGTTGATCAACGGCCAAAGCGGAAGCGTTAACAATATAGGCGAGTGTGATGGCAGTGTTTTAACGTGTTTTCGACTTTGTTGCTCTTTACTTCACAGAATGTAGTACAGCACGATACGTATGCAGGAGGAGAAGGAGGTGCCAGAAGTCAAAAGGGTTGGCCGTAGTTCTCTAATTCATCACTCGCGACGTCCTCTTATCTCGTCCAGAAAACCCCATTTAATGAAGTTTTACTTAACAGTAAAGCCTCTGATCATCATGTCCGTGGCACACTGGCCTGTCACAGCTATAAACAATAATAGAGCCCTCAGAAAAACAACTGTTTATATTGTTATTTATATTTAGACTATAAGTTGCAGGACTTCACGATCTGAAGAAATACAGCAAGTGATATAATTATTATATTTAATTTCTGAACCCCTCGTTTCAGGCTTTCATCCGACTTCAATTGGCTCATAGCAATTACGTAGCTATTACTGATGTTAGTATTTTGAATACTCTACATATCTCAAGAGAAAGAGGATTCTGTTTGACACGGATAGTTACAGTATTCAAAGGCAGTAAATAAAGTAGTGTGTGTGTGTATGTGTGAGAGTGGAGAAAGAGAAAGAGAGAGAGAGAGAGAGAGAGAGAGAGAGAGAGAGAGAGAGAGAGAGAGAGATTGCTTTTTAGTTATGTATTCGCCCGTTATTCATGAGTAGAACATTTGTTACGAACATATAATCCTAATGTAGTTATATAATTAATTTACCTGTCGGCAGTTTTGTGTGTGGATTAATGCTACAATTTTTTGTGTTGGTATCGCTCATGGCGAGGTAGCTCACTCATTCTGCCTTCGTAATAAGAACCCTGCTTAGTGTTCTTTTTTATATTTTTTTAGCACCGATGTTGTATTTTCTATAACATTCGAACGGTAACGGTAGTTAGCAAATATTGACAGGATTGTTTCTGTACCTGCAGTTCTGATATAGCATTGTCTTTTGGGTTCCAACTCTCTCAGGGCGAATAAAGTGAAATGCATTCAAAGAAGATAAATCTTGTGGCCAAGCTACAAAAATATTTCTGAATTAGTGACAATGTTTTAATATTATATGACACACATAGTCCAGTTTCGCATCAATCGATATTTCGGTATCACTCATCGGTACTGCCGTTACTGATTACGACTGTCTTTGGAGCTGGATCGCTGTCCCTTTCATGGATCTCCCGTTTTTGTAGCAGCACTTGTCGTATAAACAAGTTACACGGGAAGGCTACCAATCAGCACAAGCAGCAATAATATACCTTGAACCTTTGTAAGCGGGAAGAAAGGCCAACAGAAGGGGAAGCCGAGCCAGCAGCCTCCGATTGTCAGTCGTCCCGAGTCCCAAGTCGTGAGCCTGGCTGTTGTGGGGAGAATGGGAGCTCTGGACGGTGATCTATCTATTTTCCGCACGAATTCTTGCCGCCGGGATCCAATTACAGATCCAGATTGGCTGCGCGACCGTCCGTGGCGTTCCGCTGTCTGCCCTCCGCCTCCACTTCCGCCCCCGGGTCGGGCTGAGCGTCTTGGTGCTGTCTTTTCCGTTCACTGATCCCGCGCACACAACACACATACAGCTTCAGGGCCCACAGCCAGCTATACAACTTTTAAAGTAGCAAGAAATGACCATGTGGGCAAAATGAACGGTCCGATATCTTGTTCGTTTCGAAATGCTTGATACAGTTTTAGTCATGAAATTGATGACACTCTTTTATTAATGAATCACTCGATACATTTAAACCATAGCTGTTGCAGTATTATCTTTCGGCCAAGGGTAATTTTTCTCTTTTACGATTTTTACATCATAGTTAAACATCATATAAGAAACGATCAAAAAGTTTCCGTTTGAGAGAATTGCTGCACAATATATGCAAACCCAGTGCGACTCCGATGCTGTGTACAAACACTGTCATGTAGACAAGGGATTAATGTGGCCTTCAAACGGAAAGTTTTTGATTGCCTCCTATATTTCCTGTCAGAGAGGTCACAGTTCGTAGTAATTGACGGAAAGTCATCGATTAAAACAGAAGTGATTTCTGACGTTCCCCAAGGTAATGTTATAGGCCCTTTGCCGTTCCTTAAACGATGTGGGAGACAATCTGAGCAGCCGTCTTCGGTTGTTTGCAGAAGACTTTGTCGTTTTTTGACTAATAAATTCATCAGAAGATCAAAACAAACTGCAAAACGATTTAGAAGAAATATCGGAATGGTGCGAAAAGTGGCAGTTGACCTTACACAACGAAAAGTGTGAGGTCATCCACATTAGTGCTAAAGGGAACTCAAACTTCGGTTACACGATAAATCAGTCTAATCTAAAGGCCGTAAATTCAAGTAAATACCTAAGTATTACAATTACGAACAACTTAAATTGGAAAGACACATAGAAAATGTTGTGGGGAAGGCTAACAAAAGACTGCGTTTTATTGGCAGGACACTTAGAAAATGTAACAGACCTGCTGTGCGGTGTAAGATCCTTACCAGATAGGACTGACTGAGTACATCGGAAAACTTCAAAGAAAGGCAGCACGTTTTGCGTTATCGCGAAATATGTGAGAGAGTGTCACAGAAATGATACAGGATTTGGGATGGACATCACTAAAAGAAAGGCATTTTTCGTTGCGACGGAATCTTTTCACGAAACTCCAATCACCAACTTTCTCCTCCGAATGACAAAATATTTTGTTGACACCGACTTACATAGGGAGGAACGATTACTGCGATAAAATAAGGGAAATCAGAGCTCGTACGAAAAGATAGAGGTGTTCATTCTTTCCGCGCGCTATACGAGATTGGAATAATAGAGAATTGTTAAGGTGGTTCGAGAAATTCTCTGCCAGGCACTTAAATGTGATTTGCAGAGTATCCATGTAGATGTAGATGTAGATGTAGATGTAGACGTATATTTCACAATAAATGTCTTTCAACCTATTCTTTCACATTTGAATAAATAAACTACAACAGACGGAAATGGGTCTTATCCATATTAATCACCACTGGGATTCATTTTATATTTTTCGGTAAGCACAAACTGAGATATATGCAGTTATTCAAAATGTTCAAAGTTTTGTATTTGTGGCGATTCACAGCCTCCAGATGTTTAAAAAACGTTAACATGGTCCGTAGTAGACTGTAACGTGATTTTTACTTAATCTTGCGATTAGCTAATTTCGACTACTTGTCATTGTCAAGCCCCTGTAAAATCAGCATGGAAAAGCACTACATTGTCTGCGTACACCGCTATGTATAAATAACACTTTACACACCTCACATTGACATAAAACATTACTGCACAAATTTCTTACAATTTGTGCAGTAAGGTTTTATCTCAACGTGAGGTGTGTAAAGTGTTATTTATACATAGACATAGTGATGTGTGCAGACAATACAGTGCTTTTCCATGCTGGTTTTACAGGTGCTTGACAATGACAAGTAGTCGAAATTAGCTAATCACCGATTAAATAAAAATCACATTACAGCCTACTACGGACCGTGTTTACGTTTACTAAACTGTTACCTATTGTTCATCACCCCATGTTTACATTTGTGATATAATTAACATAAATAAATTCGCTGAAAATCATATATATAGAGCAACATACCTGAAATTGAAAATGTAAACGAAGACTGTATTAGGCATTAACTCTAGAAAGTTCGGAAGGAGAATCGAATTTAAATTAAAATGAAAAGACGACTATTGTGTAACATGTAAGTTGAAAAGTCAGGAAGCATGTACGTGAACTTTAGCCAGCGTCTATATCGATATTTGTAAAAAAAATCCAAAAAGTACCTTTTCTTGGATTTTCTGGAAGAGCGCCAAAAGCTGCCACAGTGCAACCACTTCATTTTTAGTTCTTCCTGTGCACTTGTTTTGAATTGTGATTTTTTTCTGGAAACTACTTTTGAACAGCTCTTTGTAATAGAAGCCGTTCTTTCAACATGGTTATAGAAAGCATCGGAATAAATTGTGAGATGGAGAACATACCCGTATTTCAGTCTCTTACCATAATGGACCTGGATATTAAAAGCAATTGCCGGCCGACGTGGCCGAGCGATTCTAGGCCCTTCAGTCTGGAACCGCGCGACCACTACGGTCGCAGGTTCGAATCCTGCCTCGGGCATGGATGTGTGTGATGTCCTTAGGTTAGTTAGGTTTAAGTAGTTCTAAGTTCTAGGGGACTGATGACCTCAGCAGTTAAGTCCCATAATGCTCAGAGCCATTTTAAAAGCAATTAATCTGGAGACATAAAATCGTGTCCTGGACAACTTAAGCAAATGAACCACAACTAATAATAGTAATTGCACATGAAGCACTTACTTCTATTAGTACTATTCACTGATGAAGTCACGTCTACAATGAATATAACCAACAGCACTCGTAACAATTATCGACAGTCGCAGGAAAATCCACAAGCTACAGTGGAAACCAGTTTCCAAGTACGTTTTTCGATCGATGTCTGCTGCTGCATGATCGGTAATATTTTGACAGGTCTAGCAATTTTAGAAGAGCGAATGAAGGCACAGAATTACCTGTATTTTATGGAAAACTCGTTTAAGGACGTTCCTTTGGCCACGTAGGCTGCAATGTTCTTCCAACATGACGGATCCGCTCCACATTGATCCAGACGTGTGAGAAAACATGTCAGCTCGATTTACCCTGATCGCTGGAATGGTCTTGGTAGCAGCGATATCGACAGACGTTAAGGCAATAGATTTTTGATCCTGGTGTTCGACAAAGAACGAAAGGCGAATATGAGAGATGAAATACTTGGTCGCATAGTGGACGCTGCTGCTCTCATTAGGAAAAGGGCAGAGACTCTCAGACGAGCCACTCAACTCGTTCTCCTAAGACTGCTCAAATACATTGAAGTTGACGGTCTGATATTCCAACCTTTATGACATTTATTGCGAATTGTATAACAGCCACTCAACTCGTTCTCCTAAGACTGCTCAAATACATTGAAGTTGACGGTCTGATATTCCAACCTTTATGACATTTATTGCGAATTGTATAACAGCTGTAACGTGACATGTACGATGATGCGTAGAGGTTAAAGAGTTAAAAATACTTGTTTTTCAACTGATACTTTGTAACGCGAGCTACGATGTTTACTGACGATTGTGCATGTGTACACCTGACAGTGTACGGGATAATACAGAAAATAAATTACAGTGAACATTCAATGAGTTCTATTTCAGAAACCACTAGAAAGAGGACATATGTCCATATCAGGGTTTTGCTTCAGATGATCGTTTCTGTTATATCCATGAATATTGCGGGTTCCCTCTGGAACACCCGGTGTACAGAGTCTATCACAGTTAATTGCGAAATCTGATATTAGTGAAAGTACACAATAATAGAATCAGAAACGTTCCACTTAAAGACGAGTCATTGTCGATGAAATTTTGAATGTGTGGTTACGGACTACCTCTGAGTTCGACATGAAATAGTGTCCGAGGTAGCATAAATGTTCTTGAGTAATCCTCCATTTAATGGCTCGTTTTTCATCCCTGGCTCACTTTAAGGAGAAATACAACATTAACTCAGCACGCTCTCATTTATAATCGCGTACTTGTGATGATCTTCTGTACTTTCCAAAATGACATCATCCAGGTAATTCTACGAAAGATATTTCCCAGACCATAACGCGCCTTCCTGCTCGCAGGTTGCATTCAGGCGTTTCTCGCTGTGTACGCCAACGAACGTCCCATCCGATGGAGTATAAAACGTAACTCATCTGGAGAGACTGTGACGCTACAACGCAGTCCTTTCTATGAATTTTTTCGCTTACTTAACACATGAAACTGTTTGTATACGATGTATTGTCTAGTGTAAATATGTATTGTAAATACTATGTTTAAATTATGTAATATTTAACACTGGCAAGTCAGGACATATTTAGTTAACGTTGAAGTCAGAGAGATTGTTTTGTCGTGCCGCTGGACGCCGGACCGCGCCAGCGGGCAGTAGTAGCAATGACGCCGTGCTCGGAGTAAGACGTACAGTCGAGTGCAGCTATCCCTAGCTGTGTTACATCTAACGGCTAGTGTGTGAATCTAAGTACAACGGGAAAGTAATGGTCGGCATATCTGGAAACATGGCCGGGCAAGTTATTATGGGTTAATGGACATAGTGCTGAAGAAACGAGGGCTTAAATGTGAAACGCACTGTGGGCCCAAGTCGCAACAGTAAAAGCCCGCTGCCACATTGTGTCGCCGCCATGGACTTCCGTCGATCCACCGACAACGAGGGAAGTAAGATCTACGTAATTTTAGTGGGATAAAATTGTAGAAGGCTTGCCAGTGACTGTGTTCTTCTCTGAAGTTGAACAATTAATAACAAGCACTTTATAATCGAAGTGTTGCAGTTACATTCCACCCGACAATAACACCAAGTACTTTCCTTCCGATTCTTACCTTATTGAACCGAGTTTGTCACGCCATTATCAAGAGAAAGTATGTTAATTATCAAATTATTTGCCTAGACGGTGAAGAGTAAATTTCAGACTGTTTTGAACGATTGGTTATCGTAGTTAATTGTTGCACTTAATAAGCTTACGCCAACCGTAGTAACTTAATAATAGACTGAAGTAATAAATTTGATTATTAAGATTTATTTCAATTCATATTCAGCTGAAGTTAGTTCAAGGATATTTCATGAAACTATAAAGCTTATTCCACCTGACAATCGCCCAATTAATGAATTATTATCATTCAAAACATAGTTAATCAATTATTGGCAATGTATTTCATAATCAGTAGATTAAACTGTGCGATGTACGTAATTTTAAAGACAGAATGACAGTCCATTATTCAAAATCTTGATAGATAATTGTCTGTGTTCTCAGCATTGATCTTAGCTGACAAATTATGCACAAAATAACTATCAAAATACTTATTGAAAGTTAACCATTAATGTTTAAGTGTAGTTAAATTGTTATGACATTGTTTTTTATGACTATTGAGCCTGACACAGCACTTACGTAAAAGTTCCCGTTCCACCTGCTGAGCTACAAACAAGCAAACTTTATTTCTGACACAATTATCCACGTACTTAACAGTACTGTCGCTCATCAGTTGAGCTCGCGACCGATTTTTTAATTGCTTTTACAACTTAATCATTTCTTTCGGCACAATTTCCACTGGCAAAATTTATTCCCAAATTATTTCCATTATTTCATTTACCGATTGTTATTGAATGAAATTACTCATCCAATAACGATCAAGTTATAACGTCTCCTGTTTCCCGCGGAATAATCATTATTTACTTCGGATTCGGATGCCTTATCCCTACACGGGTCAAAATTCTTAATTCACGGTCATTGTTAACTTGTAATTTCATAAATCCCGGGAAGCAGGGGGGTGTTATAAGACCACCTGTCGCCACTCATTGGACGTCCAGTTCAGTTGCTGCTGTGCAGATTCCATTCGTCGTCGCCGATGAGCAACACCCAACAAGGGTACACGAACCAGGCTCCTGTTGTGGAGTCCCATACACAGCAACGTACTGTGAACGGTCGTTGAGGAGACACTGTTGGTAGCTGCTTGGTTCATCTGGTCGATCAGTTGCTCAACATTTGCACGTCAATTCGCCCGTATACACCTCCACAGCCGTCGTTCACCGTAGACTTTAACCACGGTGGGACGCGCTCAGTTTAGAAACTTAACTGTATAGAAAATGCTTCCGACCTTCCACTTTAAGATAATGACTGTACTGTTTGAGGGCTTCCCCTCCCTCCCCCCCTTCCCCAACCAGGATACATGCTTTATATATTCCCACCATTCCCAGTGCTGCGACGAGCAGTCTGGGGTGGTTATTGTACATCGACGTCGAACACAGGCCGTGGTCACATTGATTTGACTGGGCCGTGTAGTATAGCTTGACGGAACTGTACAATTCGGGGTTCCAGTTCTTCAACTGAATCAAGGGGAGTGCTGTGCACTTCACTGTTGAGACGTCGCTAGACAGGAAATCCATAGGACTGCGGTCAGGTGATCCTAGAGGCCGACGCGCACACCCTACTCGATCTGTTCATAGTGGATACTGGGCACTCTTCTCGGTTTACAAGCCGCGTCGTTTCAAATAAAACACTCAAGCTTTGTGCGACTTTCTCCGCCATCGCCGTCGCGAGTAAAACTCCACTGCCTGTGGCTTTCTACTCCCTATGGCAAACCGCTATGACAGCCGCAAACCGAGGAGACTTTATTCAGGCATGCCGCCGCCAAAGAATCCAGGAACATATCTTGGATGGTATTGGAGTGTTAGACGTCCTCTTACAGGCGTCCTCTTACAGCAAAATGTGCCACATTTCCCATTCATATGGCGTAAAGGAAAATTGTGCGCTATTATATGGAGACTTAATCGAAAAGTTTTAGTTGTCTTTGTACCAACTAGGACATCCTAAAGTCAGTCAATAACTGCACATGGGCGACAGTCTCATTGACACTTCATGGTACCGTTGTTTACTGGGATCTTTCAGTATATTCCAAGATGCTACTCCAGGCGGGTGTAAAATCAATGTGCGCAACGGAAAATAATGAACGCTAAAATGATGATTTGGCCTTTCTGACTCTCCCCCTGAAGCAGATCTTAGGATCTCTTAATGCTCTTTTTTAACATGCAAATTACATTCTAAACATAAATGAATGATGAAGGTAACTAATACTACTAAATGATAAACGTTGTTGTTCAATATGTATTTATTATAGATTAAAATCAACCCTTTAAGTACAATTGTCTATATTTTCTAACTAAAGTTATTAATTAATTGCCCAAGTCTGCCCCTTATTATGACTTCGCAAACTAATATCAATAACGCGAAATGACTGACCTCATCTACGTACCAAACACTAGAAGACACTACTTTCAAAGATGATCTACGGTGGTGTGGAACCTCAGTGGAAATAAACTAACGTGATCACAGCTGTTTAGCTTTATAGCCCTAATAAACCGAAGCAATATGCGATATCACCGTATTTACTGCGTCCGGTGTGTCGAAGTGACAGTTCTCGTACTCGTCTGCGACGATGGAAGAACTCCAGCCCAAAATAAACTCTTTCAAACACCAGGACGGCAGAATGCGGTCCTCTGACTAATATAAATACTGTCTTCTCCTCTCTGTGTTCCACAGACGAGAAACGCGAACTCCCAGCCACAAGGACGGAGTTCAGATAACGTCTCAACGAAAGTATAGGCAGAAAAAGTGTTCAGTTACTGAACGCTGCGTACTCAACGACGACTTCCAACATGGAAGTGAAGTCCAGAATCGTATAGGTCCGCAACAGTACAGTGCCTAACTGTTCTAACTATAAACTCTCCTGAGAGCAAAGACAGCAAGTCTGTCTGTACTAACAAAGCTGATACCGAGCGACTATCACACACGGGCGCTCACAACGGAAGACCTCGTCTCTCCATCGCTGGCTTCCCAGCAAGGCTCGGATCCCCACCTTCGTAATTCCGAAAACGAATCATATTCCCGAAACCACGGAATATTCTCCCTCTCTACAGATTCTTCCGAACGCCGACCAACCATATTTTAGTCTTTTGTCGTCCAGCGCGGAAAGTTTGCGAGGAAAAACCTATACTCGTACAATGGTACGCTTCTGAGTAAAAATCATTGGAAATAACCCTGCCTGCGTGGTTTCCGAGGTGCCGCTTCTTCGTTCCTCTCACCTGCGTCCAAGATTTGCAGAGTTCGGAAGTATTATCCGCTTATCCTTCCGGCCCTCCTACAATAGCGGCCGGCCGCCCTTGTATTGTGTCTTCGCGCTCAGCTGTCCAGACCGTCTCGGCACTTCCTGTGTGGGGCTGAACCACCACACCTGTGTGGGTGTTCCACCCAGGACTTGAGTTCCACCTGCTGTTTCATTTCCACTGTCATTCCAACCACTACTAGTGTAGGCAATCATTCATTACGCCGTTCTGGTAATAAAGACACTCCGTCACCTTTCATGCAATAAGCGTTAACAATTACTTACAAGGCGTACGTGACAATGTCAGCCTCCTTTACATATATATGGTGTACAACCTACCACATGATACCTAATTGTGTTTGTAGATCATAGCAAAGTGTGTGGATGAGTGCTTGTAATGTGCGAAATTATAGCCATCTTACAATATATTATCGTATTCAATCACCAACTTTCTCCTCCGAGTGCGAAAATATTTTGTTGATGCCGACCTACATAGGGAGAAACGATCATCATAATAAAATGAGGCAAATCAGAGATCGCATGGAAAGACACAAGTTTACGTTTTTTTGCCTGCTGTTCGAGATTGGAATAATAGTGAATTATTGTGAAGGTCGATCGATGAACCCTGTGGCAGGCACTTAAGTGTGATTTGTAACATATGTAGACGTATTGATTGGCGACTCCATGGAGTGTTCTGTGCACCACGACCAGATAATGGATATAATTGGAAGGAGAAACAGCTTTGGTCGTATGAATATTGTTTAAAGGCATTTGAATTGTTACTTAGTGGCATTTTCGTACTACGAGGGCTATCCACAAAGTACATTGCGTTTTGGAATTAAAAATAAATAAAGTATTGGAAATTTCTTTTATTATATACAGATGAAAGCCACACTTAAATACTACTTTTCTACATAGTTGCCATTTAAATTAAGGCACTTATCGTAGCGATGGACGAGCTCGGAAATTCTTTCGTCGTAGAATTCGGCCGCCTGCACCTTCAACCACGTGGTTACCTCTTCTTGAAGCTGTGCGTCGTCATCAAAACGCTGCATAGCCAACCACTTCTTCATTGCTGGGAATAAATGGGAGTCGCTCGGTGCCAGGACGGGAGTGTACGGCGGATGATTAAACAACTCCCACTCAAAAGATTCGAGAACTTCACGCGTGGCATTTGCCGTGTGGGCCCGGCCGTTGTCGTGAATCAGCAAGATCTTTGAGCCCAACTTCCGAACTCTGCAAATGCACTTCTGAGGTTGTGCAGAGTTTGGCAATACCTTTGAGAGTTTATTGTAGTGCCTCTTTCCACGAAATCCACAAAAATCACACCTTTTCTGTCCCAAAAGAAGAGGTAACCACGTAGTTGAAGGCACAGGCGGCCGAATTTTACGACGAAGGAATTTCCAAGCTCGTCCATCGCTACGATAAGTGCCTTAATTTAAATGGCAACTATGTATAAAAGTAGTATTTAAGTGTGGCTTTGTGGATAGCCCTCGTATTACTATTTTTATATATTTGACTTCTCAGTTTTAACGTAATATTTACGAAAATTAAGAACGATATACTTCTAACTTCCCACGCCAAATGGTGGGTACTATGTTTTGCAGTAAGCAACCGTGTATATTTGATGTCATGTATGTTGGGTTCTGACCCAGTGCTTATGCGGAAGCGTATAACCACTGTTATAATAATGCTAGCTTGTCCAAAGGGACAAACGAGATGTACATCATCATGTCGGTTAAATATGATAACAAAATTATTTATCCACACCTACAAACTTTTTTGTAATGAACATTATGTTTCACGGCATTTTAATTATTACGTAATTGCAGTTTCGTACTATTACTATTTTTTATGTATTTGACTCCTTAGTCTTAACGTAACATTTTACGTAAATCACAAACGTTGTACTTCTAACTTCCCACGCCAGATGGTGGGTATTATGTTTTTTAAAAACCTGTGTTATACCTCATTTTATGTTATTCATATATTATTCTTTTTCATTGTCGTTTTCTCTTTACCTGTCCTGCACTCTGACAACTTATTATCGATTTGTTTTATGTTTTGTAAGTTTGTTTTTAAAAAACAATACGCCAATGTATTTTAGATGTTTCCTTCCCCCTTCGTCTGATATGTGTTTTACGTACATTTTAAATTTGAATTACTTCATGATTCACAAATGCACAAGTTATTTTGTGTTAATATCTCGCAAAACCAGTAATATTAAGTTTTCACGTGACACATGTCACATAGAGGGCGTTCCAAGCCCTGTCACACTGAGGTGTGCTGAACAGGTGCATGTAAACAGCGGCCTCAGTTTATGTGATCGCTCTAAGCTTGTTAATATCCGTGCCTAACAACTTTAATTGTATATTACAGGTATGTTCCTACCAACTGTTATGTTCATACGCAGGTGTATTTGTGATTTTCTGTTTTATACTCTCTGATCGTTATGTGAAATTTTTAACTTCTAGCACTTGTAACCTCCCCCTCACTTATCGACCTTAATGACAGTGAAAAATGAAACCGCGTGTACCTAATGGGAATTTTGGAAAAGCAATCGTCACCGAAGTTAACCTGTCGGTAAAGAGGGAGGAAAGGGTTACATCTAAATGAAAGGAAAAATGCAAGTGAAACTGGTGGAAATTCATTTTGAAATAGGGATAAAGTTAATAAAGAAAGTAAAAGTGCGGCCGTTACGTTAAAAATCAACTAGCGGTAACTAGATATTTGAGATTTGGGGGAAATTATGGTCGCCAGTCCCATGGACAATTACTATAATAACTGAAAAAGAAAGGTTATTACACATATAATTAGCACTAGAAGCGTGGCAACTGAAGGTTGACACGTGTAGTGTGAAAAATGAAAGTTTGTCAGAAGTAATAAATTTCGCTACACTTAATTTAGCAAAAGAATTAATGAAACCGGAAAGTCGAAAGTTAATTTAGTGACTGAAGTTAATAGTGAGCTTTCTTTCTGAAGCACATCGAAATACAGTTAGTCTTGGACTACCTCAACAATCATTTCTAAAGCTACTTGAATCTACGCAATTTAGAAAGAAGAGATTTAACTTTGAACTTGAATTAAACGATTCTGAACAATTAACAATAGTAAAATTTAGTACGTACCAAGCTGAGCTGCAGTCACAGGTAAGCTAAAATACGGTAACAAAACTCGCACTCTTAATTTGTGCTTGTGTAATCTAACTATTGTAGCCAGCTATGAATACTTAAATTGAACTTTGAAATTAAAGCAGTGAAATGGAATTATGCTGGCGTTTGAATTTCAACGACACTCGGGTTCATTTCGGAAAAGGAAGGGACCCTGCTTGGCAATGCAATTGGGACAATAAGCAACAAAGGTTCATGCTAAGTTGCTGTAATTTTGCGAGGCAAATGGAACAATTTGAAATGCTGAGGTCTGCCATACTGTTCTGAAACTTTACGTGCTTTTAGTCTTCCTTGTTGGTTGATTGAAGTTTTGAAGCCGTCGATCGAGGAGGTGGCGACAGTCACTCATTGTCGGCCGTCGCTGTTGCAGAAGCTGGATGTTGGCGCGCCTTTTTTCTCGACACGGTCACCAGGCGAAACAGGCTCTTGATGTGCGCCAGCTAATGCTTCCCGTCCGCGACACCATGTCAGAAACTATCATCGCGAGTCGAGCGCAATTACATGCTGCCAAACCCCGAAAGCGCGGCAATTCGCGGGAACGTCACACAACACACCTGCTCCACTCGCTACTCCAGCCAGACTCCTCCAGCTCTGCCCGCGCTCCACGCGGCAGAGTTAACACTATCAAAGATCCTACACCCTTTGAGTCTTCACACGACCTATCGATGTAATCGTTCGATAGCAGTTTTCCCTAGGCAAAACTCAGCGTAAAAATACAAATAATATTTACGAAACAAACCAATTATACATCGACATAAATGCATAAATATATATATACTAATAGTAAAACAATTACAATATGTAAAGCCACAGAAATGTCATATATTCAGGTAACAAAAATAAGGAAAACAAATTATAGTACAATAAATGGAAATAGGAGGATATGCATTTCCGGCGTTATACACTGAGGATGGTCACTAAGTGACCGAAAATCGATTTTGCGGATAATAAAAAAATACGACCAAAGCTGTTTCTCCTTCCAGTTATATATGCAGATGTAAATGTGCTTTTACCCATGTCACTTTTCGTTATCAACTACAGTACGCTTTGTGCGAAGAGTAACAAAATAAAAAGAGGGCAGTTACTCTTCATATTGTTTGCTTGGTTTTGGAAAAGAAACTGTAAAGTGTTATTTTAGTGTTTGGGATATTATTAGTCCATCAAAAGCTACCAGACACTGAAAACCAGAATTTATTCCTCAGCAGACAATATGTTTTCGGGCTTTTAGCGTAATGGATGATTCCGCTTCTGCACTAAGTGAATCGGCGCTGTGCTTTGAGCCGCTTTCAGATATTTACACTTTGCGTTACTCCTACCAGGCTGAAGTATTACTGGTGCCATGCCCCTCTTTGTAGCAGAGTTTATTCTGGACCCCACACAACTTTTGCTGTGCCTCCGTGACACACACCTCACTCAGTGCTTTCCTACCCTGACGGATGATATATCCAGGAAGATCATAAAGACTCGTATCGCAAGACTTGCTTAAATTTATTACTCTATCTTTGTTTGTTAGGTTTGACAGCCTTATTTCGAATGCGTCCCTTCTCATGTCTATAGTTCAGTAATGTTTTCGTCCCAAATGATTTATTGCTTATACTCCAGGTAGCATTCGGCGACAACTGACTGTTACGGTTGTATAGTTCCTTCTTATAGCATGACACATTTCGATAGGTCCGATGTAGGTGGTTGCATGATTATGATACTGGACCCGTATTTGGGAGGACGGCAGTTCAAATCTCGTAAAATCTAACCGGATTACGGTGCCCGTTGGTGTACCTAAATGGCGTACGCCAAATACCAGGCTTTATCCTTTGAAAATGATACAGCGAATTTCCTGCCCCATCGTTCCTCAATCCACGTTGGCCCTAAATTGCATTCCAACAGCAAAAAGCAGATCTTATCAGAAGAGCATGTGTAAAATATGATACGTAGCATTCACTCATAGCTAGACAAGAATTCTTCCTGTCTGGTGTTCTTTCACATATTTTGCGAAAGACAACGAAAACTATTTGTGACATTCGAATTGTATCTGACCCATATGTATTGTACCTGCCTTAGTAGTAACTGAGGATATCGAAACATTTTTGATAAAAGTTAATGTACGACAATAAAATGATAGATTCCTTAGTATGTGCCATAAATTTCAACTTGGTACGTCTGTCCGTTCCTGAGAGAGTTCTGAACAGTCGGACTGACTGAAAGACGGGCGGATAACAGAACTGTCCTATAAATGTTCTTTATCGGTTGAGATACGTGACCCTAAAAATAAAAAAATAAAGAATAAAACAATTTAACTATTTTAGTTTCACAGTCAGCATCAGATTAAAATATCTTACATTGTACAAATTGTGTCGGCAAAACAGAAATTATTATTTTAACATTCACGGTGGTCTTAAAGTAATATTGTACTTTGTACAAAAACTACAATAATGGTTAGCACGGTAGCGTTTGCGGCGTTATTAGTATCAGTGATGGAGAGTGTGTCACACGTCCTTTCAATACTAAGAAGTGAGATTCCACTGATAGTATCAAGTAGTGAGATTCTTCTGATAGTATCAACCTGCTATTAAGACTGGCAAAGCACTATAGCACAGTACACAACTTTAGTAGGACACATGAATCGTATCGACAGCAACTGCCGTGAAGTTTATCTTGGATTTCGCAAACAGAAATAAAAATGAGTGTTGCTGCTCCGTATAATAACGATAGTGTAATAGTCACGATATACAGTGTACTGTCTTCATAAATCTTATTTTGTGAACAAAACACTACAGATATTGTCACAACGCCCTTTTTTTTATAACAGATTACTGCCAGAATCGGTTTTTCAGCGTAAACGAAGCCATGTCCGGCAATATTTTAAGCGCCGAAAGCTTATTTCGGCAGACGTAAAATAACAGGCGTCTGCTAAAATTTTATTCAGATCTCGACGCAAAATTCTTGAATGTAATTTAAATATTCTGAATGTGATCAATGAGTATTAATGTATCTGTATATTTTTTCATCTGTAATGTATTTTCGATCTAGCTGAACTTTCATCTAAATTTTGCTCTTGGCACGGAAATAACATTACCTCTAATGGGACAAATAGTCGTAGTTGTAGTCTCGAAAGTTATTCTTTCTCAGCATTACAATAAAGAGGTGATATTATGATTGAAGAGTTAATTATATAGTGTTTATCTCATCTTTTTTAGTTCAGAAGAGTGAAATCAAAGACGGACGGTGATTCCCTTTTAAAAGGCTCCACGCACCAAGAACGTCAACTTCATCAGTTACTCTACGAATATTAACTAATAACGTTATTTTTATTACGAAGTATGGCCACTGAATGCTGATCCCATTATATCAAGTACAAAAGAGGGTTTACAAATTTGGCAAGGAAACAACTCTTTAAGAGAACACATTCTCGATTACTTATTCAAGAAATAATACAGGCTGGCGCGAAATAGACCATTTTTTTTTTGACCGTTCTAACTGAATCAAACTTGTTTAAGCAAATTGACAAGGAATTTATGAATCGGTTTGTGACTTTAAGAGAACGAATTTAACAAACTGTTTAGCAAAAATTATTATATTCATTACTTAAAAATGACGCTTGTGGCTGTAATACCTATTACTCTTCTGATTACTTGAATTAAATAAAAAGTCTTGCCTTGATCATCGCAGTCATAGTGCTGCAGATGGTGGTTGCAGAATGATAATTTGGTAGGCTATTCATGTCTGCATGAGGTGGAATTAATTTGCTACTACCACGCTGGATGCGGTAGCCATTTTCCTTGAAGGTGCGTTGCCTCCAATTCCATCTTACATAAATTTGGATATTCTTGCTGTCCAAAACCCACAATCTCTGGAGACGATTTTGGGACACAAATGCCAATGCCTCACCAACTTTCACTCGTCTAAATACCGTTTTAGCACTCACAGAAAATCTATACGTCGCCAGACATAGTGAAACCACATATATGCAACACGATACCCTTCCTGCGATTTCTGTATTTCGTTTCATTCTTTCTTTCCCTCGCACCGCTATCTCAAATGGCATCCACGCAACAGCGGGTTGAAAACCGAAAGTGGATTCCCGACATTTTTTAGATACAGTGTCAAAATGAATTTACAATTTTAAATAACCTATGAATATTATAGTCAACATGTTTTTTATAAACATTCGTTTCATTAAACAATATCTACCACTTAATTTGCTTTTTACAGATTTTCAGAGACCTCTAACATAGTTTCTGCACAGCGACAGCGATAACATAATTTATAAAACATCGAACATTTTATGTATCGATTTCTGTAATCCCAGGTCAATTGAAAATTTTTATTAAATTTGTAAGTGAAATTTGAGATGTTACGTTATACTACAACGTGGTAATTCCATATCTTTCAAAATATGTGCCTGTAGTAGTTTAAACTTCTGCATTCAACTGTTAGTCTCTTTTTGGTTGTAAAAATTTGGCCGTATACTGACGTTTGCTAAAAGCGGATAACTACTAAATGAGTAAGCGTAGCATCCACAGCGCTCAACCTGAGACTCAGTGACTAATCGTGACAGTGATCGAGATTTCATATTACATGGTCAACGGAATAAGTTTGTAGCTGCTAATGATATTGTAATACAACAACATACTTTAATCAGTGAAGATATTAGCAAAGTCTTCTTACTAATGGACTGAACCCGAAGAAAGTATGAATTCCAGCAGTAGTATTTATGTAAGTGCTGTTGCCTTAAGTTACAAACTAAATAAATAAAGAACTCAAATTACAATTACGGTTTAGAATGTACAAATTTGTCACCTTTGTGCCGTAGACAGTCTTAGGACAACTGGTATCATAGTGCTGAAATCTAGTCTCAGATGAGTTTGTAAACATCTCGCCGCACTTTAGTCTGATTTAAAGTAGCTGTCACTTGACGTTTGCACTACGAAGTTGCGGCGTTGTCACGTCAAGCACTGGCTGGAGGCAGCCGCCTCAGCGCATCGCTACCCCCGGCGATAGAAAATCGTTTTAAAGCCTGTATCTTCTACAAAAAGTAAAAAATTTCAAACCCACATATGATGAATATCTCTACAATGTCTCTCAATCTGTCAAATATCTGATATTAATCTTAATTAGGACAAGAGTTACGTTAATTTGGTTGAAACCATTTAAATTCTCGATTTCGCGAACAGCTTCTGACTTACGAAGTCTCAGACGGTGTTGAGGAAAGATAGATTAGGCAGAATTGGTGGTGGAGTGTTTGTGTCTGTCAGTAGTGGTTTATCTTGTAGTGAAGTCGAAGTAGATACTCCGTGCGAATTGGTATGGGTGGAGGTTTTACTTAACAGCCGAACTAAGTTAATAATTGGCTCCTTCTACCGACCCCCACACTCCGATGATATAGTTGCTGAACAGTTCAGAGAAAATTTGAGTCTCGTAACAAATAAATACCCCACTCATACGGTTATAGTTGGTGGGGACTTCAATCTTCCCTCGATATGTTGGCAAAAATACTTATTCAAAACCGGTGGTAGGCAGAAAACATCTTCCGAGATTGTCCTAAATGATTTCTCCGAAAATTATTTCGAGCAGTTAGTCCACGAACCCACGCGAATTGTAAATGGTTGCGAAAACACACTTGACCTCTTAGCCACAAACAATCCAGAGCTAATAGAGCATCATGATTGATAGAGGGATTAGTGATCACAAGGTCGTTGTAGTAAGGCTCAATACCGTGTCTTCCAAATCCACCAGAAACAAACGCAAAACAATTTTATTTAAAAAAGTGGATAAAGTGTCACTAGAATCCTTCCTAAGAGACAATCTCCATTCCTTCCGAACTGACTATGCAAATGTAGACGAGATGTGGCTCAAATTCAAAGATATAGTAGCAACAGCAATTGAGAGCTTCATACCTCATAAACTGGCAAGAGATGGAACTGATCCCCCATGGTGCACAAAACAGGTCCGAACGCTGTTGCAGAGGCAACAGAAAAAGCATGCGAAGTTCAGAAGAACGCGAAATCCCGAAGATTGGTTAAAATTTACAGACGCGCGAAATTTGGCACGGACTTCAATGCGAGATGCCTTTAATAGGTTCCCCAACGGAACACGTTCGAAATTTGGTAGAAAATCCGAAGAAATTGTGGTCGTATGTAAAGTACACAATCGGCAAGACGCAGTCAATACCTTCGTTGCGCAGTGCCGATGGTACTGTTACCGACGACTGCCGCTAAAGCGGAGTTATTGAACGAAGTTTTCCGAAATTCCTTCACCATGGAAGACGAATGGAATATTCCAGAATTTGAAACACGAATAGCTGCTAGCATGAGTTTCTTAGAAATACATACCTTAGGGGTTGCGAAGCAACTCAAATCGCTTGATACGGGCAAGTCTTCAGGTCCAGATTGTATACCGATTAGGTTCATTTAAGGTTACGCTGATACAATAGCTCCCTACTTAGCAATCATATACAACCGCTCGCTCACAGATAGATCTGTACCTACAGATTGGAAAATTGCGCAGGTCACACCAGTGTTTAAGAAGGGTAGTAGGAGTAATCCATCGACCTACAGACCTATATCATTGTCGTCGGTTTGCAGTAGGGTTTTGGAGCATATACTGTATTCAAACATTATGAATCGCCTTGAAGGGAACGATCTATTGACACTTAATCAGTATGGTTTCAGAAAACATAATTCTTGTGCAACGCAGCTAGCTCTTTATTCACACGAAGTAATGCCCGCTATCGACAGGGGATCTCAGGTTGATTCCGTATTTCTGGATTTCCGCAAAGCTTTTGACACCATTCCTCACAAGTGACTTCTAATCAACCTGCGGGCCTGTGGGGTATCGTCTCAATTGTGCGACTGGATTCGTGATTTCCTGTCAGGAAGGTCGCAGTTCGTAGTAATAGACGGCAAATCATCGAGTAAAACTGAAGTGATATCAGGTGTTCCCCAGGGAAGCGTCCTGGGACCTCTGCTGTTCCTGATCTGTATAAATGACCTGGGTGACAATCTGAGCAGTTCTCTTAGGTTGTTCGCAGATGATGCTATAATTTACCGTCTAGTAAGGTCATCCGAAGACCAGTATCAGTTGCAAAGCGATTTAGAAAAGATTGCTGTGTGGTGTGGAAGGTGGCAGTTGACGCTAAATAACGAAAAGTGTGAGGTGATCCACATGAGTTCCAAAAGAAATCCATTTGAATTCAATTACTCAATAAATAGTACAATTCTCAAGGCTGTCAATTCAACTAAGTATCTGGGTGTTAAAATCACGAACAACTTCAGTTGGAAAGACCACATCGATAATATTGTGGGGAATGCGAGCCAAAGGCTGCGTTTCATTGGCAGGGCACTTAAAAGATGCAACAAGTCCACTAAAGAGACAGCGTACACTACACTCGTTCGTCCTCTGTTAGAATATTGCCGCGCGGTGTGGGATCCTTACCAGGTGGGATTGACGGAGGACATCGAAAGGGTGCAAAAAAGGGCAGCTCGTTTTGTATTATCACGTAATAGTCGAGAGAGTGTGGCAGATACGATACGCGAGTTGGGATGGAAGTCATTAAAGCAAAGACGTTTTTCGTCGCGGCGAGATGTATTTACGAAATTTCAGTCACCAACTTTCTCTTCCGAATGCGAAAATATTTTGTTGAGCCCAACCTACATAGGTAGGAATGATCATCAAAATAAAATAGAAGAAATCAGAGCTCGAACAGAAAGGTATAGGTGTTTGTTTTTCCCGTGCGATGTTCGGGAGTGGAATGGTAGAGAGATAGTATGATTGTCGTTCCATGAACCCTCTGCCAAGCACTTAAATGTGAATTGCAGAGTTGTCATGTAGATGTGGATCACGTCATTACTGAAAAACTACTGGTGTCACAGCAAAATATTTTTTCCATTCATTACAAAAAATAGCCGGCCGAAGTGGCCGTGCGGTTAAAGGCGCTGCAGTCTGGAACCGCAAGACCGCTACGGTCGCAGGTTCGAATCCTGCCTCGGGCATGGATGTTTGTGATGTCCTTAGGTTAGTTAGGTTTAACTAGTTCTAAGTTCTAGGGGACTAATGGCCTCAGCAGTTGAGTCCCATAGTGCTCAGAGCCATTTGAACGATTACAAAATAATGCACTCGGCAAAGGATCCTTAAAAGTTTTCGTAGTGCATTACGATTCCTGTATATAAATTTCTGAAAACAGCGTTTTTAAGCAACCCTGTCAGTACTGATCTCGAAACAAGTATGGTGCTTAAAATCTCTATCTCCTATAAGTGTTACGTAAGTATTTTGAAATTTACGTACAGTATTGGTCTCAATGGCATCTATAAGCATATCAAATATCTTTTCTTAATTTTAATTAGGACCATTGTTACATTCACTATTGAAGTGTGAGAAATTTTCGCGCCGGAAAAGTTTTCTTCTTTAGATTGCAAAACTCGAAAACTATTACACACATTGAATAACATCTTGAGATTATATACAAAATGAAATAGAATTAAAATTCAGTCTAACTTACCGTAAGGAGATGACGAGAGCTGGCCAAACAGTATTTCTTAGTCTCACAACAAGAAAAAGAATTAATCGAAATAAATTCACAAACACAATATTTAATGGCAGTGAGTACACTACACACTAATCAGACAATGCGAAAACACCTCTTAATTCAGTCAGTGGAACTATCCGTTTGCTGCTCGTATTGACAGATATAATCAAGCCTTGGACACTTTGTTGTAAGATACCTTCATTGTTCCATGCGTCCTGTATCACTTCTCTCACGTGATGTACTACCTTCTGCCAGTCTTCCGATGTCACAAATTCAACTGCCTCTTTCAAAAGGCGTTCCACTTCGGTTAATGTGAATTTCTTATTTTCTGCAGTAATATGCCGTTTAAACTGAGCCCAAATCAGCTCTATTGCGTTGAAATGGCAATGGTAAGGAAGCAATCTGAGCACTTTATGCCCGTATTTTTTTGCTACTTCATCCACAATGTAAATCGGGTTCTTTGGCTTGCGTTGCGATACAAGTTCTAATAATTCTGCCCTTGTCAAATTACTGTCGAACTGTACCTTATGTTTCTGTAACCAGCTAACAATGTCGTTTTTCCTCGTTGCCATTGTGGGTGATTTATTTTGTATTACTGAGTGATAAGGAACGTTATCCATAACAATGGCAGTTTTTTTTGCTAAGTTTTTGAGCACAGTATTCAAACCATTTCACAAAAAGTATTGTGGTTCCTCTCTTCGTGGTAGTCGGCGGTCTTATTTGAACTGAATAGCAGCAGACAATTTGGAATGACACCTTTTGGATTTCCGGCACGTGCTACAATTATCCTTTTTCCTCTGCCGATCGGAGCTGCCATACCACCGCTGATGGAACCGTTCTGTCCAGCATTCACCCACGTTTCATCAAGCCAAACTAGATCATCAAAATATGCCCCCACTAATTCTCTAAGAAAGCGGCATCGCCAACCTGCAATATCTTGGCGTTCCATTAGTAACCTTCTGCCAGAGATGGATTTATAGTGGAATCCTAACATTTTCACGACTCGTAACAAAGACGATTTACTACCCTGAAAAACGTCAGCCGCTGTGAGGGTAGCATGTAGTTTTTTCAGTGTTGGATAATCCTTCCTCGAATAAAATGCGTATATTTGACGACGAATGGCATCTTCCTGAAAAGAGTCAAGTTTTATGACCCTCTTCTCTAGTCGCCTCTTTTTCCCAGGTTTCTCCAATTTAGATGATTCACTTGAGCCTTCTTTCGTGAATTTCTCCTAGCAGATTCTTATTACTGATCGTTTGCTAACTTGCAGAGCAGCTGCAGTTCGCTCCACCACCTTATCCAAAGGAACGAGAGGCCCTCCTGCATCCCTCTCTCTCTCAAAATACTCCCTTAAGGAACACACGTATTCACGCGCCTGACTGCGAATAACGACGCCATGTCCGCCATCTTTTAGAGGTTTCCGAGGAGTGTGCAGCCTCAGCCTCCCTCTCTTGCGACTGCTTTCATCAGACATCGTAAACACGCGAAGCTACAAGTCACTCAAATCTCTCACCCGCACGTCTACAACGGCTCGCTGAGGACTGACTGGCACAATACTTTTGTCAGCTCAGCAGAGCGAAGTGGCAACGCAGTGGCAGCAGACAGCGCCGGCTGCCATTGGTTTGTTGGTGGCGGGAGCCCTGCAGCCCGTTGCCTGTCAGGTGACAACTACTTTAAATCAGACTATAGGGTACGTAATGCAACTAGCAACATTTTCGAAAGTGATCGTTTTGGTGTACCATGTGCGGGGAGTCATAATAATGCAAAAGCGAACTGATTTCTGCATCTTTGAACACTTTTAACTCAAAGGTCAACGTCATTGTGACACTGTACTATTTCCCCACCTGCGTCTTTTCTGGGATTCATTCACCCCTGACCTCATTTTCAAGGAACAGTGCGCCACTGCATCGAACAGTACCAGAGTAAAACAGTCAATACCATCACTGCGCGATACCGATGGAAATGTTACCGACGATGGTGCCACTAAAGTGGAATTACTAAATACAGTTTTCCACAAAATTGCTTTACGAAAGAAGATGAAGTAAATATTCTAGAATTCGAAACCGGAACAGCTGTTAGCATGGATCTGAGCACTATGGGACTCAACTGCTGTGGTCATAAGTCCCCTAGAACTTAGAACTACTTAAACCTAACTAACCTAAGGACATCACACACATCCATGCCCGAGGCAGGATTCGAACCTGCGACCGTAGTGGTCGTGCGGTTCCAGACTGTAGCGCCTTTAACCGATCGGCCACTCCGGCCGGCTAGCTGTTAGCATGAGTGACATAAAAGTAGATATCTTAGGTGTTGTGAAACAACTCAAATCACTTAAGAAAGGCAAGTCTTCCGGTACAGATGATATACGAAGTAGGTTCCTTTCAGACTATGCAGACACAATAGCGCCTTTCTTAGCAATCATATTCAACCACTCACTTGACGGAAGATCTATTCCTAAAGACTGTAAAGTAGCATAGGTCACACCAATATTCAAGGAAGGAAATAGGAGTAACCCATTGAATTATAGACCCATATCACTGACCTCAAATTGCAGTAGGATTTTGTAGCATATACTGTACTCGAACATTATGAATCACCTTGAAGGAAATGACTTATTGATACATAACCAACACGGATTCAGAAAATATCGTTCTTGTGCAACACAGCTAGTTCTTTATTCCCACGAAGTAGTGAGTGCTGTCGACAAGGGATCTCAGATCGATTCCATATTCCTTGATTTCCAGAAGGCTTCTGATACAAACGATTATTAATCAAATGGCGTGCATATCGTCTCAGTTGTGTGACTAGATTCGTGATTTACTCTGAGATGTCACAGTTCGTAGTGATAGAAGGTAAATCATCGAGTAGAACAGAAGTGGTATCTGGCGTTCCGCAAGGTAGTGTCATATAAATGATCTAGGTGATAATCTGAGAAGCTCCCTTGGATTGATTCCAGATGACGCTGTAATTTACCGTCTAGTAACATCAGACGATCAATTTCAATTACACAGTGATCTAGAGAGAATTTCTGCATGGTACGAAAAGTGGCAATTGGGACTAAACAAAGATAAGTGCGAAGTCATCCACATGGGTACTAAAAGAAATTCGATAAATTTTGGGTATACGATAAATCGCACAAATCTAAGGTCTGTCAATTCGACCAAATACCTAGGAAATACAATTACGAGCAACTTAAACGGGAAAGACCACATAGATATTGTGGGAAAGGCGAAACAAAGACTGCGCTTTGTTGGCAAAAGACTTAGAAGATGCGACAAACCCACTAAAGAGATAGCCTACATTACACTTGTCCGTCCTCTACTGGGATATCGCTGCGCGGTATGGGATCCTTACCGGGTAGGATTGACGGAGGATATCGGAACAGTTCAAAGAAGGGCATCTCGTTTCGTGTTATCGCGCAATAGGGGTGAGAGTGTCACTGATACGAAACGCGAGTTGCGGTGGCACACTGAAACAAGTGATTTCTTTGCGGCGAGATCTATTTACGAAATTTCAATCACCAACTTTCTCTTCAGAATGTGAATATATTTTGTTGACACCCACCTACGTAGGGAGAAATGATCATGATAATAAAATAAGAAAAATCAGAGCTAGAACGGAAAGATTAAGTGTTCCTTTTTCCTACACGCCATTGGAGAGTGGAATGGTAGAGAAGTAGTATGAAAATGGTTCGATGAACCCTCTGCCAGGCACTTAAGTGTGAATTGGAAAGTAACCAGGTAGATGTAGAGGTGAACTTGGAACGACAGAATTGGCAAATGGAGAGGACCATCTGTTCTCCCGACTTAAATCCCAACGAACACGTGTGGGAAGCGTTGGGAAGACGTAGTGTGGCACGCTGTCGTGCACCAGACTATCCAGCCGTTGTCAGCCGCACTGGTAGAGGAACTGAACGCCCTACCGCAAGAACTCATCGCTAAAGTTGTGACCAGCAAATGAGCACGTTGCAGAACATACGTTGCCGTCCGTGGTGATCACAAACCCTATTATGAAGCACGTCCCGCCTTCCGATCCATTACCCAGTGTCTTTGAATAAAATGCCATTTCTGTTCATCTCATGGCTTATTTCTTTGTTATCTTTTATACTATGCTACAATATACTACACTGCTTTAGTTCTTTCTATGAGTGGACCAAGTCTCATCGCCCTGTTTTACTTGCTACTGACATCATGTGAAAGTTATGTTCGTCCTTAAGTTTTGCGCACGAATTTACTTCTGTTTGGAATATAAGAAGTCAACCCGAAAAATGAAAGCAGTTGGCGTTCCTGCTACAGCTTCAACGTCACTGGTGTCTAGAATGACACGTCTAGTGTGATTTAAATATTAAAACACTAAATCAGTTACGTCTTTTCATACTTAGCACGACGCGTTTCGAAAATGTATTTCCATTATCAAAAACAAATATTTACATTCGTTTAAAATGGGTTAGAGACAGCTTTACACTGGTATTTGATGCGATGTTTGCGCGTGTTTTGATGCCTCTCTCGCCCTGCTGTTGTTTTTTGCGGTTCAACTACAAACAGAATTCGAAAATTATAAATCTGCTAATTTTTTACGTGTTAATGTTAGAAAGGAAGTTTTTAATCTGTCTGCTTATACGTTCCCTGCGTCCTTCATTGTCCAGAAATCCATACACACGCAAACCATCACCAGCACTGCTTGTGTTTAATTGAAATATGAGCAAAGGTAATTTTTGTCCTGTTAAATTGTACGTATATATGTTTTATGTTCTATTTTACGCTATTTCGGTATAAATATTGAGTGGAATGTGTGAAGGAACTAACAAATTCATTAATTTCCTAATGCTGTTACATACAGGAGGAAGAGAAGGAAATAAATCGTTCCATTGCCCAGTTGTTTATTCACAATCTTTGCTTCTTGCTTTTTGTTGTGTACGAAAATTTCCAGCTCTTCCATTAAATTCAGTGTATGTGATTTCTGGAAGTGATAGTGTACGTTAATATAACAATGTAAATTTTTGCACTTGATAATGAGATTAAAGTCTCGAAACGCGTCGAGGTATGGTTGAGAAAACCCAACTGCCGCACTGTTTTATTACTTTTATCCTGAATGACGAATGAAATTACAATACATAGTGTGACTAGTCACTAAATATCTAGAAATAAATTCATTTGTATAAAGTTGCCAAGCGGGAAGTTGTTAACATTTGTTACATATTTTGAGAAACAGAGCTAGTAATGTTCAGAAATAGATACTGCCTGTAGAAGTGCAGTTTGTATGTACATTTCTGCCAGCGCCGATGAAACATTAAATGTAAATTTCATTTAATTGGGCCAGAGAAATTACCAGGGGAGACATAACGTAATTGCTTGTGACAGCTACAGTGAAAGGCTCAGTGTTGTCAGGAAGCGCACAATTTCACAGCGGTACATGTTTCGCTGTATTGATACCATTAACAAAGCAAATGTTAATGAAAATTCGCGTAATGAGTCGATGTTGGGAGAACTGGGTATTAGCGTGTACCTATTGTTCATGAAAACAATTTGTTCATTTGAAACTTTACTGTTACCGGTGGTAATGAAAAAAGAACAAAAGACAGCAACGCTTGAAACCTATCAGTTTTGCTATAGACAACTATTCTTATGCAAAGCGAGAAGCCCCAAGGATAATAGTTTTGCGTGTTAATTATAAAGACGCTCCTACACAAAATGCATTACAACTTCTTGTTGTGATATTTTTATGACTGAATTTGATTCTGGATTTCTAATGTGCATACAGTAATAGAAACACATGATGTCTTTTTGTTTTTTCCTATCGATAGAGAACCTATTCTGCTTCGGCAGGATAAGAGAAAAGAGAGCAACAGGTGAATCACTATGCACAGCGAGTAGCGAGCACACGGACAAGCTTACCGAGCCACGCAGTCAACGTTACATTCTCGTCAGACCATAATTATAGTTTTTTAAGCTGTGTAAGGCGTTGTGAGCTCATTTTTTAACTAGTGATGATACCCGGCGTTACCCAGCTTCTGGCCAGACTCCGTATCTCCTGAGCTATGTGTCAATCAAAGATAGAATTTTGTAAGTACATTCAGTACCACATGTGGATGCTGTCTGCGTAGTAACGACGTGATAAATTATAACGCCGTGCACAGTGCAAAACTTGTACTGCATGAAGAGTGGGAAAGATAAACATTTTTCATTCCAACATTTTGTAGCGGTTGTCAGCAAAAAAGATTCATAAAAGTCTGAAGAGATGTGTAAAGCTTGTTGAAAGTGGTTAAGTGCCCTCATTCTCAAATACTGGATGAATATAGTCTGTAAATTCTCACTACGTGAGCTACGCTCCTTCTTCACCCCCACATTTATCCTTTTGATAGGTTGATGGTTCTTACCCCCAAAGCGATTCTCGCCTAACAATAAGATTTATATATACCAAGTTTGGTTAAAATCAGTCCAATGGTTTAGAGGATATGTGGAGCAAACACACACACACACACACACACACACACACACACACACACACACACACACACGCCCACTCAAAATACGTGGCAAATAAACATTATATTCACATACTCGCGACAATAGATTGATCTCCTGGCTGTAACACACGAAACTATATACAATGTAAAGTATGCACTCCCAAGTCGCAAATAAAAGTAACGGAAATCTAAATATATTTGGCTGCAACTAATCGTTAATTGCGATACCCTTTAAGACGTTAACCTGTAGAGACTTACGTGCGCCGTCATCAGAACTAAATTAGATACGAAATGAGCGTAGCCCAGTGATCAACTGCCAGTTCATCCTACTCGGTTTTCATTATACATTTATACTATTATTTACATATCTACAAACCAGAATTACGGGGAAAAGATTCAATAAACAACCAAAGAGTGATACTCTAAGAGCCTCCGGGCCATCACAAATGCCCTCCGTCAAACGCAGATACGTTCCACGCCTTCCTCATTCTACGCATGGACAGCAGGCTCACTACATGCACCGTGACTGTGTCTGACCAACAGTTATTCCTCGCCAGGCGACGCTGGTATCGCCCGGATGGGTCTATATCGATAGTATGTCAGTAGTCATAATGTTCCGCTGGTCACTGTAAGAATGCAAGAGGAATTTCACTGTTACACGCCAGGAAGAGAGCGAACAGGGGCCAAGGGCACGTTCAAGTCTTCTGCGATGGGATAAGCTGTTTGGATAAGGAGAAATGGAAGTAGAAATGCAAGGCAAGTAGGACACAGTGAGTCAAATAGTACTTTGGAAGACATATGATGAAATAAGGCGAGAGGTATGGGTAAAATACCTCCGGAAATTCTAAAATCATTGGGGAAGGAGCTTAGCTGTGTGGGGCTCGTGTTCCCGCCATCATGTACTTGACACCCTGTTTTTTACGTACTTCCACCTCAATACGTTAATCTAAATTACTACTGTCATTCAGTTGCTGCTTTGCCTGACCGTGAGCGGCGTCTCATAGTATCTTTGCTCGACTGCTGTTACTTCCCGGTCGTTGTCTGTCGTAAGGGGAGTTCGGGTTGCGAGTTCGGGTCTGCCAGTCAGTTGGAATGCGTCTGGAGCGCAGTCGGAACCTGCCAGTCGGGGAGTTTCAATACAACACTAGTGCAGTCGGGTTGGAGCAGTGAGGTCTGCGTCGACATGGCTCGCCCGACCATTGCCACCACACATCACTTGAGCCGGGCCACAGTCTTGGTGGATTGTCAGTCGGTCGTCCTACCGGACGACGCGTTTTGGCTCGCCGATCGTTCATGAGTCGGCTGTGTGTGTGGGCATCGACTCCCGATTTGTCTTCCTGCGTGCTTAGTGACTGGTGGTGTCGCCTTCCTGAGGGTCTGTCCATCGGTTGCTGCGGACCAGGGAAGTTATCTCCGCGCGGTGCAGTCGGCTGGGTCCGCTGGTGGTCCCTGCGCAGTGTCGGAGCGTGTGTGGTTCATTTCGGTGGTTTGCTGTTGGGGAGTTTCTCCTGTGAGCAACACAGAGTGTTTCTATTGCTGAAATTTACCTCCATGCGGTCCAATTACCTTTTTTGGTTGACTACTATTCGAGTGCAACAGTGGAATTTTCTGCCTTGTGGCCGTTAGTGTTCCGGTTACCTGCCCTGGCCACGTAATTTCAGGCTGCGTACTTTCCTCACCTGTTGTCGCTGTCCAACATGGTGTGTAATTTTGACAGCTAATACATACTCCATTGTGGATTATCGCGTTTGTAACCTTTTCACATGTTTTTGTGGGCCTTCCGCCGTTGATGTTGCGAAAACAAATTATTAAACTGTATGTATTATTTTACGGATTGTTCAATATATATTTCCTTAATTTTTAGAATTTAACTTCGCGGCCTTCAGCCATCTTATTGCGTTTGTTTATCTCTTTCAGTGCACCTTGTGGGCCATCAGCCCTTTTAGCATCTTAAAGCATTTTGGCCTTCTGCCGTCAGTAATCATCATAGTATATTTAGAATTTTGTAGATTTAATCTGGCGACCTTCAGCCACTCCGCATGCTGATCTCATATATGTATAAGATTTATCTTATTCATAAATTTAACTGTCATGTCTTTTCAAAATTGAACTTATTCTAAAACATCTGTATGAAGGCCTTCAGCCACGAAGCAAATTTAATTCTTTAAAAAGTGTAATTGTGAACTAAATGATAATAAATTACAACTGTGAAATGAATCCGACCGCAATTCCCTTGGCCCTTTCCACAACCCTAATTACCTACTACCCCTGCGTGATTTAGCGGTCGTTTCAGGAGCAAACAAATGATTCAAACAGGTTCTGTAGAATCTATAAGCTAAGTGATACGCTATTAGACTTTCGGAAAAATATCAGCAGCATAAGCCTGAAGTTGGCAAGAGCAGGTAACTGCGGCAACTGTCGTACAATCCTCTCAATGTCTGAGGTATCTACGTTGCTGTCAAGAAAAAGATACAGAAGAACAGAAAAGAAAACTGAAGAGCTGTTACATTATCAGTTGGTTTGATGAAAGGTAGAGCAGCCAGAGAGGCGCTTCTGACATAGTGCTTGGTAATGGAAGCAAGTATTAAGAAAAATCAAGATATCTTTATTGGATTTGTCGGTCTGGAAAAAGCTTTCGACAATGTAAAACGGTGCGAGATGTTCTAAATACAAGTGAAAATTCCTTAGGATCTAGGGAAAGGCGCGTAATATACAATACGTATAAGAACCAAATGGCATTTATGAAAGACCAAGAGCGAAGTGCTCGGATTGGAAACAGTGTGACAGGGGTGTAATCTTTCATCCCTGCTGTTCAACCTGTTCATCGAAGAAACAAAGGCGGAAGGGAAAGAAAGGTACAGGAGTGGAATTAAAATGAAAGTTGAAAGAATAGCATAGGTAAGATTCACATAACATCGTTTCCCATTGCGCAAGTAAGAGAGGATTGCAAAACAAGCTGATTGAAATAAACAGTCTTATGAGCAAACACTGAGGACTGCGACTAAAGTCCAGAAAGTTGAATATAATAGGAAGCAGTAGAAACGTAAGGAGGATGAAGGTAATGGTGGAGCAGGAATGAAATTAACAATAAATTTAACTTAAAAATTGGTGTCTACGAAACTAGACAAAATGAACGAGTTATTCTGTATTGGATGGAGAATAACGTATGACAGGCGAAGCGAGGAGGACATTAAAAGCATACTAGCGGAGGCAAAGAGTGTATTCCCACCCAAAATGAAGTTTGCTTTTATCAAACATTGGCTTTAATTTGAGGAAGAAATTTGACAGTGTACGTTTGGAGCACAGAATTTTATCGGAATGAATTTTAGATTACGTAAAAAGCAGAAAAGAGAATCGTAGCGTACGACAAGTGATTCTGTAGAAGATACTGGAAATTGGGAAACTGATGACAAAGAAATGAGGATGTTCTCCGAAGACACGGTGAAGAGCGGAACATATGGAACATATCGCCAAGAAGAACGGACAGGATGACAAGAAATGTTTTGAGAGATCAGGAAATAGTTTCCATTGTATTAGAGGCAGCTGTAGGGGACAAAAACTGCAGAGTAAGGCACAGACTGGAATAAATACAAAAAGTAACTTAGGACATAGGATGCAAATAACACATCGAGATGACGGGGCCGATACATGAGTGGAATTTGTGGCCGGCGGCACCTTTCCAATCACAAGATTGAGAACTCGGTTTCCTCAAATGAAAATAGTGTTTACAGTTCAGTTAGTTATATTCATAGACAGCAAAACGTAGTTCTTTCCAGAAGTTACACTAACAGATAAAATTAATAACACTTTCACTCGTGTGATAGTGCCACATTAATAAGCAGGATCATTACTAATAATGACGAGAAACTAAAGAATTCGTGATAAGAAGTACTCTCTGGAAAATGTTATTTTGAACAAAAACCATGCTATTAAATTATGACACTCTTAAAAGACAAGTTATATCGACAGACTGCAGAACTGAAGCATAAATGTAACTTTCAGATGATTTCTTATCGACAAGTAACATAGTTCGGCGAAAGCAAGTAACATAGTTCAATGAAACATTTAACAGATAAAAAGAACTGCTACAGTATGGTAAGATGTAATACGTCCAACCGCGGCCACTTTCACCAACGCACCGCGATCGGCCGAGCGGGACTCCCTGGGGCGAACCCCTGGGGAGCAGTCATTCTGCAAGCACACAGCGGGAAACCGGGCCGACGTCCTCGCCTCGCTCAAGAAGGACACGATGCGAAGGGCCCGACTGACAACAAGAATCGTGCCGAGAGCTGATGGACACCTGCAGCCATTAGGACTGAACGCCAAGAATGTTCGCGCTAAAGCATCTTTTCTTCTGGCGTTGCGGCAGTCATTTTACCTGCCTTAGAAAACATGGATGTGCCGACAACTCCAGCATCCCATGGGCACAGGGAGGAGACTGCAGAAAGCGCGGGGAATCGGCGCAGTGAGGCTTGTGAAAGAAGCCAGCATTCTTACGAAGATTTTTCCTCGATAGTGAGGACATTCCTTGTAAATGGCCGACGCCAGCAGATTTTGAGACGGAGCCGAAACATGAATCAAGCAGAGAGAGCGGCTATAAAGAAGTGTTGTGTAGCTGCTCTCTCAACAGCGTCGGAAAGCGGGAAAACATCTCAACAATGTGAAATCGTGAGAAAGATACCAATTCGCGAGGTACATGCCAGCCCACGCCAGATAGAAAATTTCCACCCTGCACGGAGAGGCGTGGCAATAAAAAGACGATCTGTCATTGGGCTACATTGAAAATTTCGTCCGCAAACGACAACGCCGAAAGGAATAATGTTTCGAAGAGGAGTTGAGCTGAGAGATTGATGAGAGGCGAAAAAAAGGGAGTCGTGAGGACACCGCGGAAGCGAGAGGACGTGGACACTCTGCCACCCATCGCCAACGTCCGCCTTCCGACGCTGTGAGAGCAGAGCTTCGGCCACGCAACCGACAACGGGCAGACAACGCCGAGATCCTACCTGGGTCCCGCCTCAAAGCTGCTATTGCTGATAGAGGGCAACCAACCCGTGCAGCACATCTCCGACGCAGCGCCTGACGACGACAGCAGTATACGACAAGCGATAACGAACACTGGTGAGACGTTTCGTTCCCTCCTCCATCCCTTCAATTAACAGAGTCGTGTCCGCACGCAGTCAAATCGGCTCTGATATTTATAATTTTCTGTGTAAACAGCACGATCATATAAGCAATCTCCTACATTCATAAATGCACTCTTTAATTTTGTACCCTTTGTGTTTGATTTCAAATAATTTATCGAGTTCACTACATTTTTGGATCCCAACGTAGGGAGATGTGACTGGTAATTTTCATGGTATCTGATGCCACGTAATAATTTCCTGAGTTGATCACTACAATGTAAGGAATGAGACAACAAGAAACGACACTTTTATTGAAAGAAAATGGTAACTAAAGTCACCGGGATTTGTGATGTTCTCCTGGACATTACAAAAAATTGGGACATGGTTTTAAATAGCGCGTGTGAGGTTCACGGGTTCCAAAGCATACTTTACAACGTGCTCCTAAGCTGGCCACAGTGTTGCTAAGGAATCACTCTGTCATTGTGTTCTGTTCCTCCACCAGCGGCGACTGAAAATTGATGGACGGTTGTTGGAGCATGTGGTCATGCTCTAATATGTCTCCCCAACGCACCTCGCACGCACGTGCTTAAGTGGATTTGAAACAGGGGAACGAGCAGGTCAGTCCATTCGCCGAATGATATCTAGCTCCACGAGCTCTTCTACCTGCGCTGTTCGGCGCCGTCGCGCATTTTCATTCGTAAAAATTAATTCAGGGCCGAATGCACCACTGAAAAGACGCACATGGTGAACTAATACAGTATCACAAAAACGTTGACAGTGAGTGTTCCACGTTCATACATTTGAAGATCAGTATGACCATGAAAGATTTGACTCCAGAAACCACAACACCTGGCCAACAAAACGATCATGGTCGACAATGCTGGACGTAGCCATATGGCGAGAGGTAGGAGAAACTAATGCACTGTCGAACCTGATACGCCAGCTGTTATGGCTTAAGGAGGTATAATGTTGCATGGGCGTACTGATCTTCAAATATCTTAACACGGAACAGCCGCGCTGGGTAGCCGAGCGGTCTCGGACGCCTTGTCACGGTCCGGGCTGCTCCCCCCGTCGTAGGTTCGAGCCCTCCCTCAGGCATGGGTGTGTGTGTTGTCATAGCGTAAGTTAGATTAAGTAGTGCATAAGCTTAGGGACCGTTGACCTCAGCGGTTTGGTTCCATAAGGCCTTATCACCACCACCACCAAAAAACACGGAACACTCACGGTCAACGTTTTTGTGATAATGTATTAGTCCCCCATGTGTGTCTTTTCGGGGGTGCATTTGACCGTGACTTCATTTTTATGAATGAAAATCCGTGACCGCTTTGAAACTTGCAGGTATAAGAGCTCTTGGAAGTACAAGAAATTCGCCGAATGGACTGGCCTGTTCGTTCCCCCGACTTACCCCATCAAGCATTTGCGGCATGTGTTGGGGAATCGTATTGCAGCATGTCCACATGCACCAACGACCATACAGCAACTGTCAACCTCGCGGTTGGAGGAGTGGAAGGCACTGCCACAAGAACTCCTTACCAACGTTGGGACGAGCAAGAGGGCACGTTGCAGAGCATGAATTGCTGTTAGTGGTGATCACACAGACTATCAAGAACCATGTCCCAGGTTCTGTAATGTCGCTGTGACTTCAGTGTAATTATTGCCTTCCAATAGGTGTCACTTCTCGTCTCATTGCGTACAACCTACAGTTACCTTCTTTACTATACTGTAGCAGTTCTTTTTACGTATGATCAAATTTTCATTGAACTGTTTTGTTTAGCAGTAATAAACCACTCATTGAACTGTTTTGTTTGGCAGTAATAAATCACAATGAAATGAATACCCTTAGCTGCATACAGGCGTTGATATAACAGGGACAGTTGAAAATGTGTGCCCCGACCGAGACTCGAACCTGGGATCTCGTGCTTACGTGGCAGACGCTCTATCCATCTGACCCACCGAGCAAAAAAAATGGTTCAAATGGCTATGAGCACTGTGGGACCTAACTTCTGGGGTCATCAGTCCATTAGAACTTAGAACTACTTAAACCTAACCAACCTAAGGACATCACACACACCCATGCCCGAGGCAGGAGTCGAACCTGTGACCGCAGCGGTCGCGCAGTTCCATACTGTAGCGCCTAGAACCGCTCGGCCACTCCGGCCATCGCCACCGAGCACACAGAGGATAGTGCGGCTGCAGGGACTTTACTCTGGCACGCCTCCCGTGGGACCCACGTTCCCAACTTATTGTCCCCAACTAAATTCATAGTCCCCCCTGCCCATTCCACTCATTACTCGCGGTTTTACTGCCGATTCCCATAAGAGTTCGGGGACTGTTTTGTGCATCTGCACAGAAGGAGGTCAAATGGCCCGTGAGCCTTAACAAAATGATACCGTCTTCATATACATAAGTAATAAATCACGTGAAAGATACATTCGTGCTTCAGTTCCGCACACCGGTGTACTTCAGTAGCATCACTAGTATTAAAAGGTCCGGAAACAACAAAAAAAATGTCGAACCATGATTGTTATCACTATTTTCACTGACACTCAATCTAACAAGGTACCCCTTGAGTGCGAGATCACAAGTTCAATCGTTCGTAAGGCTCATTTCGAAGTGTTATCATAACAATTACGACAGGAAAAATATTAACGGCAAGTGACTCGTCATGTGCATTAGGAGGGTGACAGAAAATGAGTGTCCGGGAGGTGCAGAGATCAATCTTCTACCGGTTGTATGTATTATACTTCATAAAATAGATTCGAAAGATATTCAAAACAAATATTTAATTTTCATCATGAACACTGAATGAAAAATGGCGCGTCACAGTCATCACATAGGTTCACAACACCAAATCGAAGGCGAAATCTTTCGGAGTTACAAACCGGGTAGGACGTCAGCTAGGTATCCACTCTTAAAGAATGCCATAGGATCATATTGGCGTAATGGCGAGATGAGAACTGTTGGAAACTGATGACGTGCAACCGAATGCGAAATAATCTGTCGTGGAGCTTATCGTGAAATTGGCTATCCATTAAGGTGTAACTACAGATAGTACGGTGTGTTTTACAGGCACAGATAAAAATATAGAGGATGAATTTTTCCAGTGGTTCCAGTAGGTATGAATTGCAATATCACATACTTTACAGGAGGGATAGTTTGTTCTAAGGAGTGTAATTTTTATACATAGACCAGGTATCAAGCAAAAGCAATTAATTTTTACTAGCTATTGGCCAAAAGCGGTGTTCATACCATAGTTACGGTTCTCTTACGCCCATTTTTCCCACCCTTGCTTGCTGTGACGTAAATATTACCTACTGCTTTTGCAAAATCACACACACGAGAAAGAATCGTAGGGGGCAGAGCACTTCAAACTTCTCGCAGCAAAATAAATAACTTACAAGCTAATTCACCATCTACATTAACAGTCGGAATAACTGTATATTAATGTGTTAAGGCACTCATCTTAGTTGATCTTGACAAAGCTCTGTTAGCACCGCTAATTTGGAGGGCTCCTTTCATATGCATCTCGGTTGGTCGGAGTTGAAAACACATTCCTTGCTGAACGATAGGATAAGTTTATCTCATCTACAAATTTCGGACCGATTTCACAGTTTGCTGCTCATCGGCAAGTTGACGCTTTGTTTGAAATTTCGTTATCTACGTCTTCCATTTCTGTAGCACTGTTTGAAGTTGGGTGACCGTCCACGGCTTCGCTTGAAACCACTGTAATCTATGACGCTTCCAATACGACTTGCATAACGTAGTACGTCACCACCATGCACATACTGTAAACTGTATCGCACATTCTTCAAAATCCCAAACACCACTTTCTGTGACAATTGTGCCTTCTCCTCCCTCGAATATCCGTTCTTTATTATGCACTACACGGTCATACTCCTGTGCACTTATTCGAAATCTGTTCATAATATGTTTATTAACATCTCCTTGGACAACGACTGTCCTTTACTACGTTTTACTGGAGATAGGATTTGTGGCACTCTGTTCGACAAAGATGATGAAGTACACGGTTCGAAACCCATTCCAGTATCAGTTTCACTTGTTAAGCACGTATCCTCATCATTGTCTCCCCGCGTACACGGTCCGCACCGTCGAGCGTGTGACACCAGATGTTCCAGTGACTCAGCTCGCAGTAACGGTAATATTTCATCTGACACTTCGTTCTCAATCTGCAAAACTCATTGGATTCCTTTCTGAAGAAATGTCAACTTCGGCGACTGTTGTTGTAGATATGTTTGCTTTGTTTATCTTTGCCATTGTTCTGCTTTTTATCAACACAACTAGCACAGTAGCAATGTTGTGCTGTCACACGTGTACTAACAAGTTCAACTACGCGCCATAGGCTCATGCTGCGCTCACCGGTTCCATTTGGAGCCTATATTTTGGTTAGATGGTAGACAATATGTGGGGTGTCGAATGCTGTGAACACCATTGGCAGTTTGAGACCTCGCACTCTAGGTTTACTTCGCAAGTTTGTTGTCTTATATAATAAAAACATTTAATAATCAATTACGATTTAGAAGTGGGTCCAGGATTCTGAAAATTAGATCACTATTTATGCAGCTAAGGTTTTCAGAATTAAAATTAACACTTTCATAATGTTCCGTGCAGATAAGAGATGAGTTGAGACGTGTATTTCACATGTTTATTGGTTCTTGACTGCAGATTGGTTGGCAATTATGACGGTGTCATCACCATTTGTATTCGTCCACTGGTGGTGGCAGTAAATACAGGCATAGATTAACATAATGATTTGAAGACGACAGCTATGCCTCATGCTTTGTCCGCTAGGAAGGGAATGGGAGGAGAGCAGATAACGTTTTAACGTCTCAATGACGAGACAGTCATATGATATGGAGAACAAGCGCCAGTTGTGCCTGGAGACGAGATCTAAAATTCCATTCTCCACGTACTATCCAAGCACTGATCTCAAACAGCTCAGGAAACGATGAAAACAATAATTCCGGATCTTTGGACGTTTATATCAACCTATCTCCGCGTGCGGGCATAGTACCTAAATCACTGAATTCCTACGTTGCTTCTGTTACTTTATATGATACTTTGTCTAGGAACTTTAATACTTACCGCCTGTGAAATTCATGAAAAGCCACCTTTTGCATACCCAGAATATCTGCGAGATGTGCAGGAAGAGTCAGTAAAGTTCTGGAAGATATCGACAGTGATATGGAGCCAAGCTAACTCCAGTGCTTTCTACGTTGACGATCCGTGGCACGGACAGGTGGTTCAACATGTTCTCGATCGCGTACAAATCTGGGGAGTGTGATGGCCACGGGAGTACGGCAAATTCATCTTACGGGTAGATGCCATCGTACTGTGGAAAAGCAAATTGCACGAAAGAGTGTACGTGGTCCCCAAGGATAGATGCATACCTGCATTGATCCATTGTGCCTTCTAGACTGAAGAGACAACCAAGGGAACGTCACGAAAACATTCTCCAAACCATAACGCTCCCTCCTGCCGATGGTTGTTGCAGGTTCTTTGCTTTCAGATGTTTCATACCGTCCACGCCAACGACCATCTGTACGATACAGCATAAGACGTGATGCATCTGAAAAGGATAACTGTCGGCTCACAGTCGACGTCCAACTGCGGTATTGGCGTGCAGATTACAGTCTTCTATGAATAGCACTCAGCATGAGCACATGATCTAGGCGCGAACTGCGGAGGCTTATATGCAACAATGCCCCCTGAAAGGACGTTGAGGAGACACTGTTAGCAAGCAGCCCCTTGGTTCGCATAGATGGTCTCAACACTTGCACGTCTATTTGCCCATACACATCTCTGCAGCCGTCGTTCACACCTGTCATCTATGGTCGTGGTGGACCCATTTGCCTCTTCGCATGTTTCGGATAGGACCATTTTGCTATGCACTGTGTACGTTAACCATGGCGGCATGCAAAATGTTAACGAACTTAACTCTTTCGGAAACGCCTCCACAATTTCGGAGTCAGATAAATCGCTAAGTTTCCACATTACGACAGCGACTAAACTGTTTTCCCTTCCTTGCCAGTGCTGCAATCTGCCGTTTGTGAGTGGTTATTGCATTTTGTCTTCTAACACAGACGGTGCTGACGTTAATGTGACTGGGCCGTGTAGTTTAAGACTACAAAACGAAAACGTTTGGGAACACGAGGTTCAACTCGAGTACTTCAGTATCAAACAGTTCAGTGCATTTGGTAGACATCTCGATCGCAATTCCACTGAGATGTTCGGCATACTCTAGTGACTCTCGACGCTGGTTGCATTTCTCATAGCGAGAAGGACCATGCAACAATTTTCATAAAATTAACAGGCACTATCCCTCACGGAATGCCAGTTTGCTGAAAGCGCTGCATTTCTGATAGGATATTACTTTTGGTGAGTAAATTCATTACTGTGACGATGAAACACAGGTCTTAGTAAGAAAAATGTTGTCCGGAATTGACTTTTCATTTTTTATTTATTAAACATGAAGTGTTTTATAACCATGATTCATCATATTTGATTATCATCATGTAAAGAATGATGTAAATCAAATCGTTCAAATAATAAGTCACATGACATCTACTTGAAAGCATGTTTGCAAAGTAGAGAAAGTGTGCTCATAGACCACAAACTGTTTCTCAATCGTACGTCTGTACAAAAAATAAACATTGCTATTAAATCAGATTGTAAGGTTTATTTCCTCTATATTTGGTCTATAGACATCGTGCAGTCTTCTCAACAAGTTAGCATCCAATATTTTTAAGGAATAAAATTCCAGATAATTTTAGGACGGAAAATACGGTCACATGCTATTTACAGCAACTTTTCTGGAACTCTAAGAGCAAGAAGATTACTCCTGGCTGAAATAAATTTCTATTTCAGATGTGGTTCCTGTAAAATGACTAAGATCGTGTGGCTGTACACCTGGGACCGAATGGTCAGCAAAAAGTCTTTAAACGTTTCTAAAACTAATCAAATATGGCCTGCAGGATCTTCTTGCTAAGCATCAAAAGTGCTTGCTGGAGGTTCCTCCAAAACTGTTACCAGTCCTCTGCGAGAATTATAGATTAAAGAAACATGTATATCTTTCACAGAAGAAACGTTACATGTTTCTCGCGGCGTGTGATCTGGCGCTGTGCTGCTGAAGTCAGGCATGTGGAGTTGGCCAAGGGAATAGTTCTTAAACTCCGTAAAGTAGAGCTTCCTTTCCAGAAAATCCTTCAGACACAAGTCCGCATCGCAGGAACGTAATGACACTCTAATCCGTCACACTTTTAGTTTGTATACCAAGTCTTAACAACGCTGGTTTTGCAGTTTCGGTCCTGTAGTAGCGTCTGAAATGTATACAGTTATTACTATATGGTAAGTTGGATTAGATACGTCCGAAAACCCTAGAGGTTTCTCGACCCAAGAAGCTGTCAGAGCCGGCCGGGGTGGCCGAGCTGTTCTAGGCGCTACAGTCTGGAACCGCACGACCACTACGGTCGCAGGTTCGAATCCTGAATCGGGCATGGATATGTGTGATGTCCTTAGGTTAGTTAGGTTTAAGTAGTTCTAAATTCTAGGGGACTGATGACCTCAGAAGTTAAGTCCCATAGTGCTCAGAGCCATTTGAACCATTTTGAAGCTCTGAGTATCATATGTACCACCAGTGTATGGCGTCGAACCAGTGCCCCAGTCAGTTGGTTTTGAACGGCCAGTGTCCAATGGTCACAGTCAGTGTGCTCCCTGCCACCGTTGGATAAGCAGCTGCCAGCAGAAAGTCGTATACTCCTAGCTCACTTATTTGTTACATAGTTAATTCTTAATTTCTTTGCGTGTTTTTGGTACTTGCATTGTTTAATTCATAAATTTCGGGCATATTATAGTATTTGAGAGTTGTAGCATCGCGTTTTAGTACCTGAATAGTGTAAAATCGCATAGTCTCCTTCCGCCGCCGAGCAGTGTGTCAGCAGTGCGCAAGTAGCAGCATTACTGCATTTACTAGGCAACCTTGTATTTTAATAACCGTTTAAATTTTGTGTCGATTTGTTTATGCACTCTGTAGATTAGTTCAGACGTCCTTTGCACAACAGTTTTTAGCATGGATAGAGACTGCAACTGCTGTGTTCGGATGCAAGCTGAGTTGGCATCCCTTCGCTCCTAGCTTCAGGCAGTGTTGGCTTCGGTCACACAGCTTGAGGCTGTTGCCAATGGGCATCACTGTGGGGGTCCGGATGGGGGTTTGTCGGGGACGGCCATCTCGTCCCACGCATCCCCTGATCGGACTAAGACTGTGGCTGCCCGGGATACTGTGGTAATGTGGGAGGTCGTCTCGGGGTGTGGCAGGGGGCGAAAGACATTCCAGAGGGCTGAACGGAAGGCCTCTCCAGTTTGTCTGACGAACCGGTTTCAGGCTCTGTCTCAGGCTGATACTGATCTTCGGCCGGACATGGCTGCTTGTCCTGTTCCAGAGGTTGCACCTCAGTCTGCAAGATCCGGGCAGTCGCAGAGGGTGGGCTTACTGGTAGTTGGGAGCTCCAATGTCAGGCGCGTAATGGGGCCCCTTAGAGATACGGCTGCAAGAGAGGGGAAGAAAACCAATGTGCACTCCGTGTGCGTACTGGGGGGGAGTCATTCCAGATGTGGAAAAGGTCCTTCCAGACGCCATGAAGTGTACAGGGTGCACCCATCTGCAGGTGGTCGCTCATGTAGGCACCAATGATGTGTGTCGTTATGGATCGGAGGAAATTCTCTCTGGCTTCTGGCAGCTATCTGATTTGGTGAAGACTGCCAGTCTCAATAGCGGGATGAAAGCAGAGCTCACCATCTGCAGCATCGTCGACAGGACTGACTGCGGACCTTTGGTACAGAGCCGAGTGGAGGGTCTGAATCAGAGGCTTAGATGGTTCTGCGACCGTGTGGCCTGCAGATTCCTCGACATGCGCCATAGGGTGGTCAGGAGTCCACTACACACAGCAAGCAGCTACACGGGTAGCAGGGGTTGTGTGGCGTGGACTGGGCGGTTTCTTAGGTTAGATGGCCTCAGGCAAGTACAGCCTCAAAGGGTGCGAGGCAAAGTCAGGACATGCGGGGACCAAGCAGCAATCGGTATTGTAATTGTAAACTGTCAAGGCTGCATTGGTAAAGTACCGGAACTTCAAGCGCTGATAGAAAGCACCGAAGCTAAAATCGCCACACACCGTTGGGTGGCTTGCGGAGTATAAATGTTGATGTAGACGTAGAAGTAAAAATCCTGTACAGAAAAATTACGAAAAAAGTGATAAGCATTCAGCAGTAAGGTCTGAGTAATCCGGTATCTGCTCGACATTGTCAGTTCACTGGCTTCACACACGACTTAAGGTTGTAGCTTCATCCTCTCCACAAACCCAAAATGGAATGAAATGACAAAATTTACTGCCCACATCCCACTGTGCTCTGTTCTGTTTCGCAAGGAAGCCACTTCCTTCAACTACGCACTAGGTTTAACATCTCTTCGCTGAATGAACTAAACATAATGATAACATCTTGGAACACTTCCTTTTGGTCTGTGTTTGGATAGAAAATCAGTAACACAGGAATTGCGAGTCCACCTTGATACAAAACAATTTTTGTTAAAACAAATAACAAGAAGTGTTTTGCATCAAGGCGAACTCAATTCCTATATTGTTGTGAAACATAATGACCATTCCGGGGTGTGTATGTGAGACACATGTCCCTCACCTGAGCATTGAGTTGTAATCTGAATTTTATTACTTTTATACATCGATGCTGTATCGCTACATTATGTTTGCAATAGTTGCCACATTGACTATAGTCTGTAAGTACAATAATAAAGCATATCCCTCTGGATAGCCGTGTGTGTTAGGGCGCTTCTCCTCGGACTGGAAAGAGGGCCGGCCCTCGATCGAATCCGTCCGGCGGATTAACGAAGAGTGTAAGTGTGGTAGCCAGCGTGGATGTGGCTTTTAGGCCGTTTTCCACATCCTACAAGGTGAATGCCAGGCTCTTACTCAAGTTCCACCTCACTTACATGCTTCGCGAACATTTAGAAAACTTACGCTCACTTTCACATGAATAACACTGTACACACGCAGTGGTGGAGCACATAAACTGAGGTGACAAAAGCCATTGGATATCTCCTAATATCGTGGCGACCTCCTTCCGTACAGCGTAGTGCAGCAACTCAACTTGGCCTGAAGTCAACATGTCGTGTAAGCCACCTGCAGAAACACAGCCATGCCTCTATAGCCGTATATGTACGAAAGTGTTGCAGGTGCAGCATTCACTGATCTGAAACTTCCTGGCCAATTAACACTGTCTGCCGGACCGAGACTAGAACTCGGGACTTTTGCCTTTCGCGGGCAAGTGCTCTTCCATTTGAGCTACCCATGCACGACTCACGACCCATCCCCACAACTTCCATTCTGCCAGTACCTCGTCTATTATCTTCCAAACTTCACAGAAGCTCTTCTGCGAACCTGTTTTCGCAATATCATTTCTTCCAGGAGTGCTAGTTCTGCAAGATTTGCAGAAGAGCTTCTGTGAAGTTTGGAATGTAGGAGACGAGGTACTGGCAAATGGAAATTGTGAGGACGGGTCGTGAGTCGTGCTTGGGTAGCTCAGATGGTAGAGCACTTGCCCGCGAAAGGTAAAGGTCCCGAGTTCGAGTCTCGGTCCGGCACACAGTTTTAATCTGCCAGGAAGTTTCATATCAGCGCACACTCTGCTGCAGAGTGAAAATCTCATTCTTCAGCGACCTCTCGATTATGTCCAATAAATGATTAGTAGGATTCCCGTCAGGTAATCTGGGTGGCCAAACGATTCGCTCGAACTGTGCAAAATGTTCTTTAAATCATTTGCGAATAATTGTGGGCCGATGACACGGCGCATTCTCATCCATAAAAATTCCGTCGTTGTATGGGAGCATAAAGTCCATGAATGGTTCCAAATGCCCTCCAAGTTGCGGAACATAACTATTTACAGTCAATGATTGGTTAAGTCTGACAAGAGGACCCAGTGTCTTCTATGTAAACACAACCCACCCTATTACGGAGCCACCCCCAGCTTGCACAGTGCCTTGATGACAACTTGGTTCCATGGCGCCGTGGGGCCTGCCCACACAAGAACCCTTCCAGCAGCTGTTACCAACTGAAATGCGGTCTCATCTGACCAGGTCACGGATTTTCAGTCGTTTATAGTCCAACCGATACGATCACGAGCTGTTGACAGCCGATGTCGTGCTGTTAGCAAAGGCACTCGCGTTGGTCGCCTGCTGCCAGAGTCCATTAAAGCCAAAATTGCGCCGCACTGTCTTAACTGGTACGTTCATGGTACGTCCCACATTGATTTCTGAAGTTATTTCACGCAGTGTTGCTTGTTTGTTAGCACTGACAACTCTATGTAGACGCTACTGCTTTCTGTCATTAAGTGAAGGCTGTCGGCCACTGCATTGTCCTTGGTAATGTCTGAAATACGATATTCTCGGCACACTCTCGTCACTATGGATGGTGGAATCTTCGAATTCCCTAACGATTTCCGAAATACGTCTAGCTCCAACTACAAATCCGCGTTCAGGGTCTGTTAATACCCGTCGTGAGGCCATAATGACATCGAGAACCTTTTCTCATGAATCACCTGAGTACAAATGAGAGCTACCCTTTTATACCTGTATACACGATACGTGTGCATCCCGTTATCCCATGACTTTTGTCAACTCCATGTATTCCCTCCCAAAGGTAACGAAGTGGCGACAAAAAGGACGTCCGGCCACCTCTTAATCACGACAAATCAGTTAATAACCTTGGCGACTCCACGCCGACGCTGGACAAAGGCACAAGGAAAATAAAAACAACAACAACAATGAATCGTGAGCAGGCAGTGTAGAACAACTTAAAACGAAAGTCATCTGGTGATATGTACGTGACACTTACTTCGTGATGATGAAGAGCGGTCATGTTTCTTGCAACATCTGAATTCAGTTCACAAAAATATCCAGTTTACGATGGAAATAGAGAAGGATAGTTGCTTACTGTTTTTGGACGTCTTGGTTACTAGGATAGTGGATGGATGAGGGGATGCATCATTAGGATGTTCTGTCTACCGTAAGCCAGTGCATACGCACCTTTGTCTTCAAGCGCTTCCATTCTCACTGCGTCTGAACTGTTTATCATCCATGTTTCATGTCCGAACAAGGCTGCAATCCAGAAAAGGACTTTCTGAAAATTCCTAACATTTCAATTTATAAACAATGTCAACATTATTCTATTTCGGAAATGCTTGTCTCCCTACTGGCAGTCTCTAGATTTTTTTCCTCTTTACTTAGGCCATCATCAGTAGTTTTGCTGCACAAATGACCAAATTTATCTACTATTCTTGGTATCTAGTTCCCTAATCTAATTCCCTCAGCATCACCTAATGTAATTTGACTACTTTCCATTGCCATTGTTTTACTTCTGTTGTTGATCCTGTAACCACTTTATCCGAATTATCGATATGGCAGTCTGCGAGAGTTGCTTCGCAGATACTCTAGGGAGGCTTCCCTTGCCCTAATATGTAGCAGTGTATGAGGTACGTATGAACAGAATGGATGCTGGATAAGACGACAGTTTCTCTTCGACCCCCCAGGGGGTCCCCAACTCTTTTGCGGATACGTGCGTAGCGAGCACGGGACCCCGAGCTAATGTGGCCCTCCTTCCTTTCCGGGCTGCATACCTTCCTTTTCCGCATCCTTCCCTATCCCCCATCTTCGCCCCCCCCCTCCCCTCACCTCTGGCTCTTTCCTTCCCTCTCCCCCTCTGGGACTATGGTTTGTGCCTACGTCTGGAGATGGACGCTCGTTAATTTAACGCATTCTTCGCTTTCCCTGCTTGTATGTCTTCATCCTTCCTTTGTCCCTCTCTTTTCCTTACCTCTTCTCTTTACCCTTTTCTCCGCCGCGGCGTTTGAGACCTCTCTTCTTTCCTTTCGCTTTCCTTGTTTTTCCCTTTCTTTCTTCCTCCCTGTGCGTGTCTGAAGGCCGACCCACGCATTTTCGTGCGTAGCCGGTGACGGGGTAACGCGTAATTCCCTGCCCTGGGTAGACAGGTAGGACACATACGTACCCCCGGGTAACTGCCAGGCCCAGGGAGGGGTGATTACCCGAGCTGATACCTTCCGAAAGTGCCGATTGGTACCTCCGTCCGTTTGTCGGGAGGTGTGACCTGAGGTGTGAACAATCACCTAAGGCGGGAGTGCCCTCAGTGAGGGCCCCCACAAGGGAGGAGCTCGCCATCGGAGACGCCGGTAATCATGGAGAATTCTTCCGCAATGGTTTCCTCACCTTCCACTATGTCTGCTCACAAGAGTAAGTTCACTGAGTCTCAGCCACGGACAGTTCTTCCATCGTTGCCACAGTTCCTTGATGTTTCTCGGTCTGACGAAGGTCGCGACTTCTCCACAGTCAACCCTTCCATTATTCAGAAAGGTGTCGGCGCAATTGCAGGTCCTGTAAAGTCTTGTTCCAGATTATGGAATGGCACCTTGTTGTTAGAAACAGTCAGTCCCCTCCAGGCAAAAGAACTGCTGCATACTTCACTACTCCACACCATCCCTGTCCAGGTTGAAGTGCACCGCACTTTAAATTCCTCGCGTGGAGTCGTTTATACACGCTCCCTCGATGGATTGTCTGACGAATAAATTCATCACTACCTGTCTGACCAGGGCGTAACGGCTGTTCATAGAGTTATGAAAAGGGTTGACATGAACATCATTCCAACCCGCACTGTCTTCTTGACATTTGACAAAGTTCAACTCCCATCGAAAATCAAAGCAGGCTATGAGATAATTTCAGTTCGCCCTTACGTCCCAAACCCTACGCGTTGCTATCGGTGTCAGCGGTTCAATCACACCAGCCAGTCCTGTTCCAATCTGGCCAAATGTTACGTGTGGCAAGGATGCCCATGAGGGTGCTTGTCCACCTCCATCCCCTCGCTGCATCAACTGTATAGTTGACAAGCTGCTTCCTCTCGAGATTGCCCCGTTTTAAAGACGAAAAACTCATCCAGGAAATCAGAGTGAAGGAAAAGGTGTCGACCTTTGCTGCTCGAAAATTATTCGCCAGTCGACAGCCCACCGTGCCTCAGACAGGAAAATACAGCACTGTCCTTGCTTCTCCTCGACCAACAAAGGAGGCGGCCACGCAGACTTGCGACCTCATCTTTAGTGCCACAGTCGTCAGATTGGTCAGCGCAAAGATCGCCCAGTCAACCTCACCACTTTCGCCTGCCCACTCTATGGTTCACCCTTCATCGGGTTCTGCTAAATCTCGAGCCCGAAAGTCAGACACCAAGATTTCGAAAAAAGAGCGTACTCGTGAAAAAATTTTTATGTACCCAAACTTCACAACCATCGGTTCCTCCTCCATCTAAGCATCATATTTCCAAGAAGGCTACTAAGAAACCCAGTTCATCTCCTTCTCCGCCAAGGCGTGTCCCATCTACAGCACCACCTGGCGGAAGTCGCCTTCAGCCGTCTTCTGTGTCGCCGAGGCGCACTGCTGGCGCCGATCAACCGACCGATCGCTGGTGGCAGGAGCTGCTCCAGAACAACCTACGGATCAGGATCTTCTGCCTTGGGCTGAATGCCATTCCATGCTGTCGGTCGCAAGCTCTGAGCAGTCGATGAGTTGACAGCAACCTTGATCACATTCCTCCATTTTATGTTCACCCTATGTCCATTATCCACTGGAATATCCACGGCATTCGAGCCAATCGGGATGAATTGTCGATCCTCTTACATTCCTACTGGCCGGTCATCTTTTGTCTTCAGGAAAGAAAGCTGCGTCCCCGTGACTGCTTTGTTCTCCCCCATTTTCAGTCTGTCCGATTTGATCTCCCTTCTGTTGAAGGCACTCCAGCCCATGGAGGACTCATGATTCTTCCCCATGATACTCTCCATTATCACCCAATCCACTTAAACACTTCCTTCCAAGCTGTCGCTGTCCGTATTTCCCTTTTTGGATATACCTTTTCTCTTTGTACTGTATACATTCCATCGTCCACACTAATGGCACGAGCTGATCTCCTTCATCTTCTTGGTCAGCTTCCACCCCCCCTATTTGCTGGTTGGGGACTTCAATGCCCACCACCCGCTTTGGGGATCTACACATCCTTGTCCACGTGGCTCACTATTGCTAGACGTCTTCCACCAGGCGGATCTAGTTTGCCTCAACACTGGGGTCTCTACATTTTTGTCTGCCTCCACGACAAATTTCTCTCACTTGGACCTTTCCGTCGGTACTGTTCCGCTAGTTCGGCGCTTCGAATGGTTCACCCTTGACGATACACACTCGAGTGACCACTTTCCATGTGTCGTTAGACTGCAGCCTCAACTGCCATATATGCGCCCGCGACGCTGGAAGTTTGCCCAAGCCGATTGGACGCTTTTTTCGTCTCTAGCAACATTCGATGACCGTCACTTTCCCAGCCATCGACGACTAGGTCACACATATAACCGACGTTATTCTTACAGCTGCGGAACGTTCAATACCACGCACCTCCGAATTGCCCCGGTGCCCCCCAGTTCCTTGGTGGAACGAGGCATGCCGTGACGCAATACGTGAGCGGCGACGTGCTCTTCGCGTTTTCCGCCGCCATCCTACTTTGGGCAACTGTATCCGCTATAAGCAGTTCCGAGCACGATGACGTCGCGTCATCCACGATAGCAAGAAGGCAAGCTGGAAATTCTTTATTAGCTCATTTAACACCTTCACTCCCTCCTCGGAAGTTTGGAGTCGGCTTCGACGGTTATCAGGTGCGCCTAGTTTCTCCCCGGTCTCTGGGATAACTGTTGCGCATGACACATTAGTGGACCCCGTCGCAATTTCTAACTCATTGGGTCAGCACTTTGCTGAGATTTCGAGCTCTTCAAATTACCCGCCAGCGTTTCTCCCGAAGAAACGTGCAGCGGAAGTGCGACCTCTTGCTTTCTCCTCTCAAAATCGCGAAAGCTACAATACTGTTTTCTCCATGCGGGAACTCCAACATACACTCTCTTCTTCTCGCTCCTCCGCCCCAGGACCGGATGGTATCCACGTCCAAATGTTGCTGCATTTACCAACCCATCGTCTCCGTTACCTCCTTCGCCTTTATAATCGAATTTCGACTGACAGTACTTTTCCCAGACGATGGCAGGAAGCTATCGTCGTTCCTGTTCCGAAACCTGGAAAGGACAAACATCTCCCCTCTAGCTATCGCCCCATTTCTCTTACGAGTAGTGTGTGTAAGGTTTTGGAGCGTATGGTGTATTGCAGTTTAGCTTGGTGGCTGGAGTCCCGCGGTCTTTTAACACCTGCTCAATGCGGTTTCCGAAAGCATCGTTCTGCAGTTGACCATCTTGTTGCTCTCTCCACTTATATCATGAACAATTTTCTCCGGAAACGCCAAACAGTAGCAATATTTTTTGATCTGGAGAGAGCATACGATACCTGTTGGAGGACAGGCATCCTCCGCACACTGTTCTCTTGGAGCTTTCGAGGTCGTCTGCCCCTTTTTCTTCGCGAATTTATGGCAGAGCGCACATTTCGAGTGCGGGTGAACACTACTCTCGCCCGTACTTTCTCTCAAGAAAACGGGGTACCCCAGGGTTCCGTGCTGAGTGTTGTACTGTTTGCCATTGCCATAAATCCAATTATGGATTGTCTCCTTTCTGATGATGTATCGGGCTCCCTCTTTGTGGACGATTTTGCGATATACTACAGCTCTCAACGGACCAGCCTACTTGAACGACGCCTTCAAGGATGTTTCGATCGCCTCCACTCTTGGAGCTTCGAAACCGGCTTCCGTTTTTCTCCCAGTAAGACCATTTGTGTTAATTTTTGGCGACGTAAGGAGTTTCTTCCGCCCTCCTTACATCTAGGTCCTGTCAACCTTCCGTTTTCAGACGTCGCTAAATTCTTGGGTCTTATGTTTGACAGAAAACTGGTCTGGTCCTCCCACGTTTCCTATCTTTCGGCTCGCTGTTTGCGATCCCTTAACACCCTCCTGGGGAGTGGACCGAGTGGTCCTTCTCCGCCTCTATCGCGCCTTAGTGCGCTCGAAATTGGACTATGGAAGCATAGTCTACTCCTCTGCTCGGCCGTCTATTCTTCGGCGTGTCGACTCTATCCACCACCGTGGATTACGTTTAGTGTCTGGAGCTTTTTACACCAGCCCTGTGGAAAGCCTTTATGCTGAGACTGCTGAACCTCCGCTGTCCAATGGGCGAGCAGTCCTTCTGAGTCGTTACGCTAGCCATCTGTCTTCCATGCCTACTAATCCGGCCCACGACATTTTTTTGACGCCTCCTTTGATGTAGGGTATGCAGGCCGCCCCTCCTCCCTACTACCACCGGGAGTCCGCTTCCGTCGACTGCTCCATTCTCTTTCCTTCCGCTTTCCTAAAACCTTCTTGACAACTTGGGGTACAGCACCGCCTTGGCTCCGCCCCCGGATCTGCCCGCTCTGTGACCTTTATCAGTTTCCCAAGGATGGTACCCCTTCACTTGTTTATCGTCGGGCATTTTCTGCTCTATGTGCACAAATCAAGGAAGCCACGTTTATTTACACTGATGGCTCGAAAACATCGTTAGGCGCAGGGAGTGCCTATATTGTTGGCGACACCCCAGATCAATTTCGGCTTCCCGACCAGTGTTCGGTTTATACTGCGGAGCTTTACGCTGTTCTCCAGGCTGTCCACTACATCCGCCGCCATCAGCGGATACAGTATGTTATCTGCTCAGATTCTCTCAGCTCTCTCCTCAGTCTCCAAGCTCTTTACCCTGTCCACCCTGTGGTCCACCGAATTCAGGACTGTCTGCGCTTGCTCCACCTGGGGGGCGTCTCGGTGGCGTTCCTCTGGCTCCCGGGACACGTTGGTATATGTGGAAATGAGGCTGCTGATATTGCAGCCAAGGCTGCAGTCTCTCTTCTTCGGCCAGCTATTCAATCGATTCCCTTCGCCGATCTACGGAGCGCTTTATGTCGTCGTGTTGTTCTTTTATGGCACGCACATTGGTCGACACTTCCCCATAATAAATTGCGGGACGTGAAATCTCTTCCTTGTGCTTGGACCTCTTCCTCCCGAACGCGTCGTCGGGAGGAGGTAATTTGACTCCGGATAGGGCACTGTCTTTTTAGCCATCGACATCCTTTAAGCGGTGATCCCCCCCCCCCCTCTGTCCCCACTGCTCTCAGCTGTGGATGGTAAGACACCTTTTGAGTGCCCCTATTTTACTCCGTTACGCGCCCGTCTACAGCTGTCGCCTGATATATCGTCAATTTTAGCAGATGACACGCGCTCGGCCCATCGCGTTCTCGAGTTTCTTAGTGCCAGTGAAGTGACATCAGTCATTTGAAGCATTTTTTTGGGAACAGCCAACCCCTTTCTGTAGTGTATTTTTAAGCTTTCCTTCTGCTTTTAGTTTCTCCAATTTTTTGAGTTTCGTTCCCATTGCTGCTAGTTTCCTTTTTCGTTTTTTTACTGTTTCCTAAGTCACGGACCGGGCGCTAATGACCATAGCAGTTTTGCGCCCTAAAACAAAACAAAAAAGTTTCTCTTCGAGAAGACTGATATTCTTTATTTTATTGTGGGAAGAGTCTTAGGTCGGATTTTGTCATCCACTCTTCTTCCATTTTAGTAGGGTAGGGCACCTCGTCTCAAATGAGTTTGGTTCTGGGGTTTGTATTCATGGTAGATCCATTGCGGAAATTTTGAGAGACAGGCAGCACGATCATAGCCCGCAATACTTACATGGCTCACCTCCCAGAGAACTGCCACGTACGTTCCTGTGTTGTGAAAGTTGTATAAGATTTCGTGAGTGATAGAAACCAATAGATGAATCATACAAAATTTTCATTTTAAGCTACTGAAGGTTAATATTTCTGGCAGCAGAAGCTTTATTGTACTGTACTCTGTATATGAGTGCGTACCCAAAAGAAATCGAACTTATTTTTTGTAAATTGTTTTTTCACATTTAAGCACAAACTTTCACCCCCTTCAAAGTACTCTCCACTTGCATTAATCCACTTGTCTAATTGTTTACTCGATTTGTCAAAACATGGTTTAAATTCATCTTTTGGCAGCTCCGCAGCAATATGAACACATGCTTTCCTTTCATGTCTCTTTTCATTCAATGAAATAAAAAAAATTCACACAGGGCAAGGTCAGATGAGCAAGGGCGGCGGGGAACAGGGGTCATACCATTTTCGGTCAAGAATTATCGTACAGACATGGCTGTGTGAGCAGGGGAATTGTGATGATGGAAAAACCATTCATCCGGTTGTCACTCATGAGGCCACTTCCTTTGCACACTGTTGCACATTCAAAACTTCAAGCAGAAAGCCTGGTTAACTGTCTGACCTTGCGGAACAGATTCTCCAGATGGAAAACTCGTCTCACATCGAGAAAAACAAGTCAGCATTGTTTTATTGTTTTATTTCACCTAACTACTTTTCTTGGGTCGAGGCGAACTTGAAGTCTTCCACTGGGTTACTTATTGCTTTGAACCAGAATTGTAAGCATAGCGCCACGTTTCGTCACCAGCAATAAGTTTGAATAGTCTCAGGACTCTTTCTTTCGAAGCACAGTATGCTTCCACGCGAAGTTATTGTTCAAAAATCATCGATTGGGGCACGAATCTGGCAGCCACCCTTTTCATTCCCAAATTGTCTGTCACAATTGGCTGTAATGAACTCCGAGGCACTCCCGACAGGTCCACATCTTCTTAAATGATCCGTTCCAGATATTTGTTGATAACTGCATGAATGTTTTCAACATTTTGATGCCGTGGAAGGACAACCAGAATGAGATTTGTCATCAACTGACATTTCACCATTTGTGAAATGGGAATGCCTCTAGGAAACTCCAGTGGTCCCCATAGTATCGTTCCTGTACGCCGTTTTTAATGTTTCAATAGTTTCTCTTCCATATTATCCGAGGAAAATGCTGAATTTCACTGCTATACACTGTTCACGAAAACCATCCATTGCAAAAACGAAAATTACACGAAACAGTTGTCACCATAAACTCTGCCGAAACTGGTCCTGTCCTCCTTCGGCGACGGCACACAGCTTACTAACTCTGGAATGCTCGACCCATGCACTCCTACCGCAGATCTCGGTACTACAAAAGTTCATTAGTTCGGTTTCCTTTGGATACCCCTCGTATTACGTTGTAATATACATAAAATGCGTACTCAAAAGCTCTGCTCTCCAAAACATTAGTTCGATTTCTTTTGTGTACCCCCTTGTATTACGTTGTAATGTACGTAGAATGCGTACACGTAGTTGCCACGTCTGGACTTGAAACCGCAGCCTGGGCTTTCCGGGACGGCGACGCTACCCGCAGCGCACGTAGAACAGCCGGCAGAAGAGATGGGGCGGCCCGCGGAAATGGTCGACCTGCGCGCCGGGATTGCCGCGGCGCGCCTGCGGCTGTGCTCGTCGCCTGCAGCTGTGCACGTGTTCACTGCTCATAGCGGATTCCAGGCAGGCGGGCGGAGGGTGCTGCTTGGAAAATGAAATAACTCAGAGGGCCGCGTCACGGATGTCACGGCTGACATTTGGACGGCGGCGGCAGCAACGGCTGGTATTTGGCGCAGACTTCGCCTGCCACCTTCACCTCTAATGAGCCGCGGAGGGGCAGCGCACGGTTGGGGGCGCTGGGGGGTGGGGGGTTGGCAGGGCGGACACGGCGGCAGTCTCTAACTTGAGAAGGCAATTCCATGTACATACACACTGCTCATAGTGAAGAGAGAGCTTTCGACAGTACACGACCAGACTGAGCCCCAAACTATGAAGTTTTCTCCAAACTAAGTGGAGCATATGTATGTTGTTAGTACAAAAACGTTGATTACTTGACTAAGTGTAGTCTACAAGCTCACTATTCAGAGAGGAGTAAACTGGACAGAAGCTGTTGCTAAAGCTATTGTTCGTTCTCGCTCACTGTCGTTTCCGAGTATTTGATGTAAGAGCTGCTCAGCTTATTGTGTATATTTAATTATCTGACAAGTAAAACAACCCAAACGATACACTTCAATTTTGATCGGCTTTGAATATGTTGTACTGTTGAGCAAAATAAGAAATACAAATTTCTTTTACACGAGCCCCCATTGTCGTTAAGAGAGTGAAAAATTCCCTTGAAAAAAATTGAGCTTAATATTTCTGAATGAACACCACTGTAACGGTAACAGGTATAAAGAACCTTGAAATAAAAGTTCCTTTGTTTTTAATATGTTTTACACGGGTGCACCCAGATTTGTCGAAAAAGCGATTCTTCTTTGAAATTTCCCACACTATTTTGTTTTTCATTTCGACATTTGACGATCAGCAGAACTTACAGCATCGTTAATATCAAATTCAGTCATATATCATGGAGTTGTATTCCAAAGATGTATAGAAATATCTCCATATTGCTGTATGTGCACCAGATATGACTGCTTCAAAGCCAGTTGCAATGGTCGAATGTTTACCAGTTAAATAAATTCTAAATCTATAGTCTACATACATTGTTATTTATACATATTTCTTTTATTTATCTTTCAATCTTGTGTCGGTAACGTTTCCAGATCTAATAGTTTTATATTTGAAATAAAGAGGAAGTGCAGGATTTCTTGGGTCAAAAAAATATGCTGAATGCAGTTTGATTTTGTGTGCCAAGCACGAGGAATTTCGAAAAAATTGCTTTTTCGACAGATCTGTATACACCATTGCCAAATACATTAAAAACGACATAACTTTCATTTGAAGTGTTTTTTAAATCTTACTGTTTCAAAGCTATTCATTCAGAAATATTAAACTCATTTTTTTTTTCAAAGTGGTTTTTCACCCCATTAATGATGGTAGGTGCACGTATAAAAAGATACATCTCTCTTCTTTTGCTCTACACTACAATACATTCAAAGCCAATCAATACTGAAGTTTATCCATTGCGTAGGTTTGCTTATGAGAAGGCTGTGATTGAAGTAATTTCACCTAGCTGGGTTAAATGGAGTTACTTGACGTGTTTTTGTTTTTGCAGTCCCTGTGCCACAGGACCGTAGCACACTGTTAGAAATCCAAAAAAAAATGGTCATTGATAAAGTGAAGTATTGTACGATAATTCCTTTCTTGCGTCTGAAGGTGAAGGTGAACAGCGATGTAACATTACATGTTGACTAATAAAGCAGTTAGATTTCCTGAAAAATTTTGAAATCACTGTGGATTTTTGGAGATAAAGCTGTCTACATTGCTTAATTTATTTCCATGCTTATAATGTCGTTTCGGCTTCTACCACGGTCTCTAATTGATACTAACGGTACGTTAGAGTATTTTTGTAAGTCAAAGAATGTCTGCCACTTCATATGTGTGACCAGTTGTCGGCTAGCACTTGTATTACTGTAACTTTCGAGCCAAGGCGACTGTAGACGCGCCGCTCAGGCATAATTTTATTGAAGTTGACACCGTTCATTGTTCAACAGTTGGTAAGTTTTGGTGCATGACATTTCTAATTTGTTAAATTTTGCTTTCATATGTTGTTGCTGGGTAATGTGTAACTAACAATTCTTACTTTCTTCCTTCGATCACACAGATCCGATGATGGCAGTAGCTGAAACGGCTTAATAAAGAAATCGAGGTTAGAGTGGACAAAGTGAAAATCAAACCACACGTTTCAACATCTTGCACGACATTTTGAACACGACAGAGGTCAAAGACCGCTGGGTTTCGCGTCGGGCTCACACACATTTAATAAAGTCCGTCGAACTGAGGCCGCAGTGTCAGGCCAAATTAGAGTATTTCTTAAGCTGATTAATCACCATGGAAATGTGCTCAGTGTCATTGACACAGGCACTGGAAACATGTGAATTCATCACCGCCGAAAGGACGAAGAGCCAACAGTCATCTGTCAAGGTAGTGCTGACCCAGCACCCAGTAGCTTCTACCTCTCTCTTCGAATGGAGAGACCATTTCCAGAACGACAACAAAGTGATCGTTCAGGTGGAACGTTTCGTGAACACCAAAAGCACAAAATCCTACAAGCAAAGTCTTTTTAGGAAAAATGTCGCACTAAAAATGTTACATGATGTTGCTTGAATTTTTTCCAGGTGATAAATAAACTCTATGACTATATCTTATAAATATATTTCATAAATAAGTCGAGCTATATTTTTATTTTACCTTTTGTTAACCAACGATTCTAGATGGGCATTACGGTTGATTCGGCAACATCCTGTCATCCTCTGTAGCCACTGCAGAGTCTCAATTCAACTGACACTTATATTCGTTGTCGGGTCTGGATGCTCAGTAGTTTGATGTGAAGAACCCTTGGTCTCTTGTGGCTCATTATAGACTTTTTCGTTAGGCATTTCTCTGTTATCCTTGTGATGAGTTACACTGTCATTAGTGTTAAACTAGGACAAATGCTTGGGAATAATGTTTCAGCTGTTTTTTAAAATGATGTCGGTCATTTACTACGTTAACAGGGTTGCATCATTAAGAGGGGTATATAAGTATTGAAATTTTAACTACACCATCCTTATTAGGAAAACTGCAAGAACACTTTATCAGCTTAGTCATTTTAGAATAAGTCCCTCTACAGTATTTTATGTAGCTATTTTCTACTTCATGGCAAGAAGTCGTGAAATAAATTTGTGTGTTCAAACGCTTACTATGGATTATTTGTTGCCTCCTTCAAATAAATTGGCGTATATGAAATTAATTCTACTTTATGGTTTCGCTTAAAAGAATTTAGACTGCGGACCATTTTCAGAACTGTAAGCTGTCGTTCAAGCAATGACTGCCTTACCTGCACTGTTTTATTACCTCTCGTCCGCCCCGATTGCTGAATGGTCAGCGTGACGGATTGCCGTCCTACGGGCCCGGGTTCGATTCCCGGCTGGGTTGGGGATTTTCTCCACTCAGAGACTGGGTGTTGTGTTGTCTTCATCTGCATTTCATCCCCATCCGGCGCGCAGGTCGCCCAATGTGGCGTCGAATGTAATAAGACCTGCACCAAGGCGACGGGATCTGCCCCGCAAGGGGCCTCCCGGCCAATGACGCCAAACGCTCATTTCCATTACCTCTTTGAATGTAACGAGGAATGTGTGCGACACTGATAAGGAAAACGCTTCAATTGGTCGACGATGGTTGCAGCTGACAGCACTATTGAACACCTTTTGGGGCGGCGGGTGGAATAATAGAATAAATGTTTTGTATTTATGCTGTTTGCCGTTCTCAACACTGGCTCTCTAACTACAATATTGGCAACCAGAAAGAGAGATTGTAATTGTGTGCAGCAAATGATGGCCAGCACATTGAACATCTATTGGCCTGACATGCCGGGACACACTTTATTCCACTCCGTAATTGAAAACGGAAACCACGTGTGTACGTGTACCTCACCACTCATGGTAATGTACATGTGCGTCAGTGAAAAAGACCAATAAAAAGGTGCTAGCATGTGGACGTAATGTGCTGTTCCAGTCTCTTCTGTAACTAAGGTCCATCACCGTTCCCTTTGGATTCCTACGTAATTCGGTGCTCTCCGATACACACGATCGAACAACGGAGGAGTGGTACTCAAGCGTCAACTTTAGGTTACAATATCTCCGGATGTAATTAACATTTTACAATGCAACAAACTGCACTGATTACGTATTTGTTTATATGTTCAGATGTTCTAACTAACGGGGTTCTATTTCAAAAAACGTAGGTTTGTGTTAAGAAACATACTTCCGTGCATTTTTTTATGGTTTGTATTAACCAATTACACTAGCCCCTCTCCTCACGTTCGGTCTGTGGAATCGATTCGTCAGTATTTGATGTGGTTTACGAAATATATCCAGCGGTAACGTTAGGTGACTCACCCTGTATACCTCCACACAGGTCACACAATTCGGGTAAATTACTAGCAGGTGGTACGTGGACGTAGAGCTGGCGCCCAATAGCATTCCAACAGAGTTCCATCTGGACAGTTCAGACAAACCTGGTGGACAAGACATTAATGTGTGTTCACTATCATAGAATTCAAACCACTTTAGCGCCAGTCTGACCTTGTGACATGGACAGGTATGTTTCCATCGGGAAGATATCCAGCGTGAAGAGATGCAGGTCGCTCGCAGTTAAAGTTCATAACTGTTTTCCTGCCTAAGCCTACTACCACAGATGCCATAAAATCCAAGGTGAATTTCCCTCACAGCATAATACTGCCCCCACCGATCTGCATCCGTGGCAGCAGCTGCTCGCCTGTATGATGTAGTAATAACAGTGGTTCATCGGGTCTGGCGACACCTTTCGATTGATATAGAATCCAATCTTGATGATTCCGTCCACACTGCATTCGTAACTGTCGATGACACTGGATTAACATCTCAACATGTATTGGTATAGTCTGCTGAGGGCCATGTTCAACAGCGCGCGCTGAATGGCGTGCCTTGGCTTCTGATCCGTACGGATACACAGATCGTGACTGATGAATTAATGAAATATCCTGTGTTATTCCTGAAAAATACAAATCTCACAGCTGCGAACAGTAGTGATGAGGCTGGACTGTGCCATACGCAGTAAGCGTTACTGAAGTATGCATTTAATGCATTTAAACTGACACTCCTCGGAAATATTAAAAAACGAGTGAATGGAATGGTTTTACAGAATAACATCGTCCAATACATGAAATACGGCGAGCAGGCCAAAACGCAATTAATGCGGCAAACGGTCCATAACGGCAGATGCTGTGATGTAAGATAAGCATTGTTTAAACTTCTGCGTTCCGTAACAATGGTTTGCAACATTTCACACACAATTATGAATGCAAATGGGAATAATACGGACTTTCCTTGAGAAAGGAACTGTAGAGTCAGCAGTGGCAACCGGAGATCCTTGCATGACATCGGAAGATTGCGCTTTTCACAAGGTCTCTCATTTTTGTAGGCAGAAATATAAGAGAACTCCTTCTGCTACCTTCGAAGAAAAGAAATAATTTTTATTTTAATATAAAACTGCGTCAAGTTAGCGTGTGAACTTATGACCCATCGCATTATTGGCTGGCAATTACTTTATTATAGAGTAATTACAAAATGTCATTATGTCATCCCAGTTATTCGCTTAAGCCGATACATTACCGGTGTTCCAAATTTGTGTGATATACAATCATCTCATCACAGAGATGTAATTTTCATTAATCAATGTATTTATTGTGGTATTAAATTACAGTGCATCTGAATTTTTTGATTACAGAGCTGCATCACTGTTTATAGCACAGCAGATATCCTAAACGAAGCATCATATTCCGTATTTTTTCATATTATCGTAACGTTTCGTCTACTATAAGAGACGACAAAACATAAAACCCTTTATATGCGGTAGCTAACAGAAAGTCCGAAATGACTGGACCAATGACAGTCTAGCTTTTTTGACAGCAATAATGCATAAATTCACGGCGACGACAAACGTCAATAATAAATATATTGCCAAAAAAATGAGTAATCGTAGTTGGTTGATACCTATTACAAAATTACCAATATTAATTGACCAACCTGATTTAAACCATTCGTTGTAAGAATAACGTATATCTGAAGTCACGAGTTTCATTGCAGAAATTTTTGCAACAACGTTCGAACAATTTTTATCACTGTCTAAAAACGTTTCTAAACACTATTGATATCGTATATTACTTACGACGAAGAGCAAAACTACTTTTTATTAAATGAAATCTGAATATACGTATTTTAAATTGTAGTTAATTTGGATGTGATACAATAAATACATAAATAAAATTAAAGGCACATTGTCATTGTGTATATTATCATAGATTAGATTAGATTAGATTTACTTTCATTCCAATTGATCCGTAGTGAGGAGGTCCTCCAGGATGTGGAACATGTCAGAAAACCAACAATACATGACAAATATTTAAACTAAAACAAATAAGCTAATGTACCATTCCACAGGTCCCAAGTGGAATGATCGTCATTTTTTAATGAACACTAAGAGTCATTTTACAAATACTATTGCACTGAATTTAAAATAAAAAAGTTTTTTATTTATTTATAAGGTAAGAAACATGTAATACAACTACTGTAATACTTATTTACAATGAACACATTACTGCACTGAAATGGTGCAGAAGTTAGATTATACTTACACACACACACATACACACACACACACACACACACACACACAAATTTTCAGTGAACACATTACTGCACTGAAATTGTGCAGAAGTTATGTTGTACTTATATACAAATCAGTTGGTTTTCCTCAGAAATTCATCAATGGAGTAGAAGGAGTTGGCCACCAATAAATCCTTTAGGCTTCTCTTAAACTGAATTTCATTGGTTGTTAAGCTTTTTATGGCTGCTGGCAAGTTATTGAAAATGTGTGTTCCTGAATAATGCACACCTTTTTGTACAAGACTAAGTGACTTTAAATCCTTGTGAAGATTATTCTTATTTCTAGTATTGATTCCATGAATTGAGCTGTTGGTTTGAAAACGTGATATATTTTTAATGACAAATTTCATTAAGGAATAAATATATTGGGAAGCTGTAGTTAGTATCCCTAGTTCCCTAAACAGGCTTCTGCAGGATGTTCTTGAGTTCACACCACATATAATTCTTACTGCACGTTTTTGTGCCCGGAAAACTTTAGCTTGGCTTGATGAATTACCCCAGAAAAAAATCCCATATGACATTATGGAATGAAAGTAAGCATAGTATGCCAGCTTTTTCATTTTTATATCCCCTATGTCTGACAAAATTCGCATTGCAAACAGAGATTTGTTAAGACGCTTCAGCAGTTCTGTGGTGTGCTCCTCCCAGTTGAATTTATTATCAAGCTGTAATCCCAAGAATTTAACACCGTCCACTTCTTCTATCTTCTTGTCATCATATGTTAGACATATACTCTTGGGACACCCCTTACAAGTTCTGAACTGCATGTAGTGTGTTTTTTCAAAGTTTAGTGACAAAGAATTGGCTAGGAACCAGTGATTAATGTCTACAAATATTTTATTGGCTGATCTTTCTAAGACTACACTTGATTTGCTATTTATTGCAATGTTTGTATCATCAGCAAACAAAACAAACTTGGCATCTGGTAATGTTACTGATGAAAGGTCATTGATATACACAAGAAAAAGTAAGGGCCCCAAAATGGAACCTTGTGGGACCCCACATGTAATTAGTTCCCAGTTGGATGATGCCTGATAGCTTGATACATGTCTCTTTCCTAATAACACCCTTTGTTTCCTGCCAGAGATATAAGATTTGAACCATTTTGCAGCATTTCCTGTTACACTATAATATTCTAGTTTACTTAAAAGGATATTGTGATTTACACAGTCAAATGCCTTTGACAGATCACAAAATATACCAGTTGCCTGCAATTTTTTGTCTAATGAATTAAGTACATTTTCACTGTAAGTGTAGATAGCCTTCTCAATATCAGAACCTTTTAGAAATCCAAACTGTGACTTTGACAGTATGTTATTTGAGATAAGATGGTTATAAAGACGACTGTACATTACTTTTTCGAAAATTTTTGAGAATGCTGGCAACAGTGAAATTGGACGGAAATTTGATGCTATTTCTTTATCTCCCTTCTTAAACAGTGGCTTAACTTCAGCATATTTCAGCCATTCGGGAAATATTCCACTGATAAACGACTGGTTACACAGATAGCTTAATATGTTACTTAGCTCAGAATCACATTCTTTAATTAACTTTGTTGATATTTCATCATACCCACTAGATGTTTTTGATTTTAAAGATTTTATGATGGACATTATTTCTGTTGGGGTAGTGAGGGTCAAATTCATATTATGGAAGTTACTTGAAATGTCTGGTCTAAGGTAATCCATAGCAGCATCTACCGAACCTGACAACCCCATCTTTTCAGTAACAGTTATAAAATGTTTGTTAAAAAGTTCTGCAACACTATACACATGTCACCAATGCATCATTTACTCTTAATGCTATTTGTTCCTCTTCATGTCTGGTTCTACCGGTCTCCTCCTTCACTATATCCCATATTGTCTTTATTTTGTTATCTGATATGACTATCTTTTCCTTGTAATATATTTGCTTTGACATCCGTATTACAGTCTTTAATATTTTGCAGTATTTCTTATAATGTGCTATAGCATCAACATTGGAAATGTTTCGGATTGACAGATACAGTTTTCTTTTTGTTTTACAAGATACCCCTATTCCTCGAGTAATCCATGGCTTCTTTGTAGACTTTGCTCTAACCTTGGTAAGTTTTGGGGGAAAGCAGTGTTCAAATAAGGTAAGCACTTTATTAGCAAAAATGTTATATTTTTCATTCATGCCATGAGCACTGTAAACATCAGTCCAGTGAATGTCTCTGAGGAGTGTCCTAAAATAATCAATTTTTGTCTTACTGATTACCCTCTTGAGCTCAGATTTAACAGATTTTATATCCTGTTCAGTATTAACATTTAACAGAAGGAACTGCATGTCATGGTCTGAGAGGCCATTGACTATTGGTTTTGTAATATAATTTTGTTCATTTGACTTTTCTATAAAGATATTATCAATGGCTGTTTGTGAGCAAGTGGTTATCCTAGTGGGGAACTTTACTGTGGGAATTAAGTTGAATGATAGTGTTACTAACTCAAATAGGTTCTTATTGGGAGAGTCTTTAAGGAAATCTACATTGAAATCACCAGCAACCACTATTTCTTTGTTTTTGGTTGTTAAATGGGCCAGTTCAGCTTCAAGGTGGTTTACAAACAGATTAAAGTTACCTGCAGGTGCTCGATATACACTTAATATTATGAAAGATTTTTTGTGAAAATCTAATTCTGTTGCACATGCTTCCATATGCTGTTCTAGGCAAAATTTATGAATGTCTATGTTCTTAAATTTATGACAGTTCCTGATGAATGTGGCAACTCCTCCTTTCTCCATTTCTGATCTACAATAGTGAGATGCTAACCTAAACCCTGTAACACTTAAAAGTTCTATACCAGTGGTCACATGATGTTCAGAGAGGCAGATTATGTCAGCTGGGTTTGAAGACTCTAATTCATCTATGCAGATAGTTAATTCATTAATTTTATTTCTCAGTCCTCGAATATTTTGATGCAATAAAGATAGCTGACATTTCACATTGACTGACTTAAAATTGGATGGAGTTAAAATATCTGCTGACAGTTGAAAATTCTTAACCAATGGCTGTTTATGTTGATGTAATAAGCTGGAATTATGTTTTTTGATTTCTTTCTCAAACTGAAGGTTTGTCTCAGTTCTAACCTCTCTTAAAATTTGTTTTCTTTCTGTCCTCCCTACCCTAAAAAAGGGTCTTTTCTGAATCCTATAACCACTGGTATTTTACCACTCATGACAGTGCCTCCCCCCTTTAACTTTCCTGCTATTTCCCCAGCCAATTTACCCTTCCCCTTCCTGTTGAGGTGAAGGCCATGCCTAGTATAATCCCACCTACTGACAGAATCAACATGAACCACACCAATGTGTGACCCCGCACCCGACATGAGCAGCCGTTCCAGCTCCAAATTAACTCTCTTGACAGAAGAGTTCAAATGAGGTCGGTCATGGCGCCCAAGAACAGATACAAACTCAACACTGGTATGCCTCGATGCTGATGCAATCTTCGCCAGGTCACACTCTATGCTGTACCCAGGATCTCTGTCAATACTGTTACCTGCCCCACCCACTATAACCACGGTGTCTTCCTTAGTGAAATCTTTGCAAAGTGATCCTAAATCCTCTGTCACCTGCTCCAGACCAGCACTAGGTTTAAAAAAATTGGTGACCTGGTATTCTGATCCTAGTTCATCCTGCAAGAGTTGGCCAACACCTCTTCCATGGGAACTACCTAACAACAACACTTTCTTTCTCTTTACTGATTTCCCTACATTCTTACTTTTCAATTTGCTGCTGAAAGTTTGTTGTGCCCTGTCTACACCTGTAACTGCTTGAGGCTCACCAGCTTCTAACTGAAGCAACAGGTCAAATCTATTTTCCACATTCACCATAAAGCTGTCACACAAAGTTCTAGGCCTGTTCCTCCTGTTGCCTGTTGCCACTTCCCACCTCTCTTTACCCTTCTCCCTCCTTAACCTGTCAAGATCTCCCCTGGCCTTGTCTAACTCAGCCTGAAGGGCAGCAATTTTCCCCTCCTGTTCCAGTATCTTCCTATCTCTACTACAAATCCTACAAAACCACTGATGAGTCTCATTTACTTCCCCTATTCCCACGCCACTACAGTCACCCACATGGAAAAAACTACAGCACCCATCACACCAAAGCCCCGACCTAACAATTCTACGGCAAGTCAAGCACTTTTCACTCATGATAAACGTAATAATTTATTAAGAATAAGTCAGTTAAATTACAGATAAACACGAAAATATGGTTACACAAATTTGGCCTATACGCAACTGTGTGTAAACAAAAACAAAAGTGCAAAGTTTCTGAAACAACAAGTTAAACTTTACGCTACTTTCCGGAAATGCTAGTTAAATAATGAAGAGGTACGCTAAGTTAAATTGCTGGAGAGAGCAAGGAACAACTAAACGAAATTCTATAGATTTGCTGCAGCAGAACGTAAACAGAAAATACGACTGTACGGTCTTTTCGCGTTTTCTGCTATATTACGTAATGAGAAATGAAACCTTTAATGGTACACTTAAACGGCACACTAATACACTTATTTACCACGTAATCAGTACTAATCTATGTGTTCTATAATCTAAAATAACATATCTTTACGAGAACACCAAACAATATATCTAGCGTCTAATACATGATCATTAGTAATCTCCTTTGTTGTGAGCTATTACAAAGATTATTTAGAATTGGTTCAGTGTAAAACGTATTACCTAAGGAGCCACAATCATTGGCAAATAAAGAAACTCTCGACTGATTTGCATCTCATATTAAATGAAGACCATGACTGTAAACATTGGTAAGGGACACTAGGATGAGAAACAGAGTTGTAACTTGTTGAACGTTTTACATGGTATGCTTTACTGATATTAGTTGATAGCTCTACGATAAATCGAGAAAATCTGTCTCTAATTTCAGACGCCCACTACTAACCGGTTTGTCAGGATGAGTGCATGCAAACAGTAATAAATGCCAGAAAAAGGCAGCTATTAGCAGCAACGTGCACGTGTTCATGCCAGTAAGGCGCTTCTCATGAAGTATTTGTACAAATCTGAGGTTGATGTGAATAACAGTGACTCAGATAAAGATTCTGAATATGTTTCCGATCGAAAATGCGCTTCAAAAGTTGTTGCTACACAGTTCATGTGAATAATCCTTTAAGCAAGTAAATAACGTTGTGTCCCTATCCATCGTTGATATGAATTTATACGACAGTGGGATGGTAGAAACGTTAAGAGACATGTAGCTAATACCACCTTAGCTGTTTCAGAAGCCTGGATTTAGATACATTTTAACTTAAGAAAAAGACAGAGCTACTTTTTTTCTTTTGAGTCCTCAGTCTTCGGACTAGTCTGATACAGCTCGCCACAAATTCCTCTCCTGTGCCAACCTCTTCAACTCGGAGCAGCACTTCCAACCTACGTCCTCAACTATATGCTGAATGTATTCCAGCCTCTGCCTTCCCCTACAGTTTTTACCCTCTACCTCTCCTCTAGTTCCATGGAAGTTATTCCCCTACGTCTTAACATATGTCCTACCATCTCGTCCCTTCTTATTGTCAGTGATTTCCATATATTCCTTTCCTCCTCAGTCTGCGAATAATCTCTTCATTCCTTATCAGTCCAACTAATTTTCAATATTCTTCTGAAGCACATCTCAAACGATTACAGTCCATTTTTTCCGGTTTTCCCACAGTCCATGTTTCACTACCATACAGTGCTGTGTTCCAAATATATATTCTCAGAAATTTCTTCTTCAAATTAAAATCTATGACTCTAGACTTCCTTGGCCAGGAATCCTCTTTTTTTAGAATGCTAGTCTGCTTTTTATGTCGTCCTTGCTCTCTCTCTGTCGTGGGTTATTTTCTGCCTAGATAGCAGAATTCCTTATCTTCATCTACTTCGTGATGACCAATCTTGATGTTTAATTTCTCACTGTTCCCATTTCTGGTACTCCTCATTACTTTCGTCTTTCCTTTAATTTACGTCTATGGTCACAAACATTATATTAACAGATTACCGGTTTCGGTCTTTAATGACGATCATCAGATCTGTTTCATAAAAACAAACTCCTAATGTACTGCAGCCATAGTGGCATCGTCAAATGTTAAATGCGAAACAGTATTACTACTGACAACATGACTCGTGCATGTGACGTTATTTATATGTATTTGACGATGCTGTTGCTGACTCCGCATTTAACATTTGACGATTCCACTATGGCTGCAGTACATTATGACTTTGTTTTTGATGAAACAGATGTGATGATGGTCATTAAAGACTGAAACCGGTAATCTGTAAATAAAACGTTTGTGACCATAAACGTAAATTAAAGGAAACTTATTACATATACGGATCACTGTTTTTTCGCGACGATGTCGCAGCTTGTGAAACTTTCGTCCTTCTTCAATTTGCTCTTCCATTTTCTGTACTCGTCAAGGACGCCGACGTTCTAAAATTTCTGTGGATGCATGTCAGTGGCGGAATGCAGTATATGTTCCCTCGGGAGTTACCTTTCATTTATAATCTCTGTCATAAAGACCTCTGCTGTGATAAAAGTAAAATATACCGGTAATATAAGCATAGGTTGACACTGCACTATCTCAGTCGGTAAAACAGCTGATTTAAAGCAACAGAAATGAGATCAAAGTCGGTTTCAAATGTATGTGGACGAACACACAGATCCAAAGGCGTAAAGTACGCGATAGTGCCCGCCTGCAAAAATAAAAATCCAACTCCCAACATAAAATGTATAAGCTGTCATTAACTAACTTAGTTTTGTTATTTATAGATCTGAGGACAGCTGGAGACAAGCGGAATCGGTAACTGTAAAGGAATAATCACTAATGGATTGTTACATAAAAGGAGAAAAAGGATTATCGTTTCAAGTACACTCACTTGGAATGTAAGTACAAATGCGCATCAAGTTTACAATATTTTGCTTTAGTTCACAATCTTTGACGCTCCTCGATATTATTTCCTACTAAAATAAAAAATAAAAATAAAAAAAACGGAGACAGGAGCAATCCGATTTTCCTCTACAGGCTATAATACTGACAGACTAATACAGCGGAGCAAATCGTGGCTGTAATCAGTACTAAAGATATGTTGTATGTGAACTGTTGACAGCGGGAATAAGTAGCTCATTACGTAGCTCTGCAGATTTGTCTTCGGCCCTGTATGTGCGCTACGAAGTGGAAACAATTAGAACAGCTAGGAAGAACAGAAATAAAAGAAAGGAGGAGACGAGAAGAGGCATCGGGATGCTGCTGGCGAGCTGCGGCTCGTTTCCAGCGCTCCTTCCCTCCCATAACTCTTGCTGGATTTTTCTTCTGTTCGACTCGTTCCATTTGATTGCTTTATTACTCATTTGTAATTTTGGCACGTATCCTTTCTCATTCCTTCAGTAACGAACTGCTCTTACACCACTCCGCTGTACAATACCGAAAAGCACAGCCCAATGGTTTTCCCTTCATTTTTGTTTTGCTTTACGTAGATTCTTTAAAATATAACGCTCATGTCTCTCTCTCTCTACGGAATTGTAGTAGTTTCAGGTAAAATACTGTGTTTTTATGATTATATTACTCATGACACTGAAGGAATTTAAGATTTGAGTCGTACTCCTACCCCGTGATCAACAATAGTACCTGACAATCGTGCCCCACAAATTACGGCTCGTAGGCCTCCCAAGGAGAACGTGACATAAAAGCGTGCTGTCCTTTGGAGGCCACCTAGAGGACTATGCCGACCCAGACGAAACGCAACACGATTAGGAACAAAAAAAAATGGTTCAAATGGCTCTGAGCACTATGGGACTTAACTTCTGATATCATCAGTCCCCTAGAACTTAGAACTACTTAAACCTAACTAACCTAAGGACGTCACACACATCCATGCCCGAGGCAGGATTCGAACCTGCGACCGTAGCGCTCACGCGGTTCCAAACTGAAGCGCTTAGAACCGCACGGCCACACCGGCCGGCTAGGATCAACAGTACAATCACTGCAGCACCACGGTGTGCGAAGATGACGCCCTGGGAACACTTGGATGAATAATGTCTGGTCCTCTTGTCTGACGAGGGCAAGATTTGCTTAACGCCTAATAATCGTAGTAGAAGAGTACACAGTTGGCCAGCCAGGAAACAAAGAACGTCTGAGGCTTGTAGTCTCACGGTTTTGCGCCAGTATTAAGATGAATGTAGATGTTGTTGTTGTTGTGGTCTTCAGTCCTGAGACTGGTTTGATGCAGCTCTCCATGCTACTCTATCCTGTGCAAGCTTTTTCATCTCCCAGTACCTACTGCAACCTACATCCTTCTGAATCTGCTTAGTGTATTCATCTCTTGGTCTCCCTCTACGATTTTTACCCTCCACGCTGCCCTCCAATACTAAATTGGTGATCCCTTGATGCCTCAGAACATGTCCTACCAACCGATCCCTTCTTCTGGTCAAGTTGTGCCACAAACTTCTCTTCTCCCCAATCCTATTCAATACTTCCTCATTAGTTATGTGATCTACCCATCTAATCTTCAGCATTCTTCTGTAGCACCACATTTCGAAAGCTTCTATTCTCTTCTTGTAGATAGCGAGGGTAATTACAGGGTCGTACATTGCTGGGATACTAACCTGCAGAAGCACAGACAGTTCAGTACAGAGACACATTTACTATTCATAGACTGTATATTTGACAGAGAAATGCTATTAGAGACAATGTAAAAAAGAATACCTCTGCTCATAGTAAATCTGATGAATGTATGTACTGTGGATCAGAAATCTCCATTGCACGAAATGGAAAAGATAGGTACAGGAAGAACTTGGGAGTAAGACAAGGATGCTGTTCATCTTCGATTCTATTTAATATTTATACTGACGGCATGCTGAATAAATGGATATATAAATTAAATTTTGCACTAATGACTTCAATGAAACGAGATATTGAACGACTTTCCTCTTTGCTGACAGTAAAATTGTGGTTGCTAATAGTAAGAACACACTATAAGCCGGCCGGAGTGGCCGTGCGGTTCTAGGCGCTACAGTCTGGAGCCGAGCGACTGCTACGGTCTTAGGTTCGAATCCTGCCTCGGGCATGGATGTGTGTGATGTCCTTATGTTAGTTAGGTTTAATTAGTTCTAAGTTCTAGGCGACTGATGACCTCAGAAGTTAAGTCGCATAGTGCTCAGAGCCATTTGAACCATTTTTTTCAACACACTATAAACAGCTGCTCATATTTCATCCACAAAATCTGTTACGTAAATCATTATTAGCTTCATCGAAAACAAAAGCTATGTCTTTCTTGGACCAATTCCCATCAAAATAATAAATGATCTAAAAATACAAACGTTGAAGTACTTCAACTTCTTAGGCAATGTTGTCTCATTCATGACAAAAACAGACATACAAAAGAAACTAGGAAGATTTAATTACATTAACGGTAAAATTCAAACAATCCACAGAAAATAGGAAAGTAAATTATACTGAAGTTCTATAGCACCATGAAAGTACCAAAAGTGAAACATGGAAATAACTCGTGGACTGTAACAAAGACAAATAAAAGAAGGATTCAAGAATATGAACTCACACAATTGATTCGCCTCGATGAGCAATGAATCCACCACTTTCAGTGCGGATGCACGATTTCGTTCGACCTCTTACGGGAATCTCAAAGTAGCGAGTCTGCAGAACGTAGATAAGAACTGTGGATAGGTGGTGCTAAGTGGGAGCGTGGGGCGGTCGGGTGGCGTACCGAGATAGTCGCACAGTTGTGATAAACACTGTATCATGGTGGCGCAGCGGTTAACGCAGCTGCCTAGTAAAAAAAACATCGGCTTTCTGCCGCGGTCGTGTGCGGACCTGCCTCGGAGCTGGGCAGCGCTCGACTAACGGAGTTGTTTACTTCTGCCTCGTAATGTTCGTGTTGCATAGCGCCCATCCATATTGTACCCCACTGCGCACTCTTACCGCCGAGCGGCACATAAAGTTGCATTCCAAGCCGAACATGTACGACCACGCGCTTTTGAAATCAAAAAATTCATTCACGAAGAGCGACCCGCAAGAAGTGATAGGTGTTCACTTGTCTATCACTAGCAGTATCGTCCACATTACAGTCACAGCGGAGGAAGCATGCGCTGCCGTCATACGACAACGTACACACGGACTAAAATTCAAACATTTTGACAGGCTTACTGGGGAGGTGACAGTAAAAGACACTGGTTTCGGTCTTAGAACAATTCGGGTGTTACAGCTCTCTTTCAAGATGCCCCAAGTCGTGGTCATTGAAGCTTTCCGACCCTACACCACTGTTGGGGGCCACATTGCAGAAAAATGGCATATGTTCTCGATACATCACGTGTTAAATGATGTCCAACAGATCAAGATTAAACTGTCCAAACATCTACCATCTTATCTGCTGATAGGTAGTGTGCGAGTCATCGTCACGAACGATGGCCAACTATTATGCAGGTTGTGGACAAGAGTGCCGTGTTAGGTCCTATTGCCTCCATCGCCGTTTGCTCCAGATTCCGACCAGTGCCCCCCCCCCCCCCCCCCAAGCGACAACTTCTTTACCAAATACCTACACCTCAGTCGTGTGCAACCCGGATGCGCCACTTCAGGATGTCTGTGTTCTCCCGCCAGCATTACCCTCGGGAACAACGTTGTGCACGAGACTTCACCGATATCATCTCCTCTGATCGCGACGAGACTAACAAACCTCCAGAGATTGATAAACGGACTGCCTGCAGCGATGGACAGTGGAACGAGTGTTGTCCCTACTTTTCTTCAGACATGCATGACATCGGACGATGAACGGCTACATTCCGACATGGAACAGCACCTACAGAAGCAGTCGTCCCAAAACTGGAAGAAGCGAAATGGAATGCCTTCCGACGACACTCTTCTTCTTACGGCAGGCAATGATTTCCATTTGGAGCGCCCCAATGGCAGAAGTGGCTGCTTCCAATGTCACACCTGGGGTGCATCCTTTCAAATGTCAACGTATACCCAACGACGACGGATTCCATCGAGGTTTCCCAGATCCCACTGTGGCAGCGTCACCATCCCTAGACCTCGATGGGTGCGACAATCGCCAGCCACTGGTTTCGGTCTCCTGGGCTATGGATGTCGATAACGAAGCATATTGGGGTGATAGCACACCCATTGGGGAGTGCCCCACTGTGGCGACTGACCCACCCTTCACCCAGTGATTGCGGCCACAGTGGCCGCGTCAGATGTTTCACGCCAGCCTGACACCTCCACAGGACGCTCCTTGCTCGTAGGGGGAGCACGTCCGCAAAATACCGCATCACAGTAATGAATCTGGTCACCATTCAGGCTCTACGCAATTTTCAGAGACACTATTTAAGATGCTAATGTTCGACACTGTCCTCCTCCAAGAAGTGATCATCGCTGATTTCTATGTTCCCAGCAGATACACGGCCCATATCTCCCGTGCCTCTGACAGTGGTGACAGAGTGGCTATCCTCGTGCGTACAGGGCTTCCTGCTGAAGATATAGTGTACCTTCCTAGCGCTAGAGGTACGGCCTTTAAGTTGTTTAGTGTTACATCTTAAACATATACGCACAGTCAAGCTCCAGTCGACGACGCGGACGACACACCTTCTCTGCTGCCGAGGTAACGCCGCTTTTTGAGGGTTCGCGGCTGATCTCGTTCTTGGAGAGAACTTTAACTACACATAAGGCCTACAACATTCCCCATGTGAAGCCCTCTCTGTCTTCGTCGACTGACCAGCTTATCGACACATGGATGAAGATTCATGGCACATGCAAAGATTTTTCATACTATACAGAGCAGTCACCTCGACCGTATCTAGCTCACATTCCCTTTCTGGTGACACTCGACATGCCAAAGTTTGGCATCTGGGTTTCTCCAACAACGAGGCCTATGTCTGCTATGTCGCCCTCACCCGCCAACAGGTGTGGCACTGTCGTGGCCTGTAAAAGTTAAACGTTGCCCACCTGACTGCCCATGACTGCCGATGAATCGTTGAGGACGCATGGGCTCTCTGTCGACGACGTCGCCTCGTCTACACATCCTCCCTATTCTGGTGGCTTTCCTGTGCGGAATCTGTTCTACACAGGGCATTGATGGGATATAGCAAAGATGTCAAGGCTTGGCATTGAGCACCATGGATTTCAGAACGCAGTCCTGCACTTCGATTGCATTCTCTACCACCCGTTAGGTGACAGTGTACCGTGCTAAAGAGCAGACCAATTCACTCATATGATGCCACTTGGAAGGGACCCCGGTCAGGTTCCGCATCCGTGACCGTATTCCCCACGGAACGCTGTCAGTGTGTCAATGTACCGCCTCCTCACAGAAAGCCAGCGTCGCCGTCAAGCACTCAAACACCTCACCGATGCAGAAGGACGACGATATACTATGCAATGCGCATTGGTCACGCTTTTCGTTCCCAACTGGCTGTATATTGTCACCCGAATCACTCGATAGTAATTGAGAAGGTAGCGGCACCTGCCGTAAACGCCGTACTGGCGGATGTGGCTCAAGAACTTCAGAAAAACGTGATCACAGGAAGTCCTTCACGCTATCAAGATGGGAGCTGCCAATAAGTCCCCCGGACGTGACGGATGTGATGGTCTCCTCTCGAAGTTTCCGTTTTAGCTGTTGATACCTATTTGAACGTCCAACTGTCGTGAACTGGTACGCTCAATGACGACAATCCCAGCGACCTTCTTTGATGGGCTCGTTATCCCCGACCCTAAACTGCGGATTTGTGATAACCGGCCCATCACTCTCCTCAAAAGCGACACGAAAATTTTCACCCATTTGTTGCCATCATGACTGAAGAAGGCAGCACGCAGCACAATACGTCACGTCCTTTCATCAGGCTTCCCTAGATGATAACAATATTCATATTAGCCCTTGTGCTGACGAGGAAATGATAGCATTCAACAGGTCGCGACATCTGCCTGGTGAATTGGCATCCCTTGACTTCAGTCAGCGTTTCGACTGTGCAGATTACACCTTTTTGAAGGTGTATGTCAAATTAAATACCTTTCAGCCGTCTACTTTCAAACTTATTTTTTTATTTTGCCGAGTCCCGCAACCATCTCCAAAAAGATGGACATACAGAGACTTATTGAAGATGGTCCTTCTGCACATGGGACTTCCCGCTCACCGGCCGCTGTGGCCGAGCGGTTCTAGGCGCAGCTGCTACGGTCGCAGGTTCGAATCCTGCTTCGCGCATTGATGTGTGTAGTGTCCTTAAGTTAGTTAGATTTAAATAGTTCAAAGTCTAGCGGACTGATGATCTCAGATGTTTAGTCCCATAGTGCTTGCAGCTATATTGAATCTTCCCGCTCATATAGTATCAGTGGTAAAGCGCCTCTTGAACATCGCGACTTCGTCGCGTCTCTAGCGATCGAGCGCTCCGTCCGATAGCGTTGCCTACTTTCCACGATACTGTATGCTTTGGTGTTCGCCAGGTTGTTTGCCAACGCATGGTTGGCCTGTCATTGCACGGATGCCGTCATCGAACGGACGCCGCCTCTGTTGTAAGGCCTATGTAGACAATCTCGTCCTCTATCTATGTAATGAAGATGATGCCGTGCTGCTCTGACATGAGTGGCGACATCGGACAATTTCCCTTAATGTTTCCAAATTACGTGTGCTGCTCATTAGTGAAGACTACCTGAGAGATGTGGCCACCACAGTTTGCTGCTTCGGCATTCATTTTAAAAATGATTCTGTCGTTCGGCAGCAACAAACACATGACGTCTCCACCAAACGATCAGCGCTAGCCTCGTTGATTACCGCCTCAGATCCCTCGACATTGTACAATGTGCGCAATTTGTGAATGTCTACCACGTCCCTCATGTGGCACAAGTGTTCTCGTTCCTGATTACACTCGCCCATCGTATGTCGATGGTAATGGGAACTTTTGTCTGTACCATGTTGTTATTGAAAATTCAGTCTTCCTCCCTTTCCCTCCAATGGGAGCGAGGTGGGGTTCCCTTAATCCATGTGCCAGATCGATTTACGGCACTTTTCTTAGCTCCCAACTGAAAGTCTGACGCCGTTGCCCATCTAGCCTCACTGGACTGCTTTTACACGAGCATGCGCTAGTCTTCATGTCAACCCCAGTCACTTTGTTAAATATTCCACCCCTTTTCATCACTTTCGACATTTCTTTCTGGAATTAAGCTACATCCTTAGCATTTCCACGAACACCCCGGACAAAATCTGTTCACGATGAATTACAAATGCATTGGACCCCCAAATCCAATAGAAAACAAATAGCCGCGCGGGATTAGCAGAGCAGTCTTAGCCGCTGCAGTCACAGACTGTGCGGCTGATCCCGGCGGCGGTTCGAGTCCTCCTTCGGGCACGGGTGTGCGTGTTTGTGCTTAGGATAATTTAGGTTAAGTAGTGTGTAAGCTTAGGGACTGATGACCTTAGCAGTTAAGTCCCATAAGATTTCACACACACTTTAACATTTTTTGAAAACAAATATCTCCATATTATATGGCGTCATTTAAGGAAAGTGATGCACGAACTACAAAAGAAATTGCCATAACGATTTCAAGAAGACACATTTGGATGTTCCACCATCCGAAGACTCGAGCGACTCCCGGAATTCTGGTACATAAAAAAAATAAAAATAAAATAAAACAAAAAAGATTCTTCAAAACTCTTCATTTTCATCGCTCCCCTATGCGTTCTCTTCCCCTATTATTTTCTCTTCTTACCCCCCTCTTAGTAATAGGTTAACTGTTGTTGCATAGGCATGGAGAGGTGCCAACGCTTGAAGAGGTACAGCTCTTTTTTCCCCTCTTAGGACACAAGTGGTGGTGGCAAGAATATCTTTTTTTGTAGTTGTCTTTCCTGTCCAGGGGCGAGATTAAAAAAGTAGCCTCCTTAACTCAGTGGCAGAGTGGGAAAAAAGTAAGTAGGAAATCCCAGATTCGAATCCTAGTCCAGCACACATTTTCACTCCTCGCTGCTGATTCCGCATAAAGTCTCGACGCCATTGACATCAACAGTTCCTTCTTTTTCGTTTCCGTTCTACTCACTTCACCTTCAATTTACGTAAAAGAATACAAGCATCTGAGATGCGGTTCCTAAGAAGAATAGACGAGTTCACACTATCTCACAGATGAAGGAATGCTGACATCAAAGAGGAAATGGGGGAGAGCGGCTAAGGGATACCGAAGCTGAAGCACCACGTCACAGGAACAGAAGCCAACAGAACAGTCAAATTAATTATGAATTATTATCCAGTGGGCAGAAAATCTTTAGGAACACCGAGGAAAAGTTAAAAAGTCAATAATTTTTAAGAGCTTGTCTGCACCACTTGCACTTTTTCTTTTATTAAACCAAGACCGGTTTCGGCCCCCAACGCCATTATCTAGTGATATCCATATAGCACCAAGCAACAAAGTGCAGGCAGAGGCAAATGATGATATAAAAGCCGGTAACAGGCTCTAAAAGTTGAATTAAATACGAAAAATATTAGAATTATAAGACAGAAATGGATACGAAATGAAAATACATCTAAAATGCATTATTACGGAAAGAGAAAGCACATCAGAAGTAGTTTAGAGGTCCTCTGGTGGACGAAAAGTCAATTTGGAAACCAACGATACTAAACAAGTGCAGCATATCTCTGCATACAAACACAATGTTGATACGCCATTTAGCCATGACAAACTATCATCTGCAGTTTACAATAAATGGATCTGCTGTACTATGTAATGAAAATTAACAGTGTAAATAATAAATTCCGTATAATACATGAACCACATTGTGAAAGATATGCAAGGAACAATATTTCCCACGCTTTTTTGTTCGTTAAGAATATAGCTCTTAATGTAGTGCACAAGGTTGTAGACTTCAAGTTCCTCAAACATATTCAAACGGGTACCTTTATTTGCAAAACTGTGAGGTTATTGGCAATAATGTTGACAACTGTCGTTCTGGAATTACGTGAGAAGAAAAGGTTCATTTGTCTTCTGCGTTCTTCTTCCATGCTTCTCTATGCCTTTGAATCTACTTTCAAGGTTTCTCCCTATCAGGACAACATAAAGGGCGTTTCAATCAGTGCAGCACATTTTATAAATGCCTGCAGTTGTAAATTTGATGTTTTTAGCTTTAATATTGTGTACAAGCAGCTGACCTAGTGTGTTATCGGTTTTGAAGGCAATTATAACATTAAATCTGAGAAACAGTGCACATATACATAAGAAACGCTCCCAGGAAACGAAATCGAAATAAATTTTATTCTTTCTCCAGCATCGTCACTACGTTGCCTCTTTTTCGATGAATGTAAGGTTTAGAACTATATCTTATCCACTATGGAGAAAATATCCTTTTTTGGAGTCAGTCTTGAGCAAATATTTAGTTTTTTTGTTAAGTTCTGTATTATTAAAACGTAATTTCCTTAATCTGCTTATCATTGCTTGAAAAAAGTTTTTCTTTTGGTGCTCTGGTTGGTAAGGATCCTGAGAAATATCAGTTGTAGGTTTGTGATAATTGCCAAATGAATGACTCAGATAGATGTTAATAATGTATTAATTTCAACAATTAACAACATACTTTGCTTAAGTTACAGCAGAGTGAACACTAAGATGAAGTTTGTTCACTTACAAGCTTCTTGTACAATATCATCTTTCGATTCTAGATGCAACAACAGAATGTCACCCCCCCCCAGGGGATCCACAACTCTTTTGTGGATACGTGCGTAGCGAGCACGGGGCCCCGAGCTAATGTGGCCTTCCTTCCTTTCCGGGCTGCATACCTTCCCTTTCTGCATCCTTCCCCATCCCCTGTCTTCATCCCCCCCCCCTCACCTCTGGCTCTTTCCTTCACTTTCTCCCCCTCTGGGAGTATGGTTGGCGCCTACGTCCGGAGACGGACGCTTGTAAATGTACCGCATTCTTCTTCTTCCTTGCTTGTATGTCTTCTTCCTTCCTTTGTCCTACTCCTTTCCTTACCTCTTCTCTTTACCTTTTTCTCCGCTGCGGCGTTTGAGACCCCCTCTTCTTTCCTTTCCCTTTCTCTTTCTTCCTCCCTGTGCGTGTCTGAAGGCCGACCCACGCACTTCCATGCGTAGCCGGTGACGGGGTAACGCGTAATTCCCCGCCCCGGGTAGACAGGTAGGACACGTACGTACCCCCTGGTAAAGGCCAGGCCCAGGGAGGGGTGATTACCCGAGCTGATACCTTCCGAAAGTGCCGATTGGTCCCTCCGTCCGTTTGTCGGGAGGTGTGACCTGAGGTGTGAACAATCACCTAAGGCGGGTGTGCCCTCTGTGAGGGCCCCCACAAAGGAGGAGCGCGCCATCGGAGACGCCGGTAATCATGGGGGATTCTTCCGCAATGGTTTCCTCACCTTCCACTATGTCTGCTCACAAACGTAAGTTCACTGAGTCTCAGCCACAGACGGTTCTTCCATCGTTGCCACAGTTCCTTGTTGTTTCTCGGTCTGACGAAGGTCACGACTTTTCCACGGTCAGCCCTTTCATTATTCAGAAAGGTGTCGACGCAATTGCGGGTCCTGTAAAGTCTTGTTCCAGATTACGGAATGGTACCCTGTTGTTAGAAACACACAGTGCCCTCCAGGCTCAAAAATTGCTGCGTACTTCTCTGCTCCACACCTTCCCTGTCCGGGTGGAACCGCACCGTACCTTAAATTCCTCGCGTGGAGTCGTTTATACACGCTCCCTCGATGGATTGTCTGACGAAGAAATTCAGCACTACCTGTCTGACCAGGGCGTCACCGCTGTTCGTCGGGTTATGAAAAGGGTTGACTCGAACATCATTCCAACCCGCACTGTCTTCTTGACATTTGACAAAGTTCAACTCCCATCAAAGATCAAAGCAGGCTATGAGATAATTTCCGTTCGCCCTTATGTCCCAAATCCTACGCGTTGCTATCGATGTCAGCGGTTCAATCACACCAGCCAGTCCTGTTCCAATCCGGCCAAATGTGTTACGTGTGGCAAGGATGCCCATCAGGGTGCTTGTCCACCTCCATCCCCACACTGCATCAACTGTATGGGTGACCACGCTGCTTCCTCTCGAGATTGCCCCGTTTTTAAGGATGAAAAGCTCATCCAGGAAATAAGAGTGAAGGAAAAGGTGTCGACCTTTGCTGCTCGAAAGTTACTCGCCAGTCGACAGCCCACCGTGCCTCAGACAGGAAAATACAGCACTGTCCTTGCTTCTCCTCGGCCAACAAAGGAGGCGGCCACGCAGACTTGCGACCTCACATTTAGTACCACGGTCGTCAGATCGGCCAGCGCAAAGATCGCCCGTTCAACCTCACCACTTTCGCCTGCCCACTCTATGGCTCACCCTTCGTCGGGTTCTGCTAAATCTCGAGCCCAAAAGTTAGACGCCAAGTCTTCGAAAAAAGAGCATTCTCGTGAAGAGTTTTTACGTACTGCAACTTCACAACCATCGGTTCCTCCTTCATCTAAACATCATACCTCCAAGAAGGCTACGAAGAAACACAGTTCCTCTCCTTCTCCGCCAAGGCGTGTCCCAACTACAGCACCACCTGGCGGAAATCGCCCTCGGCCATCTTCCGTGTCGCCGAGGCGCACTGCTGGTGGCCGGTCAACTGGCCGATCGTTGGTGGCAGGAGCTGCTCCTGACCAACCTATGGATCAGGATCTTCTGCCTTCGACTGAATGCCATTCCATGCTGTCGGTCGCAAGCTCTGAGCAGTCGTTGAGTTGACAGCACCCTTGGTCACGTTTCTCCATTTTCTGTTCACCCTATGTCCATTATCCACTGGAATATCCGCGGCATTCGCGCCAATCGGGATGAATTGTCGATCCTCTTACGATCCTACTCGCCAGTCATCTTCTGTCTTCAGGAAACAAAGCTGCGTCCCCATGACCGCTTTGTTCTCCCTCTTTTTCAGTCCGTCCGATATGACCTCCCCTCTGTTGAAGGCACTCCAGCCCATGGAGGACTCATGATTCTGCTCCATGATACTCTCCATTATCACCCAATCCCCTTAAACAGTTCCTTCCAAGCTGTCGCCGTCCGTCTTTCCCTTTCTGGATACACGTTCTCTCTATGTACGGTATACATTCCATCGTCTACACCACTGGCACGAGCTGATCTCCTTCATCTTCTTGATCAGCTTCCACCCCCCTATTTGCTGGTTGGGGACTTCAATGCCCACCACCCGCTTTGGGGATCTCCACATCCTTGTCCACGTGGCTCACTATTGCTAGACGTCTTCCACCAAGCGGATCTAGTCTGCCTCAACACTGGGGTCCCCACGTTTTTGTCTGCCTCCACGGCAAATGTATCTCATTTGGACCTTGCGGTCGGTACTGTTCCGCTAGCCCGGCGCTTCGAATGGTTCGCCCTTGATGATACACACTCGAGTGACCACTTTCCATGTGTCCTTCGACTGCAGCCTCAACTGCCATATCTGCGCTCGCGACGCTGGAAGTTTGCCCAAGCCGATTGGACACTTTTTTCGTCTCTAGCGACATTAGATGACCGTCGCTTTCCCAGCGTCGACGATGAGGTCACACATTTTACCGACGTTATTCTCACAGCTGCGGAACGTTCAATACCACGCACCTCCGAATTGCCCCGGCGCCCCCCAGTTCCTTGGTGGAACGAGGCATGCCGTGACGCAATACGTGAGCGGCGACTTGCTCTTCGCATTTTCCGTCACCATCCAACTTTGGCCAACTGTATCCGATATAAGCAGCTCCGTGCGCGATGCCGTCGCGTCATCCGCGATAGCAAGAACGCAAGCTGGCAATTCTTCATTAGCTCATTTAACACCTTCACTCCCTCCTCGGAAGTTTGGCGTCGGCTTCGACGGTTCTCAGGCGCGCCTAGTTTCTCCCCGGTCTCTGGGCTCACTGTCGCGCATGATACCTTAGTGGACCCCGTCGCAATTTCTAACTCATTGGGTCAGCACTTTGCTGAGATTTCGAGCTCTTCAAATTACCCGCCAGCGTTTCTCCCGAAGAAACGTGCAGCGGAAGTGCGACATCTTGCTTTCTCCTCTCAAAATCGCGAAAGCTACAATACTGTTTTCTCCATGCGGGAACTCCAACATGCACTCTCTTCTTCTCGCTCCTCCGCCCCAGGACAGGATGGTATCCATGTCCAAATGTTGCTGCATTTATCAACCCATAGCCTGCGCTACCTCCTTCGCCTTTATAATCGAATTTGGACCGACAGTACCTTTCCCAGGCGATGGCGGGAAGCTATTGTCGTTCCCGTTCCGAAACCTGGAAAGGACAAACATCTCCCCTCTAGCTATCGCCCCATTTCTCTCACGAGTAGTGTCTGTAAGGTTTTGGAGCGTATGGTGAATTACCGTTTAGCTTGGTGGCTGGAATCCCGCAGTCTTTTAACACCAGCCCAATGCGGATTCCGACAACATCGTTCTGCCGTTGACCATCTTGTTGCTCTCTCCACTTATATCATGAACAATTTCCTCCGGAAACGCCAAACGGTAGCAATATTTTTTGATCTGGAGAGAGCATACGATACCTGTTGGAGGACAGGCATCCTCCGCACACTGTTCTCTTGGGGCTTTCGAGGCCGGCTGCCCCTTTTTCTTCGCGAATTTATGGCAGAGCGCACATTTCGGGTGCGGGTGAACACTACTCTATCCCGTATTTTCTCCCAAGCAAACGGGGTACCCCAGGGCTCCGTGCTGAGTGTTGTACTGTTTGCCATTGCCATAAATCCAATTATGGATTGTCTCCTTCCTGATGTCTCGGGCTCCCTCTTTGTGGATGATTTTGCGATCTACTACAGCTCTCAACGGACCAGCCTTCTTGAAAGACGTCTTCAAGGATGTCTCGATCGCCTCCACTCGTGGAGCATCGAAACCGGCTTCCGTTTCTCACCCAGTAAGACCGTTTGTGTTAATTTTTGGCGACGTAAGGAGTTTCTTCCGCCCTCCTTACATCTAGGTCCTGTCAACCTTCCGTTCTCCGACGTCGCTAAATTCTTGGGTCTTATGTTTGACAGAAAACTGTGCTGGTCCTCCCACGTTTCCTATCTTTCGGCTCGCTGTCTGCGTTCCCTTAACACCCTCCGTGTCCTGAATGGCACCTCTTGGGGAGCGGACCGAGTGGTCCTTCTCCGCCTCTATCGCGCCTTAGTGCGCTCGAAATTGGATTATGGAAGCATAGTCTACTCCTCTGCTCGGCCGTCTATTCTTCGGCGTCTCGACTCTATCCACCACCGTGGATTACGTTTAGTGTCTGGAGCTTTTTACACCAGCCCTGTGGAAGGCCTTTATGCTGAGACTGCTGAACCTCCGCTATCCAATCGGCGGGCAGTCCTTCTGAGTCGTTATGCTAGCCATTTGTCTTCCATGCCTGCTAATCCAGCCCATGACCTTTTTTTCGACGCCTCCCTTGATGTCGGGTATGCAGGCCGCTCCTCCTCCCTACTACCCCCGGGAGTCCGCTTCCGTCAACTGCTCCATTCTCTTTCCTTCCGCTTTCCTAAAACCTTCTTGACAACTTGGGGTACAGCACCGCCTTGGCTCCGTCCCCGGATCGACTTGCTCAGAGACCTATGTCAATTTCCCAAGGATGGTACCCCTACACTCGTTTACCGTCGGGCATTTGCTGCTCTATGTGCACAAATGACGGAAGCCACATTTATTTACACCGATGGCTCGAAAACATCGTTAGGTGTAGGGAGTGCCTATATTGTTGGCGACACCCCAAATCACTTTCGGCTTCCCGACCAGTGTTCGGTTTATACTGCGGAGCTTTACGCTATTCTCCAGGCTGTCCACTACATCCGCCGCCATCAGCGGATACAGTACGTAATCTGCTCAGATTCTCTCAGCTCTCTCCTAAGTCTCCAAGCTCTTTACCCTGTGCACCCTCTGGTCCATCGGATTCAGGACTGTCTGCGCTTGCTCCACCTGGGGGGCGTCTCAGTGGCGTTCCTCTGGCTCCCAGGACACGCTGGTATCTGTGGAAATGAGGCGGCCGATATAGCGGCCAAGGCTGCAGTCTCTCTTCCTCGGCCGGCTATTCAGTCTCTTCCGTTTACCGATCTACGGAGCGGTTTATGTCGCCAAGTTGCTCATTTATGGCATGCGCATTGGTCAACACTTCCCCATAATAAATTGCGGGAAGTGAAAGCCCTTCCTTGCGCATGAACCTCTTCCTCCCGATCGCGTCGTCGGGAGGAGGTAATTTTAGCTAGACTCCGGATAGGGCACTGTCTTTTTAGTCATCGACATCTTTTAAGCGGTGATCCTCCCCCACTCTGTCCCCACTGCTCTCAGCCGTGGACGGTCAGACACCTTTTAATTGAATGCCCCTATTTTAATCCGTTACGCTCCCGTCTACAGCTATCGCCTGATCTATCGTCGATTTTAGCAGATGACACGCGCTCGGCTGACCGCGTTCTACAGTTTATTAGTGACAGTGAAATGACGTCAGTCATTTGAAGCCTTTTTTTTGGGGGGACAACCAACCCCTTTCTGTAGTGGGTTTTTAAGCATTCCTTCTGCCTTTAGTTTCTCAAATTTTATGACTTTGTTCCCATTGCTGCTGATTTTAAATTTCGTTTTTTTCCTGTTTTCTACGTCACGGGCTGGGCGCTAATGACCATAGAAGTTTTGCGCCCTAAAACCACAAACAAAAAAAAAAAAAAAAAAAAAAATGTCACCCACACATCTTTAATACCAAATCATTTTCTGTAACTCTAGTAAATTCTTATTGAAGGACTGGTTTTCAATGGGTAACAGAGGCGGCAAGTAGAGAGCCAATGGTAAGGGCTCCTTTCTACATAACAATTTTGTCGTTGAAGGAAGGTTGATTGTCGTGGGCTACTAACCTTCATAATTCAACAAGTTTACCTGTTGCACTTGTGATGATGTTTTGAAGATGAGGAAATTATTTTAATTATCTCAATGGTTTAATCCACAGAAATATTTGTGATGACTGAGAATGTCAAACAACGCAAATTGCTCCTTGTGAAATGATAATGGGTCTAATTCACTCAGATGTCTCATAGTAGTTTTTTATTGAACAATCGCTATCAAAAATATAATGCATTTGCAGCAGTGTATCTTATTTTTTAGAAATCAAATAGCTTGGGTTGCTAAATGCGTTAACAGTCTTATTGGCACATGTCCTTTACATATCTTGGATTGAACTCTCATTCAATGGTTTCATAATCTTTAGAGAACTTTTTGCAAATTCATTATGCCAAAAATTAGATTTTTCAATAGCATTTCTGATGTTTATTGAAAATCTATTGGTATGAGTAGACTTCACCCCAGTGATGTTATTTTCAGCAAAAAAAGTATTGTCTTTGAAATAAATTCTGTTGCATGAGTAGTGACCTACATGTGCCCCTTGGTTGTTAAAGTAATTTTGGCAGATAACAATCCTGGATACACCATTGCAACTGGCTGTTATGCTCCCACCGAAACAGCTTCTACTCTTGTTGACAAATACCATCAACCAACCACTGGGAACCTAGCCTCCCATATCTAAGGCACCAGCCAGTTACTTCGCTGAGTCTCCACCATCCCCACCCCTTCGCCTCCTGATTCCATACTCTTCACTTTTGATCCCATCTCTCTTTACACCAACGTCCCTGGTGCCCACGATCTTGTCACTATCGATTCCTCACACAACTAATTATCCTTTGAAGGAAGGGTACACAAACAAATTCAATTCATAGCCATGGGGAGGTAGGTGATATCCTCGTATGCTAACCAGTTTATCCCCTTTATGAGTCATCCAGAGAATAACATCTTCATTATTTGGACTGAGAGCCAAGACACATTATCCTCATCCCTTCACAAACTCAACACCTTCTCTCACATCTGCTTCCCCTCTTAGGACACAAGTGGTGGTGGCAAGAATATCTTTTTTTGTAGTTGTCTTTCCTGTCCAGGGGCGAGATTAAAAAAGTAGCCTCCTTAACTCAGTGGCAGAGTGGGAAAAAAGTAAGTAGGAAATCCCAGATTCGAATCCTAGTCCAGCACACATTTTCACTCCTCGCTGCTGATTCCGCATAAAGTCTCGACGCCATTGACATCAACAGTTCCTTCTTTTTCGTTTCCGTTCTACTCACTTCACCTTCAATTTACGTAAAAGAATACAAGCATCTGAGATGCGGTTCCTAAGAAGAATAGACGAGTTCACACTATCTCACAGATGAAGGAATGCTGACATCAAAGAGGAAATGGGGGAGAGCGGCTAAGGGATACCTCTTCAATCATACGCTGGTTCCTGGACGCTGACCTCCAAATCTCTGTTAGCTCTGTCCAAAGCTCTGTTCACGTAAAACCCACTAACTATCAACAGTACCAGAATTTCGATACTGCCATCCCTTTCACACCAAAATATCCCTTCCAATTTTTGATGACTTATCTGCAGTATGAGAACACCCTTTCCTCGTATGCTGAAGGTCTTGCAAAGACCTTCACAGAGATGCACTACCCTCCCCCCCCCCCAAAAAAAAACCTAGTCCACCCCACGAATCAGCTACAAAGGAGTCCCCCAGCACACAATATAACCCTGGACTGGAACAGCTGAACCTATACATCGTTAGGGCTGTGATTATCACTCATCATGCCCTGAAATAAAGAACATGCTACCAAAGATTATACCCACCCCTCCTAAGGTGATGTTTTGTCAACCACCCAACCTACACAACATCCTAGTCAAGGCCAAGGTGCAAGACGTACCCAATCCACCCATCCATCACTTCCTACTCCAGTCCTGTCAAAGGCTTATTCTATACCATTAGAGGCCAGGCCGTCTGTGAAAGCGTCATTCATGGCTTTTTACGCCAATGTTAATATAAAGCAGTTATCCACCAGGAAGAATGGCCACTGCCTGGCCTGGACAGAAGGCGACAATCCTTTCGAGAAACGCTACTGAAAAGATTTTGAAAACCGGGATTTGGAGCTGACTGCCGAACGATTCTACTGCCGCCAACATACAATGAGCGTAATGACCACGAAGATAAGATAGGAGAAATAAAGTCTCATTCGAAGTCGTACAGTCAGTCATCTTTCCGTCGCTCTGTTTGCGTGGAACAGGAGGGGAAATGGCAAGTAGTAGTAAAAGATAACCCCCGCCACGCACCCTATGGCGGCTTGCGGGGTATCACGTAGACGTAGATATAGTTCTAGGAAGTTAAGTACCTAGTGGCATAACATGCAACTGACCACAACACGCTTCACAACATGCTTCACAACCTGGATCTTCCTCTCCACCACTGTTTCTCTCAAATACAGAGATGGGAGTTATACTTGTTACACATCCTTCGCTCCCACAATTGTCTTGGCGCCAATCTCCGGTAACCGACTGTCCCCACACCATCAACTCAATAGTTTCCTCTTCCTCTGTCCTATCACCATCTTCCAATTGTTGTCTCCTTGTCTCTTTCAGCATGTGCCACTTTACACCGGTTCGAACAATCATGTATGACATGTCTAGACCATGTACCTCCCACCCCTTCCTCCTACATTCCTAGCTGGAAAACTTGCTACCTCCCTCTGAGCCGATAGCCACCCACCTATAGCCCCTCTCGCTGCCTCCTCCCTTTGCCTCCCTCTACTGACTCCACCGAACACAGCCCCCACCAGAGACAATTTCACCTCCCGAAATGTAGCATTGTGTGCCCAGCCGGTACCATGTGCTGGCAGAGGCGTGTGTATGTATACCTTTGTGTGTGTGTGTGTGTGTGTGTGTGTGTGTGTGTGTGTGTGTGTGTGTGTGCCCAGCCGGTACCATGTGCTGGCAGAGGCGTGTGTATGTATACCTTTGTGTGTGTGTGTGTGTGTGTGTGTGTGTGTGTGTGTGTGTGTCTGTGAATTTGTAACCTAGCTCTAAATAGGATTACTCTGAGCTAGCAAGTTTTCTTTCTTTTTGTGTGCGCTTTTAGATGACGCAGTGCTTCTGGTTTTCAGTGAGTGGTCTCTTTTAATCCAGAAGTATGTACATTCTGCCAGAACTTTTCTACAAAAATATATCCATTTGAAAAGTATATGAGTTTAGACTAAATTATTTTTAATTTATTGTTTTTGTGAAGCGTGTGCACGAGTTGTTTGTTGTTGATGATGCCTGCTGCTAGGCTCTTCACCATTTGGCTAATTATGTTGCACTTTGTTGCTTGATACTATGTAGAGGTCACTAGATTATGGCGTTGGAGGCCTAAACCAATAGTGGTTTAACATATAAAGTGAAGTGCAACTGATACTGACAGTTTCTTCAACAGCATCACTAAGATGCTGAACATGATGAACAAAAAAATAAAATCAGTAATGTCAGGCAAGAAGACGTGTCAGGAAACATCCTAGCATATGCAGAAGAAGGAACATCCTCCAAACTATTTTCCAACCTTGTAGTTACATTTCGGCGTTGGTTTATGCACGAGAATATAGCGCCCATCTCAAGGACACACATGTCCAGAAGACAAGAATCAACAGAATGGAATGATTCGCTTACTACCAGATGAAATTTTCAATATGGCGTTGACGTCAGGGTGAATTCCGCTGAGGAATGTCAAGCTTGAGTAGCAATGCGTCGATCACCTTGTAGACAGAATACCAGGAAGAATCCAAACATGTTACCAAGCATGGGGAGGAGTAACATGGTACTAAATGTTACCCAGCAGCAGATTTTGATTTCATGACTGTTGGAAGATTCAGACAGACTGCCATTATTTTGTTGATTATTTCGTTTTTGTTTCAGTGTAGACTTTCTTTTAGTTTCATAAAGGTTTTTATTTCAATCCCTGCTCCCCTTTGATGTGAACACAAATACACCCAGCCGATAGGCATTTCTCACAAAACTGTTCCAGTAGTCTATAAGTGCATGTCCGGTCTAAAAAGCACATTGTTTTTAAGATGAGAAGTTTCGACCTGTCACGTGCTACGCCGGTTGGGAATACTTGTCACATACGACCTCCCTGTCCCTTGGAGCGTTGACTGTCGCATGGCGAGTGACTGCAGTGAGCGGCTGCAATACTCGACGCAAGTTACTGTGCTCGCGGAGCCCGAGACGGCGCGACGGCCAAAGAGGAAACTTTGTATCTCGCCGCGATTCGATTAGTTCTGGCGCGCCGCACGTTTCCCCGGGGAGCAGGCAGCCGTGCACCGCGATCCTGAAGTGGAGGATCGGGAGGTTAGGGGGAGGGGGGCGAGCGTGCGTGGCTGCTGGGATGAGACGCAGCGCCGGAAATTGCTTATCGCTGACACGGACATTACTGCTAATGCGTTAACTTTGATTAGAACCGCCCGCTCTTCCGGGCCGCGCAACGCCAACCGGCTCCAGGAATCCAGCCGTATGATGGCGAGCGGCGGTCCCTGCGAGCGGAAAAGGGAAGCAGAGGAGGGAAGAACTACGCGAAATGCTACCACGGCAGTGTGAGCTATGGCTCTCCAGTATTCCGTGATACGACATCGACGGCTTTCCAAAGGACCGTGTGCAGTGTATGCGAGTGAGTAGTCGTGGAAAATAGAATATGTGTTAGTGGAAACACATTGCACTATTGTCAATTATACAGTGTGCTGAAAAGAAGTATTCCATATTTGAAAGACTAAAACAAGTTAAAACTGTCAAACATGAACTGTAAAATTCAGCTATGCGCACTTGTTAGTCTTCGCTACTGCTATGCGCACTTGTTACTCATCGCTATTGCGAAGTGCATCACTTATTCTGAAAGATCTTTGCTGTCGCTAACGTCCTACAGAAAGCAGTAAACAAATGTGGACACATGTCTATGTTATTGTCATACACAGAATGCAATAAACATAATTTAGTGTTGTTACTCTAAACTTTCGCAGTACTGGGTAAATGCAGCGCATTCATTGCTTCTACTGAAACGGGTTTGTGTTCTGGTAAGTTTATTAAATGCTTTTATTGAGCCGTGCTGCGGCTCGCGTTGGTGCTGCTTGTAGGTTTCGGTCCTCTGTTGGAGACCAGACCGTATCGTTTAGTTGACATGGTTGCGTTTGTTTGTCTTCTTCTCGTGTTGACTGGCGCCACCTCGTTTCGCAAGCGTTGCCTGTCCGCTAGTGGCAGCAGTGGTGGTTATCGATACGTAGTAACTGTGGCCCCATCTTTGGGGCGACGTCGTGGTTCTTCCGGGAGGTAGCATTCATCTCACGCTAGCTGAGGAGAGCCCTACGTCATAATGACGTAACGCTACGTCATCGTGAGGTAACTAAACCTAAATCGACTTCGTGAGTACGTGTATCGATCTTTGCAGTTGTACCACAGAGGTTGCACGGTAGCGTGAAAGCTAAATGTGATTTGTTCAGCGCAACTGAATTACTTATGAAGCTGGAAACCCAACAGTTTTGGATGTTATTGTGGGTTTCTTGAACATAATGAATGTCAGAACGAAGGAACCATAACGAAAGAAAAAAAGAAAGCTTGCAGTCATTTTTTTAAACCCAATGAATCGTCCAGAAATCATGTGGAAGAAACGTGAAATAATTAACTGTTAAGCTGTAATACAAAGAATTTTATATGTTATTGGGTATTTCATAAATATAACGAAAGTCAAAAAAAGTTTGTAGTCATTTTTGAAAAATCCCATGAATCGTGCATGATTGTGTAGAAAGAAACTTGAAATAATTAATTATTAAGCTCTAATCCCAAGAATGTGGGATGTTATTGTGTGTTACATGAATATAGTGAATATCTGAACGATGGAACCATAACCACAACGAATGTAAAAAAAAAGCGAGTAGTTATTAAAAAAACCGATTAAGTACGCATAAATCATGTGGACTGAATTTTGAACAATCCATTGGCTTTTATAAAAATACGAAACACTTTAATTTCTCCCTATTCCACGTTTCTATCCACATGATTTATGCACAGTTAATCGGATTTTTTTTTTAAAAAAATGACTAGACGCTATTTGTGACTTTTGTTATTGCTTTGGTTCCTTCGTTCAGACGTTCATTACATCAAGAAACACACAATAACATCGAAAATTGTTGAGATTACAGCTTAATAAGTAATTCAACTGGGATAAGCATACCACACAACTGCTGTCACTTCGTTTGTACACGTGTATTTATATTTAGCTTTCACGTTACCGTGCAACCTCTGTGGTATAACTGCAAAGATCGATAAACGTACTCATTAAGTCGATTTAGGTTTATTTACGCCTGGATGATGTAGCGTTACGTCACTATGACGTAGAGCTCTCCGCAGCTAGCGTGAGATGAATGCTACCCTCTTCCGGGCCGAGTCAGTGGGCAGTTCGGTTGGAGACTCAGGAGGAGCCAGGTCCGCGCAGTGCGTAAACACGCCAGCACCACTGGCGACGCGCATGGACTGCCGGATGGAAGGCCTATGGTCACGATGGCCCACGACCTCGTCGTAAACCGGATTCTCCAGTGACTTGGGTTCGTGTTGCTGCTCGTAGTGTTGCCGAGGCGAAGAGCAGCGAGTGGAGTGCTTGGGGAAGGAGGACCTGATTAGCTTTCTGGGACTTCTAATTACTATTTATTGCATTCAGTTTGTAACTATTTGTTAAGTTCAATCAACTAGCGGTATTTTTCCTGGCTCGTGGCCGCTAACACCCCAGTTATCTCCCCTGGGGTCGGTGTATATAACAGCAGTGTACGTTTCCTTGCCTTGCCGCTGCTGTCCTGTGAGGCGTGTAGTTTTGACAGCTTTCTTGATTGTAGGTTGCTTGGCGAATCTTCTACTCTGGTGGTAGTGATTCCTTTCTCGTTCCGGCTCTCTAAGCACAGTATTCTGCAGATGGAGTCCAGACCACCGGTTCTGTCTTTGGCGTATTTTTACATCTTTTCGTTTGGTTTAGTGGACGTCAGGTAGCCTCAGCAAGATTATCATTAGTGATCCGTTAGACTGCCACTAGTCTGTATTACCATCTTGTGAAGTGAATGCAACTCTTGGCTGCCTATCTCATCGCTCGCGAAAGTGTTTTTGGTCGGACCGCCTCAGAGGTCAATTCCTGGTGCACCGTCTGTGGCTGGCCCTTGTGTTTAATTACTATCTTTGCTGTTTTATTCTATGTTTCTAAAAATTTTTATGTAATTGCCATTCTTGGCGTGACAGCAGGTTTAAATGGTTGTTGCTACCAATTTTACCATCATTTTTTCACACCCGTTTGGTGGTCAGCTGCCTGTCTTTTTAAATTAACCTTTGCTATTGCATTGATGTTTTACAGTATGTTTGTCAATTTTTTTATAACGGCCGTTCTGGTGTTAAAGGCCTTCAGCCGTGACTGTGGTTACTTGGCTTAAAATTCTAATTGGGATCACATTGGCTTGTTTTTGAAACATTACTTGCTATATCTGTATTTTATGCTCATTTGGTCAATTGTAACGCACTCAAAGCACTATTAACTACACAGTTGTTTATTGTTTCATTAATAACGTGTGATATCTATATTTATTGCTGAGACTGGAAGTATCGTTTTAAAATAAATGTGTGTAATTGCAAAAGGGAACCAATAGTAACTGATTACGGTCCTGTCCACAATCGTAAGCGAATCCTGCCTTCCTTGACTACCAGGTTTCATTTACTTTGTAGTTTTGCCTTTGCACGTACCAGCAGAATGGAACCCTACTATTCCACACGGAAAATGTCGGACATGGTCTGGACTTTTGTTGTGATCTAATTGATGGAAGCAACTATTGACCCCGTCTCCTGTAGGCTGAAAAATATCCAGAATGCAGGATGCTGCCTTCACAATTATTTAGCCGTCTTTTCAGAGTCTACCAGACCCTGGCTCCGTAGCTCTAACGGTGGAGGGTTGTGGGACACCTCGATGAGCGAGTACTGCAATAAGTGGAATAGACCCTTGAACGAGTGTACGTAGAATTTCAGAACGTAGCAGGGTTAATGAAGCTCTAGCCTGGACGGTGCCGCATGAACAGTTGCTATACCTATTATGAACAGCACGACCAAACCCTGAGGCACAAAATCCGCCTAGAAGAATATAGTTCTACAAATGGTCACTGCAAAGACTTGAACATCCATACAAATGAAAGATTCTATTCAGACGACGCTAGTTTCGCAAGATATGGGGTTGTCAGTTTTCATAAGCATCATGTGTGGGCTGATGGAAATCCACATATAGTTGAAGAAGCCATTTTCAGTTATTGTATGTGCAGTAATTATTGGCGACAGACTAATACGTACTACCAAATAGACTGAAAAGTGCAAAGTATCTTCAGATCGCATTAAATGACTTGCCTGTTCTACTAGAGGAGGTACCATCCCAACAAGGGCTGGAGAGATGGTTCATCCATGACGGAACACCAGCCAATTTTCTCCGAAACGTCTGAGAATCTCTTATACATCCATGTAATGGGCAATGGATTGGCCAGCTTGTTCACCCTAACTTAATCAGTTGGACTTTTGGGTGTATGGATACTTTAAAGCTTTGGTGCATGCAATCCTCATTAATGCTGTACAAATACCACGGGAATGAATCATCAATGCCAACCAGCGCAGCCGTGACAAACCTGGAGTTCCTCACAGACTGCGTTATACATTAAAAGTCAGACAAAAACATGCTGTACTATGAATGAACACCATATTGAGTACCTCCTTTAGGCATGGCTCACACGTGCAAGTCGTATATAGGTGCAAGCACATTAAATTAGAAGCTCTGTTGTTTCACAGGAACAGAATAACGTATTCTCCGTTTTTGGCTGCATTCGGTAGTTCGTTCGTAATAACAACTTGCAACAGAATGTATGTGTTTCGCAGTAGCGAATATGAACTGTTGTTCGTACTTGTTAAGATATGCACTTCATAGCACATGGTTTGTCTTGTTTTGGTCCATTGTACCAGATCTTAAGATTTATTTACAATTCTTTGCTTATAATAATCGATAAAATATCATTCCTCACAGGAAGGCTTAACTCGTTGCCCGACAGTTTTTGATTAACGACTTAACGACAGAAACGTTTTGTTGTTTCAAGCGAGCCATATTTTGCTCAACATATTGCTAAAATTAAAAGGCACAGTTCGTGCCAAAATCAACAAGTATATGGAGACGCTTATTCAGGCTTTATCTGGCAAGAGTGAAACTATGCAATAGTAGAAGAAAAAACATTCTGTTAAAAATGTATCCACGAACAATTTGTGACGTAGCTGCAAATGTGTGTTTGCGAGCTGTCACTGTGAAACATTGTTCCAGTTAGTACAAATGTATTTGAAATGTAAACTGATGCAGTAAGTTCCCATCTAACAGCGCTCAAATTCACACACGACACAACTTAGAAGAAATACAGCTCTACTTCCGAAATTTACACGCTATAATTTATTATACACTGAAACCTTTTGAAAAATGTGTTCCACATTTCGTTCTCCGATTTTGATGTATTGCTTCACGCTTCTGTACGGGAGTTACTAATTCTTTCAAACGCCCTCGGATAACCTGGCGAAGTTTGACGAGATTGCAACAATTGCTGCTCCATTTCCTCACATCACCAAGCTGGGTACTGTACCCCTGATTTTCGAGATTAATGTAGTATCCTTCAGCTACTGCCCCGCCTGTGGCACTGTTCTCCGCTGGGTTCTTCTGACAAGGGAAACTGCCCACGGCGCCGCCCTCAGATTTAGTAGTAAGATGGTCTAGTGAATAGCCCGTCAGAAACTCAACACAGATCAACCAAAAAAACAGAAAGAATTTGTACTGAACTGTGAAAAAAATCGAAGGGTGAAGGCTCAACAAATGTAATATTGAAGGAGAGTCAACGCCTGTGAGTTCGTGGTTACGTGGTCATACTGATGGACTATAAAACGATCGAACCGTGTTCAATACTTCCTCAAGTCATTTATTTTTATTTCATTTTTTTCACAACATTATGAACTGTCTTTCCGCTTATTGAAATGTTTGTTGTCTTTCTGTAGTCTTGGCAGTTATCATACTACACATTGGTTATAGAGTATGAATATTGTGGTAAGAATAAGTTACCATCGCAAGTAAACGTGATGAATAGTGAGAGCAGGCGAGATACCACACAGACGTCTGACAAGTGAAAACAAGTAAACAGGTGTAACAGTGTTGCGACAAAGAAATTCAAGAGCCAAAACTTCCAAAACGGAACACAACTTCAAACACGTTAAAAATATGTGTTTTGACAGAACACAGACAATCTATGTGAAGGTGACACTGTTGCAAAATGGCTCTGAGCACTATGGAACTTAACATCTGAGGTCATCAGTCCGCTAGAACTTTGAACTACTTAAACCTAACTAATTTAAGGACATCACACACATTCATGCCCGAGGCAGGATTCGAACCTGCGACCGTAGCGGTCGCGCGATTCCAGACTGTAGCGCCTAGAACCGCTCGGCCACTCTGGCCAGCGACACTGTTGCCATCATTTGCTACAGCTAATGTGTCAAACTACATCTAACGTGACAAACTACAACGTTTCCATCATTTCCTTGGGAATGATCACATTCACATTCATATGAACACCTAAATCAGGCAAGGAGGCATATCTCACTCACCAGGCTTGCAAATTAGGTGCGTTGGTAAGAGATTCCTATCATATAACATACGTCCTGTCACTAATGCCGTATATGACACAGCAGGCATGTTTTCCGGTGGAGGATTCGGTTGACTTGTCGGCTTGTCATCAAAAGTTTGCGCTTCCCATTCGAAAGCCATTTTCTTTCGGCTGCTATTAGAACCGTCATCATAGGCCCGTCCTTACACCTTGCTGTTTAAAACTGACGTTACACCACGGTACAGACACAAATTTGAATACAGTGAACACCGACAAAAAAAAAAATAAAAATGCGTAAGTGAGGTTTGATCACCGCTCGTTCAGTTGGCAGTCTAACACCGTAACAACTTAACTACGATGCCTTCGCTCATTCAGCCTGGTCTTTCCTTTCGCTGGACCGTTCACTCTTTCTATTTTACACTACTGGCCATTAAAATTGCTACATCAAGAAGAAATGCAGATGATAAACGGGTATTCATTGGACAAATATATTATACTAGAACTGACATGTGATTACATTTTCATGCAATTTGGGTGCGTAGATCCTGAGAAATCAGTACCCGGAACAACCACCTCTGGCCATAATAACGGGCTTGATACGCCCGGCCATTGAGTCAAACAGAGCTTAGATGACGTGTACAGGTACAGCTGCCCATGCACCTTCAACACGATACCACAGTTCATCAAGAGTAGTGACTGGCGTATTGTCACGAGCCAGCTGCTCGGCCACCATTGACCAGCAGCAGTCCAACATTTTCTGTATCCAGAAACGCCCGTACAGGACCTGCAACATGCGGTCGTGCATTATCCTGCTGAAATGTAGGGTTTCGCAGGGATCGAATGAAGGGTAGAGCCACGGGTTGTAACACATCTGAAATGTAACGCCCACTGGTCAAAGTGCCGCCTATGGGAACAAGAGGTGACCGAGACGTGTAACCATGCAATCATGCTGGGTGATACGCCAGTATGGCGATGACGAATACACGCTTCCAATGTGCGTTCACCGCGGTGTCGCCAAACACGGATGCGACCATCATGATGCTATAACCAGAACCTAGATTCATCCGAAAAAATGACGTTTTGCCATTCGAGCACCCGGGTGCGTCGTTGAGTACACCATGCAGGCGCTCCTGTCTGTGATGCAGCGTCAAGGGTACCCGCAGCCATGGTCTCCGAGCTGATTGTCCATGCTGCAGCAAACGTCGTCGAACTGTTCGTGCAGATGGTTGTTGTCTTGCAAACGTCCCCATCTGTTGACTCAGGGATCGAGACGTGGCTGCACGATCCGTTACAGCCATGCTGATAAGATGCCTGTCATCTCGACTGCTAGTGATACGAGGCCGTTGGGATCCAGCACGGCGTTCCGTATTACCCTCCTGAACCCACCGATTCCATATTCTGCTAACAGTCGTTGGATCTCGGCCAACGCCAGCAGCAATATCGCGATACGATAAACCGCAATCGTAATAGGCTACAATCCGACCTTTATCAAAGTCGGAAAAGTGATGGTACGCATTTCTCCTCCTTACACGAGGCTTCACAACAACGTTTCACCAGGCAACGCCGGTAAACTGCTGTTTGGTTATGAGAAATCGGTTGGATACTTTCCTCATGTCAGCACGTTGTAGGTGTCGCCACCGGCGCCAACCTAGTGTGAATGCTCCGAAAAGCTAATCATTTGCATACCACAGCATCTTCTTTCTGTCGGTTAAATTTCGCGTCTGTAGCACATTATCTTCATGGTGTAGCAATTTTAATGGCCAGTAGTGTACTTTTTATTCGCAGTTCAGAGAACCTTCCAAGTTTCCATGCTTCATCTGTGTTCCGTTGTTGACGGACTGTCCACTGAGTCCCCTTACCACAAAATCTGAGGTTGTGCGATGGGGTGTTTCCCCTGTGAGAGCAGAGCTGCAGGCAGCGGACACGCCCCCCTGGTGCCAAATGGACTCACGTGGCGCAGATCAGTGGTCTCCGAGACGGCGTGAGTAGCCCGTCACAGCCTGCTGCTGTTGCATGACAGGTTCATATGGGCCCCCGTTGTTCGGTGGAGTCCAAGCGGGAGAGCTATGCCTCCAAGGTGGCGAGTGTTCGTAAGTTGTCCTGACTTCATGATGATGTCCTTGCAGTCGGCTGGGACGGTGTCTTCTTGACGCATTTGCGACTTATTGTTCGCGAAGCAGGTGGGGCCATCTGGTTGCGTTGAGTCATTGCTCCGGTGACCCAGTGCTTGGAGGAGCGGATTTGTGGACTGAGCGGACTTCTCATAGAAGAGCCGTGCAGCCTGGCGGAACCTATCACGGACAGTAGGTATGTTTCAGACCCGGTTGAGGTCGGCTGACACGAAGTCCCGGGGCAGGTGAAGCGCCAGCCGCAGGATCCGCTTCTGTAGCCGTTGTAGTCGTCCGACGTGGGTCGCTGCAGCATTGCGCCAAACCACAGCGGCGTAGTCGTCCCCTCACAGCGAACACATTTGTGTGTTTGCTCGCTTGATGTCATTAGTTTTATCCTAGCGTCATCACCGACAATGATTATGCCCAAATGCAGATCTGGGGTTTGGTTCTAATGAGTCAGAGTTTGTCTATGGTGATTATCAAAATGAGTATCTCTCTTCGTGGAAGGGGGGACGACACTGACGCACACACCCATCTCGGTAACTAGCAATATGTCACAAAAACAAATGTGTAACAGCAGTTGTTAAGACGTCCTCCCAAACCCTTAAGTACCTCAGTTCTATGAAAAAAAGTCATAATGAGCCGGAATTCTCAAATGTCTATCAGAAATACAAAGAGATGTGTGGGAGTGTTTTGACAGCTGCCAATAATTTCATTTATTTCTAAAATAATATTCAATATAGAGAATAAATACAGTAATAGGGAAGGGGTATATAGTAATAAATGATCCACACTATCTAGCTAACTATGTAAATGAGAATTTTCCAAGTATTGCAGAGAAATTACAACAAAAATTCCCCATAACCAATATACACCTCTCTGAAATAAGTATGCACAAGGTACAATGATATTACTACTGGCCATAGAGTATGAAGTCAATCGTTGTCGCCGTCGATGTCGTCGGCTGTAAGTCGATTCCGAATACGCAGGTCGTTTTTCCTGTATAGAGTGAGTATTTCAACTCAACTTATGTATGTGTTTCAGATGGCTGAACACACCAATCCTAGCATAAATTATGCGCCCGCACGAATGACACTGAATGGTTGGAGCACGGCGAGGATGTAAATGACAGATCTATCTTGTTCGTCGATTAGTCTTTTCGTGTCAGCGTTGTTCTCCTTCAGGCAAGTTGACAGCGGTGCATTTAGTGTTCGTCCACAGTAAACAGCCCACAGCACGTTCTTCCCAGGTTCATATATTTTTACCAATCGTCTTCATGATGTGTATCAGCTGGTCCTTAAGAGGGCCTTCAAGATGTGGCAGAGTTCGCTGTAAAGGATTTCACGGGGAAGCCTTGTATCACTCATGTCTTGTACCATTCACTAATCATCTCACATAATGAGCGGTGATGGTTGGCTCAAAGCTATTTAGATCCGCTTTCTCGAGAACCGCTGCGCTGGTCACATGGTCCTCTAGATTATTCCTCAAAATGTATCTCCTATTTTGTTTTTGCAGGCATTCAGGTTTTTTGATATCACGCCGACAGAGTAAGTTCTACGGCCATAAAGGAACGTACGAGTAGAAATGACAATGGCTCTGTACACCACGAGTTTGGTATGCAGCTAGTTTTTGTTCATGAATACTCTGTGCATTAACAGCCCGAATGCTGCATGGACCTCCCCAGTTCTCTTATCAATACTTGTGCGCAGGTACACCGTATAGGCAGATGCTTCCAACACATGGAAAGTGATCAGCCGGCTCCGGCGCTGTGTTTAAGATGCAGATACTGAAGTCAGGGAGAGTTAATCCTGGGGAACGTTGTGTGAGTACTATGTTTTTTTTTTATCGCGTTAATAGGAAGACCAATGTGTGTGCTACCAATGTGTGAGCTGAAACAATATACACAGCGTTTACAAACTAGCTCCTTTGACAGACGTAATAAATTAATCACTTACATCAGAGGAATTTCCAAAATAGTTAAGAGTTATGTCCCTGCAGAAGAACGATAATGAAGAAGCTATACAAAACTACCAGCGCTTTTCTATCTTTTTATCACTTTCAAAAATAATAGTCGGTTATAAAAGACAGTTTAATGAATTACCTGAATAAATACAACTTTCTAAGTGGGTCACAGTTTCAGTTCTGAACTGGTACAAGTACAAATCAGCCGTAGTTGAATACTCGAAAGTACTCCTTTTTTTCTTGAGAATAATGAGCTTATTGTCATAATGTTCTGCGAAATAAGCTAAATCATTAGGAACAACAGCTGTAGCTAAAGACAGATGTGTTCATACATAGCTATAGGATAAAAGAATAGGCACCAAACAAACCTTAAATACAGCTAAACGTTTCGCGAAAATACAACAGCCGTTCCTCGGCGTAGCATACTAGCCCAACACCTCTTCTAATATTATTTCTGCCTCTGATGCAGCTGCTGTACGGATACTGTACTGAGAAGACCTTCTCTACAACTTACCCCGCCACCTTAACCAGCATCTTGCTATCATTCAATTTACGGTGAAGGCAAAAAGTGTATCGTACTGCCTATCGATGATGTGGAAGTATACAGTCTGTCATACGCTTCTGTTCATAGGAAACTCACCAGCACGGTTAGGCACTTGTACGCCAACTCACCTCACCACGCAAAACAGTGAAACTACGTTACCCACATGATAACCAGGCTGACACACGCATCAGCGACTCAGGAATGTTGACGCAAACGAAAAAGTTACGTTTCACTTTCCGAGCCGGAGGCTACGAGCAGAAATCGATTCACAATATTATGGAAACACGAAATAAAGTCAACAATGTAGTGGAGATGGGACCGGCTCATCACCTTCCTACCGCACATGCGGCGATCCAGGAAGCATCTCAGAAAATTTTTCTTTCCGTTAGCTATCCAGTCGCTCTATACTGCCAGCAACAAGAGAAGAAATCTGCTAGCTCCGCCTAATATTCTCTCTGGATTTTATGATTTTAGAGATTCGACTAGGCCACCAATAAAAACACCTAGTAGAACGCAAGCGACGCAGAATATGAATGTGACAGGATATAGAATTTAGTCTTATCCAGAATGAACTACTGACAACATATGAGATATGACACATTTCACCTTCGCCGCAAATATTCCTGTTTGATTGTTTTACATTTTACATATAGGCTCATTTGCGTTTTACGTAAATCACTTGCGCTTCCTTTGCTCTTGGCCGATGTGGAATCATGGAAAGTGCGTTTGCGAAAGGAGAATATTTTGTGCAAAGTTTTTGAAAATGTAAGTAAAAGAAAACGAAAACAAGCAAAGAAAGAAAGAGAGAAATGACCTGTATGCAAGAAGCTTTTCTTTTTTGTGGGGGAGTGGGAGAGGCATCTGTCTTCTCTCCTCCTCTCCTGACACAACCTCTTGATATCAGAATAGCACTTGCACCAAACGTCGTCAGCTATTTTTTATACTATATTCCAGTTTCTGTGTCCCTCAAAGAGATTTTACCCTGCTACACATCCCTCTAGTACCATGCAACTTATTCCGTATAAGTCGTAACTCACGTCCTGTCATCTGGCCCCTTCTTCCTTTCGATGTTTTCTACCCCAAGATCCTACGGCGACATTCATTTCTTATCAGTTCGCATGATTTTCAGCATCCTTCGATATCTTCGATTCTCTTCTTAACCCGGTTTTCCCCACAGTCCATGATTCACTTCCACACAGTGATGTGCTCCAAACTTATATTCTCAGAAATTTCTTCCTAAAATAAAGTACCATGTTTAATACTAGTAGGCTTATTTTGGCCAGGAATGAAAAAAAAGTGGTCAAATGTGCGTGAAATCTTGTGGGACTTATCTGCTAAGGTCATCAGTCCCTAAGCTTACACACTACTTAACCTAAATTATAATAAGGACAAACACACACACCTATGCCTGAAGGACGACTCGAACCTCCGCTGGGACCAGCCGCAAAGTCCATGGCCGCAGCGCCCTGCACCGCTCGGCTAATCCCGCGCGGTGACAGGAATGCATTCTTTGCCTGTGCTAATCTGCTTTTTACCAGATAAAACACACTCAAGCACAAAAAACAAAAACGAACCACGAACGAATTATCCGAATGGATCGAAAATCGTGTGATGCACTTGTGCAGACAAACAAATGATTACAATTTCAGAAAAATCGGATAATTTATTCGAGACAAAGAGCTTCACAAACTGAGCAAGTCAATAACACGTTGGTTCACCTCTGGCCCTTATGCAAGCAGGTATTTGGCTTGGCATTGATTGATTAACTTGTTAGATATTCTCCTCAGGGATATTGTGCTAAATTCCGAGTAGCGCGTTAGATCGTCAAAATCCCGAGCTGGTTGGAGGCCCTGCCGGTAATGCTCCAAAAGTTGTGAATTGGGGTTATATCGGCGCCCATTGGTGGCCGAGGTAGGACCTGGCAAGCACGAAGACAACCAGCAGGAAGTCTTGCCTTTTGCGGAATTATCTTGCTGAAATGTAAGCCCATGATGGAATGCCATGAAAACAACAAAAGGGGGTACCACTGTGCTCTAAAGGTGCCACGGATTATAACCAAAGTGGTCCTGCTATGAAAAGAAATGGCACCCGAGACGATCACTCCTGGTGGTTGATAGTCAGGTTGGTATCCCACAGCTGTCGGGAGAGCTTCCAGACACGTCTTCGCCCTGGAATCTCGTTGACTGCAGTATAATTGTCTTCAGTGATGAGTCCCGCTTCGAACTGACCCCCGATGACCAGCGATGACGTGTGTGGCGACGCCGCAGACAGCGGTGGGATGCCAACCTGACCGTCTCCTTCGATGTTCCCCGACAACCAGGGATGATGCTCCGAGGTGCCATTTCATTTTGTAACTTTGGTTGTCATCCGCAGCACCCTTACAGCACAGCGGTACGTCGACGATATTCTATGCCCCGTTTTGTTGCCCCTCAAGGCAATCCATCCTGGTCTGGTCTTACTCTTCAGCAAGGTAATGGCCGCCCGCACATGGCGAGTGCTTCTATTGCTTGTCTTCGTGCTTGTAAGGGCAGCTCCTCTCTTGTTTCAATCACAGTACTTAAAAGAGGTAAGAGTTGTGGCTCTGCTGAAGAACGTTTCCGAAAAAACCATAGGCTCGAACCTGGGATCTTCTGCTTACAAGGCAGACATTTTCACTCGGCGCCGCTGATTCCGCATAAAGTCCCGATGCAACTGGTATCATTAGTTCCTTCACTTTCCTTCCCTTTCCTTTCTCCCCCATCCACCTACAATTTACAGAATATGTATCACAGCTGCGGATTGAGCATTGTGTCCTGAAAAAATAAATAAAATAAAACAGACACAACACATTCATATAATTATTGCATTTAAGGATCTTCTACCTTGTATTTCTCATAGAAGAGTAGCATTTATATCTTCTCTTCGTTGATGTTCGTTGTAATTACATAACCGATCAACTAGAGAGGACTGAATGGACGACCGGTGAGCATTTTCCTTGTGTGTTCGTTTCTTTACTGTCAACTCAAGCACGTGGACGAATTACATTACGCCACGCAACTGAACGGTACGCTGGTACAGGAGAGCCAAAGTCAGTTTTGAGTTCCGTTTTTGATAATGTATGGATCGTTTACTTCATTGTGAATTCTGTCTTGTGTGGTCTTTTTAGTATTAAGTAGTTCGTTAATTTGCTTGTGTATTTTTCGAATTTGGTCTCGGGTAAGATCTGGTATTGAATCTCCCTTCTGTATCGCAACTGATGCCCTGGTTGTAGCTTGAATGAATTCAGAGGTCCTGATTTATTAATATTCTGTCTATTTTATTAAATACTAGTGTGTTGTTAAATTTCATATACACTTTCGTCCTCTTATGGTAACGTAGGTTGATTCTATTGAGAGAATTTCATTAAAAGTGAATTATCTGCATTAGATCATAAGGCATATTTAGTTTTTCTGAGTTCTTTCATCGTTCCTCATTCTGTACGCGCTCTGGATTACTTATACTTATTAATAAAGCGAATTACGAAATGGTTCAACTGGCTCTGAGCACTATGGGACTTAACATCTGAGGTCATCAGTCCCCTAGAACTTAGAACTACCTAAACCTAAATAACCTAAGGACATCACACACATCCATGCCCGAGGCAGGATTCGAACCTGTGACCGTAGCGGTCGCGCGGTTCCAGACTGTAGTGCCTAGAACCACTCGGCCACTCCTGCCGGCAAAGCGAATTACATTTGCTTAAAAAGTTACACCAATAAAATTCCGACCCACTTACCACTTCCATTGGTTCTTAGGTCACAGAACATGAGCTGCATGAAAAAAGACAGAAACGGCACCATAAAATATATATTAGTCTTATCTTCGTGAATCATTCCATCAAATACTCTTTCAAACGTGCACAGTAATCTGTAGTTACTAAGTGAAGAAGGTTAAAATGTTTGGCTACGAAATTGCTGTATCTGCTTTACACTCTCTTAACGACTTTGTAATCTTATAGTTTTACGTTGTGCTACTACTTGCGAGAGCAAGAAATACTCTTGCCTTCGGAAAAGCGAGTTCTAACCAACGACACGGGTAGTTCGGCGGCACGTCCACCCGCTGGCAGACAGTGAGGGCGGCCATAAACACAAGAAATGAAGCGGCCGATGCTGTGATCAGCAGGAGGGCTTGCCTTCCCTTGCGGTGGCGGTCGGACACACCCTGAGCTCCGGGTCGCCATTAAGCCGGACGCTATCCGGCTGCCTATAATCCTCCGAAAATTGGACGCCGTCCGCCCCAAACTAACTACGGCGGGGTGAGCTGTCATTAGTGGGGCAAGCCGGAAGCACTGCTTTCTGTTGTGGTGCGGGGTGGCGCGCGGTTGCCTCCTGTACATGCCTCGTACATGCAACATTGTTCTTCCTTCGAATGATAAACAAGTCTCATAGATCTGGAAGGTAGCTTTAGTTTATTGCGAGCTTTCGTTTCTCCTGAAGTGTTCATTAACCAATGATAACGTCTCAACGAGTCCTACACAATTAGTCCTTTATGCAGATGATAAAAGTATTACTGTTAAGAAGAGCAAGAAGCAATAACAGCAAAAACAGTTAATTATGTTTCTGTTGAAATTATTCACTTGTTTTGCACAAATGGAAAAGCTTTGGGCTATTTTCAAAATATTAGTTCATTTAGTCTTGTACTGTCAACAGCTATAGTGAAGTGTACTTTACTTTTTGTTTACGTGTGCCCAGAACACACACACACACACACACACACACACACACACACACACACACACATACAGTGCTTTTTTTTCTAAAAAAAAAAGTTTGAGGGTACTCCGACATTGGATATAATGCAGTGAAAATGACTTATAACTGAACCGTCTGCTTCTAGCCATGACGTCATCATCATCACGGTAGCGGGACCGTAGAAACATCTATCAGTAGCTCTGCGTTTGAGCGTACGCATATCCGTTTAGTAGGACCATCACCTACCATTAGCGGGCGAGGGCACTACATGCTTGTCGAACTGGCTGCCAGCGATTCAGTTGCCGAGAACGGTTGCCGCAGCTTCTAAATGCTTGAAACAATCAATGACATCGTTTTTTCCCCACAAAAAACTGCACTGGTATCGTTCGTATTGCGATTACCAACACGAAAAAGTGAAATAAAAACTTTACGTCCGTGAAATAAATCTTTAGCACTCTTCCAAATTCTCAACATCGTAAAAAAATTATTTTGTTGACGAAAAAGTTTAGGGGTACGCATCCCCAGCGTTCCCCCAGAAAATCAGCGAAGTAGGTGCTGGTGGTCTTGATGTGCACCGCACTCACATAGCTCGTCCTCGGAAATGTATCCCCATATCTTCATGTTTACCTTACACAGAGGTACTCCATTTCTCAGTCTACTGAGGATCTTCTATGTCTCGAAGCTGGGGAGTTGTATATTCTACGCATTACAGGTGGTGTCGCAATTGGATGTGTTGTCTGCAGGAAACTTTCTCTCGATTTCAGTCTAGGTGACTGATGTTAATGTCCAAACTAGGGACATCTTGGGTCTGTCTCCTGCTTCTTTCTTTCCATTTCACCTGCATTCTCCTTCGGATATCTGAGGTGCTATACCTAAGAATAGTAGATTTTAGTAACACATTGTGTCCTGTCTCATTTAGGGCAATATTTACCTATTTGGCATGGCTGGGTTCTGCCAACAGCTGCTGCATAGTCTGCAGCTGAGAAGCACAAAGGAAGGGCAGATGTGCGGAGGAGATCCGGATGTGCTCCCCAGTTGTTGCTTGTCAGTTTTCGAATAATACTGTTACTAAAAATAATATTAAACAGTAGACTAAAAGTAACAGAAGTAATGGCAAAGTGAAGATTAATTTTCTTTGGATATCTCTACCGGACGAGCTGGAACAGGCTATCGAATAAAATGTTTCTATAATTCTGAAAAGTGAAATCAAAAATAGCTCTGAGTATATAAATGAAAAATTAATAGAAAGAAACAAAGCCAAAGAATCAGGAATAGTGGCAAGAAAGCTTTTTATGACGAAAGTACTAAATTTAGGAAGCTTTCAAGGCAAAAAGAATAAGAGCGAAAGGATGTCATAGAGAGAAGACGAAGTACTGTAAAAATAGGAAACGAAACATAAAGAAGAGGGATTGAAGATGCAAAGTGATACATGTTGCGGAATACAAAGGCAAAAATAGAGATTGAAATATCTCAGCCCTTTAGAGTGTTTATTGATGAGAACGAAAACTGGAAATATCATATAGTAAATCTGCTTAAACGTATAGTTTCATCTACATCTACCATTAGAATAGTTACAAACCTTAGATACACAAAAAATCTGTGATCTAAGTATTTTATATATTTCCATTTACAAATCACGTAGAGGTAGCTCTTCACTTAAAGAAGAGTATTTGTCGCACAGAAAAAAACGTTCGCCACAATTGACGAAACGGGATAACATCAACCGGTTCGTAGGTGCTAACGGTGTGAGCAAGTATTTGAGACAGATCTGTTCATAAAGATGGTAAAAAACTGGAGTATGTTAAATCATCCCCCAAAAACATACGGGATTAAGTCTGGTGATCGTGGAGAGCATGACAAGAATATTTTATCCTTGTACCTATCACAAACACCTGACCGGTTTTGCGATGATGTGTTTAAGAATTCATGGACGTCGATGTGGGAATGGGATGGAGACCTATCCTATTGATATGTTAAGTCCATACACATGGCCTCTCGCTGTAGCATTATCAATTTTGTAACGAGTTCATGTATGCCGTAATTTTTCGTACTAACAGGACGATACGTTTAACGTTTGCTACATTTTATCACATATACCAAGCAGTAGACTCATACTCATTCTCCACGTAAACTAGAACAAGGGATACAATACGGATGTCTACGTTAACATATTAAATGACTCGTATTTGAATAATGAACTTTCCGTGGCCACCATTAATTCGACGAAGAAAAAGAGACAGTGCTTTTGTCACTCTTTATGTTTTTTACGCTTATCGATTTCGATCATTATTTCGGGACGTCTTCAGATTCCCTAGCTCCTTCCTCTGAAATGCTCTTCGTCAGCAGGGCAAACATTCAGTTAAAACTACGAAATATTCAGCCTGCTGGCGAAATGCGATTCACAACAATTAGCTATTGGATCAGAAGATGACTTACTACTATCATGAATTATGTGGCATCTTTCTTCATATTGCAATGATAATATATTGTAATATGTCCTTTCTTGCAGGGAAAATGGCCTGCCATTTGATAATTCGTAATCATAGTTGTGAAGCTTAAGGGGTACTAGCTGTAAGGATAGCTGAAGGGTGAACGCAAGAGTCTGATACACCAACGAGTCGAGTTTCCGTCTGCAGATCCATCACACCAGGAAGTGGCTTCTTATGTGTCTACATCTACATCATACTCCGAAATCCACCTAACGGTGTGTAGAGGAGGGTACTTTGGTACTACTACTTGATTCCCCCTTGCCCTGTTTCACTCAGGAATGGCGCGTGGGAAGATTGTTGGTAAGTCTCTAATTTCTCTAATTTCCTCGTCGTGGTCATTTCGTGAGATATATGTGGGAGGAAGTTATATGTTGTCCGACTCTCCTCTGAAAGTACTTACTCTAAATTTCAAAAGCAAACCTCTGCGTGATGCACAACGGTTCCCTTGTAACGACTTTGTTCAGCATCCCTGTAACGCTCTGGAGCAGACTAAACGAACCAGTGACGAAACGTGCCGCTCTTCGTTGCATCTTTCTGCCTCTTGTGTCACACATACGTGGTAAGCGGACCGGATTGATGAACAATGCTCAAGAAACTGTCGAACAAGTGACTTGTAAGCCACTTCCTTCATGAGTGAGCTATATTTCCTCTGAATCTCAGTCTGGCGCCTGCTTTCCCTTGTCATTCTAATATTACTTAACATTCTGGTCTAAGGAACCGCATAAGTTAGATGAAAAAGTTAAAACTTCTATTAGAGAGCTGTACAGACCATAAGGTGCAGAAAATCTAACTTTACATTTGTGGGATCATGCATCACGTGTTAAATGTTAAAAGATCGCTTATGACTATGCAGAGACGTCAATAGTATCCTCAGACTTTTTGCAGATCATGCAATTACCTGTAATGAAGTACACTATGAAAAAAATTCAGTGAAGTCGTGATAAGATTTGAAAGCGGTGTATAGATTAGCATCTTGCTTTAAATGAGCAGAAATGTAAAATTTTGAGCTTCACAAAACGAAAAAATGTAGCTTCTGTTACCTGACCATAACAAACGGCGTTGTACCTGATATAAAACCCATAAAGAAAAAACCAATCGAATGACAATAGTTAATCTTCACCGATAAATATATACTGATACCATTGATTGACAGTACTTAACTAACGTCGATTACAATTTTGGATATAGGACTGCATGTTCATCTAAATAAATAGCCTCCAAAATAGCATCTTACACTGAGCTGTGAGAGAGCAAATGCGCTGTACATCGTAAAAGCCAGCTGGGAGACAGTCCTCAAGAGAATTCGCAGAAGGCCCTTGCACACCTGGGCAGTGCTTGAGTGCCGAACACTGGATTATACCTACAAGTTACGCCGGGACAACAGCGTCTGTTTTTAACGATCTTTGTGTGGAAGGGAAGTGCGTGCTCCTTCTGGCAGCATCCCAGAAGAGCGTTATTGTGGACTGGACAGAACAGTACAAAACCAGGTATCGTCACAAACACAGACCGCTAAAGATAACATCTGCGAGTGTAATGAGGGACAGGAAGTGTGTAGCATAGGGCCACCAAGCTCAGGCCCTGCAATAAAATGTTTAACGAAAAGTGAAATCAGCTACTACTAGGTAGTCTAAATAATTTATAAGTGGACAGAGAAACATGGCTGTGCTTATAGTGGTCCACTATCATTGGCTGATATGTGAATATAGGCACAGAAAGAGAAGACGACACAGTTTTTTAATGCCAAGTGTTGCGACAGTTATTATTGATTATACACTTGAAATGAGAGTAAGGGAAGGATACCAGAGTCTTTTAAAACAACTACTCACTTGTCGGCGCTTGGAATATTTATCATACAGCCAATCAAAGTTTCGTGACGCTACAAAAACGCATAGATCTTGGTCTTTCTTGTAGGAAGCAACGACCGAAAGTTACTCTACCGCCAAGCATCTCTTCAGTCAGGTGCCATATTGAAAGTTTTCACAGACAGGAGCCATCTTGGGCAGATTTGATGGTGAGGTGACTTTTCTGGCAGACTTCACTTAGGCACTTTTACGACTGATTTGAACATAAGCACAGATGCGAGTTGTTGGTACTTTATACCGGTTAGTTTCCTTTCAGAGTATGCTGATAAAATAGCTCCATACTTAACAATCATATGCAATCGTTCGCTCGACGAAAGATCCATACCCAAAGACTGGAAAGTTGCACAGGTCACACCAATATTTCACTACATTACAGGCCCATATCATTAACGTATGATTTTGTAACATATATTGTGTTCGAACATTATGAATTACGTCGAAGAGAACGGTCTATTGGCAGACAGTCAACACGGATTTAGAAAACATCGTTCATATAAACACAACTATCACGGTACTCACATGAAGTGCTGAGTGCTATTGACGAGGGATTACAAATTGATTCCATATTTTTAAATTTCCAGAAGGCGTTTGACACTGTACCACACAAGCGGCCTGTAGTGAAACTGAATGGTACTGGAATATCGTCTCAGTTATGTGACTGGATTCGTGAATTCAGAAGGGTCACAGTTCGTAGTAACTGACGGAAAGTCACCGAGTAAAACGAATGTGATTTCTGGCGTTCCCCAAGGTAGTGTTACAGGCTCTTTGCTGTTCCTTATCTATACAAAAGATTTAGAAGACAATCGGAGCAGCCGTCGTAGGTCGCTTGCAGATGATGCTGTCGTTTTTAGACTAGCAAAGTCATCAGAAGATCAAAATAAATTGCAAAACGTTTTGGAAAGGTATCTGTAGGGTGCAAAAATTGGCAGTTGACTTTGAATAACGAAAAGTATGAGGTCATCCACATGAGTGCTAATAGGAATCCGTTGAACTTCAGTTACACGATAAATCAATCAAACCTAAAGGCCATAAATTCAACTAAACCTCTAGGAATTACAATTACGAACAACTTAAATTGGAAAGAACAAATGTAAAATCTTGTGAGGAAGGGTGGCCAAAGACTGTGTTTTATTGGCAGGACACTTAGAAAAGGTAACAGGTGTACTAAAGAGACTGCCTACACTACTCTTGTCCATGCTCTTTTTGAATGCTGTTGTGCGGTGTGGGATCCTTACTAGATAGAATTGTCGGAGTGCATCGAGAACATTTAAAGAAGGGCAGTTCGTTTTGTATTACTGCGAAGTAGGGGTGATAGTGTCACTGAAATGATGCGGGATTTGGGGTGGACGTCATTAAAAGAAAAGCGTTTTTCGTTGAGGCAGAATCTTCTGACGAAATTTAAATCACCAATTTTCTCCTCCCAATGCGAAAATATTTTGTTGACGCTGACCTACCATACATAGGGAGAAACAATCATCATAAAATATAAGGGAAATCGTAGCTCGCTCGGAAACACATAGGTGTTCGTTTCTTCCTCGAGCTATACGAGACTGGAATAACAGAGAATTATTGTGAAGCTGATACGATGAACCCTCTGATAGGCACTTAAATGTGATTTCCAGGGTATCGATGTAAATGTTGATGAACCGTAGAAGAGCGTCACGCAGAAGCTGAAAGATCTGAATTGACGAACGCTTGAAGACAGACACAGACTACCCCGTGAAAGTCTACTTAGTAAGTTTCAAAACTGACAAATCTTTGAAATTACTGCAACCCCTGTAGTCCCGACAGAATCGCGAAGACAAGATTAGACAAATTACAGCTTGCATGAAGGTGTTTAAGATCATTGTTCCTGCGCTTCATACATGGAGAGAGACTGGAAAAGCCCTAATAACCGATACAATGGGATGTATCATTTTCCACGTCCTTAAGGGTTGTTTGCAGAATATTGATGAAGACGTCTTAAGTTTATGCCCTATTGCTAGTTGCATAGTTATGATTTTTTCATTTCTTTTAAATAAATTAATAATAATGATAATTTCACGTGGCTTACTGGCCTGGTGGAAGTGGTTTTCAACTAAACGCCAATTTAGTGAATAACCTACCACAGCCATCCAATGGGGGAAAGGGGACAGAGTTTAATACGGAATCAGAAGCACATGTCGTTTTCGACGATTTCTCACATCGCAGAGCAGTGAATTCTAGGTTAAAACGTAACTGAAAAAACCATCGTCTGATCAGGATTCCATCCCACGACCTCTCGCTTTCCAGGCGCATGCCTTACCGTGACACTTTCCCATGGATCAAACAAACCTGTGGTTTGTGATGCTCTTGTTTGTATACTTTCACTACCCCTGTTGGTTCAATATGGTAAGGATCCGACAGTTAAATAAATCATATACGTAGACTTAAGTAAGTTTTAAATTAAACTGTGCCTTATGATCCTCTACATACATATGTGAAACTCAGATCTTATACAAAAATCTAACTTTCTCATTACGAACTTCTGGCAGTATCGTACGTTAGTCACCTGATCAGTGTGAAGTGTATTAACAGATCATAGCTACGAAGATCAGGAGCGAGGTGTTGCCAAGTTTTAAAAAAAATTCGACCTGTTACTCTGACGTTATACATATGTACAAATGATGCGTAATATAATCCTGAAAACCAGTACGTTGTATCGCGAATAACTGCTAATATAAAGTAACAACGGAGTCTGCATTCCTTGCCGCCAGCCCACAGCGGCGCCTGCCAAGCTTCTGTCGTCCGACGTCGCGGCTGTTCACAAACGAAGCTTCTAACAGCACTGCGCACTTCTGGCCCCCAGCGGGCAATACACGGCTTAATGGAATCAGCGTGTAGCGCCCCCGCACCTGCAACCACGAGCCTCACATACGGAGGGCACTGTCAACTTCCGCTCGCAGGGTTCCCTGCGTTGCTGGTAAGCAACACCTACAGGAAACTGCGGTTGTGACCAGTGAGTGTGCCCAAAAGCGAAAGATCCCTAGTTACACACGACGCTCCGTTTTGTTTAGGTCATGATGTCTCTACACAATCATATTACTCTTTCTGATATAATACATCTACATTTACATCAACATTGATACTCCGCAAGCCACCCAACGGTGTGTGGCGGAGGGCACTTTACGTGCCACTGTCATTACCTCCCTTTCCTGTTCCAGTCGCGTATGGTTCGCGGGAAGAACGACTGTCTGAAAGCCTCCGTGCGCGCTCTAATCTCTCTAATTTTACATTCGTGATCTCCTCGGGAGGTATAAGTAGGGGGAAGCAATATATTCGATACCTCATCCAGAAACGCACCCTCTAGAAACCTGGCGAGCAAGCTACACCGCGATGCAGAGCGCCTCTCTTGCAGAGTCTGCCACTTGAGTTTATTAAACATCTCCGTAACGCTATCACGGTTAACAAATAACCCTGTGACGAAACGCGCCGCTCTTCTTTGGATCTTCTCTATCTCCTCCGTCAGACCGATCTGGTACGGATCCCACACTGATGAGCAATACTCAAGTATAGGTCGAACGAGTGTTTTGTAAGCCACCTCCTTTGTTGATGGACTACATTTTCTAAGCACTCTCCCAATGAATCTCAACCTGGTACCCGCCTTACCAACAATTAATTTTATATGATCGTTCCACTTCAAATCGTTCCGCACGCATACTCCCAGATATTTTACAGAAGTAACTGCTACCAGTGTTTGTTCCGCTATCATATAGTCATACAATAAAGTATCCTTCTTTCTATGTATTCGCAATACATTACATTTGTCTATGTTAAGGGTCAGTTGCCACTCCCTGCACCAAGTGCCTATCCGCTGCAGATCTTCCTGCATTTCGCTACAATTTTCTAATGCTGCAACTTCTCTGTATACTACAGCATCATCCGCGAAAAGCCGCATGGAACTTCCGACACTATCTACTAGGTCATTTATATATATTGTGAAAAGCAATGGTCCCATAACACTCCCCTGTGGCACGCCAGAGGTTACTTTAACGTCTGTAGACGTCTCTCCATTGATAACAACATGCTGTGTTCTGTTTGCTAAAAACTCTTCAATCCAGCCACACAGCTGGTCTGATATTCTGTAGGCCCTTACTTTGTTTATCAGGCGACAGTGCGGAACTGTATCGAACGCTTTCCGGAATGCAAGGACACGTTTGACTCTATATTAAAGGCTTCTTCTGTACCACACCATGAACGGGCCATGAGGAAGAGTGCTGCTTGTATCTCTCTGTGCCAACTGCTGTTGGCCTAATTCTAATGCGGCAGTAGAAGGCAAGTCAAACAGAGTGGTATATTCCACCCTAGAAACAGGTTGTAGTAGTTTTCTCGCCCTTTCTCAAGCGTTAACCACATTAAATGTTTTAGCATTTCCAATCAACTCACAAAATGGTCAATAACAGGGTGATCTTTCACGTTGTTCTTATTTACATACGGTAGCCCACCTACTACAGTCAAACACCATATGGATATTGCAGTGCCATTTCACTGTGAGGTGTAAACTCTAGTGTTGACTGACTGTAGTTTCTAAGCACTTAGCCTCTGAAACGGAACCTGGCAATTCCATTGCTTTATCTTCCAGTTTTTGTAAATCCTTACTGTTATTTCCATATGTTGTTACCTGGAAGTATCTGTATGACTTGTTTGAATTACTCGTTCTGTGGTCAAGAAAACTTCATATTTTCGTTTCTTGAATTCAGAGGTTTATAGTGGCAGGCTTGGGTGGAGACTGAAACAATGGAGTTGGCAGACTCATCAAATTTAGGTGGGCCTCTCATATGTCATAATTAGATGTACAACACTATTATGAAAGTATATGAGAAATCTTTCAACAAATGATAATCTGCCATGTCGAAGGTCGCTATTTAGTGAAGTACATGTAGAATAAGAGTGGAACCCCGTGCACAGAGATACTACGGTTCCACACTGGTGCAAAATGGACACTATTACAACACATTTATAGATTCCTATTGGGATTCATGACGTGTAAATAAAGAAACTGATAACTGCCATTAATATCTCTGTGCTTCCAGTAGAATGAATTTTTATGCTCTGCAACAAAGTGTTTCTTGACCTGTAAATTCGTGACTGATTAAAACTGTGTGCAAGATCGAACTCCATCGTGGGACCTTTGCTCCAGAGAACTTGCCTGTGAAAGGCAAAATACTCAGATTTGAGTCCCTGTCCGGCACACAGTTTTAATCTACCAAGATAGTTTCGCCGACACCACAACCGCAGCTATGATCTGCAAATCATCTACAAAATAAATTTGACTATCGCCATCTGAGAAAGGTCCTCCAGTAGCTCTAAGCCAGTGTAGTTTGATAAAAACTAATTAAAAATCGCTTCAGACTATCTGCTGCAGGTTAAAGGCGCTGCAGTCTGGAACCGCAAGACCGCTACGGTCGCAGGTTCGAATCCTGCTTCGGGCATGGATGTTTGTGATGTCCTTAGGTTAGTTAGGTTTAACTAGTTCTAAGTTCTAGGGGACTAATGACCTCAGCAGTTGAGTCCCATAGTGCTCAGAGCCATTTACATTATCTGCTGCAGCCACGTCATCAGCAACTACGTAACAGTGATGCTAGGCAGAATCCAGAATAGGGTAAGATAAATGCAATGCATTCACTCTCTCTGTCAGGAACCTTTTATTGTTTTTCAGCAGAGTTTTGTTGTACATTATGTAAGACGTCAAACAAATAACACAACTTACATTGAATTCCTGAGACATTTCCAGTTAAATCGATATGTCACACGACATAGTTATGTGAAATTGCACGAATTTTACTGATATGTAGTTCTAATAAATAAGCCCGCATTTTATCCATATAAATCAATAACACTCACACTAGTAATTGCACACAAGTAATTTCCTTGATCCGAGCTAGAAGACACAGTTTTGAGGGAAGGAGAATTTTACGATGCCGTGGCCGTACTGCACGGTTGAAACCTCGCAGCGGGACACACAGCGGACACAATGAGACGCCGGAGCCACTGTGTAGACTGACGATTAAAGCATCCCCTGTTCCTGCTTTCAAAGACAATCCTTCAGAGAGCCTTTCTACAGGAACACGTCTGGAGACAGCCGATAAACGTCCAGAGAGACCCAACTCAAAACATTGGTGCCCCACTGTAGCCACCTGTGTTAAAACTCGCATGAAAGAAAAAGCTGTTTCTCTCGGTATTCCATAGCAGAGGATAAACTCTGCCCTATGAAGGAAACGGCGCCTGTGATAGGCTACAAAAATTCTAGTGGCTGGAGTTGTGAAGTACGGATGCTCTGATTGGCCAGAAAAAAATGCGTGACCACGAGCTTTGATATAGACCAATTGCAGACAGAGTAATTCGCTTCTTCTCTTGCAGAAAATCGTCGAGTGTCTGAGCAAGGTGACTCGCGCCGCACTGAGACGATTGCAGGATTCATTATGTGAACACTTGTTCTCTGGCTCGTCTTAACTCGTAAGGAGTTAAACTGATAAGTATTCTAGTACAGAGAATTGCACCAAGCACTGACGATAATTCTTGCAAGTGATTTGAGGGCAATGACGTACACAATATTACAACCAAATAGTGTGTACCATGCCAGTTAACGTAGCCAGGGAATAACCAGAGGTCTTTACTTCACCGAAGATGTAGGAAATGTATCCGACTGGTGTTCAACAGTCGAGAGAGATTTAGAATACATTCTCAGGTTCACAGCTCGCTCCGAAAGCAGCCGCTGCTGCTGCCGACCGAAAGTTAGTACACGCGCTCACGCTACGCCAGCAAGTGATATTCAATTGACACTCAGAACCGTGGTCGTCTCCGTCTCTCCTAATTTTTGTACATTCAGCTGTGACCTGTAGTTAAACATATTCACAATTGTCAGGCTTAATTGAAGCTGAAACGTGAGATATCCAATCTAACATGAAGGACTGATCAGCCACTGTAGAGTGGTTTATACTATGGATTTGACTGCTCTTTATCGACCCCCATTCAGTTTTGGGTATTTTCATTGTGCATTTTAACGAAATTGATATCTCTAGCCCAACTGAATTTAATTTGTTTGTATTTTTATCGACCCACAGACATGGTCATCAACAATCTTACCATGACAGAACCTTATAATAGTTATGAATTTCGCTTCGTAGTTGTGAATACCCAGTATCAATATTTTACCATTCTGTACATAATTTTCGTAACATTGCTATGTGATGTAATCGTCTAAGATTTTCATTTTCGCTAACATATAGTTACGCTTGATCCCGTATATTAATTTTTGTTAGCGATACCGTTTCCTTTACAGGGAGTGTAGTGGAACTGACATTGAGATCGTTGTCTGATTACAACACTGTCCATACTGCTGCACTCTTCTGTACCCTGCATGCGTGAGATGGTATCTTCTTACCTTGCAGGCCATAGGTTCAATTCCAAATTCCTGAAACACTCACAGAGATTCCTTGTGCAACTGTGGTAGGAAGACCGATCAGAAACAGTCTCACACATGGTAAAATTATAACATTTCCAATTACCAGTCTAATACGATCACAATACGTCCGAAATATCAGAGACATTAACTAAGGGTGTCGCTAACTCATTATTGGTAACTTGAAAATGAGGAAAACGCAGATGATGTGTAAAGTAGATAATGATACGTTAGTATCGATATACTGCAAGCTAGCGTCGGTGACTTGACTTGTGGCATTTGGAGTTTCCTCAGTGAGCTCCGAGAAGATGGTGCATAAACGGGGTACCAGGGAGGGGCTTTGTAAGTTTGGGGTGGATACAATTAAGCTTACTGTATTTGAGTCAGTGTAGACGGAAAACTATTTACCATATGTGTATCGTAAGGCCCAGCCCTGCGCTCATTTGGAAAATCCCACCACTTACCATGTCTGTCAATCTGACGCTCCTATGAAAACCCTCAATTAATGGATAGATGTGCCTGAGTTTTGCATTTCTTTGCATTCCTTTGTTACACACACTGCAGGGCTGATGTCTCGTATCACGACATTTCTGTTTTTCCCCGAGTATTATTTCATACTTTTTGAAGGCTGAAGGTTTACACAGTTTCTCAGCAATAGATGTAACGTACGTCAGTGGTCTCCCATAACTGAGTTTAAAAGTTAGCATTTGTTCCACGTTTTCATTTCTCGTAAGCTAGTTTATTCAAAATTTTGTTCATCTAATACTTTCTGTTACATCGCAGTGTATTTATGTCCTGGGCTATGTCCTCTGCAGTGCACGTCTGTACAATGTTTCATATTAGAAGCTTTTATTACTATTTTTAATTCAACATCAGTAACCACAATAATTTGCAAATAAGTTTGTACTAATATAACATTATTTAATTTTACCACTATATTTCGCATGTCAAGCGGCAGATTTCAATAGCATTTGCCATATCCCTCGTTTCTGTTATACATGTTACAAGGAAAAAGACGATAAAATGTGGATAAAAATGTGATAGTCTCTTACGTTTCTGGCAGGAGCGATAATTTTGTTGTGATGTATAAGCGTAACTGTTGCGTCCCAGTGCAGTACCGACAGGATAGGGTAATCATTCTTCACTTTGTGTTCCTAATTCAAGTCCCTTCGTTTTCAATTTGCCGAATACGTTATCAGAAATAATAAGGACGCGGAAATCCGGGAGTATTAAGCTGTCAAGCCCATACTTGGCAAACTAAAATTTCGCACTTTATTTTACAGGTCCGTCTTGATCACACAAATTTTTACACTTCACTATTGCCGGTTTCGGCTACTGCCATTCTAAGATCTGTTACAAACAGAAACAGTATGTAACCAACTAAGTTCATTTTGCTGACGCTAAGTCTATTACAAGTCCTGGTGCTACATAACGTCAAGCTAAACATGTAGGTACGTAGTAAGTGTTGGTGATGATTAGAACGCGTCTGATATTTATACAAGGAAACGGAGGCAAACAGAGGGCACTATAGCTAGGGTACATGATTAACCAATATCGAAAATGTTGTGGTTAAAAATCGGTATGCGTAGTCTGTAACCTCCCCCTCACTTACCGACCTTAATGACAGTGAAAAATGAAACCGCGTGTACCTAATGGGAGTTTTGGAAAAGCAATCGTCACCGAAGTTAACCTGTCGGTAAAGAGGGAGGAAAGGGTTACATCTAAATGAAAGGAAATGTGCTAATGAAACTGGTGGAAATTAATTTTGAAAAGGGGTAAAGTTAATAAAGAAAGTAAATGTGCAGCCGTTACATTAACAATTAACTAGCGGTAATTAGGTATTTGAGATTTGGGGAATTCACGGTCGCCAGTCCTAAGGACAATTACTATAGTAACTGAAAAAGAAAGGTAATTACACATATAATTAGCACTAGAAGCGTGGCAACTGAAGGTTGACACGTGTAGTGTGAAAACTGAAAGTTTGTCAGAAGTAATAAATTTCGCTACACTCTGACTTAATTTAGCAAATGGATTAATAAAACTGGAAAATCGAAAGTTAATTTAGTGACTGAAGTTAATAGTGAGCTTTCTTTCTGAAGCACACCGACATTCAGTAAAATAAGGTTAGTCTTGGACTACCTCAACAATCATTTCAAAAGCTACTTGAATCTACGCAATTTAGAAATAAGAGAATTAACTTTGAACTTGAATTAAATGATTCTGAACAATTAACAATAGTAAAATTTAGTACGTACCAAGCTGAGCTGCAGTCACAGGTAAGCTAAAATACGGTAACAAAACTCGCACTCTTAATTTGTGCTTGTGTAATCTAACTATTGTAGCCAGCTAATGCTTGAATTGAACTTTGAAATTAAAGCAGTGAAATGATGTTACTTTAATGCTGGCGTCTGAATTTCAACGATACTCGGGTTCATTCCGGAAAAGGAAGGGACCTTGCTTGGTAATGCAATTGGGACAATGAGCAACAAAGGTTCATGCTAAGTTGCTGTAATTTTGCGAGGCAAATGGAACAAGATTAAAAGCTGAGGTCTGCCATACAGTTCTAAAACTTTACGTGCTTCCAGTCTTCCTTGTTGGTTGATTGAAGGTTCGAAGCCGTCGATCGAGGAGGTGGCGACAGTCACTCATTGTCGGCCGTCGCTGTTGCAGAAGCTGGATGTTGGCGGGCCTTCTTCTCGACACGGTCACCAGACGAAACGGCTCTTGATGTGCGCTAGTTAATGTTTCCCGTCCGCGACACCATGTCAGAAACTATCATCGCGAGTCGAGCGCAATTACATGCTGCCAAACCCCGAAAGCGCGGCAACTCGAGGGAGCGTCACACAACACACCTGCTCCACTCGCTACTCCCGCCACACTCTCTCTGCTCAGCCCGCGCTCCACGCGGCAGAGTTAACACTACCAAAGATCCTACACACTTTGATTCTTCACACGACCTATCGACGTAATCGTTCGATAGCAGTTTTCCCTAGGCAAGACCCAGCGTAAAAATACAAATAATATTTACGAAACAAACCAATTATACATCGACATAAGTGCATAAATATATATATATCCAAACAGTAAAGCAATTACAATATATAAAGAGACAGAAATGTCATATCTTGAGGTAACAAAACAAGGAAAAAAATAATAGTACAATAGATGGAAATAGGAGGATATGCATTTCCGGCGTTACACGTGCCCCACATTGTCTGAGGATGTTCGTGTAACGTAAACAGACTCAGAAAATGTCCCAAAAAAGAAACAGCGGAAATGCATATGCTCAAAACATCAAAAAAATTTAGCATTCGTCTAATTAAAAATAAACCAATTTGTAGACAATAATAATTGAGTGGAGAAACTCCTAATCTTATTCCACTCTGTCATCTTGCACAAAATAAAACAGGTTGACAACATATCAAAATTCATAGAAAACATAGAAAACGGTTTAGCTATTCCAAAATCATTAAAATTCGTAACACTATAAGAAATGGAATACTATTTGCAAAATTGATCAGAGTACATGGTCATAAAAAACAGGTATATCAAAATACGCAAACTAATAATTAATTACATAGAATACACATATTTATGTAACCTTTTCATAATTAATATTCTCGTCATGTCCAATTAACGCTAAACAAGAAAATAATATACAGCAGATAAAATAAAACATAAATATTGACAGCAGAATCCTTTCACATCAGCTGTCCGGGAAGAAAAGCAACTCCACATTCCGTACTCGCGAGTACAAAGGATGCCGACAGCGGCCCAAGAGCCAACAGCGGCACAAGAGCCGACAGCGGCTCGCCTCGCCAGTATTGTTGCGCCCGCGTGTGCGGCACGCTTGATCTCACTCGCCCTTGTGACGGCGTTTCCAGAACGTCCGTTCCACTAAATTCTTTTGGAAAAACTCACTCCCGAGTAATCTCAAGGAGTCCATAAACACTATCACAGTGGATAACTCAACACTGTCCATCATCACACATGTACAAGCCTGAAACTTAAAACAGCGTCTAAGTACATCGGCAATGACTAGTAAAACACATATTCATGAAATCTTACAGCTAGTTACAAAATCATATTTACATTGCTTAATCTACTGTGACTCAGCTGAAAACTTAAACTAGCAGCTTGGATTTTTCAGTTGATTAGATCATGATTAAATTGATTAAAATTAAATTGATTAATCAAAATTAATTACTTATTAATTACAACTTCTTTAATGACCTTGGTCAGTCAAAAGCATGGCAATCTAGCAAACCTTAAATCTTACACTCTATATTTACATATTGTACAAATTACCCATTGTGTGGTATTAATCGATCCTAGGTTGGCACAATTTCAAATCTACTATATTTCGTATACCTAATAGCTTTCCAGAGCTTGGATACTCTAAGCAATAAGCATTTGTGTGAGGTATACCAATGACTTTATATGGTCCATTATAAACAAACTTAAATTTAGAGAGTTCATTGTCTATCTCGCTCGATTTTTCATGAGCTTTTACAAGTACTAAGTCTCCGATCGCAAACTTAGCAAAACGCGCTTTAGCGTCATGACGACGTATGCGAGCATCGGCTTTTAGCTTCATTACTTCTCGCAAACGATCTTTTTTTCACACCAATACTAATGTCAATCCGTGGAGGGAATTTGATTATCTCTTCCACTAAACTTTTACTTCTGTCATCCAGCAGGATTTCCTCTGGAGAAAATCCCGTCGATTCATGTCTCAAGGTGTTCATAATTCTCTCAAATACTGCTACATATTTGCCCCATGCCCTATGGTTGTGATGGCAATAGGTACGGCACAGTCGGCCTAGCTCGCGCATATACCTCTCAGCGGGATTCCCAGCCGGACAATAAGCTGAAATATGGATCACATCGACCCCATTACTTTCCATGCCTTCATTCCACAACTTAGAAGTAAATTGTGCCCCATTGTCTGATAGAATCGCCTTGGGCTTACCAATATGAACAAAATAATCGTTCACCAGCTTGCTATAGACCGCTTTGGCTGTAGCTTTCCTAATCGGGTATAGTTTGATGAACTTGGAAAAAGCTTCTAGCACTACTAAAATGTAGGCAAAGTTTCCTGATGACTTGGGCAAAGGTCCGTACAAGTCCACGCACAGTAATTCAAAGGTGTCGTTAGGCCTTATACTTTGCATAGGACCACGACTCGTACAGTTGGTAACCTTCACCTTCTGACATAAATCGCAAGTTTTCACTCTGTCAGTAACTCGTTTTAACATGTTGTTGAAATGCACTACTTCACTCAGCTTTTCCGTACATTTCTTTGGTCCACAGTGACCATACGCCAAATGGTAGTAGTCTATTATTTCCGTGACGTATTTGGTGGGCCAGCATACCCGCCAAATATTACTATCTTCACCCTTACGTATGTACAAGATATGATCGTATATCTTGTAATACTTCCTTAATTTCTCTCCTTCTGGACTCTTTTCATCATATCGGGTTTTCACCATATTTAAACAACCATCCTCGTTCTGATGACGACGTAGATTCTTACAGATGTTCATTATTAATTTACGTCCCTCAACTTCTTTAAAATAGTACAATTTGACCACTCCATCTGCCTCATCTTTCAATAGACCTTGATTAGACTCGGGCAACCGCGACAGCGCATCCGCTACGCAATTGTCGGTCCCTTTTACGTAACAGATGTCATAGTTAAATTGCTGTAAATACAGCGACCACCTAGTCAGTCTTTCGTGAAGTAGTTTACAATCCTTCAGATAAGTGAGCGCCTTATGGTCCGTATGAATAATCACCTTACGGTCCCATAGGTAACCCTTGAACTTCTTGAATCCCCACACGATAGCGAGACACTCTTTCTCAGAAATCGTGTAGTTTCGCTCACTTTTTGATAAAGTTCGACTCGCGAACGCTATCGTCCGGTGTTCCTTATCCTCTCCTTTACCAACTTCTTGGAACAGTTCTACCCCCACCCCGTAATTCGACGAATCCGTTCCCAGATGGAAGGGTAGCGATAAATCAGGATGAAATAGTATGTTAGATCTTAACAACTCGTCTTTTAATCTCTCGAAAGCGGTCTGACACCCGTCAGTCCACACAAACGGAACATTTTTGCGTAAGAGGTTATTCAAATTTTCATCATTAAACACTTGTCCTTTTACAAATTTACGGTAAAATCCTGTGAGCCCTAGAAAACTTTTTAACTGTTTCCTAGACTTGGGTGGAGGACAATTCCTTATTGCCTCTAGTTTCTCTGGGTCTTTCGTAATACCAGCAGTGGTAATTACATGCCCTAAAAATTTCAGTTCCTGCTTCACAAATTCGCATTTCTTTAGCTTTAGAGTCATTCCGCCACGGCGCAATGCTCTAAAAACTTCATCTAACAGGTCACAATGGTCATGCCAAGTGGCATTGGCCAACAATAGGTCGTCAACATATACAGTTAATCTTGAACTCAAAGCCGGTCCTAGCACTTTATCTAGGGCCCTGATGAATACGGACACAGATATATTAAGTCCAAACGGCAGTACTCTATACTGATAACACCTGCCCGCAAACAAGAAGGCGGTGTATGGCCTAGATTCTTCTTCGAGTTCTATTTGCCAGTAACTAGCCGTCAGATCGAGGCTAGTCATGAACTTAACGTCATGAAAACGTTGCAAAATCTCCTCCATACTCTCTGGTCTGTCTGTTTCACGTTGAACGACCCTATTCAACGTGCGTGCGTCAATCACAATACGCACACTACCATCCCGTTTTGCTACAATGACCAAACCGTTATTGTATGGACTTGTACTTCTTTCAATCACTCCCCATTCGATCATCTTATCTATCTCCCGTTGCACTGCTTCCTTTTTGGACAGCGGTATAGCATACGGTCTCACGAAGAATGGTTCGTGCGGAATTACGTGCAACTTGCATTTATATCCTTCCACAAGACCCGGTTTGTCTGAAAACACACTCTTATTCCTCATTATTACTTCATACAGGCCTCGTCTTTGTTCGTGTGTTACGTTTGACACACCGTCTACAATACTTTCCAATTCACTTTCTACACTATTGTCAATGCCGAGATTCCTCACATTACAGTAGTTCAAATTCATACCTACGTCAATACCATTCGGCCAGTTAACAATGTGTATAGGCTGGTATTGCCTATGCACACCGTCTCCTGCCTCGTCAAAACTAACTACTATTGTTTTATCTTGGGACGTACATGTCAAAGTTTTGCTTTCGCAGTTAATCACTGCACGGTACTTTAATAGCCAATCTAACCCGATAATTACTTCCGTAGTTAAGTCTGGCACGACGACAAACTCTTGTTCAAATCGTGCCCCACATATCTCGAAGTCGACAAAAATCTGTTTTGTGACCGGTTTACTGGCCTTCCCAGTAGCACCGATAATTTTCACTCCTGTTACTGGCATAACTACGATGCCAGGTCTGTCTTTCAGTAACTCAAATATTTTCCCAGATACAGCACTCAATTCTGCACCGGTGTCAATCAACACGTTTAGTTGTAGGTCGTGCATATTAACAGACACTACTATCTGTCTACACTTGTCCTCGACTGTTTCTTTATTTTCCCGCAGTAAATCCTCGTCTATATCCAGGTCATTCCAGAAAAAACCATCCGGCTTTGATCCTAAATCCGGTTTATCTGGCGGCTTTTTCAGCCTCTGTTCACATACAGTTTTAATTTCAACACGTTTGTCCTGAGGCTTAGTCTGTAGCTTCGCCTCCAATACCGAAACCTTTTCCTGTAACTCGTCAACTAGTGAGTGTTGCTTTGCTATCAATTCACTAATTGTCACCTTCGTTGATTCCACTTTGGTCAGATTGATCTCATCTGCCAATCTACCTGGAGGAATGTGCCCAGTAGCATCTGAAATTACTTCCTCTGGATCTGCGCAACCCACACTGCTATCGTCTGACTGTATAATGTCAGCTCTAACCTCATACACGCTGTAATCTATGTGCTTTTCTACCAATCGTGTCCGGCTATCACTAAAATTTTCGCAATCTTTCTCCTTAATACTCTCGCAATGTTTAAACTGGAGGTTTGCGTCGGATGGGTCGGTTACTTCTACCACTGAAACTTTCGGTAAGGTCTGCCGGTTAGGGCCAGAACTTTCCGTTACTACTTCAACATCTAACTCCTGCGGGACGAAACACGACGAATCTTGCTCGTGCTCCCCCTTAACATCAACTATTTCTGGTAAAGTCTGCCGGTTAGGGCCAGAACTTTCCATCACTTCACAAATACTATCTTCCTGTGGGACGAGACGCGGCAAATCCTGCCCGCGCTCCCTATAAACACTCCTCCCGTACAGGCCCCTATAATCTCTTAGTTCGTCGTATAAGCGACCGAACTGCCTTAACCAGACCTCATCCCTCTCTGCATCCCCTCGCTCGATGACGGACGTTTTATCCGACATCTGATCTTCTCTCAACAATTGCGAATCATTCTTAAACTCAATCTCCAGTTCCGCTGTGGGTATTGCAGCTGCCACTTTATAATCGATTTCCGGAACACTACTTAAATTGTTCTCACTGACAGTGAATGTATTTTCTGCTGCCATGTATACAGCTGATTTACTACTTGTGGGCGCACTCCTTTCTCCTAACACTGGCACACTCTCCCGCCGTTGATTATTCCATACGGAATTTTCATAACGACGACACCTGGGTTTTCTCCTGTTATTGGGCCGCCAAAATTTCTCCACGCCCGGTCGGCCCCTCACCGGCGCGGCTAATGGTTTCCCTGTCTCGTCCCAGCAGATACGCTCCCCGGATACTGCTGAGGCGGCTGGTCACACCCTCTGGCGTTATTACTATTCTGCGCAGCCCGTATCACGCTAGTATGATACTGGTTTCCGTCATTCCGGTTATTATTTGCATTGTACCGATTGTTATTACGGTCCGAACCATTATTGTCATTGCTGCGGTATGCATTATTCCCATGGTTATCGTTGTTATGGTTGGGGTGGTACCCGTTGTTGTTACCACGGCCTCTACCACTGTCGCGATTATTGCGCCAATTGTCCTCGTCCTCAACTCTTTCCAGGAAATCATTGATTGTCCTGTAATTGCTTCCTACGTAGCGTTTTGTATCATCTGGAAGCTTCTTGTAGAGTTCCCAGACTATTTCGGATTCCGTGCGGCGATCACGCAAATATTCCAACTTGCGGATCCAGCCCTCACAAAACTCCCTCATCGAACCGCGCGAATTCGCATCGAAAGGCCTCGATACGACAAATTCGCGCCAGACACTTTGCTGTTTTTGCTCCGACCAGTATTCAGCCAGAAACAAATTTTTAAACTCGTCAAAAGTCAGGTTCGTAATGTTGAGGTTTAAGCCCCAACGCTTGGCATCACCAGCCAGCACATCAATAACCGCATTAATTTTTCTCTCATTAGTCCATGATCTGGGTAAAACTCTTTCACAATTTTTAATGAAATCCGTCGCGTGTATACCGCCTTTTTTCAAGGGGTCGAACCGCTCCTCTTTCGTCAACAATTCCGAACTATGTGCACAGATTGGCACATAGCTCTGTTTTTCGTCAAGTTTCTTTTCTAATTCCGACACTCTCGTAATTACTTGGCAAGTGGTTGTCGCAAGCGTTTCCACTTCCCTCTTTTTCTCTTCGCAGGTATTAGCCTGCTCCCTCACTTTAGTGTCTACTTCGGACACTAAAGCCTTTAAAGTTTCCACCTTCTGTTGATCCTCTTTTTTCACTAATTGAATTTGTTCCGTCACCTTATTCTCGATGATCGGAGCAATTGCTTCTCCTACACTTTTCTCGATTCTGCTAATTTCGGAATCAAAACGAGTATTTATGCTCGCAATTTCCGCCTGAACGCCTATCATTTCCTGTTTAAGATTACCGATTTCGGTATTAATTACAACAATATCTTCTTTGATTTTATCAACTTTTGTATTAACAACTCCAACATTGTTGTTAACAACATTAATAGCTTTGTTCTGATTGTCTAGCTTTCGTTCAATTTTTTCAGACTGAGCTTCTTGCTTGGCAGACAGAGCTATAATTTCTGCCGATTGACTCTTGATTTCATTAATCAAAACATTCAATAAATCAGTTAAATTCCCGGAAACTACCGGTTTCACTTCCGTAGCGGCTTCCTCTTTAATTGTTCCCCCGTATTCATCATCAAGGGGTACAGATTTTATTTTCGCTTCCGATTCCGAAACATAGGATAGGGTAATCATTCTTCACTTTGTGTTCCTAACTCAAGTCCCTTCGTTTTCAATTTGCCGAATACGTTATCAGAAATAATAAGGACGCGGAAATCCGGGAGTATTAAGCTGTCAAGCCCATACTTGGCAAACTAAAATTTCGCACTTTATTTTACAGGTCCGTCTTGATCACACAAATTTTTACACTTCACTATTGCCGGTTTCGGCTACTGCCATTCTAAGATCTGTTACAAACAGAAACAGTATGTAACCAACTAAGTTCATTTTGCTGACGCTAAGTCTATTACAAGTCCTGGTGCTACATAACGTCAAGCTAAACATGTAGGTACGTAGTAAGTGTTGGTGATGATTAGAACGCGTCTGATATTTATACAAGGAAACGGAGGCAAACAGAGGGCACTATAGCTAGGGTACATGATTAACCAATATCGAAAATGTTGTGGTTAAAAATCGGTATGCGTAGTCTGTAACCTCCCCCTCACTTACCGACCTTAATGACAGTGAAAAATGAAACCGCGTGTACCTAATGGGAGTTTTGGAAAAGCAATCGTCACCGAAGTCAACCTGTCGGTAAAGAGGGAGGAAAGGGTTACATCTAAATGAAAGCAAATGTGCTAATGAAACTGGTGGAAATTAATTTTGAAAAGGGGTAAAGTTAATAAAGAAAGTAAATGTGCAGCCGTTACATTAACAATTAACTAGCGGTAATTAGGTATTTGAGATTTGGGGAAATCACGGTCGCCAGTCCTAAGGACAATTACTATAGTAACTGAAAAAGAAAGGTAATTACACATATAATTAGCACTAGAAGCGTGGCAACTGAAGGTTGACACGTGTAGTGTGAAAACTGAAAGTTTGTCAGAAGTAATAAATTTCGCTACACTCTGACTTAATTTAGCAAATGGATTAATAAAACTGGAAAATCGAAAGTTAATTTAGTGACTGAAGTTAATAGTGAGCTTTCTTTCTGAAGCACACCGACATTCAGTAAAATAAGGTTAGTCTTGGACTACCTCAACAATCATTTCAAAAGCTACTTGAATCTACGCAATTTAGAAATAAGAGAATTAACTTTGAACTTGAATTAAATGATTCTGAACAATTAACAATAGTAAAATTTAGTACGTACCAAGCTGAGCTGCAGTCACAGGTAAGCTAAAATACGGTAACAAAACTCGCACTCTTAATTTGTGCTTGTGTAATCTAACTATTGTAGCCAGCTAATGCTTGAATTGAACTTTGAAATTAAAGCAGTGAAATGATGTTACTTTAATGCTGGCGTCTGAATTTCAACGATACTCGGGTTCATTCCGGAAAAGGAAGGGACCTTGCTTGGTAATGCAATTGGGACAATGAGCAACAAAGGTTCATGCTAAGTTGCTGTAATTTTGCGAGGCAAATGGAACAAGATTAAAAGCTGAGGTCTGCCATACAGTTCTAAAACTTTACGTGCTTCCAGTCTTCCTTGTTGGTTGATTGAAGGTTCGAAGCCGTCGATCGAGGAGGTGGCGACAGTCACTCATTGTCGGCCGTCGCTGTTGCAGAAGCTGGATGTTGGCGGGCCTTCTTCTCGACACGGTCACCAGACGAAACGGCTCTTGATGTGCGCTAGTTAATGTTTCCCGTCCGCGACACCATGTCAGAAACTATCATCGCGAGTCGAGCGCAATTACATGCTGCCAAACCCCGAAAGCGCGGCAACTCGAGGGAGCGTCACACAACACACCTGCTCCACTCGCTACTCCCGCCACACTCTCTCTGCTCAGCCCGCGCTCCACGCGGCAGAGTTAACACTACCAAAGATCCTACACACTTTGATTCTTCACACGACCTATCGACGTAATCGTTCGATAGCAGTTTTCCCTAGGCAAGACCCAGCGTAAAAATACAAATAATATTTACGAAACAAACCAATTATACATCGACATAAGTGCATAAATATATATATATCCAAACAGTAAAGCAATTACAATATATAAAGAGACAGAAATGTCATATCTTGAGGTAACAAAACAAGGAAAAAAATAATAGTACAATAGATGGAAATAGGAGGATATGCATTTCCGGCGTTACAAGTCATTAATTAAAATTACTTCCCATGGCAAAACAAGCGTCTGACAATAAAACATGTACTGACATACTATGCGTGGATTTGGATCCATACTCAGAATCCACATGAAAGGTACAAATACAAATAATGTGAAGCTCCTAGCCTAGCAAGGTAAAACATACAACTGCATAAAATCCGGTATAAAAAGTATAACAACAAAAACCATCTAAAAAATAAAATCTTCCAGACTGACAGATCAGTCACCATAAACGTAATCGTTAGGCGATTAACAAAGCAGTGACTATTAATAAAAGTTAAAGTGCGTCAGACCCGTACCAAGTAGCACAAGCAGGGATAATGAACGTACAAGGAAAAGGGCAGCAAGAATTGTCACAGGTTTGTTTGATCCACGAGAGAGTGCCACTGAGATCTCGAAAGAACTGAAGTGGCAGACTCCTGAATATTGACGGAAACTATCCCGAGAAAATCGACTAATCAAATTACAGAAACCGGCTTTAAATAATGGTTCTAGGACTCTACTACATTCTCCTATATATGGCACCTACAGGGATCACGGCTTACGTTGTTATTGTTGTTATGGTCTTCAGTCCTGAGACTGGTTTGATGCAGCTTACTTAGGGTGGAAAAAAAGCAATAACAACCGGTATAGTGGGATTTGCCTAGCTGCCATGCACTTCACAGTGGTTCGCAGAGTACAGATGTACACGCAAATACAAAATCTGTTTGCTTCTATTTGTCGAGTAATCTGGTAATTTCTGCGTATCGAGTAATCCGATTATTGATGTGTATAATCAAGGCTAATGCGTGTTCCATTATACCGTAAATAAATACATATTACTGCAGCTTTTAATCGTTTCCATGATGTCATCTTTCAAATACATTGAATCTGTGTTGCACTATTTATAGGAAGAAATACTTTAGATTAGTAATAATATCCTAATGTATTTTCTAAAATGGAAATTATAATTATTGAAGTTACTATACCAGCCGCACGTGAAGTTCCTTTTTTCTTTTTAGTTTTCTTTTCCATTGTCCTCCGAACACCACTCATACATTTTTTGAAGGACATCATCTTTATGCCAGTGACTGTTATAAGTTTTTTTTTTTTCACTACAGCAATTTCGGCCTTAGGCCATTATCAAGTGATATTATGACTTTAAGCGATGTCAACGTAATGTAAGCACTAATACAGACAGCCTTCAAAAACTGATAATAATTGTATTAGGTCGGAAAACCAATGGTCTCCTCCATACGACGTATACACAAACGCAGTCATGCCAGTGTTTAAAGAGTGTTACTGTGTTCCAGTTACCAACCCCCAAAGTGAAGACCACACAGAGTGTCCATATGTAGCATTTAAAGCGATTGCTGTTGCTCCTTATATTCATTTTCAAATGAAGAAATGGCTGACGTCCACTTCATGTACTGGCGTGTTAATGCCAGTGCCCTGGAGACAGCACAGTTGTGTTACGAACCCTGTCGTTAGAGAGACAGTCGGACAGTGTTCACTACCTCCCAGCAGCGCCTGCAAAGGATCGGTTCATCTAAACCCAAAATGCGACCAAGTAGACGAGCAGAGTGTCGACACCACGATTGGGGAAGCGTGTATTACAAGTGTAAGCGATGCCAGGCGCAAGTTCCAGAAGAATTACTGCAGCAGGGCGCGTTTGCCCACCACCGTGTGGCGGATATTAAATGGGGGTCAGCCACGCGGGATTAACCGAGCGGTCTTAGGCGCTGCAGTCATGGACTGTGGGGCTGGTCCTGGCGGAGGTTAGAGTCCTCCCTCAGGCGTGAGTGTGTGTGTTTGTCCTTAGGATGATTTAGCTTAAGTACTGTGTAAGCTTAGGGACTGATGACCTTAGCAGTTAAGTCGCATAAGATTTCACACACATTTGAACAACATAGGAGATACTTGTACTCACATCAAGTATAAATTTTGCAAATCCTCGCCACACCTGACAATGCAGCCTATGCTGTCTTCTGCCAACATATCTGAGATCCCCTGCTATACCCACAGGACAGGACAGGTAGTTTAATTTGTGGAAAGGGGCCAAAATGAGTGGCTGTCAGTTGCGCTCGAACTTACTACTTAATTTTAGAACTTAATTCCCGGCTAAATGCGCCATTCAATCTCATTCCTCAAAGGCAAAACAACTTTAATTTAAAACCGGCCGAAGGCCAGTCACTTAAGACTCAAAACAAGAATTTGAATTTTAAATGGCAGAAGGCCTAATCTTAAAACATTTCTCTAAATTAGGCTGAAGGCTCAAACAATCTCACGCCTTAAGGGCAAAACTAATTTAAAATCGGCTGAAGTCATACATAAACAAACAACAAGGAAAAATAAGAAATGGCAGCACATCAAACGGCGCTCAGAAGTTTCCAAGGGTCAGCCTGGAAATCAAACACTAACGCTCGCTTAGGTGAGACAGGCAGTCGGCCCAAAAATTCTCAATCCGACGGCAACCCAACCGACAGACAGTCAACAGACCAAGCGACAGGATAACTTCCTCCCCACCCGACCAGCACAGAACAGGGAGTTCAATGGAACGACGCGGAAGGCATCGGAACCCACAACGAATTACACATTCAGCTGTCAAACTACACGCCGTGCTGGACAGTCACAACACAACGTGGAAAATACACGTCAACGGCCAGGGCAGGTAACTGCAACGTTAACGGCCATAAGACAGAAGATTCCGCTGGTGTACTTCAATTCAAAAACAATAGAGTCAAGTTATACTCCACAGGATGGCGGCTAGAATTTCGGCAACTTGAAAACACACGTTGTTGCTCGTGGGATTGTCCCAACAGCCCACAACGGAATTGAAACGACACAATGTGAACAGAGGGGCTGTGTGGTAGATTAAGTAAAGACTCAACTTTCGTGTTCGGGATCGGTGAGCCACGGACCCCGTAGCAATGGGAACAGCCCCTCACTCTCCGACCGCACGTGGGCGCCGCTGGGCCCCGGCCAGATACGCGTCACGGAGACTTCATCGCTGCTCCACGCCAACCTACCAACTCCTCAGGCCCGGAAACGGTGAGAGGATCAAATATAAGTCTGCCGATGAGACGACCAATCAACTGTCGTCCCGTTCCAATCTCCCCCCGTCGGACAGTTCATGTGTGTCGCCAGCGGTCGGCGAGCACTGGATGTCGGCGCCTCACCGGTGCTACGACTTCACTGGCGCTGCGTCCCGACTGCACCGCTGGTCCGTCTCCATCTGACTGCCAGACACACGAGACCAGGAAATACTATCGGTCGCTCCAGAGAAGGTACGACAGTGCACTTATCGATATGCGCTGCTGCTGCCGCTCACGGGCAAGTAAGGCAGGAAGTAAGTGACGCCAGTAAATGGAATAAGATAACGAGGCGGCAGTACCGTAATAGAAGATGACAAACAATAAACGGCATGAACACGAGCCGTGCACGGCTCAGTATCCCTACACATTGGAGGGAATGATCCACAGTTCCTCGTGCACATTTTATTTACAGACGAAGCAAGTTTTGCCCGGGAACACACACCATACATGTTTGGGCTTATGTTGCCGTTAAAATGGCACATCAGAGGAAATTTTCCGTTAACAGCTGAGTAGATGTCGTTTGTAATCTGTTGATAGCGCCACATTTCCTACATGGGCGACTTACTGTACTTTCCCACAACCCAACCCAATGAACAACATGGTGAAAGGATGTGTTTGTGTTACTAGCATGATGCCGCACTGGCACATTTTCATGTGCCGGTTGCAGATACGTAGCTCGAATCTTCGACCGCAAGTCTATCGGTCATGCCTCGCCACTACCATGGCCGCCCACTGCCCCGGCTTGAAACCGTTAGATCTTTTTGTCTGGGGATATTTTAAGAGTTTTGGTGCATTCCAGCCTTTTTCATAATGTGGATGATCTCCTGGGACGCGTTGTGTATGCTTATCAGTGCTCCTAGGATTTTGACTGGAGGTCTGGGGTACCACGGCCATTGATTATCGTAAGAAACTGTAACGCCTACAACGGTCCTTGCGATGTTATTTATTTTGTACCTACCAGTTTTAGCGCTTTAACAGGCCCTCTTTAGGCCTTAGTTGATGCTGAAGAGAAGTAAAGTGGGGTGATAATCCCTTCAGCATCAACTACGGCCTGAAGATGGCGCATTGAAGCGCCGAAATTGGTAGCTAGACAATAAATAAGATCATAAGGACGGCGGAAGTTGAAAATTTGTGTTGGACGGAGACTGTCCTGACTCTATCGCTTAACGCGAGCAATTGCCTTAATCGCTTTGCCACACGGGCAGATTTTACGTTCAACCCACACTCTCCATTTACCACACGCTAGTAGCGACTACTGTCCGTTCCAGCGACTCCGGTATTCCCGCAAGTGGCCAGAACATGTCACACTCACACGCACACACACAAATATCCGCACATGAAAAAAAGTTTTGCATCTCTCTGGTTCCCAGAACTCCTGAAGATAGACGGTGATGTGGATATTGTATCACAGACACATTCCCTTTGACTGTTCAGAGATATTACTAAACCCGCCCGAAGATATCAACAAGCATGTATGAGCAGCGCCTATTAGACGGAGGGTGTCCGACAGCCGATCACTTCCCGTCATTCAACCAGGAAGGAGGTACACGGACCTTCTGTCTGTCGTTCAACCATGCCTAGACGGTCAATACCGCAACCCGATCCCGTCCGCACTGTTGCTTTGTCCCAGAAAGGGCGCTCGACAAGGGAAATGTCCAGGCGTCTCGGAGTGAACCAAAGCGATGTTGTTCGGACATGGGGGAGATACAGAGAGAGACAGGAACTGTCGATGACATGCCTCGCTCAGGTCACCCAAGGGCTCCTACTGCAGTGGATGACCGCTACCTACGGATTACGGCTCGGAGGAACACTGACAGCAACGCCACCATGTTGAATAACGCTTTTGGTGCAGCCATAGGACGTCGTGCTACGACTCAAACTGTGCGCAGTAGGCTGCATGATGCGCAACTTCACTCCCGACATCCATGGCGAACTCCATCTTTGCAACCACGACACCATGCAGCGCGGCACATATGGGCCCAACAACATGCCGAATGGACTCAGGACTGGCATCATATTCTCTTCACCGATGAGTGTCGCTTACGCCTTCAACCAGCCAATCGTCGGAGACGTGTTTGGAGGCAACCGGGTCAGGCTGAACGCCTTAGACACACTGTCCAGCGAGTGCAGCAAGGTGGAGGTTCCCTGCTGTTTTCAGGTGGCAATATGTGGGGCCGACGTACTCCGCTGGTGGTCATGGAAGGCGCCGTAACGGCTGTACCATACGTGAATGCCATCCTCCGACCGATAGTGCAACCATATCGGCAGGATAGTGGCGAGTCATGCGTCTTCAAGGACGACAATTCGCGCCCCCATCGTGCACATCTTATGAATGACATCCTTCAGGATAACGACACCGCTCGATTAGAATGGGCACCATGTTCTCCAGGCATGAAACATATCAAACTGTCGGGCATAGATTGAAAAGGGCTGTTTATGGACGACGTGACTCACCAACCACTCTGAGGGATATACGCCGAATCGCCGTTGGGAGTGGGACAATCTGGACCAACAGTTCCTTGAAGAACTTGTGGATAGTATGCCACGACGAATACAGCCATGCATCAATGCAAGAGGACTTCCTACTGGGTATTAGAGGTACCGGTGTGTACAGAAATCTGGATCACCAGCTCTGAAAGTCTCGCTGTATGGTGGTACAACATGCAACGTGTGGTTTTCATGAGCAATAAAAATGGCGGAAATGATGTTTATGTTGATCTCTAGTCCAATTTCCTGTAGATGTTCCGGAACTCTCAGAACCGAGGTGATGCAAAACTTGCTCCCGTGCCTCGGTTAATGTCGTCAATGATTTATTGATTAAGGGTCTTTACGGGACTAAACGGTGAGGTCATCTGTCCGGTAATTCAAAGTTACTTTCGCAACACAGAGGATCTGCTAAAAGTGAGCGGATCCAGTCAGAGGGGTCAAACTAAAGGGCTAAGAAGTTAAAATACACACATCAGACGACATAAAAGTGTAGGCCAAATCTAAAAACTGGAAAAATTCAGGAACGAAAGAGTGATCTTTGCACGGGGAGTGGTCATGGTTCCCATAGCCAGGAAACACGGAGAGGCCCCAACCAATACCATCCTGCCACTGCTTCAAGAGCAAAGCAAAACGTTATAACAGAAAATAAAAACCATTTTTACATAGGAAATTGAGGACCAGTTCAACCATCCGTGAAGCGTCCTCTAATATTAAAGACAAGGAATCTAAACGTACTTAGGACGAAGGGCCGAAAGAAGGGGACATCCCATTAGTGTATCGGATACCGTCAGTTTCGATCTATAGGCACATTATGGGGCTGGCTCGTTACGGAAGCGAAAGTAATGGGTGAGCTTAGTATTATCGATGCATAAGACAGCGGACTCTTCTCGAGAAGAGCAGAGTGCCAAACTTTAGTAGTCTCCTTGATTGTGAGGAGTTTATTACTGAGAGAAGTAGCGGACCAGATGTCATTCCTCCGTTGGGCAAAGAGAGATTTCATGTACATCTTTATATCTGCAACTGAAACCATGAAAGCAACCGGGGGAAACGTATCTGTCTCTCTAGCCAAACGGTCAGCCAGTTCATTCCCTGGGATGCTCATGCCGTTTGGGACCAGAAGAAGATTACGCAGCAGGGGTGACGAGAGTAGCATCGGTCTGCAGCCTACAAGTTACTCATTGAGTCGGATCATATTAAAACACTGTGGAGGGAGGCCTGAGAAACATAATGGAGGGCTCTGTTAATGGCTAGCAGCTCTGGTGTGAACATACTTTATGAGCCTGCAGTAAATGATGTTCCATGCTAGTAAGAGATGTAGAATCGTATCCCACCTTGTCCATCGTTTCTGAACCTTCAATGTAGAAGATCGTAGCACCCTGGAACTCTTCAAGAAAAGAACGTACAAGATTCCGGGATATCATAGGGGCGACAGAGATCTTAGGACATTGGAATAAGTCGGTTCTAATCCATCCGAAGGGTGGGGCGAGGGGAGGGGGGGGGGGGGGGAGGAAATAAACGGGGGACGTTCCAGTCAGTTGAGATGGCGTTCCCTCCCCAGGATAGTGAGGTGCATTCTAAACAGCAGTTCCACCCAAGGGCGGGTGTAAGGTGGGAGACGTCTCTCGTTTGCAAAGAGGATGGGGTACACGGGATGGTCAGGGAATCGACGAATGGCGATTGCGTAAGAAACCAGGACTTGTCTCCATTGTATTTATAGAGGGGGCATCCCAGCTTCTGCGAGGAGAGTGTTGATAGAACTAGCATGAAACTTATCGATAGCCAAATGCACCCCGTAATGATGAACAGGGTGAAGTAGTTCCAGAGTGGAAAGAGCCGCTGAGCCATAAACCTGACAACCACAATCTAGTCTGGACAAAAAAAGAGCGCGATAAAGATGGAAAAGAGTAGCATGGTGTACACCCCAAGATGTGTGAGTCAGGAGACGGAGAGCCGCGTGGGATTAGCCGAGCGGTCTAAGGCGCTGCAGTCGTGGACTGAGCGGCTGGTCTCGGTGGAGGTTAGAGTCCTCCCTCGGGCATGGTTGTGTGTGTTTGTCCTTAGGATAATTTAGGTTAAGTAGTGTGTAAGCTTAGGGACTGATAACTTTAGCAGTTAAGTCCCATAAGATTTCACACACATTTGAACATTTTTTTCCGGAGGCGGAGAATATTAAGCTTCCAGATGCATGTAGTCTTCAGGTGGTGAATATGGGGCAGTTACATCAGCTTTTTATCAAAATTAAGTAAAAAAACGGTACCGTGTTACAACATCTAGGCACTGGTCGCCTAAATAACGTTCTAGACTGGGGTGTACTGTGATCGCTGGCAAAAATGCATAACCCGGGTTTTGGAGGGAGAAAACTGGAAGCCATGGGAGGACCCTGCAGAGGCCCGTCAGATGTCATCTTGGAGCTGCCGATCAGCAGATGTTACCGAGTTGGAGCTGCACCAGATGCAAAAATCGTCGACATACAACGTTGGGATAACCAGAAACCCAATAGAGGTCACAATCCGATTGATGGCGACGAGGAAGAGAGTGACACTTAACACAGAACCCCAGGGGATGCCGTTCTCTTGGACCTAAGGGATAGTGAGTGAAGTTCCGATTCGAACCCGGAAGAAAGGTTCAAATGGCTCTGAGCACTATGCGACTTAAATTCTGAGGTCATCAGTCGCCTAGAACTTAGAGCTAATTAAACCTAACTAACTTAAGGACTTCACACACATCCATGCCCGAGGCAGGATTCGAACCTGCGACCGTAGCGGTCACTCGGCTCCAGACTGTAGCGCGTAGAGCCGCATGGCCACTCCAGCCGGTGAACCCGGAAAAGCCAGTGGAATAAAAACGCGCGGATAAAAATCAGAAGGGCCCACAAAAGCCCCAGTAATAGTGGGTAACTAAAATGTGGCGGCGCCAAGCGAAGTCATATCCCTCATATTGGTCAAAGAAGACCACAACAAGGTACCGGCAGTTAGTAAATGCATGTTGGATTGCTGTTTTCAATCTGAGTAAATGGTCAGCTGTAGAGTGGCCTTCCCAGAAGCCACACTGATGTAGGGACAAAAAGCCCCAAGATTCGAGCACCCAATATAATTGGAAGCTAACCATCCTCTCAAGCAGTTTACAAAGTATGTTCGTCAGGCTACTTGGGCGGTAGTTGTCGAGAGACATTGGATTCTCCCAGGCTTAAGGATAGGGATAACTATGCTGTCTCACCATTGCGAGGAGAAGCACCGGTGAATCAAATGCGATTGAAGATCCTGAGGAGATGCTGCCTATGGGTAACGTTCAAGTTATGGATCATCTGATTGTGGATGGAATCCAGGCTTGGGGCTGCTTCATGTGAAGAGGTAAGACCCTGCATCAATTCCCATTAATCTAGTGAAGGGTTCATTATAAAATTCGACTTGGTAGGGGTTGAAACAGAAAGGGGTTTGTTCAGCTCGGCGTTTCTGCCTGAGAAAGATAGCACTACTGGAAGAGGATGCCGACACTGTTGCAAAGTGCGTCGTGAAGTGTTCTGCAAGGACCAATGGATGAGTTTACAGATCACTCTGGGGTATGAGAACCTGGACAGTTGATGGTGGTCCAGAAATCTATGGAGCTTGGACCAATCCTACTATGTAGAGGCGTACTTCCCCAGGCAGGAAACACTGCGCTCGTAGCATTTATTTTTACTCTGCCTAGTATGATAGCGACCATTAGCATGTAGATGTTTAAAATGGATAAGGTTTGTCTCTGAAGGGTGTCGTTTAAATTGATGCAGCGCCCATCAGCGGTTCTGGATAGCGACTGCTACGTCCTTGGCCCACCACGGTACCGACTGACTAGGGGACCTTGGATAGGGTGATAGCAGTGCCGAAGAAGAGTGGCAGAGATGTCTTGCACAACCACAGCAATGCAATCCGAGAGAGAGGCGTCGAACTGCACAGCAGACGTATATAATGGCCACTTGACTCTGTGGAATGCCCAACACGGGGGCCTGTCGGTGGCAGGAGAATGATAGGATCACCGGAATGTAGTCACTATCGCAAATATTATCATGGTGTGACCAACGTATGGAAGCTGCAAGGGTAGGGGAGATGACTGTGTGATCGATAGCAGAAAAAGGTGCTGTGAGCGGTACTGAAGTGGGTAAGGGAACCGTCATTGATGAGACACAAATCAAATTCTGTAATAAGTTGGTCAACTAGAAGACCCCCTATACATTGAAGTGGCACTCCCCTACAGAGGTTGGTGTGCATTGAAGTCCCATTGAGGTGGTATGGGGGTGGGAGTTGCTGTATTAAGATATGCAGGTAAACATAAGGAAGCGGCCTACTGAGGAAATAGACATTGCAAATGGTGATTGCTGAGGTCATTAGCACTCGTGCTGCTGTTTCTTCTAGGTTGGTATGAAGGGGGATCGAACCACTATTGACATTGGTGCGAACCAAAATGCATACCCTCCAGACGCTATCCTGGGGCCAGCATGGTTCTGATAAAACGCCCAACAGCCATGAAACATTGGAGAGTGGTCATCATGGAAGTGCGTTTCTTGAAGAGCAGGACAGAATACAGAACAAGAGGAAACGAGTTACTATATTCCTGGTAGGTGCCGGTAATATCTGTTGCGTTTCCACTGGATCATCATCTGGTGATAGTCCATGTTAGACGTAAACAAGCTGAGAGGAGGTCATGTCACGGGGTCAGTGGTAGTCGCCGACGAGGATGAGGTGACATACATAAAAACTGGGTCTGATTTGGGAGGAGGAGTGGGGAGGCGAAGCCCCGCAGGAGATGGGGAGGCCTTATCCTTTGCCTTTCACTATTTCTTCTTCTCGCATGAAGGGAAGTTGGAGGCGTTATCAGTGAGGGAATAAGTGACCTATTTCTTCTTCTCGCATGAAGGGAAGTTGGAGGCGTTATCAGCGAGGGAATAAGTGGCAACGATGTTGGGATTGGACAGAGAGTGAGCGGCTTTGGAGCCTTCGAGCATGGGTCCCTCATCTGACACAAGGTTGTGGCTTCTCATCTTGAGAACGCTGGGGAGGGGTGTTCCTAAAAGGAGCCCCTTCCCTTGTAGGAGCCAGAGAAGATGTCTTCTCTGGCTGAGAAGGAGGAGGAGGAAGAAAAAAGGAAGAGGAGAAATTCCTTGAGGGGAAGGGAGCAGGATGGGGATAAGAAGGAAGGGAGAGGATGGGAAGGTGTAACTGAGGCGAGGATAGATGAGAGATTTACAAGGTGAAATCTATCAAACTTCTTCTGGGCCTCAAACAAGCTGAGAAAGTCAAGGATGTTTGTTGCCTGAATTCTTTTTTCCTTTGTATACACAGGACACTCCAGTGAGTGGGGAGAATAGAGACTGGAGCAGTTTACCCAGTTACACAGTGGGGTGCAAGGGCTACCCAAATGAAGAGGGCGGCCACAGTCATTACATACAGGAGTGGCATCCCATCACAAGGACATGTGTCCGGACTTGAAGAAATGGAAGCAATGCATGATATGGTTTGACGTCGCTTCAATATACCATTACCTCGACCTTCCTGGGCAGGGTATCTCCCTCAAATGCCAGTTTGAAATAGCCAGTGTTCCGAGCTAACATCCCAAAGATGTTCGGGCTCACATGCAATTCCTCTTCGTCGGAATGTCTTGGAACAAACTCGTCTAGGGGTTGAACTGCACATGTCGCATTACACGCCCTAAATTAGACACATGTGACCCTTTGGTTTAGTTGTCTGGCTGATGACAAGTTTGCGAAATATAATGTTAATATAACACATAATAACAGTAATAATAATATCGGGAACTAAATTAACGCCCCATAAAAGATTCAGGCGACAAATGCTCGATTTGGTTAGAATAACATTTATTCAGAAAGCAAATTAATAGCGAAAGTGGTCGTATTTAGAGTTACTGTTACATTCGAGTGCATATCACAATCTGATCGCGAAACACAATACTCCACCTCGATATTTACACTAAGCAGCGGGCGGCTGCTCATCGGTCAGAGACTAAGTCCCGCGATACCACACAACGCGAAATTTTCTAAGTCGTTTCATTTCCTAGCTGCCTCAAGAACGACTGTCCGCTTTCGCGTCTCAATCCGAACTGTACCCTTTGGTGTCTCCAGCCGAACTGTCCGCTTTCGCGTCTGCACCAGTACTCTCTCTGCCCATCCCCGGCCGCGTTTCCGGCGTGCCGAGCATCGTCTTTCAACTGACTACTGCAGTTCCTTTCCCTGAAGCCGTCCATCTGATAGGCTACAGATTATTCTATATTATTTTACATTTTAACATATTTAAATAACCAAAGCTTGACCACTTTCACGTTCTAAATAAAGTAACAATAATATCCAATACATAATACACGTTACATTATTTTACATAAAACCAACACAATTTCCTTCTTAGCTTTGAATGTCACGGCCAGTAGCCTTGCACCCATGTGCTTTCCGATAAATAAATAAAGAACTAAACTTTACATCATATATTGTATTACCTAATGATTCAATAAGGTGTCATGCTGTCGTCGTTTAATGTGTTTTGTGTGGAAGAAGTGATTTGATGCTTAACTGAAAATATTGATAATTTAAACTTACTGTATCTTTTAAACAAATGAAGTTACAGAGTTGGTATTTACAACATTCTAATGATGCGCTTCTATATGAAATATCGATCGTTAACACCGACCAAAGCGTTCAGACTTTAGCATTCGGGTCTTTGTTATAAAACTTTTTGATTTCACTTTAACAGTAAATCCTAAACTGTTACAGATACGATTAATATTCAAGTTTTATTAGGATCACCATGAAATTTTATGAAGGATGGTAAATTAAAATTACTATGGCTTCATTCCCTGCACTGCTACAGAATAAAATATTTTTCATAAGTATATTGAATATCTTAGGTGCACCATATTTAACATTGCTACATCTCCTCGGCCACTAACGCCTAACGGCTTCTACTGGGTTTCCCTATGACGTAGGTTCTCGCCTGCCTCACTCGCACACTACAGCGCTTAGGCCTCAATAGACAACAGACGGCTGTGAGTTTCCCCATCTCGTGGTGAATCTGCGCCCTTTGTGGCATCTAGTCCTGGATGACAGGGTTCATTTCACAATTCCTGTAGGCTGAGTCCTTCGGCCATATATTTAAATGAGAGCGAAATACTCGTTAACTCGTAGTATCTACACAATGGTCCTTGGGGCCTCTGGGGATAAGCCAGACGAAATGAGTGCCACGTTGTTCCAGATTAGCCCTAAGTTCATCATTGGACTGGAGCAGAGGATCCCTATGGAAAATTACACCCTGTGTCATATTGATATATTCATAGGGATGTGTTCTAAATGGTCGTAGCCATGGAAGTAGATTGACTGACTGGTAGAAGTTGTCTTTATAAGGAGGGAGCCAGAGCTCATCTTGCTGAAGAACTAATCTTCACCGAACATGTGCTCGGTGTGTTCCACAAAGAAAAGGTGTTTGTTGGCGGAAAAAGTCTCCCTGTCAGTCCTGGTACAGACTAGGAACCGCGGAAAGGGTTTCGCCCCAAACCAGCAGGCCTAGCCCTTCCCCAAGGGTAAGCTGAGGAGGGAAAGGCCAGGAAGACAGAAACAGGAACTGAGACAGAGCGGCTGCATGAGAAACGCGGCTGCATGAGAAAACCAGAGAGTTTAACACATTTCGTGTGCCAGAAGTTCGTCACTCTGAACAGGAGCTCGCCTTGTGGGCGCCACCCAGCCACAGCAATGGCCACTTGGTAGGACAGTCGTTTGCGGGAGTTCCGATGCGCTGAGAAGATGGGCAACCACTTGTAGGCTTGCACGAGGCGTTCACAACGCAGGTGATCCCTGTGGTGTCAGGGGACTCACCCAGATGGGTACATGGCAGACCACCACAAGGACTGGCTACCGAGCTGGTGATCTAGCAAAAGAGCTGTAGCGGGGAGGGCAGAGAAGGATATAAATGGAGAGGAGGAGAAGACATACAGCAACCCACGCCAAAGATGCTAGGGAGGGAGGTTTTCCCCATTTGGCTCACACCACGAATTTTAAATTGCAGGTCAAATCCCTGAGGGGGACCAAAAAAAAGAAAGGCTAAAAAGAGGAGGAATAGCAAAAAAACAAAAACTGCAAGATGAAGCGAAGTGAGGACGATAGCCAGGCCAACATAAATGAGAAAACCAAGAGGGGGAAAGAAAGGGAAAGGAAGGACAAGTAAGGAGAAGGAAGGGGATAAGAAAAAAAGGCTGCAATAGCTCGGGAAACCGTAGATGCCACACACACGGATCCACAAAAGAGCTGTGGAACCCCTGGGGGATTCGTCAAGGCCGTCAAAACATAGGTACGGATACAACATTAAAACGTAGCAAAAACAGAACGTTTCAGTACTGTAAGGTAAGTCGTCCAAATTATGTTAAGCATTGCCCAACATTAAATGTCAGTGGTTCATAGCTGCATACCAGATAAAACAACGAAATGGTTCTCAAAAAAAATCGCTTCGCTGCAGTTGTTTTGCGGAGATTTGCGAGCATTTTGGAAGTAACGAGTGAGTTAAGTCGGCAACAGGGCTCTCAGCAGTAGCTGCATGAAGTGGTGGGACGGAGCGAATGTAATTCAGCAAGTGTCGCAGTGGGGGGTCTGGACTGGGTGGCAGTGAAGTGGCGCTGCTCGCGGCCTACCTGGCGCTGATCACCCCCACGAGCTCTCTGTGCAAATAACGCGGCCAGCCTATGCATTTAAATTGTCCCGCCGCTGGATTAACTCGCCAGATAATCCCGACATTCCGTCGGCCCGTCATACAGGCTGCCGCACTGCATCCAGTTATTCGTAATTATCTTGCCTTCCGCTAATGAATAAATCTGTTTACCAACATGAAGGCAGCATCCTCCAACGTAGGGCTTACGTGCTGATCTTCTGCTAACTCAGTAGCGTAAATTGCTTGACAAGAGCGGGCGCTCTATTTACTTCAAAAAATTACCAATTAGATGTAAGAAACGCTTTAATCTCTCACCGAGGGATGAAGAATGTCAGGGTTACGAACTCTTGTTCTTGAAGAGATCATTCTAGTCGTCGACCTCATGGAGGTCGAAGTAGTGAAAAAAGATGTCAGATTATCTTTCTTTAGTAAACCAAAGACATTATTGAAAGTTCTTCAAAACCAGAGATTCACATCTGAATTACAAAGCATCTAAATGTAAATCGCCTAATCGATTAGTGCCGGCCGGAGTGGCCGAGCGGTTCTAGGCGCTACAGTCTGGTACGCGCGACAGCTACGGTCGCAGGTTCGATTCCTGCCTCGGGCATGGATGTGTGTGACGTCCTTAGGTTGGTTAGGTTTAAGTAGTTCTAAGTTCTAGGGGACTGATGACCACAGCAGTTAACTCCCATAGTGCTCAGAGCCATTTGAACCATGTTTTTAATCGATTAGTGTATGAATAGAACTACTATGGGCATTAAACTATTGTACTTTGGAGACCACTATTCACACTTCAAATAAACTTGAACAACTGAGGTATCAGACTTTAACACGTTCGTACGCCTCTGTATCACATTGATCCGAAGATACGCTTACGCTAGCATCTCCCTAATAATACAGACATAATTTAATTTTTTTTAAATTTCAGCTACAATATTTGTGTTTATCGCATCTGCCGTTGTGTTCTGCACATAATGCTAGCGTAAGCGCATCTTCTGATCAGTATGATACAGAGGCGTGCGAACGTGTTTAAGTCTGCTACCTTAGTTGTTCAACTTTATTTCAAGTGTGAACTGCAGTCTCCAACGTCTGAATAGTTTAATGACCATAGTAGTTTTATTCATAAACCTAAATTGAAGTGTGTATTAGTCTCTGTAAGTTGACATAATCTGCAACTGTTGTTTTGGTGTAACAGAATATTGAGTGTTAACTATGATATGTTGCGTGCAGTTACACAGTCGGAGAAAAAGGTCACACAATAAAATTGTTCTAACCATTTCACCTAAAACTTTTTATACCGGTAACTTAAAGCTAATCGTTGTGTGAACTACGTCCGACTCCCTATCTCTGGAATTTTATTTCTGGATGCACTCCTCCGTGACTTACAATTTTAGGGTAATGTGTTGACTGCACAATGTAACTACTCAGCACCAACAAAGTATCGACAACATCTGATATATCTATGACAAACTGCAGCAGCTTATAACACCTCTCTCCGACTTCGAAGAACGGCTCCTTTACCACAGTTAAGTCTGAAAATATTGTTACAAGTAAGAACTAAATTCCGGTGACGCCAAAACCTTGCTGGTAGTTTAATTACAATAATCGCGTTCTCTGAAACTATCAGAACTAATTCCAACAGATGATAGACTCCTTTCGTTCAGACAATTTTAAATTACGATGTACTAGATTACGATACGTTAAGTGATCTCTATTAACATTTATCAATGGATTTCGAATCATCTATTTGCATTTGATATCAGATTTGATGTATCTGATGCGAAATGCTTTATCCATTGGTTTATTAAAATTCAAAATTACCGATCTACCCAATTTGTTTTGTTAAGGCGTGGCTTCAGCATTTTCTATTTCTTTTTTTTTCACTGACATCTTCCTTCTAATTTTTCCAATCATACGTTTTAAGTATATTTTCTAAATGTGTTGTTGTGACAACAAACGCTTAATCGGAATCTGGAGTAAATTCCAGCAATCATCCACACGATACTCAAACGCTTCCTTGACGTGTTGAGCTCTGTATTAAATACGTATTAGATTTTTGAAATTAATAAGACATGACTATTAATTAATTCATCACTTATGGTAACAAGAAAATCGTATGCACACTCATCAAGAGCATGTTTGCACATTAAGAAAGGATTAAATGTCACGACAGGCTTAACATGATAGAGGCTTTGAAATGCATTCATACAGTTTGAAAAGTTTAATTATGTTGATATTACCTCATATTAATTGTTTCTGAATTTTGTTACATGTCTGAAATAAATAAAATCTATACTTATCATACTGAGGACGCATAAACAGAATGCTTTCAAGTGATCTCGCTTATCACAAATGACATCAAAAGTAACTCCAATCTGTTGCAAAATTAAAATGAAAATCAATGAAAATCCGATGAAGCTTTGCACAGATGTACTGCACAGTGTCTCCATATCGCCGATCGCGACACGTCGCGTTTTTCTTTTCTGTGAACACGCACAGATGCTTAGAACAGAATCTTCTGCCAAGCGTGAAGTGCCTGCTGAGGCATTTCGCCTGATTTCCTGCAGCCCACGTAACGTAACTGCCACGCATTTCTTTCTTCATGATTTACGAGGCTACACACAACAGGTGCCATAACGGCGATCCAGCAATGTGTTTGAGGGAAGTATTTGGTCATCCACCCACCATATAGCCGATTGGGTTCCCTCTCAATTTCATCTCTTCGCTCACATGAATCGGTAGCTATGAGGACAGCATTGTGGCACAGCCAGCGAATTGCAAACCAGTGTAGGCAACTGACAGAAACCACAGGCAGCTGCCTTCTACAAGGGTATGGTGAACAGAAATGCCTCCGAATTTTTTACGTGAAAACCCTTACAGATTTTTAAATAAAACAAACGTTATATTAACATTATTAACATTCTCCATCTTTATTCTTCATGCCTTCTTCGCCACCCTGGGAAGAACACATTCCTCCCAACAAGTCACCAGTTGGATCATACAGTCAATGTAGAATGTTTGAATACGTTGACAGAGCCACAACCTCACCTCTGCTTGCGCCGTTTCGGCACTATCAAACTGAAGTTCTTGAAAGTGTTCTTTAAGTTTTGGAAACAAATGGGGGCAAGTTGGGACTGAATGGCGAAATATCGATGACAGTTAACCCAAAGCGTCGGATTTTCGCAGCCCTCATACGTGGTTTGGCATTGTCATGTTGAAAGAGAGGGTGCTCTGTGTGTGGACGAACTCTTCGAATTCGAAACAGGATTAGAACATGCTGTTCCTGAAGCACCGACAGAGTTACGTTCCACACTGCCATGCTACACGCTAGAGTTCGGGGCCCTCTAGCGGCAGAGCGCTGTAAATATGTATCACATACAGATGTAGAATGTGAACAACGTTTTACTTGTTTAAAAAATATTTTCACATTAAAAATTCGGTTATTACTGTTCAACAAGACCTCGAATGACGAGGATATTGAAAAGTTGGTACCGCGCTTTGGCAAATGTTTAAATAGGAGCGGCGGCTGTGTAGAGGACTAGCTGGAATGGAAGGTGTAACTAAATGTTGCAAGTGAAGCAGTTCCTATTTTTATAGTGGTCTGACTCACGACCGATAGGAGAGTGAAAAAAAATTTAGATGCCGTATATTGGTTCAAATGGCTGTGAGCACTATGGGACTTAACTTCTAAGGTCATCAGTCCCTTAGAACTTAGAACTACTTAAACCTACCTAACCTAAGGACATCACACACATCCATGCCCGAGGCAGGGTTCGAACTTGCGACCGTAGCGGTTGCGCGGTTCCAGACTGTAGCGCCTAGGACCGCTCGCTCGGCCACCAGGGCCGGCAGATGTCGTATAGATGGACGTGAGCGTGGATGGTTACTGAAGTGCCATCCTGTGGACCGCTAGGAGAAGAGTCACTCGCTCTTTTCGATTCAAAGTACATGCCTTAGGTAGGGAACTTTCTTTGCACCGGCATCTTTCACTGATAACAACTATTTTAATAGGCTAGCATAAATCACGCCAAGTAAGATAGGATCTGGTATGACATCGTCAATGTAGAGCAGTTTTGTTAAGTTTGAGCCACCATTTTATTACGTTGATACGCCTATGGTTACTTGAACAAAACGGACAATACATTAACAGTGCAAAGGAATATATCTCATATACAAATCAGCTGTAGCTGTTGTCTAACATACGACAAATCAGGTGACCTTTGCTCTTGATAATCGTCAACGCATGCAGATCCTCAGTAATAGAAACGAAGAATACTCTGGTTTAACTAAGCTCACATGACTTGGTAGAGCTTCACGTGGGGCAGGAGATGTGGAACGATATGAGAATGTATTGGACAAATGAAGAAATCATTCAAACGTTAGTTCACATTTACATTAAGAACAAAAACGTTATTTTTCAACACAACTAGTAACCACACATCCATAGCAGTCCTACCAAAGACAATGTCTCCCCATTCCATGGGTGGCCACGAGAATGCACATTATATCTCTCAAATCGGAAATTATGTAGGTATTCGATCGTCGTGGAATGCCACGTAGTATTTACTGAATAAACGGTTTTAGGTGTTCATTGGCGAAACCGAAGCACGTTCACCTCACTCTACGTAGACTGCATACATAAAAGGTTACTTGCAATACCAAGCTTCACAATAGAGGTTAGCCTGCTTTTTTTCGTCCTCGTACAAAGGGACGGAAACATTTAGTGGCTGAACTTCAGAACAAAAGCGAGTCTGATGAACTCGTGATCGCATATTACGTCTAAGAGGAAAAACAGTTTTGTTTTACACAATGATTGACAATTGTGAGTAAATGTATTGTTAAATACAAGCTGAAGGAACACCCATCTGGAATTTGCTGGACAAACGGACGACTCAGATCCCAATCAACCACTTATATAGTAGTTGAACAAAGAAGTAAGTACGAAATTGCAGTGCCTGTTTTGTCAAGAACTACGATACAACGTTCTTTTGGACACGCGTGTATGTCCACTGTGACTGCTACAGCTGCTATGAAAGGCATGAAATATATTCGCAGCTGCGAATATTAACCACTTCCAACTGTATAACCGAATGACGAGAATGATAATTTGTAATGGGCTGGGACTCGAAGCCAGATTTCCTGCTTTTCGGACAGCCGAAGTGGATAAGTCGTCCGCTTGCATGAAGCAGAAAATCCACGTTCGAGTCCCAGAGAGACAGAAATTTTCATTTCGTTATTCCATTATACAGCTGGAGGTGATACATTTCCGCATCTGTGAATACATTTTATGTCTTTGAAAGAATTATGTCATTTACACGACACAACTTTAATCAACTTATACATAGCTGAAGGTAAGTAAACTATGAAACTCTCAATGAACTTACACTGAAAATAAATTTAGGCAAGCATGACCATACTTTGCTTCTAATTATTTGGGCGGCAGTTCAGATCACAACGAAGCAGCGGCGAACTCATGATCTTCTCCCTCAGAATACTGAAGAAGACACAACAAATTCCCCTAACAGTAAACACCTGAAAGAAAAAGATTATACGGTGTGTCCGCAAGAAAAAGCAACCATTCACGCTCAATGCTGCCGAAATAGCGTCACACGCGGCCGCGCCTGTTAGCTTGGATGGAGCAAGGTGACGGGTGAGCGAAGAGGCAGGTAGGAGCCTCTGGCCAACGTAACGGACCGAACATGGAAACTCTCCTGTCATGCCTTTTGGATGTAGACAAACCTTTTACTTTCTGTCATCACTATTTCAATTTCCAGAAATACTATGTTATGTTATAGCTTAGTTACCCGCGAAAGCTTCAAACTAAAGCCGATCATACAAGCACATATACTTGCTTTCATACACAGGTATAAGAATAAATACATAATAGATGGGAACAAAAGCTCGTCTCTCCCAGAGGCATGTCACCAATATATACAGGTGACTCATGCTGCAGATAAATCTTTCGGTGAGAGATTTTATCTGTGAAATGGTTGTAAGAACCGATTTCACAATAACTTCGAAATTCGGCAAGCTTGGGAGCGAGCCGCTGGTCGCAAAGAGGCAGTTATGATGCTGGATGCACTGTTAGCATAAAATAGAGCCGCAAAATGGACTCGTAAACGGCAGAATGCGTTCAGGTACACTTTTTGAGGTGTGAGTTAACACCATGTGACTATCTCGCAAGCTTGACACGCAATGAGCTATCACAATCTTGGGCAATGGAGCAGTTCTGGACGATTGCAGCTGCCAACCAACTTCTCCACAAGATTATGATATCCAACGAATGCTAGCATCATGAGACTGCAAAATTGACGCTTAGAGTGGTCAGTAATTTAAACTGCAAATCCTAGTGACCATCTGAAAACATTAATTTTTCTATAATGTGTTGTTTTGTGTTAGTGTAGATTGTTCGTGATAGAGCATGTTATTGACTTACCTCAGATAGGATTCTTATTCCAACGCTCTTACTGGCGTGGCCGATTATCAGAAGTATATGACAGGAATTTAATAGAATTATGTCAAATTTTTATCCTTTAAGAAATTCATGAGTAAATCAGTTCGCGAAGTAACTGGCCTTCAGCCTAGTACTCTATTAGATAAAAGCAATTATTCAGTTAATTTTAGTTCTGGTGTTAAATAAGATAAATACTGAAAGAAAATTGATTTTGGTACGATATAGTTTTTTGTTGATTACGTGCTGTACGGTAGTTCAGCCTTACGTGCTGTACGGTAGTTCAGTGTTATTTCAGTAGTTGGAATTTCAGATTTATTTTCATCGGTTTGAAAGTTTTTTCTGTTCTGATTTATTCGTCTAAAAATAAATTCGTGAAGATAAATTGTAAGGCGTTGTGACATCTGTGTATTATCGTCGGGGTCATTTAGCGTTGCAGCAATCACAGTACATTTTATAGTATTAAGAATATTCTGTCAAAATTATTTAACAGAGTTATTCAATTATCGCAGAGAATATTTACATCAGCAGGCATGATACAAAACTACATAATCAAGACGTACACACAGTCATAATTTACTTGGCCACTGCTATAAGCAGTTGATTTTGCAATGATGTATCTCAAATTAGTTTGGTGACCATATTATTTCATAATTGTACTAGTTCGCTTCAAGCAAACAAATTGTTCAGCCAGTGTAAATATTCATATCCACACTTGTCACATTTACGAAGAATACTACCAAGAGAATGGAATGTACATTAGCTACGACAACATCGGAATTTAATGATATAAAAGCTAAATTCAGATTAGAACCACAACCCAAACCTCAGATTTGGATTAACAATTTACCAAAAAAAATTTGACTGGCAATGTGGATCCATAAGCATCGACAGTAAAATCACAGATGGATGGATAGCGACAATAAAATCTCACCTTAACACAGAAGCATCAGCAATGAATGGCAAACTAAGTAAAGTGGACACTATAAATGATGCTATTGGGGCAATGAATACAAAAGGGGTAATTTAAATTCAGAGGTCACCACAATACACATCAGAATCAAAGCGGTAAATTGTCAGTTCAATACAGAAGTAAGAAATTATGGGCGAATATAAGTCTTATTACTGAAAATGCTGTCTCTGAATAACGTACTCAGGTACAAGAATACGTTTGGGTAGTAACAAGTGAAGTTAATCACGTCCATTTAGTAGAGATGTCAAATTATAGAACCAAGGTTTTAGGAAAAAAAGCTGAAGTCAGCAAACAGACCACTGGTGCAGACAAAGATGAATCAGTACGTCTGTTGAAAATTATCACAGTGAAACTCATCAATAAACTAGCTACTGTGGAAGGAAGGTTACCTGAAGGGCCTAATTACACAGCGCATAATATACACTGCATGGAAATGTTGTGGAAACAGGAACATTTCGAACCAAACAAGAAACAAAGTGGGATCCTGTAGATTTCATAAAGACTTGAAGCAATTTCACTTATTTTAATGTCTGACAGCAAAAAGATCAATATTGTAATTAAAACGATGGCAGGATCTGCAAAATGATAAGCATTAAATTTACCCATGAATGGTGTGATATTTGTAAAAGAAATCTGATCGAAACAAAAAGAACAGAGGGTCTGGGGAGAAATTATTGTTGTACAGTTCTATGAAGAAATTCCATGAAGAAATTTTGTGTAGTTAAGAAGGTAGGAATATTTGTAGGAGTTTGGGAGTACTTAGAAAAGTTACACAAGGTAAAACTATTTCCCAGAAGAAAGTATGTGTTCTGAGTTCCGTGTTCTGAGTTTCGTGTTCTGAGTTTCGTGTTCTGAGTTTTGTGTTCTGAGTTTCGTGTTCTGAGTTTCGTGTTCTGAGTTTCGTGTTCTGAGTTTCGTGTTCTGAGTTTCGTGTTCTGAGTTTCGTGTTCTGAGTTTCGTGTTCTGAGTTTCGTGTTGTAACGTCGCAGTTATTTACACGGCTACAGAGTTTTGCAGTAAGTTTTATTCCGTTAGGTCAAGCTGTAATGGAAGCTGGCGTCATAATGCCATCTGTTGCAGTGTGCGGACCATGAGAACTGCTATATGTGGAGCGTACTAAGATCACTTATTCACCTCACCCAAGAAAATAAATAACTATGATCAATATAATCCGTTTGTTTTTAATTTTGGTATAGGAACTTTTATAATTTAGAACAGTGTGTAAAATTTTCATGCGGATAACCTTAATAGTTTTGAAATTATAAAAAAAAACCTATTGAAAAGTACTTAACCGACGCTTAATAAAGTAAATTCAGATAGGAATGACGACAGTTTAAGATTCTTTGTAATTTGAAAATACTAACAGCACTTTCAGTGTGCACAAGTTTTTTTTAAGGAATTTTAATTCTAAGCTTTTGATAATTATGCTTTCGTAAGAAAAATAATAGTTTAAAAGTTGATATTTTGTGTTAGGTTAGGAGTAGATGAGAGTGAATGTGAGTGTGTATGTGGGGACATACGTCAAATTTCAATTGTATAATGTATTACACCATCCGTCACTAGCAAGTGTTACGTAACCAGGATGTCCTGAAAATCGTGGATCCCCCTAACTGGTTGATGACGTTTGTCTAGGAGCGTTTGCTTTCGTAATAAGGCAGCCAGAAAGATAGTAAGAGGATACTTAGTTCTAAAGTATATTTCAAGCATAGTTTTCTTTGGATTTTCTTTTCGTTTGGTTTTGTGGAACATTTTGTGAAATTTTGCAATATGAAATGACGTAGATGCATCTGCGAATGCTGATTGGAGTAAAGCGGTTTGCGCGCGAAATTGACCATGTAAGGTTAATCTGGTTGGATGATCATTTTGATCAACCAATGAGATAAAAGTCATTCCCGCGTAATTGAATAAGTTTTATTTCCTGTGAGCGACGGCATTCAGGTAGTCGTGAACTCGCTGTCGGACGAGGTCATGTTAAATATGTCCGAAAAAATTATCTGTAAGATGAAGAAATGGCCGTTAAATCGCGCTCGGTTTATATCGCCGTGCTAGCAGATGCAGTTACGGACATTTCGGTGAAGTTTTGAGAGGTTTTGGAATGTTGGTTGCAGAATAAACAGCGTGTGAAACTATCGGCCTTTGTGAATATTCTGCGTGGCGTGTTCCGTACGCATGTACAAAACATTTTGGCGCGCATCTTCTTTCAAGGAATCCACTGAAAAGGAACGAATGTGAACTCGTTTTGTAACGGTGTGTTGCCTGTCTGACTCTCGTAATATTTCGGGTTGGACTTAGCACATTGAAGTTCTGCGTACAGTACGATTCTTTTGGGCAAAACGTCTATATTGCGTACAGGTTCAGCGTAAAATTTTGGCGTTATATACATCTAATGCAATGCCACTTGCAACTGCAATGAAATAGTGCCAAAAATTTGACGAAGGCCACATAGCCGCAGATGAAACTGATGGGGAAGGAAGACCACCGACATCGACCACAGATCATCTCCAGGCAATCGAGGAAGCAATAGTAGATTTTCTGACGATGTGGACGTGCTCACAGTGATTCTAAAATGTGTCTGTGACCAAGAAGTGGACTTCTAACATGGATGAATTGAATGATTTGTAGAATGTTATGACTGTTGTTCACGAAGACTTGGTGACTATATTCATAAATAGTATCATGCATCCGTGTCACCTGGATGTCTTGCAGCATACAATAATACTTGCTTGGCCCACCATGATAATGTGTCATTTACATTTTGAAGTCTCCTTGTACAAAGTTAGACCGATTACAAGAAGCAGTCAGAGATATTTTACCACACTTTTAGAAAACGTTTAAGATAAAGATAACTGGTGTGTGAATCGGGACAGATATAAAAAAAAATTATGATCGTTAAGAAGATCATAATCAAAGAAATGACTGCGATCAAGATAGACATAAGGAATATCGTAGAACAAACGAAAGAAATGTTATGAAAATATGGCTAACGAAGGTAACTAAATATTAATATGTGGTGTCCGAAAAGTAGACCAATGTCGGATATGTGAAGAAACAGTACCGATCGAAGAGAAAATTCAGTTTTAGTAGAAGTTATCACCCGAGAAAATAGTCTAGTTGAAAAATAACGTGTTTTGAAATATAAAACCCAGTAATAGATGAAACTTCCGTTACGTGGAATGACATGATGTGGTTGAAGTAGCCTGAAAGAATGTATGACAGGTCAGCGTGTTGTGACAGAGAGGAGAAGAGGGTAGCTAATAGGAGTAATCAGAGAAGGACACTGGCCAAGGTGGATGAAATTATCGATTTTAGGGAGGAGCGCGACACGCAGCAGACGTAGACAGCTGCGTTCATTGTTCACGTTACAGCCAAATCTCGCCGGTTGATTAACGAAACATTTTCGAGCGAGGACAGTTCTCTGAGAGAGAAGATAGGGAAAACTGACGGCCACGCATGAATCATTGGGGAATACGCAAATTATAGCGTCCGTAAAGTAAAAATGGATAGAACAGGCTGACCAAGATGTGCCAGACGAGGACACAGCGACAAAATTACGAAATTGTATTATTATTTTTTTTTTTAGTTTTGGGCCAGTCTCTTTTTATGATACAATCATAACCGGTTTCGGCCTTCAAAGGCCATCTTCAGATTAGATGAACAAGTGTTAGTGCGTTGACAACGTATGAACACTTTCATCAAATGCCACCCATAGTATCCGAAGGTGACTTTTGAAGGCCGAAATCAGTTATGACTGTATCATAAAAAAGTGATTGTGTCAAAAATAAAAAAAATACTACCTTACAGTAAAACATGACCGCCTCCACAAACGGTATGTCGTTTTTTCCAAAATTACGAAATGTTAAATAAAACGATAACCAAAATAAAGTGGCGAGAGAGGTAAAGGAACTCTCTCTTCGTCCGAAAAAGCCTCGTAAGGCCCTAGGGTACCGACCGATCGCTGTGTCACCTTCAGCCGATAAGGCATCACTGGATGCGGATATGGAGCATACTGCTCTCCCGGCCGTTGTCAGCTTTCGTGACCGGAGCCGCTACTTCTCAGTTAAGTAGCTTCTCAACTGGCCTCGCAAGGGCTGAGTGCACCCCGCTTGCCAACAACGTTCGGCAGACCAGAAGGATCACCCATCAAAGTGCTAGCCAATCCCGACTGCGCTTAACTTTGGTGATCCGACTGAACACGGTGTTACAACTGCGGCGAGGCCGTCAGCAAAGTAAATTAGAGAAATCTGAAGAAAATTTTGCATAGACATACTTTTGGTACAGCATCACAACATATTTGAACAGGGAAGAACGAAACACCACCGGATAAGACAGTAAATGGCGAATTTTAATGTATTTCGTGGAGTAACTTGGCGGTAGAGCAATACCATCAGTGAGATAGACAGGTTTTTTGGAATGTATTGTCATCATAACTAAAGACCGTGGGACAAACACATAACCGAATTAGAGCACATGTTAAACGCTTTAGTTGCCGGCCGAAGTGGCCGTGCGGTTAAAGGCGCTGCAGTCTGGAACCGCAAGACCGCTACGGTCGCAGGTTTGTGATGTCCTTAGGTTAGTTAGGTTTAACTAGTTCTAAGTTCTAGGGGACTAATGACCTCAGCAGTTGAGTCCCATAGTGCTCAGAGCCATTTGAACCATTTTTTTTAAACGCTTTAGATGAGGAAATCATGTTAAAGAAGAGACTGAAAAATTTAGTGGAAAAAGTAGTGAACCACCAACGTAAGACTTGGAACTCGTCCAGAAAGAGGTCGTTTTAAGAGAACAAATAGAAAACTCGCCGCAGTTATCACCCAGCTCCACAATTGCCTATATGGTACCTAAAGTGCTGAGCAATCGTTGAACAGTTTACGTCGAGTGTCGAACATAGAAAGTGACAGCCAAAGTGTTTATCTGTTGAGAGACAGAACTTAAACTCTATAAATACTGAATGCCAGGTAGTTTAGTTAGTTATTATTTACTGTGTCTATCTTAGGAACAGAATTTCACGTTACTGCAATATCTTCTCTGGAAGCCAAAGATAAGCATATAATGATATCCATTATTTCAGTAAATGATGGTTATTTATTCGCCACATATTCTGTTTTCGAGAAATTGCCCTGTGAAGACTTCATAGCTAGCGAGCAAGCAGGTCACTTCCATTTAACTACAAAAATCTGTGCCAGGCGGTTCGCTTCCTGGTACCTTTATGTTGGGCATCTTCCTTCCGTGAACATAACAGAATTATGTATTTAATGACGCAGTTGGAAGAGGTAGAGGAGGAGTTCCCGAAGCGCCTGTATTTTTCATTGATTGCTTATATCAAGATGAAAGGTGCCATCATCAATACGAACACAGCAAAACAGACAAAAATACTGCTCCTAAACAGTACGTTGCCTTGTTTTCCGGTTATCCATGATTTAATTATAAAACTAAATCCTTTTTACAAAAATCAATAAAATAGCTCACTTAAGACAAAAATAATAAAAATTACACACAGCTTTTATTCTGCCTAATGTGATAAGTTTCTATTAGAACTTGTTAATAACTCGTGTGCATGTAAAATGTATAATTCGTCTATAAAACTATTGCTGTGTGTAGCGAACATACAGAAATTCGATGTATTTCACCCTTCACGCTAGTAGATGACATCATACAAATGTTTTTGCGCTCCTCTGGTATTTACCATTACGAAGTAAGCAAGAATGTTTGCAGAATTAATTTCTGGGACCGAGTGTACACTGTTGTGAAACTTTCTGACGAAGGAAACCCGAGTCATGTCAAAGCTATTTTTTCTGTCGATGGTTTCCCTCGTTCAGTTGCATATTGAAAGATTGATCTTGGTAGTGACAGGTGGTGTCAAAGCCTTTCAGTACTGATGTGATGAGCCGGCCGCGGTGGTCTAGCGGTTCTAGACGCTCAGTCAGGAATCGCGCGACTGCTACGGTCGCAGGTTCGAATCCTGCCTCGGGCATGGATGTGTGTGATGTCCTTAGGTTAGTTAGGTTTACGTAGTTCTAAGTTCTAGGGGACTGATGACCACAGATGTTAAGTCCCATAGTGCTCAGAGCCATTTTGAACTGATGTGATGAAACTCGCCGTTCTCTTTAAAGTAACGCACAGTATCTTGTCCATAATTCTACCTTCCTGGATATATCTTCGTTTCTGAAATGCTAGAGTACTTTGTGCAGTTGTGCAAAGCCACTGTGCCAGGGTGGCGTAGTGGTTAGCGCATCTGCCTAATGAGCAGCAGACCAGCGTTACAATCCCGGCCTTGATATAAATTGTCATTAGTCGTTTCAAAGAAGTGTGAGACCTGAAAAGGTCTCGGGAACCATGTTGATTCATTAGAAAGTACAATGTTACGAAACTTCGTGTGTCGTGGAGAACTTGTACCGAGGGCTCAAAAAGCTTTAGTTTGTTAGTAATGGCTCTGAGCACTATGGGACTCAACTACTGTGGTCATCAGTCCCCTAGAACTTAGAACTACTTAAACCTAACTAACCTAAGGACATCACACACATCCATGCCCGAGGCAGGATTCGAACCTGCGACAGTAGCAGTCGCGCGGTTCCGGACTGCGCGCCTAGAACCGCTAGACCACTTGATAGTACATCTCCCATTTGAGAAGCTCCAGAGAGGCTCTCTTTCAAATCTTTCTGGATCCAATAGCATAATAACACTTCTATCAAATGTCGGCATTGTTACACCTCACACAAGTAAATATTTGTCTGATATACGCCTGTAGCTGGAGTGAGACAAATAAATACTTTTCATTACATATTTCACGTGACGCCCGGCTTCGACGGAAAGCTCCGGCTTGTTTCCCGTACCAAACAAAATGATTTTTGAAATTGAATTTTATGTATCAGTTGGATGGATTGGTCCCAAATTAGTCTACTGCGACATTCGTTTTACCGACATGTGTTCACAGGGACAGCAGAACACACAGAATAAGCGGTACTCCAGCAACGACTGGGCAACGATGCAGTATGGCGGTAGCTGTCAGCGCGGACCAGAACGAAGTTGTCTTTGATGGAGTACCGGTTATTTTGCGCGTTCTGCTGTCCCTCTTAACACATGTCGATAAAACGAGTGTCGCAGTAGACTAATTGGTGACCACTCCCACTCTATCGAATCGGCACGTAAATTTCCACTTGCAAAATCGTTTTGCTTTTAACTGTAAGCAAACCGGTACCTCCCTTCAACGCTGAACGTCGGATGAAATACGTGACGACCAGTATTTGTCTGGACTAACGCCAGCTACACTTTGCGTCGCGTCCTGCGCACTCGTCTACTATAGGGTGCCTAGGAAGCTGTTTTCTCGGACACCTGGACAACAATTCAAGCAAACCATATTAATGGAGTTTATTACAGTAAATTGAATTGACAGTACTTAGGACTGCTACTGTCGCAGCTTCGAATCCTGCCTCGGGCATGGATGTGTGTGACGTCCTTAGGTTAGTTAGGTTTAAGTAGTTCTAAGTTCTAGGGGACTGATGACCTCAGAAGTTAAGTCCCGTAGTGCTCAGAGCCATTTGAACCATTTGAACCTCCGATATATACAGTTTCCATGCAAGTAAATTCTACTGTTACGTTAACGCTGAGCGGCGCTTGTATAGGGGCCGCTCCTGTCGTGGTGCGGTCCTCCTAGTCAGCGTACTATTGGCTGATGCCGTCTCACAGCCTTCTCAGCTGTTACGTTCCAGGCCGACGTGCCGGCGCTTGAGGTTACGCCGGAACACTTTGCAAAAAGCAAATAGCAAAAATGTAACGAAACAACAGGTAAAATGTTCCGGACGACTCATATACATACGTATAAAACGTAATGTCACAATATTTTAGGAAAGTTTTGGTGAAAATAGTTGTCATTTGCCTGGCGCGTGCTTTCATATACCAGTGAAAAATGAACGATAAAGAATGCAGACAAGAAGTGAATAGAGGTTTAGGTCGGGTAATTAAAGAGAGGAAATACTAAATATTGCATGGAAAGGTCGGGTAACTAAAGAGAGGTACTCATTCGAATTTCGGTTAAAACGAGCTTATATCATATTTTGATTAAATTAATGGATAGGTTCACAGGACATATCTTGAGGCTCGAAAGAGTATTTAATTTGGTAATGGTGGGAAGTTTGTGTGTGTGTGTGTGTGTGTGTGTGTGTGTGTGTGTGTGTGTGTGTGTGTGTGGCAGGACAGACGTAAAAAGTTTCTACAGGGAGACGGACGCTTACTTACAGCGCACAAGTTCAAATAGGCGTAAGCTGCACCATTTACGCTGATATGAAGACGCTTGCACAGTACAGAACTGCACGATGAGCTGCATCAAACCAGACTTCGCACTGAGGTCCACAACAACAAATGTCACAAAATTTCACAATACGTCCGGTGCTTTTCGGAGATACAGAAGAGATAGTGATCAGCGACACTTTCCATCTTGGAACAGCACTGACCCAGGCAGATATTTGGTAAAAGTATTAAGTGTATGAATGTCTCTGCAAACAAATCAGTCCAATAACGGTTGCTAAATGGACAATACAACACCAACTGCCGGCCGGTGTGGCCGTGCGGTTCTAGGCACTTCAGTCTGGAACCGCGTGGCCGCTATGGTCGCAGGTTCGAATCCTGCCTCAGGCATCGATGTGTGTGATGTCCTTAGGTTAGTTAGGTTTAGGTAGTTCTAAGTTTTAGTGGACTGATCACCATAGATGTTAAGTCCCATAGTGCTCAGAGCCATTTTTACAAAACCAATTAGCTACGTATTTCGCGCCAGACAACGCACAGATGCAGATACAGAGCTCCGACTGCTATCGCGACGAGGGACTCGGAGAACAAGTTAACTAGTACGAAATTTCAAATCCTTGCAGCGCCATAGCAGACTATCTCATTCTCACCCCAGGGCCGACCGAAACCGGCGATCGTAGAAGGAGCAGGCGATATCGCACGTACCAGAATCGCAGTCTCTCCCCAGAAACAGTCTTCGTTTGCAGCGATAGCTATCCCGTTCAAAAATATAGGTGAGAAAGGAAATGCGTACCATTTGTTTAAGCTGCAAGGGCGTCGAACAATAACCGCCCGTTTTCAGTTCGGCGCATCTCGCACGTGGCGCCAGGTCCTACACACACACACACACACACACACACACACATGCACGCACGCAGTGCCGACAACGCGCCAATTTATTTCCGCCCCTCTCCCCCCCAACCCCCCCGCCCCCGCGGCGCGGCTGGCATTTCCCTGTGAACGCTCCCCGGGTATGCGCGAGAATAAAATACGGCTCATTGCTCCGGAGAGCTCACACTCCGCCGCCCTGACGCAATTCTGCCTGAAAAAGCCTGCCGCGAGTTGCCTCGCTCCATTCCTGCTGTTTCTCGGCGCGCTCTGCCGACGACGATGGTGGCTTGTAGTGCGGAAATCTTCACTTCCATAGCGCCACTTGTCTCGCAACCTTCAGAAGCAGCAGGTATCATTTACATTGACGAATGAAATCATTAAGCCCACATGCTTAACAGAATGTTTGTTCTGCGTGGGACGGATTCCACAAGTTCTTGATTGGTTTCCGGGAGTATGTTGTTCGGGCCCGAACACCACCACGCGACTGACGTACTAGAAGATACATTGATACTATGAAACAGTGTACTGATAATGGTTGGGCAATAGCCGAAATCAATATTTGCCGAATAAAAACTGCAAGAAAAGAACGACTGATTGCTGTGCTGCATCATTTGAAAGTCATATCACAGTCGTTGAATGTACCCACGTTCCTGATGGAACGTAACCTGATAAAGGATTCTCCACTTCTATCACGTTCACATACTAAGTCGAGACCTTAAGGCCATTGACGGCTAAGGAGCACCGGGCACACACTTTTAACTTACCCTGCTGATTACAAGTGGCGGTGGAAAAGTTTCTAGCCCGAGATAGTTACCGTAATGTATCGCGCACACAATACTACCTACTTTTATGGTGACTCTTTGTGGGCATGCAAGTCAAATTTCGCGCCTCAAGCTTAGTTAGTTTCGCCGCTAAGATGCGTTGTATACCGTAGTGTAAGCAAAATAGCGAATGTCTGGAGCATAAAGAACCGTGTTGTGACTGAATATCGTCATTTGAAAGGAATGAAACCCAAGGAAATTGCGGAGGACATGCGGAATACAATAAGGACAGTGCTCCGTCTTATGCAACAGTGAAACACTTTAAACGTGGAAGATGCGCCAAGGAGCGGAAGGCCCGTAACCGCTGTCACTGATGAAACAGCGACTGCAATTCACGATACGATTTTGCAGGGTCGTCGAACAACGTTGCAGCACATTGGAACCACATTTGGAATCTCCCATGGGCGTCCTCAAGACATGTTTGTGGATATTTCGAGACTTCGGAAAGTTTCATCTCGATGGGTCCCGAAAGTCTTGAATGCAGATCAGAGACGGGAGCATGTGCAGTGTTGTGAGAAACTCGTCCGCCAATTTCAAGCGGATGAAGACGGCTTTCTTGCAGTGGACGAAACGTGGGCTCACCACTTTGATCCTGAGACAAAACAACAGTGACAACGATGGAAACATCCTTCATCCCTATCCCACAAAAAAAATCCGGGTGCAAAAATCAGCCGGTAAGGTGATGGCATCGGTCTTCAGGGATACAGAAGGGGTAATTAAGGTGGATTAGTTGCAAAAGGGCATACTATCAATGCATCACACTATTGCACCCTCCTGCGCCGTTTGAGATAAGAGATGAAGAAAAAAGGCGCGGAAAATTGGGGCACGGAGTTCTTTTGCATCAGGACAACGCACCGACGCACAAAGCCCTCGCAACACTGGAAACTCTGCGTGACTGCGAGTTCGAATTTTTACATTTCCGCTATATTCTACAGATTTGGTTCCATCAGACTTTTTTCTTTTCCCAAACCTAAAAAAAGACCTCAAAGGACAACGATTTGACAATGATGATGCAGTGATTGATGCTGTGACCGCTTGGATGGACTCTAAATCGAAGACCTTTTATTTGAATGGTTTGCACAAGTTATCTGGGCGTGCTCGCAAGTATATTAATTCCACTCTGTACTTCACTCGTTAAATGCCAGCGTATTCACATATAGCTTCCACTGTTCAACAAAGGATTCTCCAATTCTATAAGCTTTGTTTATCAGTGTCAAAATCACGTCTAAACCTGGAAATACACTCTCAATAGAAATCAAACGGTTGTGCACCATTACAAAATTACTTACTAACAGATTTTACACATTTCTCTTCGTAATACTAATTCAGATTAATATGCCACCAGCAACGTGGTCTAGTCAGCCCTTATAATGATCTCTACAAACAAGAGATTGTTAACTTTATGTCACATCAGATACATCATTTTTTTTAGACAACGTAGTCAAAATACTTTTATTAGTAGAGACTACGACGAACGCTTGTTCTCACTCGTATCAAGCAACACGAGAATTTTATTACGTATATTTTTCTTGCCAACGGAACAACTACTGACACACTGTTCTGTGTCCCCCCACATCAAGGACATGGACGTATATTAGGTACACAACTTGCTTCCGCCGTTTTGCAATAGTTGACAATATCGGCAAGTGTATGTACAGGTGTTGGTCGTAAGTGTCATACAATAAGCTTAGGCATTAGTAAACGTAACTCCATCAAATGTTAATCGATTTGTGCCTGCATCATAAAGTTATTCTCGATTTAATATGTCAATTTACGAGTCGATTTCTCGTCATTTGCAGACAGTTTTAATGTTCTGCTTTATCATGAAGAAATCTGCGACTTTGGCTCATAAGTTGCTGGGTAATACCTATGGTGAGGCATCTAATAGGGAAAGAACTTGCAGAGAATGGTTTAAACGCATCAAGAAAAATGATTCTGAGGACGAAGATATGGTGGTAGAAGAGAGAAGGGTTTAGAAGCTACTGTAACCCCAAAACACACGATATCGTTAACGAAATCAATTTATGAGTTTGAGCCCGGCACTGAAAGACAAGCGGCCGCAGTACAGTGGCAGACATGAAAACGAGATTTTTCTACATGACCGTGATCGACTTCATGTCGCAAAACCCATCAAAATATACTTGGAAAATTAGAAATGAAAAGTGTTACCCCACCCGCCGTATTCTCCAGACATTGCTTCCTTTCACTATCACTTTTTCGATCAATGGCACACAGTCTGGCTGACCAGCACTTCCTCCCATATGGACAAGTGGAAAAGTGCATCGATTGATAGAGCTCCTCAAAAGATACCCACTTCTTCCGCCGCGGGATTTGTATGCCGCTCGAAAGATGGCACAAAGTAGTGACCAGCGATGGCCAATAATTCAAATGGTAATTTGTTTGCAATTTTCCCACAATGAAGCACCAAACTTCGAGAGACAACGGCGGAAGCAGAATTGTAGGCGTAATACATTCCTCTGAAGCAAAGGGGTGTCTCTTCACTCGAATTGCGTCTTACTTTTCTTTTAATTGGATGCGTGTCTATACTCCAACTTTGTAGAAGGTTCCACAAACGACGTTGTTGTCTCCAAATAACAGCTTCGCCGACATCAACCCCTCAGCTGCTTTCTATGCCCTTTTCCCACGCGCCCTGTGAAACAATAGCAGCCTGGTTATCTCATTCGTCTCTAAATTCAGGTGCTCCTCTGTCTTCAAAATTGCTCTAGAAATCAAACAACAAGGTTGGATTTTTTTGCTAATTGTATCAATGACATAAGAATATTTCACTGCGTATTTTCAAGCCTAGTAAACAATATTTATCGATTGAAGATATGAAGAATGTAAACGAGTCTGCGATCATGTTTGGCACTCACACTCAACAGTGAGGTTTATAACATATGTGATCACAGCAGACATTTATAAATTTGTAAACAATAATTTAATCTTTAACATAACTTATGTTATCAAACAAGTAACAATCGGCAACGAGCGTAGGTACTGGAATGATACATCATTGCGACGTCTCAAGATGTCCAGTTGCAGGTGACGCCAATCCTGTTGAGAGGTACCCTGTATGGCGAGACTGAGTAAACATTCATCTCTAGCACTTACTCTGGCTTTCTTGGTTGAAGATGCCACGTTAGCTGTGCTCAGAAAGACAAATGACTGTCGAGCTGAGCATGATCTGTGAACACCAGTAAATATGTAAAAAATGACGGATGAACAAAAGACTACCAACAGTTTCGTGGAAACTAGTGGGGATGCTGTCAGTGGTAGAGCCGCCGCTGTTCGAGTACTCTGGGTGATACGATGCGCGAGAGAGTGAGAATTAACCTTATACTAGCTTTTACCATTACATATCTCCTCTCACTTTAATCACTGCAGTCATTTCCACAGTTTAATTCATGAAATTGTCAGTTATAATATTTTGAGAGAGTTTCTTTCAAATTTTACATGGTCCTCAGCCACTAGTTAGTTTTAATATTACCGTACCTTAGTTGTTTTACCCCTCAATGTGGCGCTATGGTTAGTAAACCGAATTCCCATTCTCGAGGACGACGGTTCAGATCCCAGTCCGGCCATCCAGATTCGGGTTCTCCGTGATTTCCCTAAATAGCTTAAGGCACGGGACGTTAAACAGTAATCTTTCTTCCTTATTCGTTTATTTCACAAATGCCATGCTTTACAATATTTCGAAAATTCGTGTGCCACCAAGCTAGTTGGAGTTTCTCGCCATGTTCCCTTGTCTGTGTTCATTTGTCGTTATTGTGGTCTCGCTACTCGTCCGCGCATTTCGTAACTACTTGGACATTGTTACATTGAAATGTGTGGTGCACTCGTACTTTCTGGAGAGGAAATTCTTGGTAAAAGGAAAATTTTGCATACTTCATGGTAGTTAGTGAGCCCCTAGTCCTTCGTACTGTCAAGTAGTGATGGATGAGGCATCGATCCGTTCGCTTCTTACAAGGGCAGTCTCTCATATGGTATCGGATCCTATGGTTGTTTCAGTCAGCTTCGATGTATTTTTATTTTTATTGTGGGAAACAGCGGCCATCTTGGCAAGTATGTGTAGACTGCGACAAGTGAAGTACAGTCTATGTGAGGGTGAACTACGTTAGTTCTGAATAGATATTTCCCTTGGTGCTGAACGCTTCGTCCTAGGGCGAACAATGTTTGAGACGTTATGAACATGTGAGGCATTACTTTAAGCTACTTAGGACATATATTTTGCTACGTGCGAATTATATGCTAGTATTTTCCTCTTATGTTTTATTAATTTGTACTCAAGTTCTGTCTCGCAGTTGTTCACCATGTGCCGTCTCTGTACTCAAATTTTTGTTTCGCACTTCTTCACCACGTGCCTCCTGTGTCCAGAGCTTCGATTCCTTTCATGTCAAAGAAGACGTTCTGTGGTGTCACCGCCAGACACCACACTTGCTAGGTGGTAGCCTTTACATCTGCCGCGGTCCGGTAGTATACGTCGGACCCGCGTGTCGCCACTATCAGTGATTGCAGACCGAGCGCCGCCACACGGCAGGTCTAGTGAGACGTCCTGGCACGCGACCCAGTTGTACAGCCGACTTTGCTAGCGAAGCTACACTGACCAATACGCTCTCATTTGCCGAGACGATAGTTAGCTTAGCCTTCAGCTGCGTCATTTGCTACGACCTAGCAAGGCGCCATTACCAGTTTATATTCAGTGTAATAATGTCTAAACAAGAGCGTTCTACAATTGTGGGTTAAAGTTAAGTATTACAGCAACTGCGTCCGTTTTTCTAAGTTCTCATTTCCTTGTAATGTTCCAGACCTCACGCCAATCTGCGTGAGCTTAAAAGCGTGCATTTCGGCCTCCTCTAGCAACACGGTGTCGGCTCTTCTGCCAACACTTCACGTTCTATCTCAGTAGTTCCCAAACGTAGTGAGGTCTTTAACCCCGCCCCAACAATCTCCCAGTGCAATCAGACATTAAGTAACAACTTCTCCCGCTATCACCAACGTCAGTGCTGAATAGACTTTTGAATGAAAAAGAATTCTCTTTGAATACTTCAATTTTTAAAATAGTAATAATAATTAGACTGTGCATGTCTTTTATTAAACCAAGAATTAATGAGTCAGTGAGACGATTGCTACGGCTTATTTCTGATAACTTTTTTTGTACTTGGATTGTTCTTAGTCGGAGCACGTCGTGAGTCATCCTCCAAGTACATTCCGGTCCTTTATTGTTTCATTGCTAACATAGTCAAAACCCTGAAAGGTGTGGCAATGAAACAGAAAATTTGGCAATCCTGGAAATAGAACGTTACGATAGCAATCATAAAATGGGAGTGGTGCCATCTGGACAACAAAGCGTTGCCATTGAACCTGATATCAATGTCCAGTCGAGACGGCGTCCTGGAACGGTGAAAAACGCGCTGTTGCAGTGGAAGCGATTTACAAAAGCACTGACAGTTAAGTGGCCCTTCATTACGTATTTCGTGCTCGTTACATTCTCGCATTTCATGCCGTAATCCTATCAGAATGTGTATGCAAAATTTTGCACACACGGGTGGTACGATGCAAGAGAGGGCTGTCAACTGTAAAGCGCGTGTAAGTACCATAGAATGTTGCAAGAGTGGAAAAAATCTTCATCCCAAGTCCCAAGCGTTCTGCACTCAAGCATGTGCTGCCACCAGACATATCGGAATCACAGTGTACGGCGAATATTGCACTAGGAACTGCAGTACCACCAACTTACAATTCACATAGAGTAAAAATTGAATGCAGATGGCCTCCCAAAGAGATTACGCTTCTTCCGGGAATTGTTGTAACTCATGAACGACAACCCAGGCCTGTGCGACAATCTGATCATGAGTGATGAGGCCACTTTTTATGACTCAATGTCATGCTTTGTTAACAAGCAAAACTTTATACACTAGTCACTTGAACATCCTGAAATGCTTCATGCAATGCCACTTTACATCATAAAGTTGCAGTCTGATGCGGCGTATCATCATTTGGAATCACAGAGCCATATTTTTTGAAGACGATCACAGCCATGCTATTACTGTGAATACAGAATGTTTCCTAGTGCGACAGCCTACTGTAACTACACTTTCTTCCAACAAGACGGAGCCACATGCCAGGCATCGTGCCATTCCATTAACGCGCTACAGAACATGCTTCTGGTCATCTCCAACAACGGAGCATTTCCTGTCCTCCGAGATCGTCTGACCTTCCAGCGTGTGATTTCTTCCTTTGGGGTCATTTTAAATGTGAGGTCTGCCGGTGTGATATCCCACACTTCAGCCACGAACGTCTAGAATTCTAGAATAAGTTAATACACTGAAGCGCAAAAGAAACTGGTACAGGCATGCGGATTCAAATACAGAGATACACTATGTGATAAAAAGTAAACGGACACCTGGCTGAAAATGACTTACAAGCTCGTGGCGCCCTCGATCGGTAAAGTTGGAATTCAATATGGTGTTGGCCTACCCTTAGCCTTCGTGACAGTTTCCACTCTCGCAGGCATAGTTCAATCAGGTGCTGGAAGGTTTCTTGGGGAATGGCAGCCCACTCTTCACGGAGTGCTGCACTGAGGAGAGGTATCGATGTCGGTCGGTGAGGCCTGGCACGAGGTCGACGTTCCAAAACATCCCAAAGGTTTTCTAAAGGATTCAGGTCAGGACTCTGTGCAGACCAGTCCATTACAGGGATGTTATTGTCGTGTAACCACTCCGCCACAGGCCGTGCATTATGAACAGGTGTTGAAAGATGCAATCCCCATCCCCAAAGTACTCTTCAACAGTGGGAAACAAACCGGTGCTTAAAGCATCGATGTATGACTGTGCTGTGATAGTGCCACGCAAAGCAATAAGGGGTGCAAGCCCTCTCCGTGAAAAACACGACCACACCGTAACTCCACCGCCTCCGAATTTTACTGATGGCACTACACACGCCGGCAGATGACGTTCACCGGGCATTCGCCATACCTACACCCTGCCATCGGATCGCCACATTGTGTACTGTGATTCGTCACTCTACACATAACTTTTCCACTGTTCAATTGTCCAATGATAACGCTCCTTACACCAAACAAGGCGTCGTTTGGCAATTACCGGCGTGATGTGTGGCTTATGAGCAGCCGCTCGACCATGACATCCAAGTTTTCTCACGTCCCGCCTACCTGCAATAGTACTTGCAGTGGATCCCGATGCAGTTTGGAATTCCTGTGTGATGGTCTGGATAGATATCTGCCTATTACTCATCCCTCTTCAACTGCCGGCGGTCTCTGTCAGTCAACAGACGCGGTCGACCAGTATGCTTTTGTGCTGTACGTGTCCCTTCACGTTTCCACTTCACTATAATATCGAAACAGTGTACCAAAGGATGTTAAGCAGTGTGAAAATCTCGCGTACGTAAATTTGACACAAGTGACACCCAATCAGCTGATAACGTTCGAAGTCCGTGAATTCTTCGGAGCGCCCCATTCTGCTTTCTCACCATGTAAAGTGTCTACCGAGGTCAATGATATGGAGTACCTGGTGGCAGCACAATACACCTTATATTAAAAACGTATGTTTTTGGCGTCTTCCGGATACTTTTGATCACATAGTGCATGTAAACAGGAAGAATACGGTGCTATCGTCGGCAGCGACTAAGTTTCTGGCGCCATTGTTAGATCGGTTACTGCTTCTAGAATGGCAGCTTATCAAGATTTAAGTGAGTTTTAACGTGGTGTTACAGTCGGCGCACGAGTGATGGGACACAGTATTCCGAAGTAACGATGAAGTGGGGATTTTCCTGTACGACCATTTCCGAGTGTATCGTGAATATCAGGGATTCAGTAAAATATCAGATCTACGACATCGCTGCGGCTGAAAAAGATCCTGCAAGAACGGGACCAACTATGACTGAAGATAATCGTTCAACGTGACAGAAGTGTAACCCTTCCGAAAATTGCTGCAGATTTCAATGTAGGGCCATCAGTAAGTGTCAGCGTGCGAAGTATTCAACGAAACACCATCCATATGGGCTTTAGGAGCTGAAGGGCATCTCGTGCACCCTTGATGACTGCACGACACAAAGTTTTACGCCTCGTCTGAGCCCGATAACACTGACATTGCATTGTTGATAACTGGAAACTTGCTGCCTAGACGGACGAGTCTCGTTTCAAATTGTATCTAGCGGATGAACATGTACGGGCATGGAGACAATCTGGTGAATCCATGGATCCTGAGTGTTAGGAGGGGACTGTTCAAGCTGATGGAGGCTCTGTAATGGTGTGGGGCGTGTGCAATTGGAGAAACATGGGACCCCCGATACTTCATGATACGACTCTGACAGGTGACACGTACGTAAGCATCCTGTCTGATCACCTGCGTCCATTCATGTCCATAGTGCATTCCAACGGAGTTGAGCACTTGCAGCAGCACAACGCGACACCCCACTCGTCCATAATTGCTACAGAGTGGTTCCAGAAACACTGTTCTAAGTTTAAACACTTCCGCTGTCCACCAAACTCCCCAGACATGAACATTATTGATCATGTTTGGGATACCTTGCAACGTGCTACTCAGACGAGATCCCCCCCCCCCCCCCTTTCCTCGTACTCTCGCGGATTTACGGACAGCCCTGCCGGATTCATGATTTAAACTCCCTCCAGCACTACTTCAGATATTAGTCGAGTCGATGCCACGTCGTGTTGCGGCCCTTCTGCGTGCGTGCTAGTGGGGCCCTACATGATATTAGGCAGGTGTACCAGTTTCTTTGGCCCTTCACTGTAGAATTCCAGCGCCATTCCTTTAAGCTGTGATGTCTAACTCCCGTAAAAGATTTCAAATATGTGTGAACGAAAATGGTGGGCATTTAGGGAGATGTCATTTTAAAGTGATGGGCATTCTAAATTTCAAGCATTGTCAATTCATGCTGTGAGGAAATGTGTATCTCTGGTAGAGGTTTCAGAATTTCCCGTTTCGCTGCCGTACACATTACTTCCACATATTTAAATACATACTCCAACATTTCTTTTGCTAGTGTTGTGTTTCTGTAGTCTGTGTGCTAGAAACAACTCCTGGTGCATCCCGCCTATCACCTCCAAATTCTTCTCAGAAAGCAAACCTGCACTCCTCGCCTTCCTAGCGACAGTTGCTTCACTCAAAACCTGTACCCTCGTTTCAAATAAACCAAGTTTTACTGATTCTAAACCACTTTATTGCAGCAATCCTTACTTCGGAACTGGCAGGAATTGGATCACAACAGGCTGTCAGTGCTTTGTGTCTGACCACTGCCACTAACAATAATATTAATCATTGTCGTCATCATCTCAAGGGTAATGTGTTTTGGTTGTTCAGTGTCAGAACTGTTATGCTATCTCTTTAAGGACCGTCCAATGTTCCTCTTGTCAGATGTGTTATATCGTACTGCAGGTTTAGTTATCCTGTCATTAGATAAACACTTGATATGGTCTTTCCAGTTCAGTTGGTACTTTTAAATTATATTTGTAATGGGTTAAACATTATTTCTTGTCTACTACCGATACGTTTTATGGTCCAGCAATGAATATCCTGCTACAAACCGGTGGAATTTCTCTCTGATGATTTGATTCGTCGTGATTGATCATGTGTTAGAGTTTAACATGGGCAGCCTTGCAACAGCAAAGTCAACACTGTTACTTTGTAGAGTTTAATTAATGTTCCTCTCTGTACGTTATGTCTGAATCTGGGCAGTTTTATCTCTACACCATCTGTCTCCTCTTCGGTACTTTCGGATGTATCTTGGGAAAACTTGAAGAAATTCATCATAAGAATTCCAAACAAACACACAATACTACTGGGGTATCCTAATGCATTGTTGGCAATCACCCATTTCACAAAAATACAAACAAGAACAGTGAAAGGCTAACAGAACTTTGCAGAGCAACCTACCTTACAATGAAATCCACTGGTTTTAAGCATCTTCCCAAAAAACAGAGAACAAGTAGCTCTCGAAACACCAGTTCCGGTTAATTTCAAATAGACAATGTTGCAATCCGCCAAAGAAAGCCAGATTTAAGGTTGCAAGAAATGCTGAGTTCAATTCTCATCAATATTTATCTAAAATCAAATTCCAATCAAGAAATACCAAATGACAGGCCAAACCAAGCACTCTGAATTAAGGCACTGATAAACAGAAACAAGGAATTAACTTGAGATGTGGCAGCAGTATGTCTGTACACTGCCCATGTTCATGGTACTCGTCGTCCATAATTGGATAAATTAAGATAATTAAATAAAGAACTGTGCAAATGTAAGCATATCTAACTGCACAGGTAATTATATTTCACTAATGTTGGTGAAAACCTAAATATGATCCGAGTAACGGATCACGAGTTATTGAATTTTTAATTCAGTTGAGCGATCGGAATTCATGAGTGAGCAAAGGGAGAGGGTTCCTACATAGTCGAAGAGTATGGTGTTGTTGGTCGAGAAAAGAAAGTCATAGGGGCTTGAGTGAAGCCACAGCATCTGAGAAGTTCGAAGGTTGACGGATGGGTATCATCTGTATCCTAAGCAAAAATAATGGGTAGTTCAAAGCAGTGGACACCCTTTCCGAACGGGTGGACGAGTCCCGGGTGACCAAAAAGTCAGATAGAAATTAGGGTAGAATAAAGATACGGATTATAATAGTTAGTAGAGAGGTAGAATTTCGGCAGATATTCTCCAAGGATCTCACTTGGAAATATCGATGGAAGTTATTGCAATATCAAAAACATTAACAATTCTGAAATTTGGGCAGCAGTAAGAAGGTCGCGCCATTGTTCCAAAAGAAAGCTGCAGGAGTCTGAAGCGAGCGGACGGATTGAGCGGCGGTCCTGCAGATATAGCAAAATACGTTTTGTCTTTGCACATATTACATAAATAGTGTATTCCCAAGTTGCGTCGCGTAGGAAGCGAATATGTGTGGTGGCTACAACATTTTTGATTGGTGACAAATTCTCAGACTAGAAGATACTAGACAGTGCGCAAAGCTTATGCCAGTCGTGACGCCATTACTACAACGAATGTAAGTGAGTTTGTTGTCCTTGCTGCTCCGATTGTTTGCGACGGAGAGAGAATTCCGTTATTTTGTGTTTGTTGAGAAAGTGTCAACATTTCCTTAACCATCCTGGTGATGTGGTAGCCAGACCCGCGAGGCAGGTACAGTTTTCAAGCAGAGTAGAGCTGTAGGAGGTTGCGTTTATTCTCTGTTTTGCCATTAATTTCATCTCGCTTACCGACAGTATTGGGACGATCGGCATAAATTACATTCACGAGCTCACTGTGAATTCCGATCGAAGCAGCTGGAATTTTGTAGAGTTGCTGTAGTGGTAGTGATGAAATAATTACGGAAGTGTATTTCGGAGTGCCCTGTCACGTGTACGTGTCATCGTCAATTTGCCTTGTCATTTTATTATCGAAAGGAAAACTGTAAGTTGCCTAATATTTAAATCATTATCTTATAGGGCATGGTATTGCTGACTACCTCAAACTGCCATGGACGCATTCATTACATCACACGATCCACTGAATTTTTAATTATAAAATCTGCAGTCTTCACTTGTCTTCTTTGGAATATAAACTCCTGGTGAAAGAACTAAAACCGACGCCAAGTCTGTCTATATAAAAAATCTTATTGGAGATTTTCCAAACACAATGGTTCAATTCAAAACCATGGCTAAGTGCCAGCGTTGTAATAAACGAACTTTTACTTTGTACTATTTGGAATGGGCAATGACGGTTTTGAATGGCGTAAGTGGGGAGTAGGCGAAGAGAGTTTTCAAAATTTCCTTTAGAAACTAAAAAGCATTAATGTTCCATTTCACATATCACAGAAGCTGTTAAATGCAGTCAGCTAGGCACAATGACAAATGACCCTGATCTTTCAGAGGCAACACGCCTGGAAGCTTTGAAACATAGGGAGAAGGTTTATCGAAACAGAAGTATAATGAAGAGACTTATTTCGACTATCTGCTTTTTAGCACTGCAAGAGTTAGCTCTTCTAGGTCATTACGAATTGAGCCGTGCTCACTCCGAACTAAGCGTTTCCTTGAACTTGGCTGTCTATCTGTGTTTGGTTTCCCGCCATTGTTGCAGTTATGCAGTGGTTCTTCCTCCTCCTACGCATGGGAGCAGCGATGTGTATTGATATTTGCACCGTGTACCATCTTTGGTCTTGTGCATATAGTTTCTGGCTAGGAGGTGTGCGGGCAGTCGGTCGGTTGGTGCGGACCAGGGAGGATATCTCCGTGGGGCGCAGTCGGCTGGGTCCAGTGGCAGACCTTGCGCAGTGTCGGAGCGTGTGTGGAGCTGTCCGATCGCTACAAGCTTCGTGTCTCACCGACACAGGACGTCAAAGTTGAGTGGTGTCTTAAGTACCCAAGCCACGTCCGTTCATGTTGTGTCGTTCGTTTCGGTGGTTCGCTGTTGGGAAGCTTTTCCTGTCAGCAACACCGAATGTTTGTAGTGCTGAAATCGAGCCGCCGTGCAGTGGAATTAACTATATTGGATCACTACAATTCAAGTGCACCAGCGGAATTTTCTGCCTTGTGGCCGTTAGTGTTCCATGTGTGGTTCATATGGCTCTGAGCACTATGCGACTTAACTTCTGAGGTCATCAGTCGCCTAGAACTTAGAACTAATTAAACCTAACTAACCTAAGGACATCACACACATCCATGCTCGAGGCAGGATTCGAACTTGCGACCGTAGCGGTCGCTCGGCTCCAGACTGTAGCGCCCAGAACCGCACGGCCACTCCGGCCGGCGTTAGTATTCCAGTTACCTACCCTGGCCACTAACGTAATTTCAGGCAGCTTCCTTTCCTCATATGTTGTCGCTGTCCACCATGGTGTGTAGGTTTGGCAGCTTAATACATATTTCATTGTGGTTAATCATGTCCATAACAGTTTGGTCTTCGAGTTTTCATGTACCGATTGGTGGCTAGCAAGTCATTTGGTCGGTCGGTCCGCGACTGTCTCTTGGTTGGGTTATCGACAGATCGAGTGTAGTTGGGCCCACTGCCTCTTTCACCTAAGTGCCGTTGTCTACACTGCCCTTTTCATGGGTGTTTAATGGTCTGTTGGTAATCTATTATAGCCAATGCTTTACAGGAATAATTTTTTTTATTGGAAAATCAATTGTGGGCCTTCAGCTACTTAAAACCTTATTCTTAAATTTAGTTATTGTCGTTGCGTTGCGTTTTCACTTAGTGTGCTTTCGGCTACTTAAAGGTTTAAGCCATTTTTTGAATTTTCGGAAAATCAGCTGTGGGCCTTTAGCCGCTTAAAGCCTTATTCTTAAAATTTCCCCTTAAGCGAAAACATTGCGGCCTTCTGCCTTAAAAGATTATGGTAATATATTTTAAAATTTTGAAATTTAATTGTGGCCTTCAGCATCTTGTTTATGTTTGTTCCATCCACTTTTGCCTTGAGGCTTTCAGCCTAGCTGTGATACATACATATATATTTTAATTATTTTATTTGCAATTTATCTTGTTGATTTTTAACATTTCTTATTAGGAGGCCTGCAGCCATGAAAGAATTGTGTTTTGAAACTCATAGTTGTAAAGGTTCAGCTATGTGTGTTTTGGTTTAAATGTGTTATTAAATAACAATAAACTGCAATTTTGAAGTGAAACTGACCGCCACCTTATTTGGCCCTCTCCATAATCCTAATCACCTGTTGTACCCTGCGGTTTTAGCGAGCTTATCACCGTAGCAGAGCGTGGTTAGGCTTGTGCTTACCAACCTAGTTGTGGTCAGTTTCACTCTTGTTTCGATTGTGTCTGTGGCATCGTATTGTTTGGTTTGTTATTGTTTCAGGTGTTAAGATAATGGCAGTCAGACAGTGTCTGGGGACTGGCCTGCTGAGAAGAGACCATCTCATTTACGATTTGGCAGTAAGGCGTCAAGTGACGGAGGGCAGTGTTCCAGAATTGGTAGCCCGTTAGCTCGCTGCCGTGCTACAACCAGTTGACGTCACCTCGGCCATCCAATTTCTTGGTGTAGTCCTTGACGGCATTTAGGATACAATTTGTCTCCTAGAAGGAACCCAATCTAGCGACAGTCAGTTGGGTCGGGTGCGGGCACAGTTGGCGCATTTAACTAATCGGGTGGCTGATTTGAGTACGTTAGATCCGAGAGAGCATCACAAAAAATCGGCCGCTGAGTTGGGAACTCTGGTGAGCGTGTTGCAGTTTCAGCTTACATGTTTGCAGTTGGGTGTGCGGAAGTTCGTAGATAGTGGCTTGAGCTATCAGGGGGAACATGGGGGCCAGGCTGGGGGTGGAATTGTTCCAGCGGCTGCTAAGTTAGATGCCGTGTTTGCTAAGAATTGATCAAGTAGAAAATCTATTGTGGTTGTTGGTTCGTCTCGAACAGCACGCGGCCGCTTTTCGCGTTCCGTACCACGTGATCCTATCGCTGCTATATGCGCTAGCTAGAGGCGAGTTGCAGAACTTACTTAAAGGGTTGCGAGGGGGTGAATGGGAACCTGTTTGATGGGAATAATTTTTTTATTTTATAGAGACTACTTAGTGTCACAGTTAGGCCAACTTTCAATTCCATAGATAATTTTACTGTTGTTTTATGAAGTTTTTTTAAAAATGTCGTTTGGTTTTCGGCCTCTCTTGTAAACTATTGATTTTGACAGTTATACCACTGTTCTTCTGGAACGGCGATATGCAAAATGTGTTAGAGGTATTGACTCATTTGTTTCCGAGACTAGCAGTTATATGACGAGTAGTAGCAGCTAAACGTAATTGTTTGAGAAGCTCAATTACACGATTCTTCCAGTTCAAGGTTTCATCTATATTGACATCCAAAAATTTGGAATATTCTTCCAGCTCACTGACTCCTGTTCACATGCTAAACCAAGTTCTTGGTATAACTCTGTTGCACACAATATAATCTGGAATATCACCAAGTATTTGGACTGCGGGACTAAGGTACGTAGAGTGGCGGAAGGGGCACAGGTTGGAGTGGGTCGAACGGTTGATATGTAAGCATAATTCTGGAATGCTTGGAGAAATTTCCACCCACTTTACTTTACATACGGCTTGTTTTTGTTGTTGATGTGGTCGTGGTGGTCTTCAGTCCGAAGACTGGTCTGGTTCAGCTCTTCAAGCTACTCCACCCTATGCAAACATCTTCAGCGAAGGACTACTGCAAGCCATATCCATATGATCCTGCCTATTACACTCGTTTCCTGGTGTCCCTCGCCAGTTTTAACCCGCCCCCTTTCCTTTAATACTCAATTGACGATTCGTTGATGTCTCAAAATGTGCCCTATCAACCGACCCCTTCTTTTAGTCTAGTTGTGCTACAAATTCCTTTTCTCCTCAGTTCTATTCAGTACGTCTTCTTGAGGTACATGATCTATCCATCTAATCTTGAGTATTCTTCTGTAGGATATCTCGATTCTCTTCTTGCCTAAACTGTTTATCGTCTATGTTTTACTTCCATACGAGGTTACACTCCAGACAGATATTTTCAGAAAAAAATTCTAACATTTAAATCTATATTCGATGCTAGCAAATTTCTCTTCTGCAGAAACGCTTTTCTTCCCATTGACAGTATAAATTTTATATCCGCTCTACTTCGGCCTTCATCAGTTAATTTGCTGACCAAATAGCAAAAATCACCTACTTATTTAAGTGTCTTGTTTTCTAATCTAGTTCCCTCAGCACCACCTGATTTAATTCGACTATATTGCTTAACTCTCATTTTGCTTTGGGTGTGTGTATGTGTTCGAAATAAGATCCACGCTTTCCCTCCATAACCGTGCCTGCTGCCCCGTAATCAGTCAGAAAGCAGCAGGCCCACGTCAGCCTGTGAGCAAGTATAATTTAGGTTGCAGCAGCACAACCAGCTGGCACCCTGGGGAGCTCATCCGGCTTATCGGCGTGTCCCTGGTGTAGGCGGAGCTGGAGGTAGGGAGGGAGAGGGCAGGGAGTGTTGAATAGTCAGGCAGGACGCCACTTATGGATAGTAGAGGCAGCGACCAATCAGAGAGAAGCTGCGGCAGCGGCGCTCGCGCCCTCCATTAGCGGCCACAAACAGCCGGCGTCCCAGTGAATTACTTACGGTCGCGTCTCCAGAACCGCTGTCAACGCGGTTAACGCACCACTGGAAGTGACCAACAGCTACGCCATCCACTTAAGATCTAAATGATAAATCACTTGTAACTTGCACATGGAGTGAAAATCATTCTATAGTATGTCCCAACTGAATGGTTAAACCATTAGACTATAATGACTTGTAAAAACAGTAGATTGTTGTCAGATGGAATTAAGAAAGTTCTAGAATTCCCATGAAGCACACATTATTGCAATAGTTGGACAGACCAATATAATACGAAAACTAAAGAAAAGTTAATGGGCCGCCTATGTGACTTCAGTCACTTCTGGAATCACTTGAATGAAAATAGTACCCGTCAGACCTAAGTATTTACAGACACAATAGCAGCTGAGGAGATCATACAACCATCTCAACATGGGAAGAAATATACAGAACTCGAAGTACGATGAGTTAAGTTGTGTGTTATTTACTTGTATACCTAACTCAATTTCTTAAATTTTTGTTCAGTTGATTAGTATTGAACGAGTTGAATGTCGTGGGACTCTCTGTGGTATCTAATGAAGAGGAGGAAATAGAATCAGTATAATGTATAAAATCCAGTCTGCTCTGATTCAATGACAACAGAAATATCCAAACTCTTGAGTATCATGATGCTATCTTCGGAGACCTTCCGGTGCGAGCTCTCAGGGGATAGTAATGGTGATTATCGCTCCTGTGTGACACTTTTGTGATGTCCGACTTTTCGATCATATCACAGGATAAGTCTAGTCACTGTAACACCCCTGACTGGTATAACAAGGGGACCGTATTTGTAAATAAAGAGCAAATTTTTTTTATTGTTTATTTATTTATTTTTTCAGGCAAGCCACGAGCAATTTATCTTCGCGAAGTTTTCAGGCAATTATTGGTGCTGCAGAAAAACTACACAGTGGTAATCCGAAGGTCGTAGGGTCTAGTCCCTAAGTGGCAGCTTCTTGTTTTTTCCAATTTTTACATTACTTGCACAAAACCGAAACAATGTTCAGTATTTCGCTTAGATAATATTTTCATTAAAAGCCTTAAAATCAAAGGCAAAGGTGTACGGCAATTGCCACCGTACATTTAATAGTCTGTAAATTCCAGAATGAGATTTTCACTCTGCAGCGGAGTGTGCGCTGATATGAAACTTCCTGGCAGATTAAAACTGTGTGCCCGACCGAGACTCGAACTCGGGACCTTTGAAGGAAGGTAGGAGACGAGGTACTGGCAGAAGTAAAGCTGTGAGTACCGGGCGTGAGTCGTGCTTCGGTAGCTCAGATGGTAGAGCACTTGCCCGCGAAAGGCAAAGGTCCCGAGTTCGAGTCTCGGTCGGGCACACAGTTTTAATCTGCCAGGAAGTTTCAAGTTTCAGTCTGTAAATTCTTTTCGATTTGTATTTATGTTAGATCACTGTTTACGATGCTTAGTCGGATTATTAATCATTTCATTGGCTGATACTGCCTGGCACCATGTACTAACAATATCTGTAGTACCGCATTTCTGGAAGATAATTAGAGCTGAGCATTGGGCAAAGTGGGGCACACGTCGGCAGCTCGTGGTCTAGCGGCTAGCGTTGCTGCCTCTGGATCACGGAGTCCCGGCTTCGATTCCCGGACAGGTTGATGATTTTCTCTGCCCGCGGACTGGATGTTTGTGTTGTCCTCATCATTTCATCATCATCATCATTTTCGTGACAATGGCTAGAGAGGACTGTGTAAAAAAATTGGACCATGTAAAAATTGGGACTTCGTACAGGCGCTAATGACCGCGCAGTTGAACGCCCCACAAACCAATCATCATCATCAGAGTGGGCCACACATTCCTCAGATGCCGTTATCGGCTAAATGGGGGTTGGGAAGGGACTTGTCGTGCTCTGCAAGCGTGGACGTTTGATGCTCTGAGAGAGAGCAGAGCATGGAGGAGACGGTTTACAATGCTGAAGGTCACAGAACATCCGTAGCAGAGATAGAGGGGGAGGAACGTTTCTGTCTGGTGGGACACAAAAAAAATTTCAGAATAGCGTATCTGGAGAAAGAGCATCAGGGGAGGAACAAGACCAAAGGACGTCCTTTTAGTGCAAAGGGATGACGATCACGAGCGGAATCATCTCACAGAAAACGCCAGAGTACACTTTCCGCCAAAAAGCAGATACGCGTTTTTGATTGTCGGAGTGCTAAGTATGTAGAAGGAGATACGGAAACTATCAGAAAATCTTCTGAAAGGAGTATGAGCTTTAAGTGACTGGCTGACAAGTACATGACCCACGTCAGTGGAAGGTAATGTTTTTGTAATGGTCATTCGGATTCTTAGCCTGAACGCAAAAGTAGACACTGCATGTCCAGAGGGGAGCGAGGTATGGCATGAAGATACACTTTCCTCTGGTGATCTGTCGAGAGCACTTCCCTTCCAGGATCAATTGAAGACATTTACACTTTATAAAGGAACTTAATAATTATTGATGAATGTATAGATAGCTATTCGACTCTCATACCAAAGATTAATTTGAAAAGTATTTAACACTGATGGACAAAAAATGGTTTGCGCTCTTCGTTTATTAGTTTCAGTAATAGTCACCTTTCGTTGTTCTCATGTCCTGGTAATAAGACGTAATGTGAAATTGAGCTAAGTAATGAACGTACCTTCTGAAACAATACGATTTTCTCATTTACGATACCATGGATCCCAACTACTGTAACTCTGGAAGATTATTATTATTTTAATTTTGCATGAAGACTTTAGATGGAGGCGACGATCTTTAGGACGGCGCTGCTCAGCAAGAGAAGTACATGAATTTGTTCATCCCTTTCCCTTCGTGGCCGTCAATGTCAATTTCAATATTTAAGTCATATTTTCCGCGACATTCGAACCTGCAATCTTTCATTTCATGTAATTACGAAGTCCGATTATTTTCTTTCTCAGATGACTAAATGCATTTTAACCGCAATTCTTTTTGCGCAGGTCACGGGGAATGAGTGTGTACCGACGTAACTATACTTGTGACCCATTTCCCTTACAGTATTCATTCTTATTCTGAACCACTCACTCGCGAATGTACGTGCTCTCTTATTTTGTGTAGCCATTCGGGTGCATTTCGTAACAGCGCTACTTTTAGTACTCATTGGCTTAGTTTTCACAATTGACCTTTGCCTGTATTGCAACGGCGCTTCACGCGAAATATTTACTACGCGACATTCATACTAACTCTCGTTTCAAAATTACGACACCGCCTGACTAAGTTTCTAACAATTTAACAGGGCGGTTACAACTTCCCTCCAAGGATCGCTGGCGAGAGCCACAGTGGAGAATCTGGCGGTTAGATTTTGAGAAGTGTTATTTCGACACAAGGAATGTGTGAAGTCGTTTCTATGTGAGCTGATTCCTTATTCTGTTCACTCAAATGGCGATTCTCTACCTCTCTGTGCAGTCTGACACACATTTTAGTGTTTCTTTATGGAGGAATACTTGAGTCGAATTTCCTGGCTATTGAGCAAACGGATATTTTGACTCTTATTCTGTCTTGTACTGTTGTAAACACAACCGTTGGAGTTTGCAGACGGCATATTGCGTACAATCTGTAGGAATAGAATTGTAGGTACGCAACATTCATCAATTGCACAACAGTCAAGACCCCAACGAGCAGCCCATCGGTGCAGTACAACTGATGTCCGTACGTCAATACGTAATATGCGCACTCCAGTTCAGTGGATAGGGAAACACTCACAGCAAATATACATTTGCTTGTCCAATGAGCTTTTTCTAAAAGTGCCAGGCAGGGTGTAGGTCTTCTGTTTCTCCCCGCTAATCAGTATCAGCCAAATTTGCGTCCATCTAATATGGGGAGGGTGGGGGGGGGGGGGCGCATGGTCTATAGAAAGTCAAACACCTGTTCTAGCAATCTCGAAATTACATTTTGGGGTAGAGTTCGACATAGTGTACATATTTATACAATTTCTTTTTCTTATGAGAAAAAATAATTTGTGGTATCCAAATTGTGATTGATTCTAATTCATTCTAATAGCGTCCCAAAGGGAATGATAGGTTTGGCGTGCTAAACTGATGTGAAGTAAAACCACAATATGACACTTTGTTTTGTCGAAATCAGTATGTTGTCAATGGCGAGGTCGTTTTAATCCCTTGTGCGGGTGAGAATTCTACTGTGGAAACACACATACACACGATATATGTTACAAACACGAAGGAAAATATGGGTTGCAAATAAATTTCCAGAAACGAATTCTATGGCATATACGAGTACTTCGTATATAAAATTAGATTTTTTTATTGTTTTACAGCTGAGATTTACCTGTGCTGGTATGATATTCCTTGTAAAGGCAGGAGAGCCTACTGTTCATATGCAGTTGCCAAGGGCTGCTCAAAGGTCAAAATGAAACTAACATAGTACACTTGAATTACAATCTCTTCTTGGAAAGTTATTCGCAGACAGCTTCTGAACCCTTCAGTACGACCCTTCCTGGAAATTATTTCCAACCCCAAATTTACTTTTCTCATCCTTATTCATGCCTTTTGTGAAGATTTTAATAAATACAATATACTGAGTAGTATTTCGCTAAATAACTTAAAAACTGAAAATAAAAAAAAGTATCTGCGTAAGGACTCGATACCACGACAGATCACTGGTCTATAGTCCATCCCACGTGATAAGCGCGGTGTAGAAACTACGCTCACATGAAAATGGCTCATGTCTCATGTGAACAACACAGCTACTTTTTTTCTAAGCGCTTGGTTTCCTGAAGCTCCCAGTTCTGTCAGTCTCATTTCTGGCCAAGCCTTGCATGTATCATAAATGAACGCCATCCACTTGTGGCGAAGCATTAATCCTCGCTACACCTTTTCCCCCATCGCCACTCCATGCTGTCTGACCGCGTCGGGTGGGGGGAGGGGAGAGGAGGGACGAGGGGAAAACTGCAAACGCGCCGCAATTAAACGGCAGTGCTGTCGCACTGCGTATTATTCGGTTTTATATTTCACAATTCTCAACAATGTAGATCCAAAACAAAACAAATTTTCAGTATTATTTAATTATTTTTCGAGAGCCGCTTTCATGTCGTCTCGTTGTTTCTGTAGAGCTGTACCATGGGAAGCAAGGAGAATATGTGGATTGGTGGCCGGTATCTTCATTCTATAACACAAACTGCACGCAATTAATAACTGGGTTCTTTATTCATAAATAAAGAGCTACCTAACTTAAGTTTCCATGTACTGTGGTACAAGGTCTCTTCTGTTTAGTCCACGTAGCCTCAGTGCTGTTGAAGTAGAAGTCCGTTATGTTCATTGTAAGGTTACTATGAGCTGCCTGTGTCTGTGCTACAGCCTAAGTCTGCGGCTCCGTCTTGGTGACACGATGGAACTCCACGGCGTACAGAGTCCAACTAACTGGCTAAACAGGCCCTTTGGTGCGCGGCGGCGATCCTAAATACGGCGGCTGAGAGGGCGTTGGCGGCTTGTCTCGAGTGAGTCTTGTCGTTGGCCTGTATCGATACTCTCGTAACCTCAATGCTGCATGGTATGCTGGCACCAATATATATATGTCGGCGTACAGATAGATTCTGACAATTTTGTAGATTTTCGCACTAATATTGGCATGTGATCATGACTTATTTAATTTCATAAACAAAAAACGTCACATTCAAATGTTGGTCAAAATATTGTAGCACTTTTTGCTACTTCATTATGGAGAGGTAGAAACACTACTTGAAGAAAGCATTGCAGACATCCTAGTCAGTAAAGATATTTGTCGTTAAAACAGGAATTACCTTGCAGATCAAACAGTTACATCTGCACATGCACAGTGCCACTTTCAATTAAAATGGAAAACAGTCCCAATTACAGCTTGCAAACAGATGTAAGATAGGCAGTGTCCTCAAAAAGTTTAGCAAACTATTCTTGCAATTTCAAGGCCACAGTGAATTCTTCACAACTCCCTTTTTCTTTAACAATAGTGACCTTAATGAAATGGACTGTCTTTGTCAGAATGTCTCCATTCTACAACGCCATTTTCTTTTTAAATGCATCCCCATCAAACAAGAAAGATGCTGTGTCTTACTGTGAGCAGATTGCAGTCAAATCCACTTTAAATGCGAAGTCTGCAATCAATTCCAGATGCTCTAATTTTCGTTCCTGCATTCCTTTGTCCTTCATAAATTCAACAATAGCGAGTTTTAAATCGAAAAATTGTTCCTTGACTTAACCTGAAAGTATCACGTCCAAAATTATCTTTAAAAGTGAAAGTATCTTATTCAAAATTGTTTCCTTTTTAATCAGTGAAAGAATCAAAGATAAAACTGTTCCAAAATAATTATTCAACAAACCTGCATCTGACTGCGTCTGTGAACTTGTTTCGTGCTCTCCTACATTTTTCCATTTTGCCAGTAATGAAACACGTATTTGACTCAGCAGTCAAGTTTAAGAGAATAATGACGTCTGTGCAATGGCATTAAGATGGAACTGAAAAATTAACTTTTGACCCTGATGTTTACCTAATGAAATTTTATCTTGACTTGAATAATGCCACTTGTGCAATGGCATAAAGTTAGTTATTTGAAATAACTTTGCTCTGATAACTTTAGTTATACCAAAATCGATTTCAAACCATGAACTGCACATATATGTTGCATAGACGCCTCATTTTCTTTGCGTTCTTTCATTTGGTGGATAACTTTACTTTACCACTCATTTTCATCGTCAATACAAGCAAAGGATGTGGATTATGATTCAGGCTGTTACATTTAAACACAGTGTTGATCTCAATATACATATATTGTTAGAAGTTTGTCATATACAAAAACTACCATTTCCAACATTTTTGTAGCACGAATCACTCTTACAAAAAATTTTACCAAACGCTTACTGCGTGAAAACTTGGACATACAAATCCTAGCTCTGAAGATTATCTAACAAAAACCATTTTGAAATCATTTTATAGCTTCTCCCATTAACGTGCTAAAGTTTACTCAGTGTACAACCTGAAAAACTGCATAGCGCGAATCCTACCTTAAAGCTGCCACCACACGTCTGCTTCCTCCAGGCACCTAGCTGCGACGACCAAGTTCTTTACTGCGCGCGCCCGGCTCTCTTAACCATCAAAGATCCTCCTACTCAAATATATTATACTCATTCCACCTTGCAGTTGGCAACAATCGACTTTATTTTCTGGATCTACCCTGATCAGACCTTAGCACATACCTATCAGACCAATGTACATTTCAGTGATATGTTAGGTCTCTATACTCTTCGTTCAGTACCATTGAAAACTGTTGCAACTGCAACTGTGCAACTGTGTGCGACTTCAGAAATTGTATTATATATGACACCAATTTTTCCACGTGTTCCATTCCTGCAAATTTAGGACAAAGTGCTTCTTAATGTAGAGAACGATGAATCCTGTCTGTCGATTGTCGTTAATTTTTTGCTGATTAATTGTCAGCTAAATATTTAAATTCTTTCTGCATGGTATTGTAATGTCGTTTAATAGCAAATATGCAGTACCTATCGCTTATAAGAACTGAGAATTCTCAATCGTCTCTTCTGTCATTCCCATTCATTTTTAAATGATTATGACGATAGAGCACTAGACTGCCTCTTTCTGTGAACACAGCTACTGGACTGTTAACGTTTCATACCACGAACAAATAGCGAGAGGTAAACAGCGCTGACACCACGATTTTGCTGAACACTGAGAGTTTTAAAGACGGGAGAATGCCGCACTGCAATGCTACATGAAAAGTGGCTTTTTTCTAGGTTCTTCCGAGAAGGACCGAAGCCGGGTGACAGGCGAGGCCTTGGCCCGTCCGCGGTCATCATGTAGGTCGACACCTTTGACGTTGTGCGGTCCCATTACTCGGCGATAGCCACTGGCTGCCGGTGTTGATTTCTCGATCAGCGTCAGCACACCTGTAACAGTTAGGTTGATCAACATTTTGCGTCCGATACGTCATACATAAGATACACAGTGTAGGATAATGTTGGCGATTTGTTTGTGCGTCAGTGTACGAGCCTGTCGGTTTCCCTGCTGTAGACAGTCGGCTTTAATAGCAGCTGGCATATCCAGTCAGCGTTACTGATATGCAGGGGCTTACCGACGTTTGTCACTTGTGCGTGTATGTTAGATTTCCATAGGTGGTTATGCCCTAGCTTGTAGTGTCTTTGGCCGCTTATACTTCCACCTATGTTTATGATCATACTTTCCCAGAGTAAGGATGAAAGGATTGTTCGAGTGTCTCGAGTTCCTGTATAGTCGCGTGGCGTATTTTTTGAACACTTCTTTGAGGGTTGTGAAGATCCACGGTGCGTGTGTAGCATGGAGCGTTGTTAATGATGCATAGCACTTTGTTCTGTATGATCTGGAGGCGGCGCAGGCATGTAGGAGCTGCGTATCGCCAGATGGGAGCTGCACAGGTCGTCAGAGGTCTAATCAGTGTCATATATATTTGACCTCGTTACCCTCCTATTCAGTGTACTTTCCCCGTTGAGCATTGGGTAGAGTTGTTTGAGCCTCGCGTGCGCTCTGTTGGCAATGTATTCGATGTGGTTCCCCCATCTAAGTTTCCGGTCCAGCCAGACACCGAGATATCTGACTTCCTCTCGGAAACGTATTGGCGCGTATGTAGTGTGACTGTGGCTGTGTCACCAGCGTAGCTGGCTAACGTCGAGTTTTGTGTTGCTGGAAAGTCATTGCTGTATAGATTGAACAAGACGGGCCCCAGGATGCTTCCCTGTAGTTCTCCAGCGTGGATACCGTGTTGTGTCGGTTATTTGCCTTGCACGTCAGTGTTAAAACACCTGTTCGTTAGATATGAGTGTTATAGATGTACGAGTCCGTCCGGGAAACCTGCTTCTCTTGCATGTGTGAAGTTTAGCACGCCGTGGCCGGGCCTGGTATAGACCGTAACACAAATACTCATTCTCAGCGAAGCTTTTTCTTCCAGATATTTGCCTGCAGCTGAATTTGACCTCCAACCTTTCCTTTCCCTGTACAATGTCTACAGCGTCCTCTCGTAACAGTCTGTTCTTTCATAATATTTACTGCTACAATCATTTCGATCTTGACTTTCAATATTCCTTTTTTCTGGTTACGTTAAACACGGTCTGAATAGTTCCAGAGTAATTAATGTTATTGTCATTCATAATGGCTGCTACTATTATTACCATCTATTATTTATTTGTTTTTTATTATAACTTTTTTTTATTTATTCAGCAATCACGGCCCCCGCAGTCCATGCGCTGCATCGGCAATTTGCGTCCACTGAATTCTGTCCTTTGTTGTTTCCTCCCAATTGACTACAGTCAGGGCTTCCGCATCTTTGTTTACGTGCTCTTCCCATCTGTTTCTTGGCCGTCCCAACGGTCTTTTAGTCGTAATTTGGGCAATGGATGCCTTGTTAGGAAGTCTGTACCACACGGATTACGTGACCTGTCCATTGGGGTTGTCTGCTCTCTTAATATTGTAAAACGAAGAGCTACCTCATCATCACATAAATTTCATAATTCTTTTCTGTTCTTCGACTGTTTGTGTCTCTCACCGTGCCCCAGATTCTTCTCGGCGCCTTCCCTTCAAACGTTAGAAGCTTTTCCGTCTCCCTTTTAGCTATTGTCCAGCTTTTTAAAACGTAGAGCACACTGAGGCGTATAAAGGCATAGTAAATCTTCATTTTCAGTGAACGTAGTATGTCTTTAGACTTAAATGTATCTCTCTGGGATTATATATATCGTGAGCCAGCAGAAATTATTTCGTTCACGTCTACGGGTATTTTGTTAGAACAGTAGTACCAGCTCCCTAGGTACTTGAACTGATCAACAGACTTGTCTCCGTCTACTGAGATGTACTTTTATGCATATTTAGTTGTCCCCTCTTCCATATGTTCTGTTTTTTGTTTATTGATGAAAAGTCTTCCTTTACTTGCTGGTGTCACGATTCTTTTACACATCTCCCCAAGATCTTTTTCACTCTCACTCATTAACACTAAGGGGTTCGTCAGCGTATGCAAATATCTGAAACCTTCCACCTTCCATTCGTAGACCATTACACTCTTCAACTTCTGTCCCCCTTAGGACATTCTCCAAGGAGAGAGAAATACTGCGGCGTTCCATACATAATGCAAATTTTTTTTTTCTCAAAGTAGGATGGTTTTATTCAGAATTCCAATATACCATTTCATTCCCCACTCTTTTCTCTACAAAATCTTACTTTTCAACATAACCGTTCAATGGACGGCCTTATGCCACCTTGCTGGGAGTGTCTGTATGCCCGCATGCTACCACTCTGCTGGCCGACGTCAGAGCCAACGTTTTGCTGCATCAAGGACCTGTCCATCATCCACGTTGTGCTTCATAGGGCGGAACAGATGGAAGTTGCGAGATCCGGTCTGCGTCGTGCTTGAGGAAGAACAGCCCAGTGAAGTTTTGTGAGTTCCTCTCGGTTGGGCAAACTTGTGTGGGGCCTTGCGTTATCATGGAGAAGGAGAAGTTAGTTTGCATTTTTGTGGCGACGAATATGCAGAAAGCCGCGTGGGATTAGCCGAGCGGTCTCGGGCGCTGCAGTCATGGACTGTGGGGCTGGTCCCGGCGGAGGTTCGAGTCCTCCCCCGGGCATGGGTGTATGTGTTTGTCTTTAGGATAATTTAGGTTAAGTAGTGTGTAAGCTTAGGGACTGATGACCTTAGCAGTTAAGTCCCATAAGATTTCACACACATTTGAACAATACACAGAAGTCGTTTCTGCGGCCTTGCCGCAGTGGTAACACCGGTTCCCGTCAGATCAACGAAGTTAAGCATTGTAGGCCTGGGCTAGCACTCCGATGGGTGACCATCCCATATGCCTAGCGCTGGCGGCAAGCGGAGGGCACTCAGTCTTGTGAGGCAAACTGAGGCGCTATTTGATTGAGAAGTAGCGGCTCCGGTCTCGTAAACTGACATACGACCGGGAGAGCGATGTGCTGACCACATGCCTTTCCACATCCGCATCCAGTTACGCATGTGGTCTGAGGATGACACGGCGGCCGGTTGGTACCCCTGGGCCTTCCAAGGCATGTTCGGAGGGAGTTTAGTTTAGTTTAGTTTTAGCACAGTACACTTCGGAATTGATCGTCGCACCATGTGGGAGGACATCAAACAGAAGAAGCCCTTCAGAGTCCCAGATGACAATCACCCTTACTTAACCGGCTCAGGGTGCCGCTTGGAACTTTTTCTTCGGAGAGGTGGTGTGGCGCAACGCCATGGATTGCAGTTTTGTTTCCAGTTCGAAGTTGTGAACCAGTGTTTCATCGCTTGTGATGACGTTCGGCAAAACATTGTCACGATCAGCCTCGTAACACGCAAGGAATTCCGCACAGATTCTTCGTCGCTCTTAATGGCCTTCTGGAAGGGCGCGAAGAATCCAGGGGGCACACACCTTTGAGTACCCCAGCTGATAGACTAGTGTGTCACTACTACCAACAGATACGTCGAGTGGTGCAGCCATGAGTTTGTGATCAGTCGATGATCTCGGACGAGAGTGTCCGCACATTCCAACACTACAGGAGTCACAGCTGTGTGCGGCCGACCGTCACGCGGGAGATCGGTCAGGTTTGCGTGATGTTGTTGCGATGATGACAGGCGCCTCCCCAACGTGCTTTTTTGGTTTGCCAGATCTCCCTAGATATCCTGCGAGCGCCTAGGAATATCTGTGATGCTCTCGTTTTCCGTCCAAACAAACTCAATTACAGGTCTCTGTTTGGAACGCACCTCCGTTACAGAGCTCATTTTGATGGCCACGTGTAGCGCACCCATCTAACAAAACTTCATGGAACTACAGGGGCTGAAGCGGCAATATTCCACAATGTCCCACAACAGAGACTGCATTTTTTAACCTAAATTGCCCTAGAAAAAATGTGTTGCATTACTTATTGAACAGCTCTCCTGTCTTAATAGTGTTCTGATGGGGAAAGGTTACGAGTATGATCCTCTAGTTCACTATCACTCTCAATCACTCATAGGCTGAGCCGCGTGCAGCTCGCGTTCATGCCGTTTGTTCTTTGGCATTTTGTCACATCGATTGGCGTCTTGTTTCTTCCTTACTTACTGGCGTAACGAAGTTGCTGGCTTGTCTCCTTGAGTGGCAGCAGCAGCGCTTATCGATTCTAGTACTGTTGCACTATCTTTGGTGTGACCGCTAGTATTTCCAGGCGGGGGTGGTTTGTGTGGTGTTAAGTCGGTTGGGACGGAGCAGCGAGGAAGTCTCGGCAGTGCGAGGCCAGGCCAAGACGGCTGGCGGCATGCACGCGCTGTCGGATTGTGAGGCGCTAGCTGCGAGAGCGACAAAGTTCGTTGCCCACCGAACCTGGTCACTGAAGTTGTGTGATAACATGTTATGAAACCTCAACTATTGTGACATCTCTTCGTTTATTTGCGGGTTGTTGCTCCTTGGGCCGTTCGGGCTAGCAGCAACGTATGATGTGTTGGAGTCGGCGAAATCTTGCAGCAGTCTTCCTATATTGTGATTAATTATTAAATTGACTGCTACTTCCCAGTAAAGTGAACCAGCGGTATTTTCTGTCCTGTGGCCGTTAACGCCCAAGTTACCTGCCCTGGTCGTTAGCATAGTTTTCCGGTAGTGTGCCTTTCCTCGTCGTGTTGATGCTGTCCTTCACGGCATGTAGTTCGACAGCCTTTTAAGTTCTTTGGTTCATATTTTGCTTAGAGTGGTTATTTTTCCCCTGGCTGTTTCTAGACCCCAATTTCTGAAGATGTAGTGCTGTTTGTATCCTCGTCCTCAGCCGATATTTTCCATAATTGTGCCGTTGGTCGGACAGAAAGGAACTGGTTAAACTGTTGGTCGATCCTTGTGCCATCCCTAGTTTGGGTTCTCATCTGATACTTAACTTCAATTCTTGGCTGCCTGTCTCACCTCAGCCTACGTTTGAGCTACCCTCTCAGGCCGACCCTTGGAACACTTCTGAGCACCACTTGTTGTGTTTGTTTTAGATTGTAATTTTCAGTTTAGTTTGAAGTATTGTGCGATGCCTTCAGCCGTGTATTAATTGAGTTCTTTTTAAATTTTAGATAAAGGCCTTCAGCCAAGTTAAATTAAAAGTTTGAAGATTGATTGTATTTTCTTTTAAAAAAGTACTTTTTCTTAAAATTTGTTCTATCTGAAATTGTTTGTAATCCAAGCCCAAAGCCGTTGGTGGTTCAATCTGTTATGCATAACCTTCACCAGAGGATTTACGTGAACCCCCTTTAATAAGGCCTTCAGCCTTGTGTATTC